>NC_086449.1:733828948-734428948 GCF_028390025.1 Pseudophryne corroboree
CTTCATACTGTATGTTAATTATCCCCTTGAAAAGTGTATTTAGACAGCATTACACTAGTGAATGAGCCCTATGCTCATTCTGTCGTCAGAAGAGGAACATGGTACAGATATTAATGCCAAGAAAAGGTTAATCTGGACTAATGTGAGAGAAAGGGAGAAACTGCATCTTTTTATACTTGCCCTATGGTGTTTCTCTGTAGTAAAGGAGAAATCCGTCCGTATTGATTAATTTTAAATAAGAACGAAGCGTGCTTAGCCCTGTAGCAGAAGAATGAGGAATAAAGGCAGTGATAGTTTTCACAGGCTGTTTGTTCAATCCTTTAAATCCAGTGTATATAGTGCATGCTCATCAAAGATTATTACTACTGTAATATATGGAAAGGAGCTATGAAAATACTATAGAATATGGGGCTCACACACAGAGTTGGATGTAAATATTTGGCATAAAATGCAGGCACAAAAAGGCACAATTACTGTATATGTGTATGTATGTGTGTGTGTTGCGTCCAGCTGTACAACACCATATGCGCCATGTATAAAGCATGAGAGAACAGTAGCGCATTCGCTATCTATACAGCATGAGAAAACATTAGCATATGCACTTGGTTTGTGCCATGAGTGACAACAATGTACAGATGTGGCTTGACAGTGTTGATAGTAATGTTAAAATCACATCAACCAATTAATACAAAAAAAAACAATAAAACCCTGGCCAGGATCCAACTGGACCCCCTCTCATTGGTTTTATCCCAATCGGTGCAAGGGTGTATTTTAAGTTGGATAATGAAGGGTATGTGTGCTAAGTTTGGTCCAAATCCATCAAGCCATGTATGAGCCTGTGAAGAATAAATATACATGGTTTCACTTTGTATTTACAGTGCTATTTTTTATAGGAAAATAGGTTCAGGAACTGGGGCGGGGCAGAGGTGGGCAGTGATGTGGGTGAAGCTACTACTGGGGTGGGGCATCACTTGGTGAGTAAACTTTTTTTTTTTTTTAAACACAGTTTAGGGCAGGCTATTTGGGTGGCACCCACTGATGGGATAAATATTTAAAAGGAAAATGCGTGCAGAAGGAATGCAATGCAAAAAAAAGTGTGGTCTCACAAGTCAGGGACATATTATGCCCCACACAGTAAAGCCCTGACACCATATTATACCCCCACAGTAATGACCCTGACACCATATTATGCCTCCACAGTAATGCCCGACACCATATTATGCCTCCACAGTAATGCCTGAACCCATGTATAGTCATGCATTATAGTTACTATAAATAGGGATAAAATGCAACGGCTGACAGCAGCATCAGTCAGAAATTTTAGTCAAATCATCATGCATAGGAGACCACAAATAGGTTGAAATCAATGGACAATTGTCTTTTTTCAACCTCAGATACTATGTTACTATGTTACTATGTTATGTCCCCACAGTAATGCCTGACACCATATTACGCCTCCACCATAATGCCCAACACCATATTATGCCCCCACAGTTATGCCTCTGCCCTGACACCATATTATGCCTACACAGTAATGCCCAACACCATATCATGCCTCCACAGTAATGCCTGACACCATATTATGCCTCCACAGTAATGCCTGAACCCATGTTATGTCCCCACAGTAATGCCTGACACCATATTACGCCTCCACCATAATGCCCAACACCATATTATGCCCCCACAGTTATGCCTCTGCCCTGACACCATATTATGCCTTCACAGTAATGCCCAACACCATATCATGCCTCCATAGTAATGCTTGACACCATATTATACCTCCACAGTAATGCCTGACACCATATTATGCCTCCACAGTAATCCCTGACACCATGTTATGCCCCCACAGTAACACCTGACACCATATTATGCCCCCACAGTAATCCCTGACACCATATTACACCCCCACTGTTATGCCCCTGCCCTGACACAATATAATGCCTCCACAGTAATGCCCAACACCATATTATGCCCGACACCATATTATGCCACCACAGTAATGCCTGACACCATATTACGCCCCCACTATTATGCCCAACACCATATTATGCTACCACAGTAATGCCTAACACCATATTACGCCCCCACTATTATGCCCGACACCATATTATGCCTCCACCATAATGCCCGACACCATATTATGCCCCCACAGTTATGCCTCTGCCCTGACACTATATTATGCCTTCACAGTAATGCCCAACACCATATTATGCCTCCACAGTAATGCTTGACACCATATTATACCCCCACAGTAATGCCTGACACCATATTATGCCTCCATAGTAATGCCTGACACCATATTATGCCCCCACAGCAATGCCCAGCACTATATTATGCCCCCACAGTAATCCCTGACATCACATTACGCCTCCACCATAATGCCCGGCACCATATTACGTCCCCACTGTTATGCCCCTGCCCTGACACCATATAATGCCTCCACAGTAATGCCCAACACCATATTATACCTCCACAGTAATGCCTGACACCATATTATGCCCCCACAGTAATGCCTGACACCATATTATGCCCCCATTATTATGCCCGACACCATATTATGCCTCCACCATAATGCCCGACACCATATTATGCCCCCACAGTTATGCCTCTGCCCTGACACTATATTATGCCTTCACAGTAATGCCCAACACCATATTATGCCTCCACAGTAATGCTTGACACCATATTATACCTCCACAGTAATGCTTGACACCATATTATGCCTCCATAGTAATGCCTGACACCATATTATGCCCCCACAGTAATGCCCGGCACCATATTATGCCCCCACAGTAATCCCTGAAATCACATTACGCCTCCACCTTAATGCCCGGCACCATATTACGTCCCCACTGTTATGCCCCTGCCCTGACACCATATAATGCCTCCACAGTAATGCCCAACACCATATTACACCCCCACTATTATGCCCCTGCCCTGACACCATATAATGCCTCCACAGTAATGCCTGACACCATATTATGCCCCCACAGTAATCCCTGACATCACATTACGCCTCCACCATAATGCCCGGCACCATATTACATCACCACTGTTATGCCCCTGCCCTGACACCATATAATGCCTCCACAGTAATGCCCAACACCATATTATGCCTCTACAGTAATGCCTGACACCATATTATGCCCCCACAGTAATGCCTGACACCATGTTATGCCCCCACTATTATGCCCGACACCATATTATGCCTCCACCATAATGCCCTACACCATATTATGCCCCCACAGTAATCCCTGACATCACATTACGCCTCCACCATAATGCCCGGCACCATATTACATCCCCACAGTTATGCCCCTGCCCTGACACCATATAATGCCTCCACAGTAATGCCTAACACCATATTATACCTCCACAGTAATGCCTGACACCATATTATGCCCCCACAGTAATGCCTGACACCATGTTATGCCCCCACTATTATGCCCGACACCATATTATGCCTCCACCATAATGCCCGACACCATATTATGCCCCCACAGTTATACCTCTGCCCTGACACTATATTATGCCTTCACAGTAATTCCCAACACCATATTATGCCTCCACAGTAATGCTTGACACCATATTATACCTCCACAGTAATGCCTGACACCATATTATGCCTCCATAGTAATTCCTGACACCATATTATGCCCCCACAGTAATGCCCGGCACCATATTATGCCCCCACAGTAATCCCTGACATCACATTACGCCTCCACCATAATGCCCGGCACCATATTACGTCCCCACTGTTATGCCCCTGCCCTGACACCATATAATGCCTCCACAGTAATGCCCAACACCATATTACACCCCCACTATTATGCCCCTGCCCTGACACCATATAATGCCTCCACAGTAATGCCTGACACCATATTATGCCCCCACAGTAATCCCTGACATCACATTACGCCTCCACCATAATGCCCGGCACCATATTACATCCCCACTGTTATGCCCCTGCCCTGACACCATATAATGCCTCCACAGTAATGCCCAACACCATATTATGCCTCCACAGTAATGCCTGACACCATATTATGCCCCCACAGTAATGCCTGACACCATATTATGCCCCCACAGTATATTATGCCTCCACCATAATGCCCGACACCATATTATGCCCCTGCCCTCACACCATATTATGCCTCCACAGTTATGCCAACATCATATTATGCCTCCACACTAATGCCTGACACCATATTATGCCCCCACAGTAATGCCTGACACTATATTACGCCTCCACCATAATGCCCGACACAGTGGCAGAACTTAGGAGTGGTGGGCCCAGGTGCAAAAATATGCTCTGGGACCCTTTTCTCCACCGTATAAGGAGATGCAGTGGTGATAGCGGAAGAGGCTGTGGGTGACAGCGGGTGTGGCTGTGGGTGACGGAGAGGCAGGAGGTGACTGGTGAGTCAGTGGGTGACAGGTAGAGGTGGCTGGGAAAGACAGTGGGTAGCAGGATGGGGAGAGGCAGTGGGTGATTGGGGAGGCAGTGGGTGACTGGGCGTGCAGAGGGTGGTAGGTGGTGACTGGGGAGTCAGTGGATAACGCAGAGGTAGAAGATGACAGGGAGAAGCAGTGGGTGTCAGGGAGAGGCAGTGGATGGCAGGGGTAGAAGGTCTCAGGAAGAGGCAGATAGTGAGATGCAGTGGGTGAGTGGGGAGGCAGAGCGCAATGGGGAGAGACAGAGGGTGAAAGGAAGAGGAAAATAGGGAGAGACGTTGGGAGACAGCAGAAGGCAAAGGGTGACAGGGAGTGGCTGACAAAGAGATAGTGGGTTACGGGAAAGGCAGTGGGTAACAGTAAGATAGTGGGTGACAGGAAGATAGTGGTAGACAGGGAGATAGTGGGAGGCAGGGGTGACAGGTAGACAGTGGGTGATGAAGACAGTGAGTGCAGGGAGAGAGTGGTGGGGGAGTCAGTGGATGACAGAGAGGAGCAGATGGGTAGAGGCAGTGGGTGAATGGGGAGGCAGAGGGTAGTGGAGATGCAGAGGGAGATGAAGAAGCAGAGGGTGATAGCAGAAGGCAGAGGGTTTCAGAGAGGCAGTGGGAAGGCAGAGGGTGACAGGGAGAGAGTGACAAGGAGATAGTGGGTGATGGGAGAGGGTGGCAGGTAGATAGTGGGCGACAGGGATAGGATAGGAAGGAGATAGTGGCTGACAGGGAGATAGTGGGAGACATACTGTATATACATAAACACACACAAACTCTGGCTCCACACCAGCAACTATTTATATTGATAGATGTAGACATTTATCTTTAAACACATACATAATAAATAAATAAAAAAGCATGTGAAACTTGTGTGTTCTCCCCAGGGGCTGCTGGGCGGGGAAATGGCTCCTCCTTATCTCCCATTATGAGAGAAGGCGCCGGGGATGGGCACAAGATCCTTGCACGAAGGGATGCTGTAACAGGTGCATGTACGTAGAGGGGCAGCAGAGGTGGTGGTGGTGGTGGGGGGGTTATAAAAAGGAAGAGGCGGAAAAGTGAGAGCAGCCTCCTTTTCATCAGCGGCACTGTAATAGGTCAGGTGGAAAAGCAGAAAGAGAGAGGCCCCCTCCTCCTGCTTCAGACAGGGCAGTTAGCCCAACAGTCAGCAGCATCTGTGAAGAGGTGGAGAGGAAAGGGGTGGAGATGGGAGAGCAGCCCCTCCTCACACTTCATAATCATCAGGAGCACCAGACACTCGAGACGGGAGGAAAGGAAAGAATGGCCCCTCATACTCTGGCCACCGCAGCATACTGTTATACATTGCCAGGGGCACTGGCGGCTGGCGCAACGGTGGTGGCCACAATGCTGGTGGTGGCGGCATACAATGAGTCAGTGTGACTCATTGTAATGCTGGTGGCTGTGAGACCCTTCACTGCGGCGGGCCTCAGCGCAATGCACCTCTTGCACTGCTGCTAGTTCTGCCACTGGCCCGACACCGTATTACACGCCCACTGTTAGTCTCATGCCCTGACACCATATTATGCCTCCACAGTTATGCCCGACACCATATTATGCCTCCACAGTAATGCCTGACACCATATTAGGCCACCATATTAATGCCAGACACGGGATGTGTTTATGTGACCGGTGGTCAGGAGACCGCCGGTCACAATACCAGTGCTTGGCATCTGAAAATCCCGCCGGTCAGCATGCCGACCAGTAGGGACTATTCCTACTCGTGGGTGTCCATGACACCCATAGAGTGGGAATAGAACCTGTGGAGAGCCACCGAGCCCGCAAGGGGCTTTGTTCCGCTCGCTCTCCCACCGGTCATCCGATAGCCGGGATCCTGCGGTCGGTATTGTGACGTCGGTCACACATACCCAACCCCCCGACACCATATTATGCCCTCACAGTAATACCATTAGAGCTAGACAAAACTCCATTTGCACCATGTACACTACCAGCACTTTGAAAAGGGTTCTTGGAGATGTGGATGGTCTGAAAGGGAGACACATGGTCTGAAAGGGAGACACATGGGCTGTAAGTAGAGACTAAGAGCCTACTTCAGACCTGGTCGCTGCAGCGATCACAGGCTGAAGACCTGTGTCGTGTGCACATGCACAGCAGCCGCACTGCACGTGCGCACACGTGAGATGCGAAGGCATCTCACTGGTGTGATCGCCTCTGCCTAATTGACATTTTTGGGGCGTGGTCCGGACAATGCAGGCATGTCCGGAGCGTTTGTGGGGTTGGCCGCGGTGGCTGCATGAAGTCACACGCAGCCATTGCGGCCAAAAATATGGCGGGTAGCCGCATGCCTTCGCAGCTAGTTGCACATCGGATTACTGAAGTTATGCTGGTATTAGATCTGCAGCCAATGGGCCTTATTCAGCTTCAGTTGCAAAATCGCATTGCATGTGCACGAAGGCCAAAGTGCATTTGCAATGCGATCGCAGGCCCAACAAAGTGCAATCGCATAGTGATAGCAGTAAGTGACCATTAGTGGGAGGTAACATGGCATTTGTGGGGAGTGGTTGGGAAAATGCAGGCTTTTCTTGGCCATTTTCGGGGTGTGCATCTGTCGTCAGCTAAGATTGCTGCGACTTAAAACATGGCGCTCAGTGCGACTGTAGCCCCTGGTCAACCACAACTTTTGAGGGTGCTCGATTTCTGCATATGCATCACAGTTTTGCAACTATGGGGGTCATTCCGAGTTGATCATAGCTGTGCTAAATTTAGCACAGCTACGATCAGGCACTCAGGCATGTGGGGGGATGCCCAGCATAGGGCTAGTCCACCCCACATGTCAGTGCCCCCCCCCCCCCCGCAGAAGTGCAAAGGCATCTTACAGCCGCGATGCCTTTGCACTTCAAGTGTAGCTCCCGACTAGCGCAGCTTTAGCGTGCTGGCCGGGAGCTACTCGTCGCTCCCCGGCCCGCAGCCGCTGTGTAGGACGTCACGCAGCCGCTGCGGGCCGCTCCCCGCACTGTCAAAATGGCGGCCAAACACCGCCGTTCCACCCCCTCCCGCCCAGCGACCGCTTCTGCCTGTCAATCAGGCAGAGGCAATCGCAGTCCAGCTACGGCCTTCGGCCGTCTGGCATGCGCAGTGGGTACCCGTTCGTTCAGCTGCGATAAAAAGCAGCATGCGAACAGGTTTAGAATGACCCCCTATATACGCAAATTTGTGAATGCATTGGTGGGTGTCTTTTTCCTTTCTTGGCGTCTCTTCACATGCGATTTTAAGCAGAAGCAGGATTGAGAAAATAGCAATTTCTGTCTCAATAGCGATCTAACCTGAATAAGGCCAAGATTCATTAATGCATCTGGTTTTAAACAGTTAATTGAGGTCCTGACTCCCAGCTACCAAATTCCATTTAAGTTCCATTTTACCCAAAAAAGTAATATTGTGAGAGCATTACAACTGGATGAATTTGAACATGTCCCATTTTTTGTGCACACGATCAACTTGGTGGTACAGAATTTAAAATAAAAATGACAAGGGTTTGCAGGAGATGCTGTCTGTGCCGAAAAACTTTTTGGGACATTTTCAGCATTCAGCAAGAGCATGTAGGAGATTGCAAGAACAGTTCAGTTTGCCATGTCACCAACTGAAGCACGAGGTAGTAACAGGGTGGAATTCCACCCTTTATATGCTTCAACAAATGGAACAGCAGCAAGCCATCCAAGTGCGTACCTCCCTACTGTCCCGATTTTCGCGGGACAGTCCCGTTTTTTGGGGACTGTCCCACCCGCGGGCCGCAGTGTCCCGCGGTGGGGGGGGGCAGTTGGGAGGCTCTGTCTGTCGCTGCCCTGCTTAGCAGAGCAGCGGTGAATAGACGCTGTGCGCATGCGCACAGCGTCTATTCACTGAAGTCAGAGGGAGAGGGGGCATGCCAGCGGCTCACAGAGCGCTGGGCATGCCCCCTCAGTGACTAAAATGGGGCGTGGCTCGCGATCACGGGTCCTCCTGCGAAGCCACATCCCCTTTTCATTAGGTCACGCCCCTTTTTCGGGAGCGGGTGTGTCCCGGTTTAGAAAGAAGAAATGTTGGGAGGTATGCAAGCGTACACAACAAGCCATGACATAGAGAAAAGAGGGGGAATGTACCTTCATCCAGTACATTGGAGAATTTGTTCTGTTTTATGCAAGGTACTGAAACTATTCAAAGTAGTAGCCTATTAAGTCAGTTTAGGCAGTGCCAGCTTGAGTCAGGTGATTCCCTTAATTAAACTAAGGAAAAGGAAGCTTGAAAAATTGAAGGAGGCGATGAAACAAAGGGATTTTGCTGAGTATGTTGAACTTGCAGATCACATTCTTTATTTGTTTCACCAGGACCAAAAGGTTGTCATTATCTTAAAATTGGATCAGTACATTTTGGTGACACGTGACAATACTTGATCCTAAGTTTAAGTCATATGTAATGGCCTTCTTTCCAATTGACACATATCTTAAGAGATGCAAAGAGCTCCTTGTGAGCAAGTTGGCAGATCAAGTGGCACATGATACTGCAAAGTCTCCTCTATCAGTTTCTCCTGCAACTGCTGCTGCCAGGAAAAAACTTAGGTTTCCCTAGAGGCCCATGGGTCATGAGGATGAGTCAACTCAGCCCACCATAATGACAGAACATTTTGACATCTGGTCAGGTCTCAAAGAATTGCCCAACATTAGTGACACCTATACTGTGACTCAATGTTATATGGTAACCATCCATAGAATGATGGAGGATTATTTTAATGTCAGTGTACAAATGAGCATATCAGACAGTCCCTTTGGCTAATGGGAGGGAAAAAAAATAAGATTTTAAACCTACCGGTAAATCTTTTTCTCCTAGTCCATAGAGGATGCTGGGGACTCCGTAAGGACCATGGGGGGGTATAGACGGGCTCCGCAGGAGACATGGGCACTATAAAGAACTTTAGATGAGTGTGCACTGGCTCCTCCCCCTATGCCCCTCCTCTAGACCTCAGTTAGAGAAACTGTGCCCAGAGGAGACGGACAGTACGAGGAAAGGATTTTTGTTAATCTAAGGGCAAGATTTATACCAGCCCACACCATCCACACCGTATAACATGGAATATACGCAACCAATTAACAGTATGAACAAAACAGTATCAGCCCACGACTGATCGTAACTGTAACATAACCCTTATGTAAGCAATAACTATATACAAGCCTTGCAGAAATATGTCCGCACTGGGATGGGCGCCCAACATCCTCTACGGACTAGGAGAAAAAGATTTACCGGTAGGTTTAAAATCTTATTTTCTCTTACGTCCTAGAGGATGCTGAGGACTCCGTAAGGACCATGGGGATTATACCAAAGCTCCAGACCGGGCAGGAGAGTGCGGATGACTCTGCAGCACCGATTGAGCAAACATGAGGTCCTCCTCAGCCAAGGTATCAAACTTGTAGAATTTAGCAAAAGTGTTTGAACCCGACCAAGTCGCCGCTCTGCAAAGCTGTAATGCCGAGACGCCTCGGGCAGCCGCCCAAGAAGATCCCACCTTCCTAGTGGAATCGGCCTTTACCGAATTTGGTAACGGCAATCCAGCCGTAGAATGAGCCTGCTGAATCGTGTTACAGATCCAGCGAGCAATAGTCTGCTTAGAAGCAGGAGCACCAACCTTGTTGGCTGCATACAGGACAAACAGTGCCTCTGTTTTCCTTACCCGAGCCGTCCTGGCTACATATATTTTTAAGGCCCTGACCACATCAAGGGACTTGGAATCCTCCAAGTCCTTCGTAGCCACAGGTACCACAATAGGTTGGTTCATATGAAACAATGAAACCACCTTAGGCAAAAATTGAGGACGAGTCCTTAATTCTGCTCTATCCACATGGAAAATCAGATAGGGGCTTTTGTGAGACAAAGCCGCCAATTCAGACACCCGCCTAGCAGATGCCAAGGCCAACAACATGACCACCTTCTAAGTGAGAAATTTAAATTCAACCGTTTGAAGAGGTTCAAACCAGTGAGATTTTAGGAACTGTAACACCACGTTAAGGTCCCATGGTGCCACTGGAGGCACAAAAGGAGGCTGTATGTGCAGCACTCCCTTTACAAAAGTCTGGACTTCTGGGAGAGAAGCCAATTCCTTCTGAAAGAAAATTGATAGGGCCGAAATCTGTACCTTAATGGAGCCTAATTTTAGGCCCATATCCACTCCTGTCTGTAGAAAGTGGAGAAAACAGTCCAGATGTAAAAACTTCCGTAGGAGCATTCTTGGATTCACACCAAGATACATACTTTCTCCAGATACGGTGATAATGTTTTGCCGTCACCTCCTTTCTAGCCTTCATCAGAGTAGGGATGACTTCTTCCAGAATGCCTTTCCCAGCTAGGATTCGGTGTTCAACCGCCATGCCGTCAAACGTAACCGCGGTAAGTCTTGGAACACGCAGGGCCCCTGTTGCAATAGGTCCTCCCTGAGAGGAAGAGGCCACGGATCTTCTGTGAGCATTTCCTGAAGATCGGAATACCAGGCCCTTCGAGGCCAATCTGGAACAATGAGTATTGTCTGCACTCTTTTCCGTCTTATTATTTTCTATATCTTTGAGATGAGTGGAAGAGGAGGGAACACATAGACTGACTGAAACACCCACGGTGTCACCAGGGCGTCCACAGCTACTGCCTGAGGGTCCCTTGACCTGGCACAATACCTCCGAAGCTTCTTGTTGAGGCGTGACGCCATCATGTCTATTTGAGGAAGTCCCCACTGACTTGTTAACTCTGCAAAAACTTCTTGATGAAGTCCCCACTCTCCTGGATGGAGATCGTGTCTGCTGAGGAAGTCTGCTTCCCAGTTGTCCACTCCCGGAATGAAGACTGCTGCCAAAGCGCTTATGTGATTTTCCGCCCAGCGCAGAAGTCTGGTGGCTTCCGCCATTGCCACTCTGCTCCTTGTTCCGCCTTGGCGGTTTACATGAGCCACAGCTGTGACATTGTCTGATTGAATCAGAACCGGTAGGTCGCGAAGAAGATTCTCCGCTTGACGTAGGCCGTTGTATATGGCCCTCAATTCCAGTACGTTGATGTGTAGACAAGCCTCCTGGCTTGACATATCCCCTGAAAGTTTCTTCCTTGTGTGACTGCTCCTCATCCTCGGAGGCTCGCGTCCGTGGTTACCAGAACCCAGTCTTGAATGCCGAACCTGCGACCCTCTAGAAGGTGAGCACTCTGCAGCCACCACAGGAGAGACACCCTGGCCCTGGGGGACAGGCTTATTTTCTGATGAATTTGAAGATGGGACCCGGACCACTTGTCCAGAAGGTCCCACTGAAACGTCCTCGCATGAAACCTGCCGAAGGGGATGGCCTCGTAGGTCGCCACCATTTTTCCCAGTACTCGAGTGCATTGATGGGCTGACACTCTTTTCGGTTTTAACAGGTCTCTGACCAAGTTCTGGAGTTTCTGGGCTTTTTCCATTGGGAGAAAAACCTTCTTTTGTTCCGTGTCCAGAATCATGCCTAAGAAAGATAGCCGAGTTGTTGGAACCAACTGTGACTTTGGTAGATTCAGAATCCAGCCATGTTGCTGCAGCACTTTCAGGGAGAGTGCCACGCTTTTCAGCAACTGATCTCTCGATCTCGCCTTAATCAGGAGATCGTCTAAGTATGGGATAATTGTGACTCCCTGCCTGTGCAGGAGCACCATCATTTCCGCCATTACCTTGGTGAAAATCCTCGGGGCCGTGGAAAGCCCAAGCGGCAACATCTGAAACTGGTAATGACAGTCCTGTACAGCGAATCTCAGGTACGCCTGATGAGGGGGATATATGGGGACATGAAGGTATGCGTCCTTTATGTCCAGTGACACCATAAATCCCCCTCCCCAGGCTGGAGATAACTGCCCGGAGCGATTCCATCTTGAATTTGAACTTTTTCAAGTGCAGGTTTAGGGATTTTAAATTTAGAATGGGTCTGACCGAGCCATCCGGTTTCGGGACCACAAATAGGGTTGAATAGTACCCCTTCCCCTGTTGAACTAGGGGAACCTCGACAACCACTTGTTGTTGACACAGTTTTTGAATTGCAGCTAAAACTATCTCCCTCTCTGGGGGAGAAGACGGTAGAGCCGATTTGAAAAACCGGAGAGGAGGCATGTCTTCGAATTCTAGCTTGTAGCCTTGGGATACAATTTCCATTGCCCAAGGATCCACGTCTGACTAAACCCAGACGTGCTGAAGAGTCGAAGACGTGCCCCCACCGGCGCAGACTCCCTCAGTGGAGCCCCAGCGTCATGCGGTGGATTTAGTAGAAGCCGGAGAGGACTTCTGCTCCTGGGAACTAGCTGTAGCAGGCTGCTTTTTCCCTCTTCCCTTGCCTCTGGCGAGGAAGGAAGAGTCCTGACCTCTTCTGGACTTATGCGACCGAAAGGACTGCATCTGATATTGCGGCGTTTTCTTTTGCTGTGGGGAAACATAAGGTAAAAAAGTAGATTTGTCCGCGGTAGCTGTGGAAATCAGGTCCGCGAGACCTTCCCCAAATAAATCCTCACCTTTGTAAGGCAAAACTTCCATATGCTTCTTTGAGTCAGCATCACCCGTCCATTGGCGGGTCCACAGGGCTCGCCTAGCAGAAATCGCCATGGCGTTGGCTCTCGAACCTAGCAGACCAACGTCTCTCTGAGCGTCTCTCATATATAAGACTGCGTCTTTAATGTGACCTAAGGTCAATAAAATGGTATCCCTATCCAGGGTATCAATGTCAGCTGACAAAATATCCGTCCAAGCCGCAACAGCGCTACAAACCCAAGCCAACGCTATTGCCGGTCTGAGCCAGGCCCCGGTATGTGTAAAAATAGATTTTAAGGTAGTTTCCTGTCTGCGATCAGCAGGATCCTTGAGGGTGGCCGTGTCTGGAGACGGCAGCGCCACCTTTTTGGACAAGCACGTTAACGCCTTGTCCACCCTGGGTGAGGATTCCCACCGTAACCTGTCCTGCGCAGGGAAAGGATACGCCATAAGAATTCTTTTGGGAATCTGCAGTTTCTTGTCTGGAGTTTCCCAAGCCTTTTCAAATAAAGCGTTCAGCTCATGAGATGGGGGACAGGTTACCTCAGGTTTCTTTTCCTTAAACATGTGTACCCTCTTGTCAGGGACAGAGGGATCATCTGTGATACGCAAAACATCTTTTAAAACAATAATCATATAATGAATACTTTTGGCCACCCTTGGGTGTAACCTCGCATCATTGTAGTCGACACTGGAATCAGAATCCGTGTCGGTATCAGTGTCTGCTACTTGGGACAGGGGACGTTTCTGAGACCCTGAAGGGCCCTGTGACACAGCCAAAGCCATGGATTGACTCCCTGTTCTATCCCTGGACTCTGCTTTGTCCAACCTCTGATGTAATAAAGACACATTTGCATTTAAAACATTCAGCATATCAAACCAATCAGGTGTCGGCGTTGCCAACGGATACACCACAATCATCTGCTCCACCTCCTCCTTAGATGAGCCTTCCGCTTCAGACATGCCGACACACGCGTACCGACACCCCCACACACTCAGGGATATATCTATATGGAGACAGTTCCCCAATAAGGCCCTTTGGAGAGACAGAGAGAGAGTATGCCAGCACACACCCAGCGCCAACTGACACTGGAAACCAAATACCCAGACAAAACAGCGCTTTTATATAAATATATAAATATACACTCACTGCGCCAATAAAAAGTGCCCCCCCCCCCTCTTTTTTGCCCTCTGTCACCGTGTTCAGCAGGGGAGAGTCCAGGGAGCCAGCTCCTCTGCAATGTGCTGTGGAGAAAATGGCGCTGGTTAGTGCTGGACGATCAAGCTCCGCCCCCTCAGCGGCGGGCTTCGGTCCCGCTCAAATTTTCTATACTGGCGGGGGATTATATAATATACTGCCTCCGCAGCCTCTATATATATATTAGCCAGTCCCAAGAGGTTTATAATTGCTGCCCAGGGTGCCCCCCCAGCGCCCTGCACCCTTCAGTGCCCGCTGTGTGTGTTGTGTGTGGGAGCAATGGCGCACAGCGTTACCGCTGCGCGTTACCTCAGAGAAGATCTGACGTCTTCAGCCGCCTTTGAAGTCTTCTTTCTTTTTATACTCACCCGGCTTCTATCTTCCGGCTCTGTGAGGAGGACGGCGGCGCGGCTCCGGGACGAACGGCAAGGGTGAGACCTGCGTTCCGACCCTTTGGAGCTAATGGTGTCCAGTAGCCTAAGAAGAAGAGCCTATCATTTAAGTAGGTCTGCTTCTCTCTCCTCAGTCCCACGATGCAGGGAGCCTGTTGCCAGCAGTGCTTCCTGAAAATAAAAAACCTAACAAAATTATTTTTCAGAGAAACTCAGGAGAGCTCCCCTGTAGTGCACCCAGTCTCCTCTGGGCACAGGATCTAACTGAGGTCTGGAGGAGGGGCATAGGGGGAGGAGTCAGTGCACACCCATCTAAAGTTCTTTATAGTGCCCATGTCTCCTGCGGAGCCCGTCTATACCCCCCATGGTCCTTACGGAGTCCCCAGCATCCTCTAGGATGTAAGAGAAAGGCTATTTAGAGCTCATTGTACAAACTTGCTTAGGTGTACTTAAGCTGCCGACCCTCCATTGTGTGCTCGGTAATAGTTTTCAGTACAGCTGGGAACCTTGTCAGTGTTAAGCATAGGAGACTACTTCCTCAAAATGTTTAAAAGATGATGTTCAAAAAAATGAACTACAAATTCTATGAGGAAGCCCTTTCTCATCAATTATGTCCAGATACTTCTGTAATAGTGGATTACAGTTAATATTGTGGCTGATGTGGGTGAGGAATCGGATGAGGAGACTGATTTCCAACTATAGAGAAGATTAAGAATGCTATTAGCTGCCTTAAGCCCATTGGTAGCTTTATTTGCGGTGGCCCAAACAAACCAAGTACTTCAGCAACAAAAGTTGCAGTCCCTATTGCTGAAATGCTTGGTTTGTTAAACTGTGCCTGTTCTTTTCAAAATCCAACATAAGGGTGGGTGGGAGTTCCCAAGGAAATTTCCATCTTGTACCACTTTTCATTTTTGCCACTGCTGTGTGGCAATGTTTTATAGATGTGATACAAACTGCCGTGTGTTTGCGTGACTGCTCTTATGCTTAGAAACCAGCCAGCTCATGCAGCCATTGGACACTATTGGTAAATACAATATTATGAGCTTTGAGGTGGTCAAAATTACATAGAAATAAATGTTATTGAGGTTAATAATACAGTAGGAACAATAACAAGGCCAAATTAAATTTTAGCTGTTTTTAGCATTTTTTAGAAAACAAAGCCAAAAGCAAAATATGAGAGGGTTGGTTTGCAAAATTCGATCCAAAACCAAAACACAGGGGGGGTGACGCTGTCGAAGTCAAAAATATCAAATACAGACAAATACAAACTCCAGAGAGGTCTCTGTTCGTGCGCATAGACGCAGCGTGCACAGGATATACGGTAGCATACGCATCCACACAGACAAGCCACAAAGATATATTCAACACATATTTCATACAACACATAAATTACACATAGACAAAACATGACAAGTACCAGACATTATAATGTATTTATATAATAGAGTGTAACATCAGATATATATGTATTATTGGAACGGAACAAGTTAAATATATCATCCTTAGTGTCAAAATGATCAGGAGAATGTGTGTATTAATTTGATAGCTATGGGTAGATTGTAGCACATTGTAATGATTAGTTATGACCAAATGTATGAATATAAAGGACTTCCTGAAAACTTGAAACTGGATTCACAGTCATGGCCCTGGGGGCAGACACATGGGTTTGCAACAAAGGACAAAAGCCCTTTTACTGACCTATGAGCCGTCGAGTTCTTGAGAGGTCTAGCCTCTGGACCAATGGAAGATGAAACCCACTGTTGTATACACCCATTATTTTACTGTATAAACATAGGGACCCAGAAGCAGGCAGCTCTCTGATACATTTTCATTCACTCACACATTCTCATTCACTCTCACACACACACATTCACACACACACACACACACACACACACACACACACACACACTCACACACACACACCCTTATCAGAAGGCTCCTACCTAATGACTGGCTGCCTGGGACCAGTGAAACTAAGCGTATGTATATTGGCACACGTCACTTTGGAACCAGACACTGCGGATGGCAGTGTACAGCACCATGTCACTTTATCTATTCCCATGATGAAGATAGTCGAAACAGCTGTCGGAATGATAAGTACTCATTGATCTATTCATGCTGCTACCATCATGTGTGCTATATGCTTGTTGCCTTTTTAAATGACTTTTCTGGACAAGTAAAACTTCTTCTTTTGCATCTAAGCTGTGTGCTGGTATTTCTGGGTACAATCACCTGTGTGGTTATTCTTGGATTTTTTCTATATATATATATATATATATATAAAATAGGATTTTGATAACCTACCGGTAAATCCTTTTCTCCTAGTCCGTAGAGGATGCTGGGGATGACATCAAGACCATGGGGTATAGACGGGATCCGCAGGAGACATGGGCACTCTAAAGACTTTTCATTGAGTGTGAACTGGCTCCTCCCTCTATGCCCCTCCTCCAGTCCTCAGTTGTAGGAACTGTCCCCAGGGAGACTGACATTTTGAGGAAAGGAATTACTTAACTAGTGGTGAAATATCTACCAACTCACACCCTCAACCATGCCGCACACATGGCATTCAACATAACGCACGCCAACAGGCATGAACTAATTGCAGCAACATGCTGAAACCAAGATAACACAACTTGTGTAACTGTAATAACTAAACTGCAGGTAAAGTACGCACTGGGACGGGCGCCCAGCATCCTCTACGGACTAGGAGAAAAGGATTTACGGGTAGGTTATCAAAATCCTATTTTCTCATACGTCCTAGAGGATGCTGGGAACGACATCAAGACCATGGGGTCTATACCAAAGCTCCAGTACGGGCAGGAGAGTGCGGATGACCCTGCAGTACCGATTGACCAAAATTTAGGTCCTCATCGGCCAAGGTGTCAAACTTGTAGAACTTAGCAAATGTGTTTGACCCTGACCAAGTAGCTGCTCGGCTGTAATGCCGAGACCCCCCGGGCAGCCGCCCAGGATGAGCCCACCTTCCTAGTGGAGTGGGCCTTTACTGACGTCGGTAACGGCAATCCAGCCGTAGTATGAGCTTGCTGAATCGTATTTTAAATCCAACGTGCAATAGTCTGCTTGGGAGCAGGACAGTCAATCTTGTTGTGATCATACAGGACAAACAAAGCCTCTGTTTTCCATATACGCTGTTCTAGCAACATAGATTTTCAAAGCTCTAACCACATCTAGAGATTTTGATTCAGTGAATGTGTCAGTAACTACTGGCACCACAATAGGTTGGTTTATGTGAAAAGCAGAAACCACCTTCGGAAGAAAATGTTGGCGAGTTCGCAACTCTGCCCTATTTTCACGGAAAATCAGGTAAGGTCTCTTGTGAGACAAGGCCCCCAATTTAGACACCCGCCTTGCGGATGCCAATGCCAAAAGCATCACCATTTTCCAAGTGAGAAACTTCAACTCTATCTTTTGTAGAGGCTCAAACCAATCCGATTGAAGGAACTGCAATACCACGTTAAGGTCCCATGGTGCCACTGGAGGCATGAATGGAGGCTGGTAGTGCAGAACCCCTTTCACGAAGGTCTGAACCTCTGGAAGAGAGGCCAATTGTTTTTGGAAGAACACTGACAAGGCCGAAATCTGGACCTTGATTGATCCCAATCGTAGGCCCGTCTCCACACCATCCTGCAAAACATTGAGAAAACGTCCTAAGTGAAACTCTTCCATAGGAGCTTTCTTGGATTCACACCAAGACACATATTTTCTCCAAATACGGTGGTAATGTTTTGACGTTACTACCTTTCTGGCCTGAATAAGGGTGGGGATGACCTCCTTAGGAATACCCTTCCTGGCTAGGATACGGTGCTCAACAGCCATGCCATCAAACGTAGCCGCGGTAAGTCTTGGTACACACACGGCCCCTGCTGCAGCAGGTCCTCCCGAGGAGGAAGAGGCCGAGGATCTCCTATGAGTTACTGCTGAAGATCTGGGTACCAAGCCCTTCTTGGCCAGTCTGGGGCAATGAAGATAGCTCGAACCCTTGTCTTTCTTATGATCCTGAGTACTTTTGGGATCAGCGGAAGTAGAGGGAAAACATACACTGACGGAAACACCCACTGGGTCACCAGTGCATCCACTGCTACTGCTTGAGGGTCTCTCAACCTGGAACAGCATCTCTGAAGCTTCTTGTTGAGACGAGACGCCATCATGTCTATTTGAGGAACTCCCCAAAGACTTGTCACCTCTGCGAAGACTTCTTGGTGGAGGCCCCACTCTCCTGGATGGAGATCGTGTCTGCTGAGGAAGTCTGCTTCCCAGTTGTCTACTCCTGGAATGAATATTGCCGACAGAGCTTGTAGATGTTTTTCTGCCCAGCAGAGGATTTTTGTTGCCTCTGCCATTGCCGCTCTGCTTTTCGTTCCGCCCTTCCTGTTTATGTATGCGACTGCTGTTACATTGTCCACCTGGATCTGCACGGGACGGTCTTGAAGAAGATGTACCACTTGTTGAAGGCCGTTGTAAATGGCTCTTAGCTCCAGAACGTTTATGTGAAGGCAGGCTTCCTGTTGTGACCAAAGTCCCTGGAAGTTTTCTCCCTGAGAGACTGCTCCCCAACCTCGGAGACTTGCATCCGTGGTTACTAGGACCCAGTCCTGAATCCCGAACCTGCGTCCCTCTAGCAGGTGAGAGCTGTGCAACCACCACAGGAGCGAAATCCTGGTTTTTGATGACAGGATTATCTTTCTGTGCATGTGTAGGTGTGACCCCGACCACTTGTCCAACAGGTTCCACTGGAATACTCTGGCATGGAACCTGCCAAACTGTATGGCCTCGTAGGCCGCCACCATCTTCCCCAACAACCGAATGCACTGATGGATCGACACACTTGATGGTTTCAATATGTTTTACCATTTTCTGGATTTCCAGAGCCTTTTTCAGCGGAAGAAATACTCTCTGAACTTCTGTGTCCAGAATCATTCTGAGGACAGACAACCTTGTCGTCGGTTCCAACTGTGACTTTGGGTAATTTCTGATCCACCCGTGTTGTTGGAGTATTGACAGGGAGAGGGATATGTTTTGTAATAACTGCTCCCTGGATCTCGCCTTCATCAGGAGGTCGTCCAGATAAGGGATTATGGGGGTAATTCCAAGTTGATCGCAGCAGGAATTTTGTTAGCAGTTGGGCAAAACCATGTGCACTGCAGGGTAGGCAGATGTGCAGAAAGAGTTAGATTTGGGTGGGTTATTTTGTTTCTGTGCAGGGTAAATACTGGCTGTTTTATTTTTACACTGCAAATTAGATTGCAGATTGAACACACCACACCCAAATCTAACTCTCTCTGCACATGTTAAATCTGCCTCCCCTGCAGTGCACATGGTTTTGCCCATTTGCTAACAAACTTGCTGCTGCGATCAACTCAGAATTACCCCCTATACTGACTCCTTTCTGACGAAGGAGGACCATCATTACCGCCATCACCTTGGTGAATACCCTCAGCGCCGTGGAGAGACCGAAAGGTAACGTCTGGAATTGGTAATGGCAATCCTGAATCGCGAATCTCAGATAAGCCTGGTGAGGAGGATAAATCGGAACATGCAGGTAAGCATCCTTTATGTCCACCGACACCAAGTAGTCCCCCTCCTCCAGACTGGCAATCACCACCTGAAGTGATTCCATCTCGAACTTGAACCCTTTCAGGAAGAAATTCATATCTTTTAGATTTAGGATCGGTCTGACCGAGCCATCCGGCTTCGGAACATCAAAGAGGCTTGAATAAAAACCCTGCCCTTGTTGTGACAACGGTACCAGGACTATGACCTGGTCTTGACATAATTTTTGGATTGCAGCTGTTACTGCTTCTCTCTCTGGCGGAGAAGCTGGCACGGTTGATTTGAAAAATCGGCATGGGGGAACATCTTGAAACTCTAGTTTGTATCCCTGGGATACTATTTGCAACACCCAGGGGTCCAGGTCAGACAGAATCCAATCCTGGCTGAAGAGTTTGAGACGTGCCCCCACCCGAGCAGCCTCCCGCAAGGGAGTTCCAGCGTCATGCTGGGGATTTGGCAGAATTAGGGGTAGACTTTTGCTCTTGGGAACCTGGAGCCGGTGTGGGCTTCTTTCCTCTTCCCCTTCCTGCAAGGAAGGGGGAACCTCTCGTAATTTTTGTATTTATTGGGCCGAAAGGACTGCATTTGCGGGTGATAGGTCTATTTTGCCGGTGCAGGCGCGGTAGCCGCCGAGACTAACGCATCCAGGCCATCGCCAAATAAGGCCTCACCTTTATATGGGAGAGCCTCCATGTTTCTTTTGGAATCTGCATCCGCGTTCCACTGGCGAATCCATAACGCCCGCCTAGCTGATACTGCCATGGTAGCGGCTTGTGAAGTCAAGAGTCCAATATCCTTCATTGCTTTCAGCATGTAGGCGGCAGCGTCCTTGATATTCCCTAACTTAAGGAGTATCTCATCTTTATCAATCGTGTCAATTTCTGATGACACGCTTTCTGACCATTTTTCAATAGCTCGACTCACCCATGCGCAGGCAATAGTGGGCCTGAGAAGTGTACCATTGGTAACATAAATGGATTTCAATGTCGTTTCCATTTTGCGGTCTGCCGGCTCATTAAGAGAAGCCGTGCCAGGAGCATGGAGAATTACCTTCTTTGTCAACCTGGAAAGTGCACTGTCTAACACAGGGGGTGACTCCCATTTTTTCCTGTCTGCAACCGGGAAAGGATAAGCTATGTGAATCCTTTTGGGAATACGAATTTTTTTATCAGGATTCACCCACATCCCTTCAAACAGAGCCTTTAGTTCGTGTGAAGGAGGGAACGTGACTTTGGATTTTTTTTCCTTACATAAATAGGCTTTCTCCTGAGGTACAGGAGTGCTTTCTGTGACTTGCAACACGTCCCTTATAGCCACAATCATATATTGTATACTTTTTGCCAATTTATGATCTATCTCTCTGGATTCACTATTGTCGACACAAGAATAAGAATCCGTGTCGGTATCAGTGTTTACAACATTTGCAAATGGTCTCTTATGTGACCCAGAGGGGCCGCCTGCATAAGGAATAACAGCATCCTGAAAAATCACATCTTCAACAGATTTTCTCCAGCATGCAGCCTTAGATTCAGACTTATCCAATCTACAGTTAATCAGATGCATACTGTCACGTAGCTCTTTCACCCATGCAGGCTCTTGGTGTGACGGTAGCGCCACCACATTACAACTCTGTGTCCCTAAAATGGCTTCCTCTGGGAACTCCCTGCCTCAGACATGCCTCACACGTGTACACCACACTCACAGACACACTGGGACTTATTTTGGGGACAGACCCACAGTAAAATCTGTCAGAGGGATACAGGATAGGAGCAGCCAGTTCACAAACCCAGTGCCAGTATTGCCTGTGAACACAGTATGTCCACAGCCCAAAAGCGCTTTTAAATAGTAATATACACTATCAAATGCACCACAATCGCTTTATAGCACCCTGTACTTGTCAGAAGTGGAGGAGAGGACCAGAGTGTTCTCTGCAGCCTGAGGAGAGAGAGAAAATGGCGCTGAGTAGTGTGCTGGCTGCCTGAGGAAGAAGCTCCGCCCCCCACAATGGCGCATCCTCACACTCAGTATATTGACTAATTATTTATACTGGCGGGGTTAGGGCTGTGCCAGCAGCATCTTATGCCCCCTTTTAGCCAGTTTGAGGTATTTTTCTTGCTGCCCACGGCGCCCCCCCCCCCCGCGCCCTGCACCCTGCAGTGTCTGTGTGTGTGGGCAGTAATGGCGCGCTGCGCTCCCGCCAGCCGCGCCGCACCTCTGCCGTCACTTACTTGATTGAAGATTATTCTTCTCATACTCACCTGTCTTCTGACCTCTGGCTCTGTGAGGGGGGTGACGGCGTGCTGTGGGAGTGAGCAACTAGACACGGCTGGTGTTCAGTTCCCTTCAGGAGCTAATGGTATCCTGTCAGCCAGAAGCAGAGCCATGAAACTCTGAGGAAGTTGGTTCTGCTTCTGCCTAGTGATGAGCGGGTTCGGTTTCTCGGAAACCGAACCCCCCCGAACTTCACGCTTTTTACACGGGTCCGAGGCAGACTCAGATCTTCCCGCCTTGCTCGGCTAACCCGAGCGCGCCCGAACGTCATCATCCCGCTGTCGGATTCTGGCGAGGCTCGTATTCTATCGCGAGACTCGGATTCTATATAAGGAGCCGCGCGTCGCCGCCATTTTCACACGTGCATTGAGATTGATAGGGAGAGGACGTGGCTGGCGTCCTCTCCGTTTAGAATAGAAATAGATAGTGAGAGTGAGACACTTGATTTACTGGAGCTTAGGAGTACTCAGAGAGTGCAGAGTTTACTAGTGACTGACCAGTGACCACCAGTGCAGTTTTATTATTATTTAATATAATCCGTTCTCTGCCTGAAAAAAAACGATACACAGTGACACAGTATACCATATCTGTGCTCAGCCTCAGTGTGCTGCATCATCTATGTATATCTGACTGTGCTGAGTGCTCACTGCTCACACAGCTTAATTGTGGGGGAGACTGGGGAGCAGTTATAGCAGGAGTACATATATTTAACGGTGCACACTTTTGCGGCCAGAGTGCCACTGCCAGTGTGACTGACCAGTGACCAGTGACCACCAGTATATTGTGATTGTCTGCCTGAAAAAGTTAAACACTCGTCGTGTGGTGTTTTTATTCTATAAATGCATTCTGCTGACAGTGTCCAGCAGGTCCGTCATTATATAATATATACCTGTCCTGCAGTAGTGATATATATATATATTTTTTATATCATTATCATCCAGTCTATACTAGCAGCAGACGCAGTACGGTAGTCCACGGCTGTAGCTACCTCTGTGTCGGCAGTCGCTCGTCCATAATTGTATACCTACCTGTGGTGGGTTTTTTTTTTCTATCTTCTTCATACTAGTAGTTAACTTTAGGAGTCTGCAGTGCTGACAGTGTCCAGCAGGTCCGTCATTATATAATATATACCTGTCCGGCTGCAGTAGTGATATATATATATTTTTTATATCATTATCATCCAGTCTATATTAGCAGCAGACGCAGTACGGTAGTCCATGGCTGTAGCTACCTCTGTGTCGGCAGTCGCTCGTCCATCCATAATTGTATACCACCTACCTGTTGTGGTTTTTTTTTTTTCTATCTTCTTGATACTAGTAGCTTACTTTAGGAGTCTGCAGTGCTGACAGTGTCCAGCAGGTCCGTCATTATATAATATATACCTGTCCGGCTGCAGTAGTGATCTCCTATATAATAGCCCTATTCTGTGACCTTGTGATTCATTTGCTAACGCTGGGCGGAGTCACAACAGTGGGCGGAGTTATTCAAATGAGTCACAGAGATCTGGCCAAATCTACAGGAGACTAGGAGCAGAAGCAGATAGCATGGACATTGGGCATGTCACAGACAGGGCTGCATACCTCCCAGCTTTCTGCAGGAGCTTTCTCCAGGCAGAAGGAGGGAAACACACTCGGCGAAAAGGGGGCGTGGCTTCACGGGAGGGCCCCGTTTTCGTCAGTGAGGGGGCATGCCCAGCGCTCTGTGAGCTGCTGGCATGCCCCCAGGGGCTGATTATGAGTCCGGGGGGCCCAGGGCACTTGAGACAGGGGAGCCCTATCTCATTGCTGTGCCTGCTGGGGGGTTGGGGGCGTGGCCTAATCGCGAACCGCGCGGCCACGCCCCCTTATGCAAATTCCGATATATTTTTTTTATTTTTTTTTTATGGGATTTTGGCCCCTCAGCTAGGGCTAAATCCAGAGGAGGTGGTCGCTCCCCCCTACACACCCGCACAGGCAGAAGAAAGCAGGGAGACTGCTGCCTCCCTGCAACACCACAGACCTGCCAATATGCAGCAGCGTGTGCTGACTGTAGCACAATGCTGCCACTGTTGCTGGCAGGACGGGGGGGGGGGGGCTTCTGAGCTGGGACAGAGCTACTCAAGCCGGGGGGGCCTCTAAAACTGTGGGGCCAACGGTACGTATCCCCCGCCCCCCCCCCCCCCCCTTAATCCGGCTCTGCTGCTGGAACACCCCCATTAATCCGTACCCCCTGATGCCCCCTCTCCCTCTGTCTCCACTATTCACCGCTGCTCTGCTAAGCAGAACAGCGAGTACAGGAGCTTTCCAACTGCCCCCCCCCCCCCCACCGCAGGACACTGCGACCCGTGGGTGGGACAGCGGGACAGTCCCCAAAAAATGGGACTGTCCCGCGAAAATCGGGACATTTGGGAGGTATGGGGGTGTGTGAGGGGTATGTCATACAGACAGACGGGCACCGGCTCACTGTGTGCTTGACCCCCCACATCGGCATACTCAGCAGGGTCTCTCTGGTGCGGAGGAGCGTCACTTTCTGTTATCTCCAGCCCCGGCAACCCCACCGCTAGCTGCAGCGCTGCCACCCGCAGTGGAGTGCGCCCAGCTCATTCACACACTTTAGCTGGCGGGTAGCGCTGCAGAAATCCGAGCTGCTTGCAGGCTCTGACCCACTCCTCCCTCCAGCCGCAGCGTCTCCTGGGAGCTAACCAGTCACTCCCAGTCTCCCCTTACCACAGTGCCCGGAAGCCGTGAGGTCCGCGCCACGTGCATGCTGTGACCCCCTCCTCCCTCCAGCCGCAGCATCTCCTGGGGGCTAACCAGTCATTTCCAGTCTCACCTTACCACAGTGCCCGGCAGCTGCGCGAGGTCTGCGGTGTGTGTGACTGAGGAGGGGGGGGAGGGATGCGGACTGGCAGAGAAAGCAGGACTCCAGCCTGAGAGAGTCAGCCATGCCAAGTCTCCAGCAGCAGCAGATCCCAACAGGTTGGAATGGAACAGCAGCAGCCAGCAGCAGTGACTCCGGTAAGACACATCTGTCTGTCACCACTGTTTTGTCCCTAATACCAATCTCTCCCGTGCCCTGTGTTCTGTCATGTCCCTGGCCTTGCCCTGCCACCCTTATTCTGGCCCTTTCACCCTTATCCTGGCCCTGTCACCCTTATGCTGGCCCTGTTACCCCTATCCTGGCCCTGTCACCCCTGTGCTTGCCCTGTGAACCCTATACTGGCCCCGTCACCCCTGTCCTGGTCCTGCTGCCCCTACCCTGGCCCTGTCACCCCTATCCTGTCCCTATCATTTCTGTCCTGGCCCTGTCACCCCTGTCCTGGCCCCGTCACCCCTGTCCTGGCCCCGTCACCCCTGTCCTGGCCCCGTCACCCCTGTCCTGGCCCCGTCACCCCTATCCTGGCCCCGTCACCCCTGTCCTGGCCCCGTCAACCCTGTACTGACCCTGTCACCCCTGACCTGGCCCTGTTACTGCATACCCTCCAACTACCTTTTATGGCATGTACAGTACCCGCAGCGCCTCCAGACCTCTCCCCAATGCACCACACCTCCGCACCATCCCCTCCACCACATGCGGCACTCCACCCCTCCCCCACATGCTGTGCCTCCAGACCCCCTACACCACCCGTGGCTCCCACTCCTCCACCCCTTCACCACCCACAGCACCTCCAGGCCCCTTCCACCATTCACCCCCCTTATACGTCTCCCCCCACACCTGCCCCCCTCCACCCGCAGCATCTGCAGACACCCTCCTCCATCAGCGGTCCCCCCCTCACCCACCCCTCCCCCACCAATGGCACCCCTGCACCTGCCCCTCCACCACCTGCAGCACCTCCGGACCTCCTTTCCTATCCGCCGCAACACCCGTACCTGCCCCTACCCTACCCATGGTGCCTGCGGTCCCCTACCCAACCCCCGGCACACCCGTCCCTTCCCATCCCACAGCACCTCCGGAACCCTTCACCCATCCACAACATCCCCACACCTGCCCCTCTCCCACCCGTGGCACCCCTGCCCCTCCCCCACCTGCGGTGCCTCCGGACCCCTCCCCCATCTGCATCCCCCACTCCTCTGCCCCTCCCCCACGCGCAGCACCTCCCGAACCTTCCCCATCCGGGCCCCACCCCCACTTCTGCCTCCCCTCCACCCGCAGCATCTACAGACACCATCCGCAGTCCCCCCCGCACCCGCTACATTCTGTACATCGTGCCCTGCAGGTGCTGTTCACGCCGTCGCAAGGGGCTGCGCCTCCTTCACCATCGCACGCCCTTTCATTGTGCAATATTTAACCACTAACAAAGGAATGCAGGTAATACTCCATATAATACAAATATTAAACCCCAGAAAGGCATGCAAGGGTTAAGGGGGCGTAGCCCCTTGCGACGGTGTGAAGAGCGCCCGTAGGGCGCGATGAAGCACCTAGTATATATATATATTTTATATCATTATCATCCAGTCTATATTAGCAGCAGACGCAGTACGGTAGTCCCCAGCTGTAGCTACCTCTGTGTCTGCAGTCGCTCGTCCATCCATAATTGTATACCACCTACCTGTTGTGTTTTTTTTTTTTCTATCTTCTTGATACTAGTAGCTTACTTTAGGAGTCTGCAGTGCTGACAGTGTCCAGCAGGTCCGTCATTATATAATATATACCTGTCCGGCTGCAGTAGTGATATATATATATTTTTTATATCATTATCATCCAGTCTATATTAGCAGCAGACGCAGTACGGTAGTCCACGGCTGTAGCTACCTCTGTGTCGGCAGTCGCTCGTCCATCCATAATTGTATACCACCTACCTGTGGTGTTTTTTTTTTTTTTTCTATCTTCTTGATACTAGTAGCTTACTTTAGGAGTCTGCAGTGCTGACAGTGTCCAGCAGGTCCGTCATTATATAATATATACCTGTCCGGCTGCAGTAGTGATATATATATATTTTTTATATCATTATCATCCAGTCTATATTAGCAGCAGACGCAGTACGGTAGTCCACGGCTGTAGCTACCTCTGTGTCGGCAGTCGCTCGTCCATCCATAAGTATACTAGTATCCATCCATCTCCATTGTTTACCTGAGGTGCCTTTTAGTTGTGCCTATTAAAATATGGAGAACAAAAATGTTGAGGTTCCAAAAATAGGGAAAGATCAAGATCGACTTCCACCTCGTGCTGAAGCTGCTGCCACTAGTCATGGCCGAGACGATGAAATGCCATCAAAGTCGTCTGCCAAGGCCGATGCCCAATGTCATAGTACAGAGCATGTAAAATCCAAAACACCAAATATCAGTAAAAAAAGGACTCAAAAATCTAAAATAAAATTGTCGGAGGAGAAGCGTAAACTTGCCAATATGCCATTTACCACACGGAGTGGCAAGGAACGGCTGAGGCCCTGGCCTATGTTCATGGCTAGTGGTTCAGCTTCACATGAGGATGGAAGCACTCAGCCTCTCGCTAGAAAAATGAAAAGACTCAAGCTGGCAAAAGCACAGCAAAGAACTGTGAGTTTTTCGAAATCACAAATCCACAAGGAGAGTCCAATTGTGTCGTTTGCGATGCCTGACCTTCCCAACACTGGACGTGAAGAGCATGCGCCTTCCACCATTTGCACGCCCCCTGCAAGTGCTGGAAGGAGCACCCGCAGTCCAGTTCCTGATAGTCAGATTGAAGATGTCAGTGTTGAAGTACACCAGGATGAGGAGGATATGGGTGTTGCTGGCGCTGGGGAGGAAATTGACCAGGAGGATTCTGATGGTGAGGTGGTTTGTTTAAGTCAGGCACCCGGGGAGACACCTGTTGTCCGTGGGAGGAATAGGGCCATTGACATGCCTGGTGAAAATACCAAAAAAATCAACTCTTCGGTGTGGAAGTATTTCAACAGAAATGCGGACAACATTTGTCAAGCCGTGTGTTGCCTTTGTCAAGCTGTAATAAGTAGGGGTAAGGACGTTAACCACCTCGGAACATCCTCCCTTATACGTCACCTGCAGCGCATTCATCATAAGTCAGTGACAAGTTCAAAAACTTTGGGCGACAGCGGAAGCAGTCCACTGACCAGTAAATCCCTTCCTCTTGTAACCAAGCTCACGCAAACCACCCCACCAACTCCCTCAGTGTCAATTTCCTCCTTCCCCAGGAATGCCAATAGTCCTGCAGGCCATGTCACTGGCAATTCTGATGAGTCCTCTCCTGCCTGGGATTCCTCCGATGCATCCTTGCGTGTAACGCCTACTGCTGCTGGCGCTGCTGTTGTTGCTGCTGGGAGTCGATGGTCATCCCAGAGGGGAAGTCGTACTCGTAAGACCACTTTTACTACTTCCACCAAGCAATTGACTGTCCAACAGTCCTTTGCGAGGAAGATGAAATATCACAGCAGTCATCCTGCTGCAAGGCGGATAACTGAGGCCTTGGCATCCTGGGCGGTGAGAAACGTGGTTCCGGTATCCATCATTACTGCAGAGCCAACTAGAGACTTGTTGGAGGTACTGTGTCCCCGGTACCAAATACCATCTAGGTTCCATTTCTCTAGGCAGGCGATACCGAAAATGTACACAGACCTCAGAAAAAGACTCGCCAGTGTCCTAAAAAATGCAGTTGTACCCAATGTCCACTTAACCACGGACATGTGGACAAGTGGAGCAGGGCAGGCTCAGGACTATATGACTGTGACAGCCCACTGGGTAGATGTATGGACTCCCGCCGCAAGAACAGCAGCGGCGGCACCAGTAGCAGCATCTCGCAAACGCCAACTCTTTCCTAGGCAGGCTACGCTTTGTATCACCGCTTTCCAGAATACGCACACAGCTAAAAACCTCTTACGGCAACTGAGGAAGATCATCGCAGAATGGCTTACCCCAATTGGACTCTCCTGTGGATTTGTGGCATCGGACAACGCCAGCAATATTGTGTGTGCATTAAATATGGGCAAATTCCAGCACGTCCCATGTTTTGCACATACCTTGAATTTGGTGGTGCAGAATTATTTAAAAAACGAGAGGGGCGTGCAAGAGATGCTGTCGGTGGCCAGAAGAATTGCGGGACACTTTCGGCGTACAGGCACCACGTACAGAAGACTGGAGCACCACCAAAAACGCCTGAACCTGCCCTGCCATAATCTGAAGCAAGAAGTGGTAACGAGGTGGAATTCAACCCTCTATATGCTTCAGAGGTTGGAGGAGCAGCAAAAGGCCATTCAAGCCTATACAACTGAGCACGATATAGGAGGTGGAATGCACCTGTCTCAAGCGCAGTGGAGAATGATTTCAACGTTGTGCAAGGTTCTGCAACCTTTTGAACTTGCCACACGTGAAGTCAGTTCAGACACTGCCAGCCTGAGTCAGGTCATTCCCCTCATCAGGCTTTTGCAGAAGAAGCTGGAGACATTGAAGGAGGAGCTAACACAGAGCGATTCCGCTAGGCATGTGGGACTTGTGGATGGAGCCCTTAATTCGCTTAACAAGGATTCACGGGTGGTCAATCTGTTGAAATCAGAGCACTACATTTTGTCCACCGTGCTCGATCCTAGATTTAAAACCTACCTTGGATCTCTCTTTCCGGCAGACACAAGTCTGCTGGGGTTCAAAGAACTGCTGGTGACAAAATTGTCAAGTCAAGCGGAACGCGACCTGTCAACATCTCCTCCTTCACATTCTCCCGCAACTGGGGGTGCGAGGAAAAGGCTCGTAATTCCGAGCCCACCCGCTGGCGTTGATGCAGGGCAGTCTGGAGCGACTGCTGATGCTGACATCTGGTCCGGACTGAAGGACCTGACAACGATTACGGACATGTCGTCTACTGTCACTGCATATGATTCTCTCCCCATTGAAAGAATGGTGGAGGATTATATGAGTGACCGCATCCAAGTAGGCACGTCAGACAGTCCGTACTTATACTGGCAGGAAAAAGAGGCAATTTGGAGGCCCTTGCACAAACTGGCTTTATTCTACCTAAGTTGCCCTCCCACAAGTGTGTACTCCGAAAGAGTGTTTAGTGCCGCCGCTCACCTTGTCAGCAATCGGCGTACGAGGTTACATCCAGAAAATGTGGAGAAGATGATGTTCATTAAAATGAATTATAATCAATTCCTCCGTGGAGACATTGACCAGCAGCAATTGCCTCCACAAAGTACACAGGGAGCTGAGATGGTGGATTCCAGTGGGGACGAATTGATAATCTGTGAGGAGGGGGATGTACACGGTGATATATCGGAGGATGATGATGAGGTGGACATCTTGCCTCTGTAGAGCCAGTTTGTGCAAGGAGAGATTAATTGCTTCTTTTTTGGTGGGGGTCCAAACCAACCCGTCATTTCAGTCACAGTCGTGTGGCAGACCCTGTCACTGAAATGATGGGTTGGTTAAAGTGTGCATGTCCTGTTTATACAACATAAGGGTGGGTGGGAGGGCCCAAGGACAATTCCATCTTGCACCTCTTTTTTCTTTCATTTTTCTTTGCGTCATGTGCTGTTTGGGGAGTAGTTTTTGGAAGGGCCATCCTGCGTGACACTGCAGTGCCACTCCTAGATGGGCCAGGTGTTTGTGTCGGCCACTTGGGTTGCTTATCTTAGTCACACAGCTACCTCATTGCGCCTCTTTTTTTCTTTGCGTCATGTGCTGTTTGGGGGGTGTTTTTTGGAAGGGCCATCCTGCCTGACACTGCAGTGCCACTCCTAGATGGGCCAGGTGTTTTTGTCGGCCACTTGGGTCGCTTATCTTAGTCACACAGCTACCTCATTGCGCCTCTTTTTTTCTTTGCGTCATGTGCTGTTTGGGGGGTGTTTTTTGGAAGGGCCATCCTGCGTGACACTGCAGTGCCACTCCTAGATGGGCCAGGTGTTTGTGTCGGCCACTTGGGTCGCTTATCTTAGTCACACAGCTACCTCATTGCGCCTCTTTTTTTTCTTTGCGTCATGTGCTGTTTGGGGGGTGTTTTTTGGAAGGGCCATCCTGCGTGACACTGCAGTGACACTCCTAGATGGGCCAGGTGTTTGTGTCGGCCACTTGGGTCGCTTATCTTAGTCACACAGCTACCTCATTGCGCCTCTTTTTTTTCTTCTTTGCGTCATGTGCTGTTTGGGGAGTAGTTTTTTGAAGGGCCATCCTGCGTGACACTGCAGTGACACTCCTAGATGGGCCAGGTGTTTGTGTCGGCCACTTGGGTCGCTGAGCTTAGTCATCCAGCGACTTCGGTGCAAATTTTAGGACTAAAAATAATATTGTGAGGTGTGAGGTGTTCAGAATAGACTTAAAATGAGCGGAAATTATGGTTATTGAGGTTAATAATACTTTGGGATCAAAATGACCCCCAAATTCTATGATTTAAGCTGTTTTTTAGGGTTTTTTGAAAAAAACACCCGAATCCAAAACACACCCGAATCCGACAAAAAAAATTCGGTGAGGTTTTGCCAAAACGCGTTCGAACCCAAAACACGGCCGCGGAACCGAACCCAAAACCAAAACACAAAACCCGAAAAATTTCCGGTGCTCATCACTACGTTCTGCCCCCTCAGTCCCACGAAGCAGGGAGTCTGATGTCAGCAGATCTCCCTGAAAATAAAAAACCTAACATAAGTCTTTTCAGAGAAACTCAGTAGAGCTCCTCAGAGTGCATCCAGTCGACCTAGGCAGATTTCTACAACTGAGGTCTGGAGGAAGGGCATAGAGGGAGGAGCCAGTTCACACCCAATGAAAAGCCTTTAGAGTGCCCATGTCTCCTGTGGATCCCGTCTATACCCCATGGTCTTTATGTCGTCCCCAGCATCCTCTAGGACGTATGAGAAACCTATATGTATGTTACTATTATTATATAAAATATGTATATTTATATCAGTATATGTTCTCCAAGATAGCTATCCAATCTGAATCATAGCATTTAAATTATAGTCAATAGCCATATTATATTGAAGTGTTTTAAAATTGATTGTTAAAGTGTTATTGCTAACGAAAATTCGCAAAATATTTATGCATAAGTGAAGCTCCGTTCCTGCCTAAAAGTTTAGGTAGCACGTAGCGGAAGTTGTCCGGCAGGTGACTTCCGGTGTTCGAAGGGAACGTGGAAGCATTTATCAAACTGCTACAATACAAGTACAGTGTTTTTATTGTATTACTAGAGTTGGGTAAGAGAGTGTGGCAAGCTGTGTGTAAAGGTACGCAGCAATAGACATTTGCGTACGCAAGTATACACGTGTCATAGTACAATAGTACGTGGACGCGTATACAGCGACGCACAGGTACACACGTGGACTCACAGAAGGCAGGAATCGTGAGTGCATATTTATGCAAGCGAAAGTTAGCTGCATAATAGAAATTGATTGTTAAGGTGGAATAAAACACATTTTAACAGGTAACTAACCCTTTTTAAAGCAGATTACTATAATACTTTGTTTGAAGTTTAATACCTTTAAGGGGATGTTATCAATCACTGGTAAATTACTTTTTTTTCTGTACAGAAAATCTAAAAGTGTGGGTTGTTGAAAAGTAAGTGTGAGTGCATTGAACCCCAGGACAAAGCGGGATCTCGTCGGTGAGGCACTGAGTTAGTAGAGGCTCAGTGGCGTGGAGGCTAGCGACCTCAACTATTTATTGGTATTGAGGCACGTAGTGTGTGTGTTTTTAAAGGTAAAACGTGCGGAGGAGCGTGATTTTTGGTGTTACGCTCCGACTGTGGAGCGCAGCTTGTGAATTCGACTACCGTGATCATAGGGCGTATAGATAACAAGTATCTATAAGCCGTGCGATTGGACCGCACGTGTGTGTGATACGCGGCGTAATGTGATACCATTTGCGAAATTTCGTGCAATTGCGTCATCATACACGCTATGTTAGCATACACAGACGTGATTTGTGTAAAGTAAAGGAATTTTTCGCTAACTCTCTCTCAGGAAATCTTCCTGGTGGACATTCATTGGCAAGGGTGATCGAGAAGGTGTTTCTCACCCAAGAAAATTCCAGTGGATAGAAACCAAAAAGATCAGGCTTTTAACCTCCACTGAAAAAGGTGAAGTATTGATTTATTGCTGTTAATGCTTCATACTTCCAGTGTTGAGGGGTCTGGCAGGGGTCCTCACTGGGTACGTGGGGCGATCACTACTGGAGTGGACCGTGGTACTGTCCAGCGGAGACGGAGCAGGTGAAAAGCGCTCGGAGGAACTTTTCACCGTCGTCTCGTGTTGGCCATTTGGTGTTTGTGTTTAAAAAGTGCACAATGGGAGCCAAGTGGGGACTCGAGGGACGTTCAGGAGCCAGGGTTCAGGCTGAGGACCAGAGGCTGAAAGGGTCCGCTCGGTATATTAGGTGTAAGAAGTATGGTCCTTACACACGGAGGCTTTTTGTAATGATTGAGTATGTATGAATGGTGAAATATAATTTCCAGTGATTGGTCGTTTTGATCCTAAGGTATTGCAGGTAGTATGTTTAACCAAAGTCATATAAGACAAGAACGAAAACATAATAACTGTTTGAACTTGTAGCAACAATAAGTAAAAAGAGAAAGCAAGTACACCGCCATATGTAGATGTGGAAGCAGTTACAGCCAGTATACAAACTATAGAAAATAATAGAAATAAAAATATGAAAATGATGAATGTAACCTATATATGTACTAATGAATGTCAAAGTTTTATTTAGGAGGAGAAGGTGACCCGACTGGTTTCAGCCATTTCTCATGCACTCAGAGGAGTAATATCCAACTGGTAAAAGAGGAGCTGTAGCCTGCAGGGGAAGTGGCTGAGACCAGTGAAACTGGTAAGTATGGAGCCATTCAAGTACATATATAGTGAGAAAGATCACAGGTAAACACTAATTTGGCAAATGGGAGTAACGAGAGAAGTGCAACATTACCCTTTGACAAAACCTGCTGAAGTTACGATTGGGCCTCTATGATGCTAAACACTTTTCTTTTTTTCCTAGCAGCAGTGGCCCCTGACTAACTTAATCGACAGAGATTTTGTTATGTAAATTGAAATGTGAAATACATATATTGTACTCCCGCTCAGGAAGTTCAAGGTATGTTAGATACTCCTCAAAGACTAATGTTGCATTCCACTGTTCTAGATTCATGTCCATCACAGGTAGAGGAAATTATCTCACAGATACCGGGTTCCCTATGAACTTAGGATGGACAGGACACTGGATTGATGGCTGATGTAGTCCCAGTAGTGACACAGCAAGCACAAGATTTAAGGGGGGTAGACCAAGTAGTTAGACCAGCTGTCATTTTAATAAAATCTTCTCCACCTCTACAAACTTTACTGTCACCAACCTCTATTCTGTTTTTCTTCACAGTTTCCTCTTCATCTCTGCGTTCACAAAGGGGGTACAATACATGGACCCGATTCTCCCACGGTTTCAAGTGACAGCCTGAGTATTTTCTCCCAAGCCCTACATGACTGTTTACAGTCCTTTCAGCCTGAGAATGGGTCGGTGCTGATACAATATGTTGATGACTTGTTGTTATGCGCTGATTCATTTGAGTCGTCCCTGGCAGATACGAAACAGTTTCTGTTTCATCTCTTCCAAACATGACACAAGGTCTCAAGGGATAAACTGCAATTGTGTAGGACAAGGGTCAAATACCTAGGACGTAGTACTGGTACATGATTTGACAGTTCATACACCACATGCTGTATTGGTCCTTCAAAGTTCTGCCCGAACCCGGTATGTCTCATCAGCATGATGGCACCTATATATTACTGCATGTGCCTTGTAATGCACAAAGGGTGGAGGATGAGAATACTGGTGAAGGGAAATATTGTATAGACACTGATATGCATGATGGTGTGGAATATCTGAATCAGACCTTTACAACGAGACGAGACATAAGTGACAGCCCGTTGGTGAACGCAGACCTGATATTTTTTTCTTTTTCCCTCTAGAGATGTTTTTACTCTACATTGCAAACACCCAACAATTAAATTGAGATGCAAATTTGTGTTCCCTACAGGAGAAGGAGGTCTGGAAGGCGAAGGGGTATGGTCAGGAGTCCTCAGGACTCTGGAGAGATGGACAAGGTAAGCCAGTGGCCCCCCGGGTGTATCTTCCAAGCGTAGCTGAGGCGACACATGGTCTGACTCATCTGGGTAAGGAAGGTATGTGTACATTGTAAGAGCTTACTGGCATCACCAGGGTTCTCTTCTCAGGCAAGCAATGACCTGTCTTACTTACATGATGAAGAACATTTGGTAAGGTAGTACCAACAGAGCCATCCCATACTCCTCCTGCAGATGGACCTTTTCAGGTAATAAAAAATCGACTTCGTACAGTTAACACCCTGTAGGAATTTGAAATATGTATTGGTGTGCACTGATGTTTTCTCAACTGGGTAGAGGCATTTCCTGCTGCTACAAATACTGCTGTGTTTACCGTAAAGAAAATTGTGCAGAAATTTGTGTGTAGATATGGTATCCTTAGGAGTAGGAGCAAAGTGATAGCTTGAAACTGGACTATTGTGGTCACAGACACTGCCACTAGTGTTATGTAGCATCGGAACCACTCCCAGATCCTCACTTAATGAATCACCCTCTTTGAAATTATTATCTTTTTTTTTTTTTGGAAGACAACCTCATGTCATGATCGATCCGCACCATGATCAGAAATACACCAATGAGGTGATAGTACAGTACCTAACGAGATGAGCCAGCATTTCAAAACTTAACAAAAGAACTTGAAACTGTTGATTCCTGATATGCCAACTACTAACTGTCTTGATTGTGAACCAAGAGACTGTGTGATTGTTCTTACGCTCAGGTTGCCTAATAGACAGGTGGGAAGGGCCGTACCAAGTTTTGTTGACAGCACGATTCCAGTGAAAGTAGCCGAGAGAGAGACTTGGGTCCACAATTCCCATTGCAAGAAAGTCATTAGTCCGGAAGGAACTCATAAAGGGAGTGAAATCGCAGAAATATCACCCGAGAATCTGTTCCGTGGAGGCTGAGAGGCGGCACTGTTGAACACTACCTGAGCGTACTAAAGGATTGTAGAAAGACCAGTCATTGTAATTGATTTGCTATAAGCAAGATTTGTTTTGTTCTATCTTTCTTTTTCCCTGTTGACAAACATTTTTTTCAGGACATTCTATTTTGTGAGGTTTCATGAGGAATCGAGTGTGGGACTGGAACTGGTTCTGGAGAAAAGAGTGATGTCTTTATAGGATCCCAGGATCAGCCTGTCACTTTGTTTAAAGCCAGAAAAATCAAAAGTCCAGTAGTTATGGAGTTCGGAGGTAACGTGATAGGCTATTGAGGAAGCTGGAATCTATCTACCAGCGAAATGCGTTGAGCCGATCAGCCTGCTACTGTCACATACCTTCTACTGGCACTTATTGGTCACTCCTTTGCAAACAAGACGGGACTTTCCTCTGCAGTTTCTACACCTTCCTGGATCTGTCCGATACTCCAAGGACATACAATACACTCTTCCAGTGCTATTAAAGGTGGACGGTATCTGCATCTGGAACACTGGTAACAACCTCATGATTGCCTAATATCGAATACATGCAAAACTACCGATTAATGATGGTCCTATCCAGTGACATTGGTCCTCTCTGAGTGCTCCCTAGCCAGTATTGTGGAAATTTTAGACACAGGCTCTTCATGTGGTCAATTATATGTATTTTTAATTTATGGTCTTAAATTATGCAGTATTAATAAATGTGTTTATTTTATATAAGTCTTCAGAATTATTAATTCTATTTTTCCTTGTAATCCATGAGCAGCCAGCGCTGGTGAATTTTTTCTGTTTGAATTTTTTCTGTTTGTTTTTATCTACTTAGGGGAATCACCACCCCCTTACCAGCTGCTATTGTTAGCGCACCCTTATTTTTTTCCCCCACTTTTTTATTGTCTGAGGAATACTGTATTTTGTAGTTACTGCGACCCCATAATTGAAGATGAGTGCATCCAGAGATGTCAGTCTAGCAATAAGGTAGCATTTGACAGACATCCCTTGACTGATTACCACTCACTAGTGGGTAAGGTTTTAAATTAAACGGAATGTTGGATGTGCTCACAGGTACCTCTAAGACGAAATAATGCAGGATTAGTGCCACATTATTTAGAGTTAGCTGCGGTACTTGAATGACATGGAAGGGGGGAAGGGGATTGGTGGACTAGGGATATAATATAACTGGACCCCCTAGTCTTAAGATCCACCAGTACCATAGATAAATCCCTGGTATGTTTAAATCTCACCAATTTCAGGAAACCAGGAAATTGGGAGGTAATCAGGAACAATCAGACAGTGGCTTATTCACACATAGCAGATAAAGAGCTCATTAATATATGTGGAAGAAAAGTTTATGAGTGGCTCTCCCCGAACTCCGAAGGTTTATGTTATCTAGGAAGGACACTACCAAAAATAATAACCCTTGTTCAATGATGAAACAGACCTAGCATACGATCCAGGAATGGAAACAATGTTCAGGGAGTGATAGGAATATATACCATGAAAAATGTATATGTCTCTTTCACAATTTGTGTTTTCTCCCTCTACCCAGCAAAACGTCTACCAAATCCGAACATCAGTGTGCAAAGACGTAGGTACATGTATGTATGTAATGTTCATTCAGATCAGACATCATAGGCCATAGCACTGTCCCAGCATACTCTATAGGTTGAATGTCGTCCCACACCCAACCAGTGGTCCCGTGACCGCCGAGCGCATATAGAGGCTGTCTCATCCTCCTCCCTGTCTTCTCCAACTATGGTCAATGTCTGATTTGCAAAACGAATACATACGTGTGTCTAGGTCACTGATTATTGTTTGAAATTTTTTTTGTAATTATGTTTAGTCTGACAGTTATGCCAGTTATTGTCTACTGTCAAAGGGTGGACTGTCGACGACAAAAATATTACATACAGACAAATACAAACTCCAAACAGAGAGGTCTCTGTTCGTGCGCATAGACGCAGTATGCACAGGATATACGGTAGCATATGCATCCACACAGACAAGTCACAAAGATATATTCAACACATATTTCATACAATGCATAAATTACATAGACAAAACATGACAAGCACCAGACATTATAATGTATGTATATAATACAGTGTAACATCAGATATATATGTACTATTGGAACAGAACAACTTAAATATATCATGCTTAGTGTCAAAATTATCAGGAGAATGTGTGTATTAATTTGATAGCTATGGGTAGATTGTAGCACATTGCAATGATTAGTTATGACCAAATATATGAATACAAAGGACTTCCTGAAGACTTGAAACTGGATTCAAAGTCATGGCCCTGGGGGCAGACACATGTGTTTGCAACATAGGACAAAAGCCCTCACACTGACCTATGAGCCATCGAGTTCTTGAGAGGTCTAGCCTCTGGACTAATGGAAGAAGATGAAACCCACTGTTGTATACACCCATTATTTTACTGTATAAACATAGGGATCCAGAAGCAGGCAGCTCTTTGATACATTTTCATGCACTCTCACACACACATTCTCATTCACTCTCACACACACTCACTCACACACACACTCACTCACACATTCACTCTCACTCACACACACACCCTTATCAGAAGTTTCCTACCTGATGACTGGCTGCCTGGGACCAGTGAAACTAGGCGTATGTATATTGGCTGTAACTGATTCATATGTAACTACAACTGCTTCTTGTGTAATTGTAACTCTGCAACCATATACATGTTATACTTAATGATATACTGTACTGTACATATGTTATTTTGTATGTATACCCTTTTAATTACAATTATATATCTCTGAGCATTGTACCTCAGCTTACAATCTCTAAAGGGATATAGTGTTGCGACGTTCAGCGCACCTTTATCGGATATGGTTATAAGATGCGCCTTGCGTCCACAGTATATATTAACGCTGGCATTGAAATGTTTATTTAGAAATAATTTGAAATTCACAGCGGACATCTCTAATATATAAAAATCGATAGAGATATATAGTATATAGATATAATTTTTTTTTTTTTTTTTTTGCTAGTTGTACTGTACATCGGTTACATGTGCTATTCCATCTAATGATTTCCTGAGGCTCTGTCATATCGAATGTTATACATCTGTCACATATTTTTTTCAGCTGAAATTGCTATTTCTCAAGCCCTCACTAACACAGTGATTACTTTTCTTAGTCTCTCTCATTCATGAAACATTCCTTATGTGAAACAGTTTGCACTTCTCATACCACATCTGGAGGATTTAGGGAGACTAATGTATTTATTTCTCTTTCATTACCCCAGCAGCTTTCAGAGATGAAATATTACAGCACAGGAAATGGGTTTTGTGCATTTTTTTTAAAACATTTTTTATAGCCTATTAATATGACTTATTTAGCTTCAACAGTAGTCCTTGGTTCCCATGACAACCCGCATTATCTTTTTTTTTTTTAACGGTGGACTAAATCACATAATCAGAATATATTTTCAACATCAGATCATATGTTTTTGTCATTTAAAACAACAACAACAAAAAAACATAATTACTTGGTATATTCCAAAAGTTCAAAATTAGTCATGCATTCCTAAGTGAGTAAGGTTTAATGGAAGCAAATTGCCATTACTTTAGTGGCATTATGTGTAGCATAGCCCTTTGGCAGTGAATAATCTAAAAGCACTATAGGCTTATTTAAAAATAAATTAAAAAAATAAATAAAATTGATTTTGCAGCTTAACACCTGGAGCAATCTATAACTGATGTCAATCTGACGCTGACTGAACAAACTCTGTATAGCTACATTTAGTGATTTTGCAAACTATTTTCTTGTAAGACAGTTAAGGGCAGAAGAGGAAATTTTAGTGTGAGGCGTTTTGCATCATTTAATTTATACGTTTGAAGGATTTTTATTGCTACGTGCTTAGAAGGTGTGAAAAACAATACAAGGATTTTTTTCTTCTTAATGCTCTATGTTGTCTGCTGCAGACGTGTGAGACATAGTACATTGGTAGTAAACAAAATGAATGCGGGGAAGTGATTACGGTAGAGGGAAAATTTAATTCTTTCAGCAAAGGCATTATCTTTGAAAATATTGTGCCAACGCCATTTTTCTGGTGGCTACTTTAGAATTATGGTGCCGGTGACATACTGTATTTCCAAAAATATAATCGGAACAAGAGCATGGATGGCAGTAGGAGAAGGTACTGTAGCTGGAATGTCTGCATTGCAGGATATGCGATGTTGGGCCTATGGGACCACATGCACCACACGGTCTGCAACCATTATAGCCGGGAGCATTGGTGGCTCTCTAAGTAGTCCAGGAGGTTTTCTCACATTCCGGAGTCATTAGTTGAATGATGCAGGAGTCAAACATCTTGCACCCAAATAAAATAGCTGGGGAGAACCCAGAGTATTTCACTTCAGCCAGTTCCAGTATGTGTGTGTTGGCATCTTTGGAGTGGCGAGGCTACAGATGTGTCCTTTTACAGTATTGTCGCGATGCGAGTGCTCGGCCAAACGCATTGTGGCAACCATACGACCGCTAAGCTGGGAGTAGTCGCAGCTACAGGTCTGAAATGCTGTGTGGATGGGAAGCATATACAACACAGCAACAATGTAAAATGACACATCTGTATGCCGACATGTAGCCAATCCAAGAATTCAAATGTAATAACAGCCAGAGTGATGATGTAAGTTGGTGTGGCATTGCAATACAAAGATTACCTCCACATACTTAAGATTGTAAAATTCTAAATCATGGCATGGCCCCGGGGAGCATAGCTTGGGCTTCCAAAGTGGTACACTGCCAAAGCTCGTTCCTCATTCCCCTAAAATCATTCCTACAATACCACAGTAGCATAATCTGGCAATCAGTGGGGGACTTGCCACTTTATTAACCAATCTATTATTACTCAAGCACTCATGTTAAATACTTGCGTATCTTATGCCTCTTCTCTATAAGGATAAATGGTCCTTATTTCAGAGTATGTTGGATGCAGCTCTGACATACGCCAGGTACATTATACTGTAAGGGTTTGCACGAACGTAAAAGTACCTTAAGAAGGACAAGCAATGAAGTTACAGGCCAAGATCTAGACTTGGAACAGATTCCAAATTGTACACACAGGGTCCAGTACATCAGTAATGTTCTACATAAATAAATGCATTTTCCGGTTATACTTTCATGTTCCCTTCAGGAATGTGAGTGATGCTGGGCCAGGGACTGTATACAGAGATCTAATAGGAGAGAACCTGACATGCTAGATCTAGTCACACTAGTGAACTGTGATAGACCAAACCTAGATTAAAGTGTCAAGTACAGTATGGACCATAACTGCTCAGTGTCATCTGATTGGAATGCTGAGGCAATTATCTTTTACAAGGAGCTCTGACTGTCAGTGACAGATCATCCACAGTATGGCTGGGACTGACAACAAGAACGACTCATGAGATTGTATAATCTACTCCAAGCTTACAGTTCTAGCCAACCTGCCCGAGTGCCGAAGAGATCTTCTTGTGAAGCAACTGTGCCAGTGATAACAAGGAGATATGCCCCCCCTTACACACACACACACACACACACACACACACACACACACACACACACACACACACTTTTAATCTTACCCTAAAATGTAGAGTGAAGTTATTGAACTTAGTCAAAAGTGTCTTGAGCCCTATTTATTATGCTATTTATTACATATCCGTTGGGAACTCACTGATTGCCTACAGCCTACCTAAAAATGGCACATTATCCCTGGTACATTTACATGGTCGATACAGTGGTGATATGAAGGAGCGATGCCCATCAAAGGCTTAACCATCGATGGTGCCATCAGTGCTTACAATTGATGGCATGAAACCATCATCGGGAAACCACTGGTGGTTTCACCTATATAAGGAAATTCCTTCTCTGTACTGGATTCTCTGAGGTGTCTTTGAATATGATGCATGGAAGGTGGCTGTATATTATGACATATAGAAGGAGTGTCTACAGTATATACTATGACATACTGTATAGATGAAGTGACTGTATACTATGACATATGGAAGAAGTGACTGTATACTATGACATATAGATTGACTGTATATTCTGACATATGGATGGATTCACTGTATATTATGACATATGGATGGAGTGAATGCATATTATTACATATGGAAGGAGTGTATGTATATTATGACATATGTGATTTGTGTATGTATAGTTTATTATGACATATGGAAAGAGTGCCTACGTATGTATTATGACATATGGAAGGTGTGTCTGTATATTATGACATATGGAAGGTGATATGTGTGCCAAGGGAAAGGGAAGCAGGTGGTCCCGGAAGCAGGTTGGATAGAGCTTATCCAAATTGTTCTAACAATTTACACAAATCAGTTTGTAATACCAATGATGTTGGATACATGTGCATATACAGTGCATCCGGAAAGTATTCACAGCGCTTAACTTTTTCCACATTTCGTTATGTTACAGCCTTGTTCCAAAATGGAATAAATTAATTTTCCCCTCAAAATTCTACACACAATACCCCATAATGACAACGTGAAAAAAGTTTTTTTTAGATTTTTGCAAATGTTTTAAAAATAAAAAACTAAGAAATCACATGTACATAAGTATTCACAGCCTTTGCTCAATACTTTGTTGATGCACCTTTGGCAGCAATTACAGCCTCAAGCCTTTGTTAATATGATGCCACAAGCTTGGCACACCTATCTTTGGCCAGTTTCGCCCATTCCTCTTTGCAGCACCTCTCAAGCTCCATCAGGTTGTATGGGAAGCGTTGGTGCACAGCCATTTTCAGATGCTCAATCGGATTCAAGTCTGGGCTCTGGCTGGGCCACTCAAGGACATTCACAGAGTTATCCTGAAGCCACTCCTATGCTATCTTGGCTATGTGCTTAGAGTCATTGTCCTGCTGAAAGATGAACCATCACCCCAGTCTGAGGTCAAGAGCGCCACCATGCTTCACTGTAGGGATGGTATTGGCCTGGTGATGAGCGGTCTCTGGTTTCCTCCAAACATGATGCCTGGCATTCATGCCAAAGAGTTACATCTTTGACTCATCAGGCCAGAGAATTTTGTATCTCATGGTCTGAGATTCCTTTGGGTGCATTTTAGCAAACTCCAGGTGGGCTACCATGTGCTTTTTACTAAGGAGTGTCTTCCGTCTGGCCACTCTACCATACAGGCCTGATTGGTGGATTGCTGCAGAGATGGTTGTCCTTCTGGAAGGTTCTCCTCTCTCCACAGAGGAATGCTGTAGCTCTTAATGAGTGACCATCAGGTTCTTGGTCACCTCCCTGACTAGGGACCTTCTACCCCAATCGCTCAGTTTAGACAGACGGCCAGCTCTAGGAAGAGTCCTGATGAGCTCTAGAAAGAGTCCTGGTGGTTCCGAACTTCTTCCATTTACAGATGATGGAGGCCAATGTGCTCATTTGGACCTTCAAAGCAGCAGATATTTTTCTGTACCCTTCCACCAATTTGTACCTTGAGACAATCCTGTCTCGGAGGTCTACAGATAATTCCTTTGACTTCATGCTTGGTTTGTGCTCAGACATGCGCTGTCAAGTGTGGGACCTTATATAGACAGGTGTGTGCCTTTCCAAATCATGTCCAATCAACTGAATTTACCACAGGTGGACTCCAATTAAGCCGCAGAAACATCTCAAAGATGATCAGTGAAAACAGGATCCACCTGAGCTCAATTTGGAGCTTCATGGCAAAGGCTGTGAATACTTATGTACATATGATTTCTTAATTTTTTATTTTTAATAAATTTGCAATATTCTAAAAAAAAGTTTTTCACGTTGTTATTATGGGGTATTGTATGTAGAATTTTGAGGGGAAAAATGAACTTATTCCATTTTAGAATAAGGCTGTAACATAACAAAATGTGGAAAAAGTGAGGCACTGTGAATACTTTCCAGATGCAATGTATCATAAACAGGCACAGTACCTCTGTAATGCAATCGTGGAAAGAACATATCTACAGAGAATCCATATATTTGGATAATTGTATACAAATCAGCTTGTAATTAGGGGATATATATGCAGATGTTACAAGTAGGTACAATACCTCTGTTAAATATAGTAATAAGGCTCATAATCCCAAGTGGTGAAAAATAGGAAAGTTTGAAGAGAAAGATCCTCCAGTATATGCAGAGTGGTTGGGGGTGGCTACTGCACATCATAGGCTAAACGTAAAAGGGTGTGATTTTTTTTTTTTTTGGATGTCTAAAAAAATAACACCAAATCTCATGTTTGTAACTTGTGCAAATTTAAAAGGTTAAAACAGAAATTGCATGCGATTATTGATTTTTAGTAATAAAAACATGCGGTTTTTAGGTCATGTTTTTATTACTTAGTCAGAAGCATGCACAGATCAGTGAGATCCGTGCATGCTTCTGTCTGTAAAAGTAAAGAAAGTGATAAAAATAAAAAACGATGTGCAGGTGTCCCCCCCTCCCTCCCCCCCCCCCTCGAAAGCATAACCAGTTCCCAGTATTTAAACAACCAGCACCGGGCTCTTGGAATGGTCCTGGTTCCAAAAATACGGGAGACAAAAGAAGTAGGGGTCCCCTGTATTTTTTTAAACCAGCACCAGGCTCCACTAGTCAGGCAGGTGATGCCGCAGCCGGGGGACACTTTAATATAGGTCCCTGCAGCATCACTCTCCCCAACTAGTTACCCCTGGCTGGGGTTCCCTGCAGGAGTGGGGACCCCTAAAATAAAGGACCCCCCCACCAGGCACCCAAGGGCCAGGGATGAAGCCGGAGGCTGTCCCCTCCATCCGTGGGTTGTGGATCCTCCATCCACTGATAGCCGTGAAAGTGTTAAAATGAATATTGTCTTTCGCTGTGGAACTACAAGTCCCAGCAAGCTTCAATCGCATACTGGTATTTGGAGAACCACAAGTACCAGCATGCTGGAAATTAATGGGCCCGCTGGTACCTATAGTCCCACAACAAAAGAAATATCCCAAAAAAGACAAGACACACACATTGTGAAAGTAAAAGTTTATTTACACACACTTACACACTCACACATACTTACCTAGTGTTCCACACAGCACATCCGTGCCCTTGTCCAAGTAGAATCCATTAGCGTACCTGTAAAAAATATCCCCAATATACTGACCTAGAATCCTATGTAGATCGGTCCTCTTCCGTCCAAGTAGGCATCCAGGGGTTAAAAAAAAAACAATATTCATTTTAACACTTTCATGGCTATCAGCCCTCCATCCATAGCCCACGGATGGAGGGGACAGCCCCGGGCTTCATCCATGGCCCTTGGGTGCCTGGAGAGGGGGGTACCCCTTTAATTTAGGAGTCCCCATTCCACCAGGGAACCCCAGCCAGGGGTGACTAGTTGTGGGGGAGTGATGCTGCGGCTACAACCTGCATAAAAGTGTCCCCCGGCTGTGGCATAACCTCCTTGGCTAGTGGAGCCCGGTGCTGGTTTCAAAAATACGGGGGAACCCCAGTCAATTTACCCCCCTTATTTTTGCAACCAGTTGCACTTTGGAAGAGCACACAGAAGCACTTGTGAGCCTGATTATCTTCTGTGGAGGTTTTCACTCATTATTGAATTTCACCCAAAGTGGGATACTCATTTGCTTTTAATTGATTGGACCCTTTTGTACCGCTGATAGAGGTCCTATTTCACAAAATTTTCCAATAAATCTGTATTGTTATATGATCCAATAGAATTGGCGTTTCCTTTGATTGTCAATTTTGGATTAACTTTATTGCTAATTTGACCATCCCTCTGAAGAAGTCCGCAAAGGACGAAACGCGTCAGGGTTGAAGAGAGAAAAAATACCCTTCATTTCATCTATGACACTAATTATTTGTGTATTTTGAAAGGGTTATCTCTAATAGTGGATTGTGCTTTTAATAAACTGTTATTATCCATATATGTGGTCAATTGTATTGCTGGTATAATGGGAAGTGATTGGTAGCGCCCCCTGATTCATTGGTTGGAAGAATATATATATATATTTTAACAAGCGACCGTCCACCAGACAAGACGCTGACACAGTTGTGTCAAAGAAATGCAGACTGTTTACTTCCACCGCATAGTAAACCGACGTTTCATAGCAAGTTTCAATGGGTACAATAATTAGGCACCAGTTCACAAACAGTATGTACACAATCTCAGGCTCCCTGTCTCTAACCCACTGGCCCGCCCTCTATCATCTGGCCACTTGTTGGCATCAGGAGCCCTGAGTCCTTGCCCTAACGATCTTTATCAAAGTGTGGCACAGGTGTGCCTAATTACTGGAAGCGCTTGCTCCAATACCTGGACTGGACCTGCATGGATGGGATCTCATGTATGAAATTGCAGGGTATTTCTGTGTATCAACAGCAATACAATACTATAATTTCCAACTGCCAGATAATCTTTGACACAACATTAAAGAGACAACCTGTTGTGTCCCAACATCTCCCTGGGCCTCTTCTTGGTCCAGCCATATACCCAGGTCGCCTTAGCTTGGGGCACCCAAACTGTTGTGCCCTGTCCTGCAAACACCCGGGTTGGCATCCGGACTGGACTACCACAATATATATATATATAAATAAATGTGGACCCTGACGCACTTATCCTCACAGCTCTCAGAATATAGTGATAGCAAAGGTGTGATACCACTAAAGCACAGGTTCTCAAACTCGGTCCTCAGGACCCCACACAGTGCATGTTTTGCAGGTCTCCTCACAGAATCACAAGTTAAATAATTAGCTCCACATGTGGACCTTTTAAAATGTGTCAGTGACTAATTAATACACCTGTGCACCTGCTGGGTTACCTGCAAAACATGCGCTGTGTGGGGTCCTGAGGACTGAGTTTGAGAACCTATGCACTAAAGGAAAACACACAGCAGCTACTGTATATGGCACACTCAGTCACAAACACAATGCAGGAATAATGTACACAACAATAATACTGCAATTTACATAAAAGTAGATATGTATATGCAGAGAGATATAACAATGCACAGTAGAACTGGATGTATATAACAGAATAATCGTACCACCTATTCTGTCAGCAGCACACTTATTTCATAACGAACACGGGTGGTCATTCCGAGTTGTTCGCTCGTTGCCGTTTTTCGCAACGCAGCGATTAGGTGGAAAATGAGCATGCGCATGGTACGCAGCGCGCATGCGCTCAGTAATTTAACACAAAACTTGGTAGATTTACACATGCTCGAGCGACGTTTTTTCATCGCTCGAGTGATCGTAGTGTGATTGACAGGAAGTGGGTGTTTCTGGGCAGAAACTGGCCATTTTCAGGGAGTGTGCTAAAAAAAATGCAGGCGTGCCAGGTAAAAACGTAGGAGTGGCTGGAAAAATGGGGAAGTGGCTGGCCGAACGCACGGCGTGTTTGTGACGTCTAACCAGGAACTAAATGGACTGAGGTGATCGCAGTCTAGGAGTAGGTCTGGAGCTACTTAGAAACTGCAAGGAATTATTTAGTAGCAATTCTGCTAACCTTTCATTCGCACTTCTGCTAAGCTAAGATACACTCCCAGAGGGCGGCGGCCTAGCGTTTGCAATGCTGCTAAAAGCAGCTAGCGAGCGAACAACTCGGAATGAGGGCCACAGTCAAATTGACAGGTAGAATACTCAAGTGTCCGGTATAAGCACGGCGCTGGAACAGGCGGCTATACAGAGGAGACAGCGCCCAGCAATCCTATAGAGAGTAGCCCTTCAGTGAAAAATGGCACCAGGTCTCAGCAGGGAGTGAGGGGAAAGTGAAAGCAACTCCAGGGCGCCATCTGCAGGTGATGGCACCCGAAGCTGGGGAGAGTGCTACAGGCAGCACTCTATCCCCATAATGCTGGACTTCACCACCGGTACTATATGGAGCCTGTGAAATATATGCCTGCACTCCGGGACTGCCCTGGTGGATATAGCGGGGTCCCTGAGCAGAACAGTGTCCACGCCAGCCGCGCGATCCATCTCCCATGGACTGCGTGTGAATCGCGATTTCACCCGGCGGGTCCCACCTGTGGGACCCTCTTACCTCCTTCCCAAGTCCTGCAGCCACGCGATCCTGGAGGTGAGCAGCAGCAGTGTGCCAAAGTAACGGTGCGTCTTCGCTGTAATTACCTGTGAACCAGGCGTGGGAGTATACATCGCCGCATAGGGGAGGTGATGGAGCCGCAGCACAGCATGTCCCCTGGACATAAAAGTGCTGCAGCTCACTTTTCTAATAAAAGCTTTCTTCAATTTCTTCTATTTTTTTCTTTAGGTAGCCCCCACCTGTTAGTGGCCTGCTATGCAGGCACCAACTTTAAAACTGAGCTCCTGTGCACGGAGGAGTGGTTATATAGAGGAGGCGGTGCAGTGCATCCTGGGAACAGTCAAAGCTTTTAGCCTGTTGGTGCCTCGGATCAAGATCCAACTGTACACCCCGATGTTATTCCCTATGGAATACCAGTGTACCCCGCTGCAGAAATGGGTGTTGCTGGCACTGAGGAGGAAGTTGACGATGAGGATTCTGATGGTGATGTGGTTTGTTTAAATCAGGCATTGGGGGAGACAGTTGTTGTCCGTGGGATGAAAAAGCCCATTGTGATGCCTGGGCAAAATACCAAAAAAGCCACCTCTTCGGTGTGGAATTATTTCTCCACAAATCTGGACAACTGGTGTCAAGCCATGTGTTGCCTCTGTCAATCCGTAATAAGTAGGGGTAAGGAAGTTAACCATCTAGGAACATCCTCCCTTATACATCACCTGCTGCGCATTCATCAGAAGTCAGTGTCAAGTTCCGAAACTTTGGGTAAGAGCGTAAGCAGTCCACTGACACCTAAATCCCTTCTTCCTCTTGTACTCAAGCTCCTGAAAGCCACACCACCAACTCCCTCAACGTCAACTTCCTCCTCAGTCAGGAACATCAGTAGTCCTGCGGGCCATGTCACTGGCAAGACTGAGGAGTCCTCTATTAACTGGGATTCCTCCGGTGGATCCTTCAGTGGTACGCCTACTGCTGCTGTTGTTGCTGCTAGGAGTCGATCGTCATCCCAGAGGGGAAGTCGGAAGACCACTTGTATTACTTCAACTAAGCAATTGACTGTCCAACAGTCCTTTGTGAGGAAGATGAAATATGACAGCAGTCATCCTGTTGCAAAGCGGATAACTGAAGCCTTGACAGCTATGTTGATGTTAGACGTGCGTCCGGTATCCGCCATTAGTTCAGTGGGACTTAGAGAATTGATGAAGGTAGTGTGTCCCCGATACCAAATCTCATCTAGGTTCCACTTCACTATGAAAGGGCAATACCGAGAATGTACACAGACGTCAGAAAAAGTGTCCTCAGTGTCCTAAAAAATGCGGTTGTACCCACTGTCCACTTAACCACGGACATGTGGACAAGTGGAACAGGGCAGACTAAGGACTATATGACTGTGACAGCCCACTGCGTAGATGTATTGCCTCCCGAAGCAAAAACAGCAGCGGCACCAGTAGCAGCATCTCGCAAATGCCAACTCGTTCCTAGGCAGCCTACGCTATGTATCACTGCTTTCCGTAAGAGGCACACCGCTGACAACCTATTACGGAAACTGAGGGACATCATTGCACAATGGCTTACCCCAATTAGACTCTTCTGGGGATTTGTGATATCGGACAACGCCACCAATATTGTGCGTGCATTACATCTGGGCAAATTCCAGCATGTCCTATGTTTTGCACATAAAATTAATTTGGTGGTGCAGAATTTTTTGAAAAAAGACAGGGGTGTGCAGGAGATGCTGTCGGTGGCCCGAAAAATTGCTGGCCACTTTCGACATTCAGCCACCGTGTGACGAAGGCTGGAGCGCCAGCAAACACTCCTGAACTTGCCCTGCCATCACCTGAAGCAAGAGGTGGTAACGAGGTGGAATTCAACACTCTTTATGCTTCAGAGGATGGAGGAACAGCAAAAGGCCATTCAAGCCTATACATCCACCTACGATATAGGCAAAGGAGGGGGAATGCACCTGACTCTAGTGCAGTGGAGAATTGATAGAGGTAGTGTATCCCCGATACCAAATCCCATCTAGGTTCTACTTCACTAGGCAGGCGATATCGAGAATGTACACAGACGTCAGAAAAAGTGTCCTCAGTGTCCTAAAAAATGCGGTTGTACTCACTGTCCACTTAACCACGGACATGTGGACAAGTGGAACAGGGCAGACTAAGGACTATATGACTGTGACAGCCCACTGCGTAGATGTGTTGCCTCCCGCAGCAACAACAGCAGTGGCACCAGTAGCAGCATCTCGCAAATGCCAACTCGTTCCTAGGCAGCCTACGCTATGTATCACCGCTTTCCGTAAGAGGCACACCGCTGACAACCTATTACGGAAACTGAGGGACATCATTGCACAATGGCTTACCCCAATTGGACTCTCCTGGGGATTTGTGATATCCGCCAACGCCACCAATATTGTGCGTGCATTAAATCTGGGCAAATTCCAGCACGTCCCATGTTTTGCATATAAAATTAATTTGGTGGTGCAGAATTTTTGGAAAAATGACAAGGGTGGCACGAAAAATTGCGGGCCACTTTCGACATTCAGCCACCATGTGCCGAAGACTGGAGCACCAGCAAACACTCCTGAACCTGCCCTGCCATCACCTGAAGCAAGAGGTGGTAACGAGGTGGAATTCAACACTCTATATGCTTCAGAGGATGGAGGAGCAGCAAAAGGCCATTCAAGCCTATACATCCACCTACGATATGGGCAAAGGAGGGGAAATGCACCTGACTCTAGCGCAGTGGAGAATGATTTCCGTCTTGTGCAAGGTTCTCCAACCCTGTGAACTTGCCACACGTGAAGTCAGTTCAGACACTGCCAGCTTGAGTCAGGTCATTCCCCTCATCAGGCTTTTGCAGAAGCAGCTGGAGAAATTGAAGGAGGAGCTAGGATGGAGTGATTCCACTAATTATGTGGGACTTGTGGATGGAGCCTTTCATTCGCTATGCCAGGATTCAAGGGTGGTCAATCTGTTGAAATCAGAGCACTACATTTTGGCCGCCGTGCTTGATCCTAGGTTTAAAGCCTACATTGTATCTCTCTTTCCGGCAGACACAGGTCTGCAGATGTTCAAACACCTGCTGGTGAGAAAATTGTCAGCTCAAGTGGAATGTGACCCGTCAACAGCTCCTCCATTTTCTCCTGCAACTGGGGCTGCGAGGAAAAGGATAAGATTTCCTAGCCCACCCACTGGCGGTGATGCAGGGCAGTCAGGAGCGAGTGCTGACATCTGGTCCGGACTGAAGGACCTGCCAACAATTACTGAAATGTCTACTGTCACTGCATATGATTCTGTCACCATTGAAAGAATGGTGGAGGATTATATGAGTGACAGCATCCAAGTCGGCATGTCAGACAGTCCGTACGTATACTGACTGAAAAAATAGGCAATTTGGATGCCCTTGCAAAAACTGGCTTTATTTTACCTAAGCTGCCCACCCTCCAGTGTTTAGTGCAGCCAGTAACCTTGTCAGCGATCGGCGTAGGAGGTTACTTCCACAAAATGTGGAGAAGATGATGTTCATCAAAATGAATTATAAATTCCTCCGGGAAGACCTTTACGAGCAATTGCCTCTAGAAAGTACACACGGGGGACGAATTAATACTCTGTGAGGAGGAGGATGTACACACTCAAAGGGGTGAGGAATCGGAGTATGAGGTCGACATCTTGCCCCTGTAGAGCCAGTTTGTGCAAGGAGAGATTGATTGCTTCTTTTTTGGTGGGGGCCCAAACAAACCAGTCATGTGGCAGACCCTGTCGCTGAAATGATTTGTTTGTTAAAGTGTGCATGTCCTGTTTATACAACATAAGGGTGGATGGGAGGGCCCAAGGACAATTCCATCTTCCACCTCTTTTTCTTCTTTGCATCATGTGCTGTTACGGGACTAGTTTTTTAAAGTGCCATCCTCTCTGACATTGTCGTACAACTCCAGGGGTACTGCCGTATAAGTTCAGGGGTACTGCCGTACAAGTCCAGTCCAGTGGTGCTGTCTTGTGCTGCATCAGTCCAGTGGTGGTGTGTTGTGCTGCCATAAGTCCAGTGGTGGTGTCCTGTATATTATTTACTCCAAATAAAAGGGTTATATACATTACTTATATTATTATCCAAATAAATTTTACAGTTTGCCCTGTGTGGTGTTGGGGTATGCTCGCCTGTGCTGCATATTGTTATAATAGCTCCATATAAAAGGGTTATTATTATCCAAATTAATTTTACAGGCTTTGCTGTGTGTGTGTGTGTGTGTGTGTGTGTGTGTGTGTGTGTGTGTGTGTGTGTGTGTGTGGTTTAGGGCTACACTGTCCTGTGCCAACAATATTGTGCGTGTATTACATCTGGGCACATTCCAGCACGTCCCATGTTGTTTGTGCTGCTCACTTGTGTCACTTAGCTTAGTCATACAGCTACCTCATTGCACCTCTTTTTCTTCTTTGCATGATGTGCTGTTTGGGGCCTAGTTTTTGAATAGTGCCATCCTGTCTGACACTTCAGTGCCACTCCTAGATGGGCCAGGTGTTTGTGCCGCACACTTGTGTCTCTTAGCTTAGTCATACAGCAACCTCATTGCACCTCTTTTACTTCTTTACATGATGTGCTGTTTGGGGACTAGTTTTTTTAAGTGCCATCCTGTCTGCCACTGCAGTGCCACTCCTAGATGGGCAGTGTGTTTGTGCCGCACACTTATGTCGCTTAGCTTAGTCATACAGCTACCTCATTGCACCTCTTTTTCTTCTTTGCATGATATGCTCTTTGGGGCCTAGTTTTTGAATAGTGCCATCTTGTCTGGCACTGCAGTGCCACTCCTAGATGGGCCAGGTGTTTGTGCCGCACACTTGTGTCGCTTAGCTTAGTCATACAGCTACCTCATTGCACCTCTTTTACTTTTTTGCATTATGTGCTCTTTGGGGCCTAGTTTTTGAATAGTGCCATCCTGTCTGACACTGCAGTGCCACTCCTAGATGGGCCAGGTGTTTGTGCTGCACACTTATGTCGCTTAGCTTAGTCATACAGCCACCTCGGTGCAACCTTTTGGCCTAAAAATAGGATTTTGGTACTTACCAGGTAAATCCTTTTTTTTTAATCCATAGGGGGCACTGGAGTACTCTTGGGATATGGACAGCTTCCGCAGGAACAGGGCACTGAATATTTAAATTTAGAACACTCCACCCCTCCATATCCCAGAGTACCTCAGTGTTTTTTACTGAGCCGAACAGGAGCGATAGAGAGGTTGACAATGGAGAATTACATATAACATAACGGACAACAATAAAGTTGACACATAACGTTACTGACAACTAAACAGTTGACACCATAACCGATAGAACTTGATAATTTGAACCAGTCGGTGAGAGTGTGTTACCATAAGATCCCCTGAACTTACCATAAACCAGGTAAAACTGCTCTGGGTGGGCGTCCAGTGCCCCCTATGGATTCAAAGAAAAGGATTTACCTGGTAAGTACCAAAATCCTATTATCTTTTTCATACACTAGGGGTCACTGGAGTACTCTTGGGACGTACCAAAGCTTCCACCGTGGGCGGGAGAGCTGTTTGGCACCTCTAACACTAGGCGGCCAAAGCTAGATGCTGATGCCGCAAACGTATCAAACTTGTAAAAGCGCACAAACGTGTGCACCGATGACCATGTAGCCGCACGGCAAAGCTGCGTCGTAGAAGCTCCACGACCAGCTGCCCATGAAGTTCCCACAGAACGTGTGGAATGAGCTGTTACTGATGTAGGCGGCTGTAACCTAGCATGGAGGTAAGCCTGACGTATGGTCAGTTTTATCCATCTGGATAAGGTTTGCTTAGAAGCTGGCCAACCCATCTTGGCAGCATCATAGAGAACAAACAACGTATCCGTCTTACGAACTGTAGACATTCGGGATACATAAACGCGTAGTGCGCGTACCACATCTAAAGTTCCAGAATCTCCTGTTAACTTAACACAGGAACTACTATTGGTTGATTGATGTGAAAAGATGACACTACCTTTGGTAAGAAAGCGGGATTCGTCCGAAGTTCCGCTCTGTCATCATGAAACACCAAATACGGTGGCTTGCATGACAAGGCACCCAAATCTGAAACACGCCTTGCTGAAGCTAAGGCTAGGAGAAAAATTGTTTTCCAAGTGAGAAACTTAATATCCACTTGTTGTAAGGGTTCAAAATATGAAGACTGTAAGAAATCTAAAACCAGATTCAAGTCCCATGGCGCTGTAGGTGGAATGAATGGAGGCTGTACTCTGAGGACACCTTGCAGAAAAGTGTGTACAGACAGCAATAGAGCCAATCGTCTTTGAAAGTAAATTGACAACGCAGATACCTACACCTTTAGTGTAGATAAACGCAGTCCTCCATTTAACCCCATCTGCAGAAATAACAAAAGACGGGATAACTTGAAAGATGATGTCGGAAACTTGCGAGCTTCACACCAAACTATATAGGCACGCCAAATTCTGTAATAATAAGCTGCCGTAACCGGCTTCCTAGCTCGTAACATGGTTGGTATAACCGAATCTGGAATGCCCTCTCTTCTTAAGAGGGCGGTCTCAACAGCCACCCCTTAAAACGCAGCCGCGCTAAATCGGGGTAAAAGGAACGGACCCTGCTGTAAGAGGTCCGGACGTAGTGGGAGCGGCCAAGGATCGTCTGCGAGTAGTCCGCGGAGATCCGAGAACCAAGCTCTCCGAGGCCAATGAGGCGCCACTAGTATGACTGTGACGGCCTCTCTTTTGATCCGTTTTAGCAACAGACGGAGCAGCGGAAACGGTGGAAACAGATACACAAGGCTGTACGGCCACGCGATTGTGAGAGCATCCACCACCACTGCCTTCAGGGCCGGTGCAAGGTTTCTCGACACCCTAGGCAAAACTTCAGCCTGCTGCCCCCCCCCACCCCCACCCACACATTGGTACCTACTATCCAGCCTCAGATGAAAGTGTAAAGGTAGCATCTTAGAAGTTTAACAGCTGCAGCTGCATTAAGTTAAATAAGGATGCATCTCTCAGTTATTCTTAATTTTGTGATAAGCGACCCCTGTTGGTCACACCCCTTTTGTAGGTTGACCACACCCCTAAGATGGGCCCCTACCACTGCATTTTCCCGGTGGGCCCTTCATGCCCCAGTCCGACACTGGATCCTGGTTTCCTAGGCAGCTCCTAAAGTTGTCTAATGGTAGAGCCGGCCCTGTTCCTACCTTTATGTCTGTCTGTTATTACCCAGTTTTGTTCTATCACTGTGTGTAATTGTAAAGCGCAGTGGAATATGTTGTGCTATATAAGAAACTGTTGATAATAATAATAACGTGTGATGTGACAGGAGTAGGCGGACATTGTTGTGTCTGCCTACTTTTGCATGTTCTTACATTTTTTTTTAAAGTATAATAAACAAACTTCTGCATGTGTCAGTAAAACTGGGCTATTTTTATTTAAAATTTATTTACAGTGAATTACTCCAAAGGAAATCTGCCACTTGCCTTTGGAGTAATTCTATATATATTAGAGATGAGCGGGTTCTAATGTAACGCCAGAATTAACGTCTGTTCGGTTTTATCCGGATGTTTCTTATTGGCTACCCAAAACACATGACGTCTGTGAGCCAATAAGATGCCGTTTTGAGAACCGAGTAAAACCGAACCCGCTCATCTCATATATATATATATATATATATATATTAGTCAACAGTTGCTCAAAATTGAGCAAAGCGCACGCCCCCCACAAGTGCATTATTTCTCAACAACTTAACCACTTAGCAAAATTATGTGAATGTATTGCAAATCTTCATCACACACCCTATCAATTTACACCTGAAACATCAAAATCAAGGTTGACATTTCGGAGTAGTTGCTCTCACTAAAAAAAAAAAAAAAAGTGTCTAGACGATTAAATTAACTCTCAGTCTCTCTCTCTCTCTCAGTCTCTCTCTCTCTCTCTCTCTTATATTTATATATATATATATATATATACACAGTATATACACACACACACACGGATGGGGGCCCGCCCCTGGCTCAACAGCGGGCCGATGTGCAGTGAGTGCACTCCCAAAGTGTGCACTGGGGCAGCTCCTGGTCTCTCCGCACATCACCCAGGGTCCAGAAATATTAACCAGAAAAATCCTAAATACAATAAACATTCATAATACCAACACTGCTTTTTGTTCACACCACTGCACAACAATGGGGGTAATTCAGAGTTGATCGCTCGCTGCCGATTTTCGCAGCGCAACGATCAGGTCTCTCCTGCGCATGCGTATGCACCGCAATGCGCACGTGCATTGTACGGGTACAAAGCGGATTGTTGCTGAGCGGTGGTTTTAACGAAGAATCAATTCGCACAGCCGATCGCAAGGAGATTGACAGAAAGAGGGCTTTTATGGGTGTCAACTGACCGTTTTCTGGGAGTGGTAGGGAAAACGCAGGCGTGTCCGGGCGTTTGGAGGGCGGGTGTGTGACGTCAATTCCGGGACCGAACAGGCTGAAGTGATCGCAAGGGCTGAGTAAGTTCAGACCTACTCAAAAACTGCACAAACTGTTTTTGCAGAGCTCGGCTGCACAGGCGTTCGCACACTTGCAAAGCAAAAATACACTCCCCCGTGGGCGGCGACTATGCGTTTGCACGGCTGCTAAAAGTAGCTAGCGAGCGATCAACTCGGAATGAGGGCCACTAGCCACTAAAGGACAGCTCATAAAACTTTCATTTGGATACAAACTACCATAAAAAATGCATAACATCAAGATTATGCCAACACTTTGAAGACTATTTAGGAGAAAAATATAACATATTATTTATGTTAATAAGCCTGCACTATAATACTACTATCTATTGGGACGGCACTTTATCTGATGGACATATTGCCAAGAGATCCCATATTTCTGGAATATGAAAATGCACACAATTCTCAAAGTGAAGTGCAATCTATAAAACATCCCTGGATTGTGAAAGGGGGGTAATGCCCAATATGCCATTAGTAATCCTAAATATATAACATGCAAATATGGAAAACGGTGAGTCCCTTGTATGCGCAATTTAGCAGCCAGACAAGAAATAAACTTCAAGGAGTTTTTCTCAAAACACTCCTTAAATACACACAAAATCTTAAAACAATAAGCAGTTTCACTGCTTGTGCTAAAAATTAAAATATATGTACATTCCTTCAATGCTTATATCAATGGAGTAGTAGTTTTGCACGCAGTGTTTGATCCACCGTATTAATCCCCTTCAGTGAGCCAATGTCGGGATTCGTTAATGTGGTTTTCTCCACCAATGACATGCAACACAAGAAACTTAGAAAGGGGAAAACGCATAGTATAATACGTTTTAATGCGGACTCATGAAAGAAAAAACACAAAGTTCTAAACACAAAGGGCCTAATTCAGACCTGATCGCTCGCTAGCGTATATTGCATGGCTGTGATCAGGTCAGAACTGCGCATGCATATGCACTGCAATGCGCTGGCACGTCACACGAGTACAAAGCGGATCATTGCTGTGCGATGGGTTTTAAGAAGAATACATTCGCACGGGCGATCGTAAGGTGATTGACAGGTAGAGGGCGTTTGTGGGTGGCAACTGACCATTTTCTGGGAGTGGTTGGGGAAACACAGGCGTACCTAAGCGCTTGCAGGGCAGGTGTCTGACATCAATTACGGCCCTGGACAGGCTGAAGTGATCGCAGAGGCTGAGTAAGTCCTGGGCAACTCAGAAACTGAACAAAATCTTTTCGTACCACTCGGCTGCACATGCGTTCCACACTTGCAAAGCTAAAATATATTCCCCTGTAGGTGGCGACTATGTGAACGCAGGAATGCAAAAAGCCCTAGCGAGCGATCAGATCTGAATGAGGGCCACAGTTCTAAAACACTGGATGTGCACATGTGCTATGTGTCCTAAAGGTTATGCAAATCAATATAAATATTAATTAACAAAATAATGACACAATAGTCTCAAATGCAGGGTATGCGATCGCAGGGTTAAGGGGGGGGTGTAATTACTGGGGTGGGCTGTAATATGCAGGATAAAATCCCGGGAGAGGGGGTGTTACATGCGGGAGGATCAACCACAGCAGCATTTGATCAAGTGGCGATTGCTGGTGATTTCTGGGCATTGGGCACCTACAGTAGATTAATATTTAAAGGTTTACACTTCCGGTACATACAAGGCTGTGTGGGACTTTGACGCAATTTGATTCTGTGGGTGTCAGCACATCAGTGCACACTTCACCATGTTATTAAAGTAGATGAACACACATTCGTATTACTGGCTTGCCAACTTTATTATTTTGTGCCAAAAATTCAATATACGGTATTAGTAAAAAAAAAAAAAAAAAAGTTCAATGAACGGGATGTAGTTATGTGACTGATTACCGACGGCTACATAGAGTGGGAATAGAACCTATGCAGGTTGCCACTGATCCCGCAGCGTGGCGAGCGCAGCGAGCCCACAAAGGACTTGTTGCGCTTGCTCCACCCTGCCAGCATTCCGCCGCCGGGATCCCACGGTCGGTATGCTAACCACCAGGATTCACAGCGGCGGTAAAGCATAACCAACCCAAATGAACAATCCATAAAAATTATATATGTATGTAGCACATGGTCCGCAGCAAAATATATTCGCTAATTCATAATTGTGTGCAAAGCATGCCACCAAAACATTTTACATTTTATTTAAATTACAGAAAACAATCTGAATGGCATAGTGTATTTTGAAAACATATGCCTAATATATATAGTTTGGGAAAAAGAGGTTGCACATTTTGCAGAACAGAAATAACTACTTATGAGAGAGAGAGATAGAGAGAGATTTTGTAAGTTTTATAAAAATGTGAGCATTTAATATACACAGCACGTCCATATACTCTCACTTTCACGGGGTGAGAGGATAACATATGGGATGCAATCGCGGGGTGGGGGGGGGGTCATTTGCAGGAGGGGAGTGTGTAACAATCGCAGGAGGGGGGGGGTCGGTTAACGTGCGGGATGCAATCGCGGGGGGGGGGGGCAGCTACTGTGTGGGATTCAATCGCTGGAGGGGGGGGCGGCTAATGTGCGGGATGCAATCGGTGGAGGTGGTAGTACACATGAATGTTGCTATCGCGGGAGGGGGCGGATAACATGCGGAATGCAGTCGCGGGAGGGGGGAGCGCCGAGCGGGTAACAAGCGGAATGCAGTCACGGGAGGGGGGAGCGCCGAGCGGGTAACAAGCGGAATGCAGTCACGGGAGGGGGGAGCGCCGAGCGGGTAACAAGCGGGAGTCTTAATTGTGAGGTGCTGGGCGGGAATGTGCTAGGTTCTATCGCGGAGAGGGGAGGGAATATTGCAGAAGCAGGCGCGCTACAGTTCATAACATTCTACATAAAAATAGCCGCCCTGCTTATCCCCGAAGGGTTTCGCTTACACACCTTACACTGTCAGTGCCGGCTTTTAACAGCAGTTGGGCGGCAGCCCTGCTCCTAATCTCTTAAGGAAGAGGAGGAGCTCAGCTGAGCTAAGGAAATAGAGTATTCTTATATCAGCAGCATGCGGTGCCGCCCTCCAGTGGCCGGCGCCCATAGGCAGCTGCCTAAAGCTGCCTAATGGTGGCGCCGGCCCTGACTGCCTTTGGATCTCTCGTTCTGGACACATACTGGGGCGTTTGGTGATAACCCCACCTCTAGACCAACATGTGAAACACTTCTGGGTTTAATGCCCATTCTCCTGGATGAAAATCCCAACGGCTGAGATAATCCGCCTCCCAGTTGTCCACTCCCGGAATGAACACTGCCGACAATATCACTTGGTGATGTTCGGCCCAATTGAGGATTCGAGCTACTTCCCGCATTGCCATGCGGCTACTCGTTCCTCCTTGTTTGTTGATGTACTCGACTGCCATCGCGTTGTCTGACTGCACCTGGACAGTCTGAGACCGAAGCATGTGTACTGCTTGTCGTAGCGCATTGTAAATTGCCCGGAGTTCCAGGACATTTATAGACAGCAATCTTTCGTGATCCGCCCAGAGACCCTGGAGCTGACAATTTTGAACTACAGCTCCCCAACCTCTGAGACTCGCGTCCGTTGTTATAATTATCCAATTCCAGGCGCCGAACCATTTCCCTGCGGTTAGATTGTGTACTTTGAGCCACCAGAGTAGAGATACCCTTGCCCGTGACGACAATCTCACCCTGTGGTGAATCTGCAGATGCGAGCCCGACCACTGTGCGAGCACATCCAGTTGAAATGGACGTGAGTGAAATATTCCGAACTGAAGCGCTTCGAAAGCTGCCACCATTGTGCCTAAGAGGCGAATGCACAAATGTACCGAGACTGTGCGTGGCTTGAGCACTAATTGTACCAGATGACGAATAATCTGTACTTTCTGTTCTGGTAGGTAAATTCTTTGATTTACCGTATCGAGAATCATACCTAGGAATTGAAGTCGTTGAGACGGAATTAGATGTGATTTCTTGAAGTTGACAATCCAACCGTGGTGAACCAGTACATTGTACGTTAGCAACGCATGTTGGAGGAGCATCTGTTGAGACGGAGCTTTGATGAGCAGATCGTCTAAGTACGTAACTATTGTCACTCCCAGGGATCTGAGATGAGCTATTATCAAAGACATCACTTTGGTGAATACCCGCGGCGCTGACGAGAGGCCAAACGGTAGAGCCTGAAACTGGTAATGGTTCTGGCGTATTGCAAAACGCAAGAACCTCTGATGAGGTGGCCAAATCGGAATGTGTAAGTACGCATCCTTGAGATCTAGCGCAATCATGAATTCCTGTGGCTCTAAACCTGCAATTACTGACCGCAGAGATTCCATCTTGAATCTGTAGTAAGTGACGTACTGATTGAGACCCTTTAAGTTCAATATTGGCCTGACGGAGCCATCCGGCTTCGGTACCACAAACAGACTGGAATAATAACCCTGACCTTGTTGTTGTACCGGGACCTAAATCAAAACTGCTGAATCCAGTAGGGACTGAATGACAATTTTCAGAACCGCCCTCTTGTCGTCCGCGAGAGGTAGTCCTGTCTTGAAAAAACGCAGTGGCGGAAGACAGTCGAACTCTATTTTGTAACCTTTTAACACTAAATTGCAGATCCACCCATCTGTGGATGTCTTGAATAACGCCAAATGGAACGTCTGAAGGCGTGCTCCCACAATTGGAGATCTGAGATGGGCTGGGAGCCCGTCATGCCACTGGCTTGTCGGTGACCTTAGCGTCCTGACGACTGTTGTTGGTTTGTTGGAAACCACGTCCTCAACCTCGTCTACCAGGCGTGGCTGTTCCTCTGCCACGCCCGTGAAAGGGCTGAGGTCTAAAGGATTTGAACGCAGGTCCAGAGTATCTCCGTCTTGGTACCGTTGGAGGCAATGGTAAGAAAACAGACTTTCCTCCCGTGGCCTCAGAAATCCATTTGTCCAATTCAGGACCAAACAACTTCTCGCCACCGTAAGGTCACGCCTCTATACCTCTTTTGACCTCTGCCTCTGCTTGCCAAGAACGCAGCCAGAGTGCTCGTCGTACTGTAACCAATGACGATGAAATGCGAGAAGTGAGCTGACAGACGTCAGTAGAAGCTGTACGTAGATACTCCGCAACCTCACAGATTTGATCAGCAAGAAGTATAAGCTGATCGTCATGTAGGGCAGACTTGAGTTCTGTTATCCATACTATGAGCGCCTTAGTGACCCAAATGCCAACCAACCCAGGTCTCAGCAGCACTCCTGCTGCTAAAAACATGGACTTTAGCATAGTTTCTATTTTGCGGTCTGAAGGGTATTTAAGCGTAGTAGCAGTTGGCACGGGTATGGTTAATTTCTTTGTAAGTTTCGACACAGACGAATCAACCATTGGTGGATTCTCCCATGTACATGTCACCGAGTCTGGAAACGGGTAACTAGACTTAAATCTGCGAGGTATAGAAAACCGTTTATCTGGATTCTTTCGTGTTTCTACTAACATCTTATTAAGAGACTCCGAAACAGGAAAACACATTGGAGATCTCTGTCGTTTAGTAAATACGACTTCATCATTTGTCAGAGGCTCCTCAGTTTCTGTAAACTTCAGAGACTGACGCACCGCTCTGATGAGATTATCAATGCCTGGGCTGTTAAAATCATCACTATCTGACTGCTGGTCCACTTCGCCCTCCTCACCCTCATCTTGCGCAGTGAGGTCTGGCATGGAATCGTCAGAATGTAACATAGCAGAAACTGGTAAATCATAAGACATATGAAATTTATCCCGTCTACCCAAAATGGATTTGGACTTTTGGCAAGGCTGAGACGCCTCCGGTAGTTCTGGCGGTCTCACCCTAGACTCAGATCTTGCCGCTTCCCGCTCTTGTTGAGCGGTGGTCAATTCTGATTGCAACCCAGCCAGTACATTGGCTAGCATTTCCCATGGAGGGTCCGGGGAGGAAACTGGCTTTAAAACCGGAGCAGAAATTGTATTCGTAGCTGAATTCACAAAACATACTGTACATGTGGTAGATCCATCCGGTAACACACTGTTACAGACCTTGCAGTGAAACTGCTTTTTAGTCTCTGCTGGTGCCTTACTCATTATGCAGACAGACAATACAATATACAAAAACAACTTGCACGACTCAGTAAAATAGTACTAAGGTGTGTGTGATATATATATCTGGCCAAGTGCAGTACATGTGGCCAGTCCTATATGAAATGTGATCCCAAATTCCCACTAACACCCCTGCGCCTCCGGTGGAGTAGAGATGTAGGACAGAAACGTTCAGGAATCACAACAGGAAGAACAGGAAGCATGGTTAACATGGCCCCCATGCCATGCTTACAGTATAATCACAGTACAGGTTATAATATTTTGAAACAGATATATAACCTGGGATAGTGGTAACAAAAGCCTAATAGTCTATGCTTTTCTTATATCTATGCAGCCTAGCATACTGCTGCTGCTCCCCCCCCCCCCGTGCAGCATCATGTGCTGTGAGCTTCTCCCGCCCCCTCCCTGTGTGCTCCGTGTACTGGAACACCAGGAGCATGTAAAAGGGCCGGGGAGCGGGAGCCGGGGAACGGCCCGCGGAAGCCGGAGAATGGCCAGCGGGAGCCGGGTAGCGGTAGCCGTAGGACGGCCAGCGGGCGCTGGGGAACGGACAGCGGGAGCCGGGGAGCACGCTCCATAGAGCCGTTGAAGCGGCTCTATGAGTAATAGACCTGCGGGCGGCGTGGCTCTGAGCAGCGGCGGCGGGCGGCTTACATTGCGGCGGGCGGCTTACATTGCTGCTCTCAGAAACAGTGTCCCCACACAGCGGGGCGGCAGCGTGAACTGACCGCCCCGTCCCCCAACATACCTGGACGCCTGTGGTGAGGCTATGACGGGTTTCTCTGCAAGCACCGTCCAGCCTTTTCTGCAGGATGTCTGCTTTGGCTGTGAGGGTGCTCTTTTAGAGAGGACCGACACGCCACAGCTGCTTGTAGCAGCTTCCACTATCCCGGACCCTCGCCTTTTTGAAGGGGGGAAGGGATGTGGAAAAAATGAAAAAATCAAAATCAAAAATATAATAAAAATATATTCAAAAGAAGTGTGGACGAGCCACACAAGCCTTGTTGCTACGATGAGCACAGAAAAAACACTGAGGTACTCTGGGATATGGAGGGGTGGAGTGTTCTAAATTTAAATATTCAGTGCCCTGTTCCTGCGGAAGCCGTCCATATCCCAAGAGTACTCCAGTGACCCCTAGTGGATGAAAAAGAAAACAATATTGTGAGGTGTGAGGTGTTCAGAATAGACTGGAAATGAGTGGAAATGAATGTTATTGAGGTTAATAATTCCGTAGAATCAAAATTACCCCCAAATTCTGTGATTTTAGTTGTTTTTATGTTTTTTTCCAAAATCATCTAGATCAAAATCCAAAACTAAAACACGAAAGGGTGCTTATGAAAAACCAATCCAGATCCAAACACGAGCATGGAACCAGAACCAAAACACGAAAAGTGCCCGCCGCACATCTCTACTTCCCAACTGCATCAATGTCCACAGCTCCAGGGGCTCCCTGTATTGTGCCACCACTGATCCTGCTGCAGGCGGCATTACTGGAGATCCTCCCGACCTCCACCAGCCTAGACTACCTGCCTTCCGATGCATGCTAGCTGCATTGCTGGATTCCACCTGCCTAGCCTGTTTGCAGGCCAAGGCAGCTGCCCAGTGGCCTCTCATCACCCTGTCTGCAGGTCTGGCCCCCATCGCTACCTTCAGCCCTAAGCCAACTTCTGACTCCCCCAGTGTCTCCTCCATCATGGACTGTGGCCGGACTGCATCAGTTACTGTACACTTCTTATCACTGTATTGACCATCATTCATTGCCATGCTTACTGCCAGGCCCGGCGCTACCCGCTCAGCGAAGGGATGCAGTGCAGGGAGGCGCTGGGACGGATAGGCGCTTCCACTGCTCTGCATCTCTTCCCTGCTGCGCCGTCCTGTCCCCCCTGCTGCTGCTGCCACTGCTGTGTCTGTCACTGTATGACAGGCACTGGCAGCGGGCACCTGCAGCATGATACGCCTCCTCCCTCCCCTCACCTCATCTGTGTGACTGTGAGAGCGCCGAGTACGGGACATAAGGGGGCGGAGCTACACGGGACGGTAGGGGGCGTGGTTAAACGGGCCATAAGGGGGCGGAGCTACACGGACCTGGCTGCTGTACAGAGGGAGACTGGATTAGGTAAGTGGAGGGTGAGAGAGAAGTGTGTGTGGTGGGTGTGTATGTGTGTGTATATATGTGTGAATTGTGTGTGTGTGTGTGTGTGTGTGTGTGTGTGTGTGTGTGTGTGTGTGTGTGTGTGTGTGTGAGGTATGTCTGTGCGCGCGCTCCATGGACGCCACTACTGGGGGGGCATTACGTATAAGGACGCTATTACTACAGGGGGCATTACGTGTAACAACGCTACTACTGGGGGGGCCATTACGTGTAAGGACGCTAATACTACTGGGGGTGCACTACGTATAAGGACGCTACTACTATTGGGGGGTATTACGTATAAGGACGCGTCTACTACTGGGGGTGCACTACGTATAAGGACGCTACTACTACTGTGGGTGCATTATGTATAAGAATGCTACTACTACTCAGGGGGCATTATGTATAAGGATGCTACTACTACTGTAGGGGCATTATGTATAAGGATGCTACTACTACTGGGGTGCTTTACATATAAGGACGCTACTACTACGGGTGGGGCATTACGTATAAGGACGCTACTACTACGGGTGGGGCATTACGTATAAGATTAATAAGATTGTGCTACATTGTGGCGTAATTTTAAATGGGGGTACTACTGTGTGGCCATGCCCCTTACTTGTGAGACCACACCCCTTTTCCCGGAACACGCCAAAGGAATATGGGAGGGCGCAAATTTATAGTTTGCAGGGGGGCGCCGAACACCCTAGCACCGGCCCTGCTTACTGCATTTCTTTTGTCTACCAACCACTATCACTCTGCCTACCATCAGTTTCTACCCCTCCTACTGCTTTTCTTTCCGCATATATTTCCACCCCACTGTATTTATTGTATATTGTATATATAAAATGGGGGACACTGGTTTCCAAAATTGAAACTGCAAATTTATGCATAGGTATAAATGAAGTAATGTACTTCTCTTTATAAATACATTTGTACTACTATTTTTCAAAATTAGTGTCCACCAGCCATTTTATTTAACATCATCATAACAGCGCTTCATATGCCATTTAGTAAAATGTAGCTGCCAGTGCAAATGAGAAAGCAGATGTCCACCTACCCTACACTGTAGTAAATCATTTATAGTGCAGGGTAGTAGGTGGATGCCTGCTTCCTCATTTGCATTGGCAGCTACTGTGCTCAGAGAAAGGGCAAAACAGGCAGCACAGTATTCACTCCCCCCCTCCTCCTTTTCATTAAGTGCATCTTGCAGGGTTAGCCTAGCTTGCACTGGTGCCACTGCCTGCAGCCCAGCACGCACCTTCTTTTATTTTTATTTTCCGGCCTCGCTCTCTCACTCTCTTCGGGCGTGTGATGTCACATGCGTGTACAACGTAATGACGTCACACACATGACGTGGGAGCCACAACCCAGAAGCAATGTGAGCCGGGACCCGACAGCAGGTCATCCAGGCAGCGGGAGCAGTTAAGTGAAGCACAAGAACCAACCTCCCTAGCGCCCCCTACATTCCAGCACCTGGGGCATGTGACCCCCTAGCCACACACCCCCAACACACACAGAAAGGCTCTAGGGCCGGATGTATAATGTATCATAAATTGATTGAGATACATCCAGGGGTGTAGCGAGGGTGGCTCCAGGCGCAGGAAAAGTTACTGACTCCCCCCAACTGTGCCGCCGACTGCTGTATAGGCAGCTGTAGAGCAGGAGGAGCAGAGGGATCAAACACTAACTCGTGACTCAGAGACTAGGTAGGATACAGGGCAGGCCAGAGGTGACAGCAGGAAATACTGAAAGCCGGCAGATGCTGCAGCTCTATCTATCCACCCTCTTTATATGGCTCACTGTGTGCTTGTGGCTGTGCAGCAGGGTTACTTCTGTCCTGCAGCACCACTCTCTGTCTAGCCCAGCTGCTGCAGCACCTCTCTCTGCCCAGTTGCTGCATAATCTTTCTCTGTCCCAGCTTTTACAACATCTCTCTCTTTCCTTGAAGCTGCAGTACATGTCTTTACTTCAGATGTTGCAGCACCTCTTTCTGCCCAGCTGCTGCAGCATTACTCTCTTCCCCGGCTGCTGCAGCACCTCTCTCTGCCCCCAGCCCTACTGTGGCATAGCATGTATAAGCAGCCCTACTGTGGCGTAATGTGTATAAGCAGCTCTACTGTATCATAACATGTATAAGTGGCTCTACTGAGTGGCGTAACATGTATAAGTGGCTCTACTGAGTGGCGTAACATGTATAAGTGGCTCTACTGTAGCGTAACATGTATAAGCAGCTCTCCAGTGGAGTAACATGTGGCCTTGCCCCTTCCCATGAAGCCATGCCTCTATATCTTAGTTGTGCACCGAAGGCACGCACTGTCCATATTTTAAACATGGTTGTACCCAAAGGAATCTTTTGCAATGAGCTCCATAATGTCTAGAACTGGCCCTGTCACAATTGAGGATTTTTAAATATTTTTTCTTTTCAAACGTAACATGCCACCACATGTTGGTTAGACCTCCAATTCAGTACAGGGGAGGGGGGGCGCCAAAACATACCTTTGCTCCAGGCACCATGGCACCTAGCTACACCTCTGGATACATCCCACTCATATTCGCATGCATACTGACGTTTCATGCATGAACACTTACCCATCAGGACAGCTCTTCCCATACTGAGCTGCCCCTGACAAAGACGTGATTCCTGGATTTATGACGTGGGATCCTTTGGATCGCTCTTCGAGCAATTTTGTGTAAAGAAGTCCATAGATTTCGATAGGCAATAACATTTATAGATGGCGTTTCCTATTGGGCAGAAGCTCCAGAAAGTTACTCTTCCCAGAGCTTACGGCATGTTGACAATCACAGCCCCATAGAATCCTATGAGGCTTATAGTGCCACGGGTCTGCAGCAGAGCTCTCCAATCTCTTTTTTAATACATAAGGCGATCCATGTATTCACTTATTGCGATAAACCTCCAAAAATATCAGTTTTCGGAGGTGTTACCACATTTTACTGTTTGATCCAGCCCTTAGCCTGTTTCAGTCATTTAACTTAAATACATCCTTATGACCACAAACCTGAATAGTAGGTTCTCATACAGACACTCGGGTGGTATTTTCATTTAATTCAATCATTTCCATATTGCTCAATTGTTTCAAAATTGACTTTGAAACACTGGGTCAAAGATTGATCCAGCAGCAAAAGTGTTACGGAGAGTTGCTATAAGCACTGATAAATGGCCGCTTGCTCTTACACACCTGCTTGAGTGTGATCTACGGGCGTGATATTTTTAGATTGGAGCACATCAATCGTGGCTTGCGAAACTTTTTAATTAAACAGTGTTGACAATATTGGATGCTGTGAAGTGGTAAATGAAAATGGCAGAGTGAATGTATTTAATAAAATCTTTGCGCTAGAGATCTAAAGTTATACTTAACTCTTTCACTGAGAAGGGCACATTCCGAAATGTGTACCCCATAATTTTTTTTCCCACATTTACTCTGCTTCATTTTATTCCCATGTTTTCATGTTAGCCAAATTTTATATTGTAATATTTATTTTTTCAGCACAGATATGACTTTATTTTCTTACAATAGTCAAGTAAATATCTTCTTAATTGGGCATTATATGAAGGAAAACATTGGAGCAAATGTACAGAATACACGAGATTCTTTTGTTAGCTACTGCACTGTCATAACATCAATTAAATCCATGATTTATCCTTTTGACCTTTTACTGTTTACATTGGTATCACATACAGGTATATGCTCGTTTTCGGACGTTTGAGGCATATTTATGTTATTTTTTTTGTAGTTTCTTTTTTTCATTCTTTTTACATTCTTTTTAATAATTTATTTATTTTATAAATTTATTCCAGCGCTAACATGCAGGCCATTTAGTTGGATGTCATTGACAACAAATTAAACACACCAGTGGAGAGAACTGAATAATGTTGCTTCTACTCTTCCCCTGGCATACTTAGGCTAGGTACTGTACACATTAGATGATATATCAGCATATCAGAATGATATATATCGGCCAAATCATCTAGAGTGTACCCGCGATCGCGCGTTACATCAGGTATGCTGCATGCCCAATAGGACGATCCTGGCAATGATGGAATGCATTATAAATGCCACCGCAAATGATATATTGCACGGTTGCACGATATATCATTCAGTGTGTATGGGCCCTCATTCCGAGTTGATCGCTTGCTAGCTGCTTTTAGCAGCCGTGCAAACGCTAAGCCGCCGCCCTCTGGGAGTGTATCTTAGCTTAGCAGAAGTGCGAACGAAAGGATCGCAGAGCGGCTACAAAATAATTTGGTGCAGCTTCAGAGTAGCTCCAGACCTACTCCTAGCTTGCGATCACTGCAGACTATTTAGTTCCTGTTTTGACGACACGAACACGCCCTGCGTTCGTCCAGCCACGCCTACGTTTCACCAACCACGCCTGCGTTTTTATCTGGCACGCCTGCGTTTTTTCACTCACTCCCTGAAAACGGTCAGTTAACACCCAGAAACACCCACTTTCTGTCAATCACTCTGCGGTCAGCAGTGCGACTGAAAAGCTTCGCTAGACCTTGTGTGAAACTACATCGTTCGTTGTAAGAGTACAATGTGCGTGCGCATTGCGCCGCATGTGCAGAACTGACTTTTTTTGCCTGATCACTGCGCTGCGAACGAAAGCAGCTAGCGATCAACTCGGAATGAGGGCCATGGTTAGACGATATTTCGTTATATCAGTCTTACAGTCTGTTATGGTACACTTTGTTCTAATGTATACCCAGCCTAAATGCAGGATTCAGATGAAATGAGCATACCTGGGAGGTAACAAGAGTGGCTATTCCAAATTGGTTGTGTAGTGAGCATATTGCTAAAAGCAACTGTGTCCAAAGACGCTAAACAGTTCACACAGGAGGCCGCACTCAGTTGGAGAACTGCACATAGGGCTGGTGCACTTTTGATGGTGCTACTGATGATGCACTTATGATGCTTCTAAAGACTCTTCAGGGCAGAAATGCACCATCTCAAGATGCATCTCAGCTATTGGAAAATCCACCGCAGCATTAGCTAAATACATGGGTGGTCATTCCGAGTTGATCACTAGCTGCATTCGTTCGCTGTGCAGTGATGAGGCAAAAACAGCACTTCTGCACATGCGTATGCGGTGCAATGCGCACGAGCGACGTACTATTACAACGAATGATGTCGTTTCACACAGGGTCTAGCGAAGCTTTTCAGTCGCACTGCTGGCCGCAGAGTGATTGACATGAAGTGGACGTTTCTGGATGTCAACTGACCGTTTTCAGGGAGTGTGCGGAAAAATGCAGGCGTTCCAGGGAAAACGCAGGCGTGGCTGGCCGAAAGCAGGGCGTGTTTGTGACGTCAAAACAGGAACTGAACAGTCTGAAGTAATCGCAAGCGCTGAGTAGGTCTGAAGCTACTCAGAAACTGCACAAAATTATTTTGTAGCCGCTCTGCGATCCTTTCATTCGCACTTCTGCTAAGCTAAAATACACTCCCGGTGGGCGGCGGCATAGCATTTGCTCGGCTGCTAAAAACTGCTAGCGAGCGAACAACTCGGAATGACCCCCATAGACAGTACTGTGCCCGACCCTAAGTGTTGCCCTGGCGATTTTTCTAAGCTGGCATGAACTCAATAACACAAGTAAGGTAATGTAACTTTACATCTAACACTGTCAAACCGCATCACTTTTATCAAACTTCTTCTCTAGTGAGTACTCATCACAAATGGACAACTCTAGTCTCCTTGTATGCTTCTTGCACTCTCCTTCCAAGTAATATTTACTAGAGCTGTATTATTTGTCTGCAGTGTCAAAGACCCACATGAGTGCTATTGGGAACTGGATATGGGAAAATGCCTAGATAGAAGGGACAGAAGAGGACGTCACACTGATCCTAGGCAGAACATTATTGGCATTATAGCGTACTAGGGGGGTCATTCTGACCCGTTCGCACGCTGCAGTTTATCGCAGCGGTGCGATCGGGTCAGAACTGTGGCCAGTGGCAGCAATGATCAACTCCCGGCCAGCTGCAGTAGCTGCGCTGCCCTGAAGTTACTCCACAAATACAAAAGCATCGCCGCTGTGCGATGCTTTTGTATTTGTGTGCGGCGGGGCCGGACTGACATGCGGGGCGGACTAACCCTGTGCTGGGCGTCCCCCCGCATGTCAGGGAAGATGATTGTAGCTGTGCTAAATTTAGCACAGCTACGATCAACTCGGAATGACCCCCTATGTTCTTAAGGAGTGTCTCATTGTATTCTACTATACTATACTGGATGTTATATTATAAGGTTCTTGACAAGCCGATCATTATTAGACATTATGCTGGAAAATACCCAAAAAAATCTACGGCCAACAAACCTACTAGTCAAAATGGCAACTAATTACATATACTAGGCACCTTTAAAAATAATAATTAAGTGGGAAATAAAAAGTCCTCATCGCCATTTATGAATGTAGTAAACTGGAAAAAAATATGTGGAGAAAAAACTCTGAGTTCTGTACAAATAAATATATGAAACAGTAGTAACCTGTAAGCTAGACCGTCATCACAGAACTCACTGACACCTGACAGAAAAGTGTTCAATTGAAGAGCTCCATGGTCAGTGTGCCTGTCACATACACATCATGTCACTGCCAGCTCCATCCCCTATGTTGGGGCTGATGCCTCCAGACAACCATGGCAGTCCCAACTTCTTCCCTCCACCTCCCGCACAACAATTTACTCCTTCATCAATGTCAATTCCAAATTTAATAAATAAGTTTTAATCACAAAAAAGGTAACCAGCTGGCCTCTGGTTGGCCCCATCAAAACAGTGGCCTACCAGGGCTCCTGTTGGACTACCCCACGCAGGTGGTGACTCACATGCCTAGTGGGAAATCCACCACTTTTAGATAGAACATCTTTAAGATATCCATCTGCGTTCATATCAAGGAAAATGTTTAGAAGCTTCTTTTGGAACATGGTCATTTTAATGAAGCATACCATCTTCCATCAATCCTCAAAATTGGAGGAATGGTTCACAGGTGTACATTCTGCTGCAGGTGTGCTGGTCTTGCATAAAAATTGTTGCATATTGGTACTATGTTATCATTTTAATTACAATTCCTAAGAACCCATCTATGTTCTCCCCATTTGATACTAAAAATTGTCAAACCCAACAAGATGATCCAGCAAATTATCAATGCAGCTAATTGACAAGTGGAAACTGCATAGAAGGTCCTCAAACCCTTGTTAATGTCAACAGTGTATGGCATGTCTGCACCCTGGAGTACATAACAAGCATACTGCTCAACTCTTCCACATTCTGTTATATCATGTTATATAATTTTCATGGCTAACCCATAATGGACAGATAATGAAATGACAAAACACAAATGATAAATTATTTACATGGTTTCAAAAAACTTCTATTTCACTGTACAGTGGGGACATGCAGAATGAAGGGGGGACCTGGAATAAGAATATGGGCGAAGACAGACTGGGCCTACAACAGTGGAATTAGGTGGGAGGGTAGTAGGCTATAATATGGATTTTAAAGATCACTTAAAACTTTGGAGGAACTGATTGAGTACAGAAGAGTGCATAAAACATGTCTTGGATACAGGACTTGAATGGTTATCAGAGGGAAGTTTAGGTTCTCGCCTTTAGCAAGCGGAGAGGGCAGGTTGGATTGTGGAGTGAATGAAGTTAGATATGATAAATGATGATGAAATAAAAGCGGAAATACTGAACAATTTTTTTTCATCAGTGTTCACCAGAGAACTGACGGTGGGAGTAGTGCATAGCGATAGTGACAGTAATGGTTTGTGGTTAGATACTTGTTTAAGTGAAGAAGTAGTCAGGGAGAGATTAAGCAAAATAAAGATTACTCAATAAGAACCCTTTATCTGACGGTTCCTATGGAGCTTAGGTCACAACTAGCAAGACCCCTATAATTGATTTTCAATAGTTCAATTAGATCAGGCATGGTACCGAAGGATTGGTGTATAGCTGAGGTAGTGCCATTATTTAAAAAAGGGATCCATAAATCATCCGGGTAACTACAGGCCGGTTAGTTTGACATCTATAGTGGGTAAAATATTGGAAGGAATTCTAAATTATAGCATACAGGAGTATCTGCAGACCACTAAGATTATTAGCAAGAACCAGCATGGGTTTGTGAGGGACAGATCCTGTCAAACTAACTTCGTTAACTTCTATGAGGAAGTGAGCGACAATCTTGACCAGGGAAAAGCAGTGGATGTGGTCTACTTATATTTTGCAAAAGCTTTCGATACAGTGCCTCACAGGACACTGATCATTAAATTAAAGGAGCTTGGCCTAGGAAAAACTGTTTGTATATGGATAAGTAACTAGCTGGATAACAGGGTACAGTGAGTAATGGTCAACGGGAAGTTCTCAAGCTGGACACCAGTAGTCAGTGGAATACCACAAGGGTCGGTACTCAGGCCACTACTGTTCAACATATTTATCAATGACCTAGAAATAGGCCTGGAAAGCAGTGTCAATCTTTGCAGATGATACTAAACTGTGTAGGGTAATTACTTCGAAATATATGTGGAGCCTCTGCAGAATGGCTTATCTAAACTTGAACTCTGGGCGTCTAAATGGAGAATGAGGTTCAATATACTGTAGTAAAATGCAAGGTTATGCTTTTCTGGATTCAAAACAAACTTGCATCCGAAAGTCTAGGGGTAACAGTATTGGAAAAAGATTTGGGGGTACTCATTGATAATAGGCTTAATAACCGTATACAATGTCAAAGCGCAGTAAAGAAGGCAAGTAAGGTGCTAGCGTGCATAAAAAGGGAATTGAGACAAGGGACGAGGATGTAATCCTGCCGCTGTACAAATCATTGGTTGGTACGTCCGCACCTGGAATATTATGTTCAGTTTTGGGCACCACTGTATAAAAAAGATATTGGTGAACTCAAAAGGGTTCAAAGGCGAGCTACTAAATTGATTAAAGGGCTAGAGGGACTCGATTACGAGGAAAGGCTTACTAGGTTGAATATGTATACAGTGGAAAAGAGGCGTCTAAGAGGAGACATTATTAATGTCTTCAAATATGTAAAGGGGCAGTACATAGAGTTGTCAGAGGAATTATTTATTAAAAGAGCTCTGTTTAGGACATGTGGGCACTCGCTGAGGCTGGAGGAGAGAGAATTCCGTACGCAGCGGAGGAAAGGGTTCTTCACTGTTAGGGAAATAAGGATTTGGAATTCCTTGCCAGGGAAGGTGGTAATGGCGGACTCTGTAAATGCATTTATAAAAGGATTGGATGAATATCTAATTGAAAAAGATATCCAAGGGAATAACATTTAAAATATTGACGTTGATAATCCGGGTGTAACATGATTTATCGTTGTTAACTAGTCATAAAAAGTACGTTATAATCAACTCAACTTAATACAGAATACAGGTTGAACACGATGGGCATTTTGCCTCTATTCAACCTCAATTACTATGTTACTATATTGATAAATATGTTGTAGAACAGCATAGGGCAATGCGGGTCATTCCGAGTTGATCGCACGTAGCAACTTTTTGCTGCCCGTGCGATCAACATGACGTCGCCTATGGGGAAGTGTATTTTAGCATAGCAGGGCTTGTGCAACCCTGCTATGCTAAAAAAGTTTCAAGCAAAACAAGACCAGGACTGCAGTCACTTACCCAGTGTGACCGATCCAGCGATGAAGGTCCCGGTCCTGACGTCAGACATCCGCCCTCCAAACGCCTCGACATGCCTGCGTTGGACTCACCACGCCTGGAAAACGGTCAGTATCCACCCCGGAATGCCTCCCGCCTGTCCGTCTTCTTGCGATCGCCGCTACGATCACATTTCTCGCTGGCGGCATCGTTGCAAGCAAGCTCTGTCCCTGTGATGACAATCCGCAGCATCATCGGGGAATTTTTTGGGAAAAATACCCTGTTATCCTGGTGCGTATGTGCCGCCACCACCGTGTCGACCTCCACCGTCGCGACTACCCATCCCCGTGCCGTGGCCCCCACAGTAAATATACTTACCAGTACAGGGAGCCGGTGATCGCTGCTCCTGCAGGGCTGTTGGGTGCCCGATCCTGTGTGCTGCTGTGACCCCCGGTGCTGTAAAGTGAGCTGCTGTTTTGCAGCATCCCTTTACTGCACCGGGGGTCACAGCTCAGCACAAAGAGGACCCAGTACCCACGTTTTTTGTGTTTTAATCAGTGATCAGTTTGTGTTTCCATCGGACACACAGAGCTGATCATCGGAGTAGAGATGAGCGGGTTCGGTTCCTCGGAATCCGAACCCGCCCGAACTTCATGTTTTTTTTCACGGGTCCGAGCGACTCGGATCTTCCCGCCTTGCTCGGTTAACCCGAGCGCGCCCGAACGTCATCATGACGCTGTCGGATTCTCGCGAGACTCGGATTCTATATAAGGAGCCGCGCGTCGCCGCCATTTTCACACGTGCATTGAGATTGATAGGGAGAGGACGTGGCTGGCGTCCTCTCCATTTAGATTAGAAGAGAGAGAGTGAGATTGATTTGAGACAGAGACACTTGATTTACTGGAGCTTAGGAGTACTGTAGAGAGTGCAGAGTTTAGTAGTGCCTGACCACAGTGACCACCAGACAGTGCAGTTTTATTTAATATAATCCGTTCTCTGCCTGAAAAAAACGATACACAGTGACTCAGTCACATACCATATCTGTGTGCACTGCTCAGCCCAGTGTGCTGCATCATCTATGTATATATCTGACTGTGCTCACACAGCTTATAATTGTGGGGGAGACTGGGGAGCAGTGCCAGTTATAGGTTATAGCAGGAGCCAGGAGTACATATTATTAAAATTAAACAGTGCACACTTTTGCTGCAGGAGTGCCACTGCCAGTGTGACTGACCAGTGACCTGACCACACTGACCACCAGTATAGTTAGTAGTATACTATATTGTGATTGCCTGAAAAAGTTAAACACTCGTCGTGTGACTTGTGTGGTGTTTTTTTTTTTATTCTATAAAAAACTCATTCTGCTGACAGACAGTGTCCAGCAGGTCCGTCATTATATAATATATACCTGTCCGGCTGCAGTAGTGATATATATATATTTTTTATATCATTATTTATCATCCAGTCGCAGCAGACACAGTACGGTAGTTCACGGCTGTAGCTACCTCTGTGTCGGCACTCGGCAGTCCATCCATAATTGTATACCACCTACCCGTGGTTTTTTTTTCTTTCTTCTTTATACATACATACTACATCTCTTTATCAACCAGTCTATATTAGCAGCAGACACAGTACAGTAGTCCACGGCTGTAGCTACCTCTGTGTCGGCACTCGGCAGTCCATCCATAATTGTATACCACCTACCCGTGGTTTTTTTTTCTTTCTTCTTTATACATACATACTACATCTCTTTATCAACCAGTCTATATTAGCAGCAGACACAGTACAGTACGGTAGTCCACGGCTGTAGCTACCTCTGTGTCGGCACTCGGCAGTCCGTCCATAATTGTATACCACCTACCCGTGGTTTTTTTGAGATGGTGGATTCCAGTGGGGACGAATTGATAATCTGTGAGGAGGGGGATGTACACGGTGATATATCGGAGGATGATGATGAGGTGGACATCTTGCCTCTGTAGAGCCAGTTTGTGCAAGGAGAGATTAATTGCTTCTTTTTTGGGGGGGGTCCAAACCAACCCGTCATATCAGTCACAGTCGTGTGGCAGACCCTGTCACTGAAATGATGGGTTGGTTAAAGTGTGCATGTCCTGTTTATACAACATAAGGGTGGGTGGGAGGGCCCAAGGACAATTCCATCTTGCACCTCTTTTTTCTTTTATTTTTCTTTGCGTCATGTGCTGTTTGGGGAGGGTTTTTTGGAAGGGCCATCCTGCGTGACACTGCAGTGCCACTCCTAGATGGGCCCGGTGTTTGTGTCGGCCACTAGGGTCGCTTATCTTACTCACACAGTCAGCTACCTCATTGCGCCTCTTTTTTTCTTTGCGTCATGTGCTGTTTGGGGAGGGTTTTTTGGAAGGGCCATCCTGCGTGACACTGCAGTGCCACTCCTAGATGGGCCCGGTGTTTGTGTCGGCCACTAGGGTCGCTTATCTTACTCACACAGTCAGCTACCTCATTGCGCCTCTTTTTTTCTTTGCTTCATGTGCTGTTTGGGGAGGGTTTTTTGGAAGGGCCATCCTGCGTGACACTGCAGTGCCACTCCTAGATGGGCCCGGTGTTTGTGTCGGCCACTAGGGTCGCTTATCTTACTCACACAGTCAGCTACCTCATTGCGCCTCTTTTTTTCTTTGCGTCATGTGCTGTTTGGGGAGGGTTTTTTGGAAGGGACATCCTGCGTGACACTGCAGTGCCACTCCTAGATGGGCCCGGTGTTTGTGTCGGCCACTAGGGTCGCTTATCTTACTCACACAACTACCTCATTGCGCCTCTTTTTTTCTTTGCGTCATGTGCTGTTTGGGGAGGGTTTTTTGGAAGGGACATCCTGCGTGACACTGCAGTGCCACTCCTAGATGGGCCCGGTGTTTGTGTCGGCCACTAGGGTCGCTTATCTTACTCACACAGCGACCTCGGTGCAAATTTTAGGACTAAAAATAATATTGTGAGGTGTGAGGTATTCAGAATAGACTGAAAATGAGTGTAAATTATGGTTTTTGAGGTTAATAATACTTTGGGATCAAAATGACCCCCAAATTCTATGATTTAAGCTGTTTTTTAGGTTTTTTTTTAAAAAACACCCGAATCCAAAACACACCCGAATCCGACAAAAAAAATTCGGTGAGGTTTTGCCAAAACGCGGTCGTACCCAAAACACGGCCGCGGAACCGAACCCAAAACCAAAACACAAAACCCGAAAAATTTCCGGCGCTCATCTCTACATCGGAGCCCAGTCCCCGCTCTGCTTTCTCTGCCAGGAGTCAGAGAAAGCTGGGCAAAGGCTGCAGATCGCAGTGCTGCCCTGTGATTTTGCCAGCCTGAGCTGGCGTAATTATCACAGGGCACACTGCAGTGTTTCCTTATATTTTTTTTTTGGTAAATTCAGCTACATCGCATTTCCCATTATATATATGAGAAATGCAATGTGGGTTACTAAAAAAGATTACAATTAAAGGGTTTGGTTTTCATGAAAACTGCTCCAAATGCCCTTAATACTTTGGAGTGATACTACCCTTTTTCACATTATTTTAGTAAACATAATGTTAATAAAAATGTCTCTAAGTGTTCATGAGAGTGGTCTCCTACAATCTGCTTTACCACATCATTGGTTTACAATCTCCCTAATATTCCCTCTGTTTTAATACCCTGAGAGCACTGGACCAATTAGTTTGTATCCAAGGATGCAACAGTACTTGCTAAGGGCGCCGGTATACTGAGCGCCGGGAGCCCGACCGCCGGCAAACAGAAGACCACCCCTTGCTAAGAGTCACAAAATGGGGAAAGTGAAGGGTTAATATTCCTTTGAGCCGGTGATGGTAGATGTCTGCCTGAGACTAACGTTCCGCACCTGTTTAGGAGACTCATTCATTACTGTGGTTGAATCGTACTACTTTCATAGTCCCCATGGAGATAATGCACGTTTGATACCTACTGTTTTATATCAATATTTTTCTATCGTGCTAAAAGGAAAACCAGAACAAGATCTAAAAGTACAAATATCTGTAGTTTACTTTTATTCAAAGCTCTGTAATGAAATATTCAGAAGGTGCTGAGATCGAGATAAGATACTGAAAAAAGTAGAAATGATGAGTCATCAAAGCACAGCAAGGGTATTAAATCAAATTTTATATGTTTAGATTTCAATACTTTCAGCAGAGAGATATATATGGAAAACTTGTAAAACATAGAAATGAATAATGAATAATAAATGTTTTGCAATGCCTGAACATGTAGAGAGGTCTATTCGTTATTTCTATCCAATGCCCCCCCGGAAAATTACAGTATGTGTCCATACCTCCCAACTTTGCGTGAATAGAAAGAGGGACATCTGCGTGCGCCCAAGGCGCGCGGCCGAAATTAGGGGGCGTGGCCTCACGGGAAGTGTCGCGATCGCAAGCCACGCCCCCGTTTTCATCATTTTGGGGGCACGGACAGCGCTGTGAGAGCTGCTGGCCATGCCCCATGTCCCTCTCTGCCAGGAATAGACGCTGTGCGCATGCGCACAGCATCTATTCACCGCTGCTCTCCTCAGTGCAGCGAATGACATGGAGGGATCTCCCAACTGCCCCCCCCCCACTCGCGGGACACTGCGACCCGCGGGTGGGACAACGGGATAGACCGTGAAAAACGGGACTGTCCCGCCAAAATCGGGACAGTTGGGAGGTATGTGTGTCTAACTCGCCACAAGTAGCGGAGGCAGACACAAATCCACTGGAGCAGTATAGTATAGCTCTGGTGCTAAGATAGATTTTCCTGCAATTCATAACAGCCACACTATTGCCACTATTTAGTACAGTTTGAGTATACCATATCCAAATATTCCGAAACACAGAATATTCTGAAATACTGAATTTTTTGAGTGAGACCGAGATAGTGAAACCTTTGTTTTCTGATGTCTCAATGTACACAAACTTTGTTAAATACACAAAGTTATTAAAACTATTATATTAAATTACCTTCAGGCTGTGTGTATAAGGTGTATATGATACATAAATGCAATCTGTGCTTAGATTTGGGTCCCATCACCATGATATCTCATTATGGCATGCAATTATTCCAAAACACGGAAAAATCTGATATCCAAAATACTTCTAGTCCCAGGCATTTTGGATATTGGATTCTCAACCTGTAGCAGCAAAAGTTTGCACTGACGGAAAGTGTTACAGAACAAATTCATGGATACGCAAGGGGTTCGGAATATGATCCCTTTTTGCACTCTAAATCTTTTTCCTATATGAAGGTACTCAGCCAGCCAAAGTCATTTGAAGATGACGCAGTACCCACAGTCGGCAGGCACATCTAGGCGCTATTGGTGAATGGGTCATTACATAAAACATACAGAAACTAGTATTTTTAAGATTGAAAAAATATCAATCCCCGACACTGAATTAAATGGCACTGCCCAGCAGAAAACAATTGTGTGAATGAACACTGCAATAATAGAAACCCGGGATTGGAGGCACCAATCCTGGGATTTAAAACCCAGCATTTTTGGGTCAAAATACCAGGATCCCTCCAATCCCTATCCAGGACTGGTATCCATAGTTAGGAGTAAATACACAGTAGTCAGAACTCTGAAAGTGCAGTTTTGTACCTTGGCAAAACCATGGTCATATTTCCACTCAAAATTCTACACATAATACCCCATAATGACAACGTGAAAACAGTGTTTTTGAGATTTTTGCTAATTTATGAAAAATAAAAAACTAAGAAATCACATCTACATAAGTATTCACAGCCTTTGCTCAATACTTTATTGATGCACCTTTGGCAGCAAATTACAGCCTCAAGTTTTTTTGAATATGATGCCATAAGCTTGGCACACCTATCTTTGGGAAAATTCACCCATTTCTCTTTGCAGCACCTCTCAAGCTCCAACAGGTTGGATGGGAAGCGTCGGTGCACAGCCATTTTCAGATCTCTCCAGAGATGTTCAATCGGATTCATGTCTGGGCTCTGGCTGGGCCACTCAAGGACATTCACAGAGATGTCCTGAAGCCACTCCTTTGATATCTTGGCTGTGTGCTTGGGATCGTTGTCCTGCTGAAAGATGAACCATCGCCCCAGTCTGAGGTCAAGAGCGCTCTGGAGCAGGTTTTCATCCAAGATGTCTCTGTACATTGCTGCATTCATCTTTTCGTTTATCCTGACTAGTCTCCCAGTTCCTGCCACTGAAAATCACCACCACAGCATGATGGTATTGGCCTAGTGATGAGCATTGTCCTGGTTTCCTCCAAACATGACACCTGGCATTCACACCAAAGAGTTCAATCTTTGTCTCATCAGACTCTCATGGTCTGAGAGTCCTTCAGGTGCATTTTGGCAAACTCCAGACGGGCTGCCATGTGCTTTTTACTAAGGAGTGGCTTCTGTCTGACCACTCTACAATACATGACTGATTGATGGATTGCTGCAGAGATGGTTGTCCTTCTGGAAGGTTCTCCTCTCTCCACAGAGCAATGCTGTAGCTCTTAATGAGTGACTATTGGGTTCTTTGTCACCTCTCTAACTAGGGCCCAAATATTCCCTTTCTGTGCATTCAGTACACCTTGCTTTGAATGAGCTTTAAGGCAAAGTGGGCACAGTTCTTTGTGTTTTATCAGGTTTTATGATCAAATAGAGTAAAAGGTGAAAGCTCACAGCAAACTGCGAGGAACTTTATTCTCAATATAAGAGGATCCATAGTGAGGACAATCTTAACGGGTGATTATCTTTCTTCCTACATGGTTCAAATTCAGCGCCACTGTATTTGATTTCATTTCTGTTTCAGGTTCTCCTCTCTCCACAGAGGAATGCTGGAGCTTTGACAGAGTGAACATCGGGTTCTTGGTCACCTCCCTTACTAGGACTTTTCTCCCCCGATCGCTCAGTTTAGACGGCAGGCCAGCTCTAGGAAGAGTCCTGGTGGTTCCGAACGTCTTCCATTTACGGATGATGGAGGCCACTGTGCTCATTGGGACCTTCAAAGCATCAGACAATTCTACAGACAATTCCTTTGACTTCATGCTTGGTTTGTGCTCAGACATGCACTATCAAGTGTGGGACCTTATATAGACAGATGTGTTCCTTTCCAAGTCATGTCCAATCAACTGAATTTACCACAGGTGGACTCCAATTAAGCTGTAGGAACATCTCAAGGATGATCAGTGGAAATAGAATGCACCTGAGCTCAACTTTGAGCTTCATGGCAAAGGCTGTGAATACTTATGTACAAGTGATTTCTTCGTTTTTTATTTTTAATAAATTTGCAAAAATCTCAAAAAACTTTTTATGGGGTATTGTGTGCAGACTTTTTAGGGAAAAAATAAATTTATTTCAGTTTGAAATGAGGCTTTAACATAACAAAATATGGAAAAATGGAAGTGCTGTGAATACTTTCCGGATGCACTGTATATATGTAAGGAAACAAAGGTTTCAATCTGCCAAAAACAGCCAACAATTGTACAGAGTTTTAGAATGTTGACAATGCATTCTTTGTCTCTGATTTACCCGCAACCTCTGGGAGACTCTGGAATTTTTAGGGTAGTCCCCTGAGCCCCTGGAAGAGTGGGTGGTCCATCCACATCTTGCTTACTTCCTAGTAAAGAGGGCAGGATTGGGAGGATAATGCCATAAATCCTGGGTCAATGAGGAGTGGGCAGCGCCAATATGATGCATACTGTAACTAGGACATTCACCTTATTTTATCTCCACCCCGCCCCCATTGGGTATCAGCCACATCTGCCCTCTTAGCTTCTCCAGGAGATGCAATAGTAAAAGTTAACAAGTATGAATTATCTTAATCCCTGATAACAGCCAACCTTAGACTCATTGCACTTCTAATAACACACATAGGTCCTGATAATTCAAGGCTGACTGCAAAATAACATTTTCCTCTAATGGGCAAAACCATGTGCACTGCAGGTGGGGCAGATATAACATGTGCACAGAGAGTTAGATTTGAGTGGGGTGTGTTCAAACTGAAATCTACATTGCAGTGTATAAAATAAAGCAGCCAGTATTTACCCTGCACAGAAACAAAATATCCCACCCAAATCTAACTCTCTGTACACCCCACCTGCAGTGCACATGGTTTTGCCCATTAGAGGAAAATGTTGTTTTGCAATCAACCCTGAATTAGGCCCGCAGCAGAGACACGCTGGCCAGGACCCGCCGCCCACACCACGGACGAAGACACACTCCACAGCCGCAGCCCACACCACCGATCCCGCCCTCCCCACAACCCCAGTAACACCACCAGCATCCAGCCGTGGCAAAGACACGCAGGCCGGGACCCACCGTCCGCACCACGGACGAAGACACACTCCACAGCCGCAGCCCACACCACCGATCCCGCCCTCCCCACAACCCCAGCACCACCTCCAGCATCCAGCCGTGGCAGAGACCCGCTGGCCGGGACCCGGCGTCCTCACAAAAGACGAAGACACACACCACAGCCGCAGCCCACACCACCGATCCCGCTCATCCCACTTCCCCAGCACCACCCCCTACATCCAGCCGCGGCAGAGACAAGCTGGCCAGGACCCGCCGTCCACACCACGGACGAAGACACACTCCACAGCCGCAGCCCACACCACCGATCCCGCCCTCCCCACAACCCCAGCACCACCTCCAGCATCCAGCCGTGGCAGAGACACGCTGGCCGGGACCCGCCGTCCGCACAACGGACGAAGACACACTCCACAGCCGCAGCCCACACCACCGATCCCGCCCATCCCACAACCCCAGCACCACCTCCTACATCCAGCCGCGGCAGAGACACGCAGGACCCGCCGTCCAAACCACGGACGAAGACACACTCCGCAGCCCACACCACCGATCCCGCCCTCCCCACAACCACAGCACCACCTCTAGCATCCAGCCGCGGCAGAGACACGCTGGATGGGAGCCGCCGTCCGCACAACGGACCAAGACACACTCCACAGCCGCAGCCCACACCACCGATCCTGCCCTCCCCATAAACCCAGCACCACCTCCAGCATCCAGCCGCGGCAGAGACAAGGTGGCTGGGACCCGCCTTCCGCACCACGGATGACCACACACTGGTCACCCACAACCCACACCACCGATCCCGCCCTCCCCACAATCCCAGCACCACCCCAGAAATACAATGCCCCCACAGTGCCAGCTATACATTGCCCCCACAGTGCCAGATATACATTGCCCCCACAGTTTCAGATAATTACCCCCTGTGCCAGATATACAATGCCCCCCTGTGCCAGATATACATTGCCCCCCTGTGCCACATATACAATGCCCCCACTGTGCCAGATATACAGTGCCCCCCTGTGCCAGATATACAATGCCCCCACAGTGCCAGATATACATTGCCCCCACAGTCCCAGATATACAATGCCCCACTGTGCCAGATATACAATGACCCCCCTGTGCCAGATATACAATGACCCCCCTGTGCCAAATATACAATGCCCCCAAAGTGCAAGATATACATTGCCCCCTGTGCCAGATATACAATGACTACCCTGTGCCAGATATACAATGCCCCCAAAGTGCCAGATATACATTGCCCCCTGTGCCAGATATACAATGCCCCCTGTGCCAGATATACAATGCCCCCTGTGCCAGATATACATTGCCCCCACAGTGCCAGATATACAATGCCCCGCTGTGCCAGATATACATTCCCCCGCCTGTGCCAGATATACAATGCCCCCACAGTGCCAGATATACATTGCCCCACTGTGCGCTCATTGCCACCACCCACCCCCACCCCTTACCGCTGGCTCTGTTTTTTCTATGTGAGGGGAGCAGAATGCAGCGCTTCTCCTGTCCCTCAATTCTCTTTGATGCCCGGTCTCACTCTCCAGCAGCGGCGGCGGGGTCAATCTGGAATGAGGCACTGGTTCCTTAGCCAATCACAGCTTGCGGACCGACAGCCAATCAGGAGCCACGGCTGCCGGTCCGCAAGCTCTCATTGGCTAGCAAACCAGTGCCTTATTCAGTTTGATCCCACCCCCACTGGAGAGTGAGACCGGGCATCAAAGAGAATTGAGGGGCAGGAGAGGTGCTGCGATCTCCTCCCCTCACACAGAACGAAGCCAGGGAGATGCAGTATGGTAGACGGCCCGGCGGTACCGCGTACCGACTGGGAAATTCTTACCGGTAAGCCGTACCTCCCCGTAACGCCATACTTGCAGCGCTGACCAAGACTCCTGCGCAGTGACTGACACTGCGCCATGTGCATCTCCTCAGTGCTGGACAAAGACTTTCACCTCTGAAACTTCCTCCATAGGCATAAAGCAACTAAAACCATCAGAGCAAGATGTCTGTGTACTTTTGGGACCAAGCTACAAAAAGCTTCCCTTTTTGGAGCTTGGTACATAACATAAGGTTCAGCCCCAGTACCCATTTACAATAATGTGGATGGCAACTGGCTCAGTGCACGGTTTGCTTTGCTGTCTCACATGGGGCCAATTCTCATGCTTATGGTGTGGAGTCTGTACGTTCTTTCCATTTATTTTCTCTTGGTTCTTCACACACTCCAATACATACTCAAGCAAGGACTTTGTCCATATCCCTCCTAAATGATGCCCCCTGATCAGTGGTGGTGTATAGCTGGGGTGATATAAAGTTCAGTGACGTCACTCTGTCTCCTCTGAATCCTCCTGAGCTCCGTGTCTGTGGCTTTTGCTGTGTGAGTGACTGCTGCTGCAGGGTGATGTCTGTGCTCTGATTGGCTCTCACTGACTCAGAGAGCAACTCACAGCTAGCAGTGGGCCCTGTTGCCAAGCAGCAGCCTAGAGAGGGGAGGGGGAGAGGAGACTGACTGAGTAGGCTCATGTCATACTTGCCGACTTTTGGCTGCTCTCCCCGGGAGAGAGCAGCCGGTCGGCTCAGCAGGGCAGGTGGGCAGTGTGGTGACGTGCTGAGGGGGGCGGGCCAGAGGTGGAACGGGGGCGGGCCAGAGGTGGAACGAGGGCGTGGCTGCTGGATGCGTCATGTAAGACACCCCCCCCCCGCTGTGTAATGGCGCTATTACCGGCATTATACAGCAGGGGGCGTGGCTATGATGACGCAATTCAACAAGAGTCGCGTCATCGCCTGCCCGGACCGCCCACTTTACTCGGGTGACCCCTGAAATCGGGAGACTTGCTTGCTCTTCCGGGGGGCCGGGAGGGTCACCCGAATTTCGGGAGCCTCCCGCCAGTTCTGGGAGGGTAGGCAAGTATGGCTCACGTCTAAAGCAGAGAGAGTGTCAGACAGCCTCCAACTAACTTAGGAAGTATCCCTGAAATAGACACAGCAGCAAGGTGAGGCATAGCTATTGGGAATTATAAAAAACAAGCCACCATCAGAAGACCATCTAATTACTATCATTCGATGGTGAACAACATCAAAAGGGCACCATTGCATGTTAAAAACACTACCAACCCAAAAAAAACATTGATGGTTTGGAAACATCGACCATCTATGTCCATCCCTACACGATGCCCATCCCCCAACCACAATAACCCCATACCTGCCAACCACCCACCACAAATACACCACCCATCCAAACCCCCCAAAACAATGCAACCTTACCTATCTCCCTCCCCCCTTCCATGCACACACCACAACCCCCACAAAACCCACCACCATCCACTCACCCATCCCATGTGGACCTACTCCACCCATGCACACCTCCAACCCCCTCCCCATCCCCCTGCCACCGACAACCACAACTCCACCACACACTGCACCTCCTGTCACCACCCCCATCCGTCAACCCTAGGCCAAAACATATACAGGCAGCCACCCACCCCCACGCACTTACGCAAGCACCATACTTCAGTACCCACCGCTTTTCTGTAACCCACTCCAAACCACGTATGCAGAAAAACCTCACCCATTACATCTTCCACCACACTCACCCTACACTCCACACCTACAACTCCACCAAGTACTGCACCTCCTAACCCCTCCCCCAAACATCACCCCTAGACCAACTCATACACTGACCGGACCACATCCACCGTCCAGCCTCACTCTGGTCAGCCACCAACCACACCATCTTCTCAACACCCAGCACAATCCATGTACCCCTTTCAACAAAACCCTCCACCAAGCACTGTCCCTTCACCCCCCTCCACAATGCAGCACAAAAAAACAATATACAAAACCTAGCACATACAAACTCTAACCCCAAACTTAAACCACATACACCTTAACCATCTCCCTCCCAACAACTTCACCTTGCACATGCCTTTGGCACCCCCTGCACCCCCTCTAAACCTACCTCTCCACCACCCACAACACCTCACAATGCCATCCACAACACAACCTAGACCCACAACAGCCACCCCACTTCAACACATATACCCCCCTCCACCTACACCTGACCCTCAGCACATGCTTCTCCATCCACACCTACCACACCCCCCACACTGCCCTACACGCTCCACACCCCCTAATACCCTCCACCCTCACAACCCATGTGTAACTCCACTAACCATGCCACCTTCACACACCCTCAAACATCCCCCTAGCCGACACAGCCACAAGTCCACCAATGTCAACACATCATGCAAGCTTCGCCATCCCTCACCCCTTGCCCGCACCAAATACACTACCCACACACCATCAACGCTCCTGCCCCTCCACTTTTATCCCCCACCCACACCATCTAAGGGCCTTTCACATTCAAACCACACACACTTCCAACTTTTCACACCAACCACACACCAACCGCCTCACCACTACCCACAACACCTCCAAATAACATACCCCAAACAAACTAAGTCTATACCTGCCAACCCACTTCCGCACATACAACACCCCTCCACCTACCCCTGACCCTCAACACATGCTTTCTCCTTCTGCCTGCCCCACTCCCCACCCCTCCCCTACACACTCCACACACCCCAATAACCTCCACCATCCACCCACATAACCCATGTAAAAACACACCCCAATGGCACCATCACACACCCTCACCCATCCCCCTGCCCCACACAGCCACAACTCCACCAACTTTAACACCTCCTGCCGGCTCACCCATCCCGCACCCCTAGCCCACAGCAAATACATTACCCAACCACCATCCACGGTCCTGCCCGCACCCCTTTATCCACTAACCACATAATTACAGCCCCACTCCAAACAATCCACTTAGCCCTCACTACCACCACTCCAAAAACCACACAACGTTCATCAACCTTCACAATCCCTAACACAATATACCACAAAACAAAACACATAACAACTATGCCCCTACCCGTAATCCACCTAACTTTACCCACCTACAGCACCTATGTACCCCCTCTACCATACCCAACACCCCCATCTAAACCCCACCATACACCATGCCTTACACACACACACACACACACACACACACACACACACACACACACACACACACACACTACCTCCCTTCAGTCTCAAACATTCACATACTCCACACAGCCAACCCACCACCACTGACAACAGGTACATAGGCCATTTTACACTGCACCTCTACAATAACAACCCCAACCACATGGGCCCTTCTATAACCTCACAGACAACACACGCACAACCTTCAACACCATTCCTCCCCACGAGCTGTCACAACCTACATCATAGTCCCACAGCCCCACGGTAACACACCTCCACCTCACTAAACCACACCCGCAACAACAATGCACCTGCCTCTCCAACACCCACAGCACCTCACAAGCACACACCCCAAACACAGTAGCCCCATACCTAGCACAAACCTTTCACAAATACACCACCCCTTTTTCCACAACACAACTTTCACCATCTCCACACCCCACTCGCCCAAAAACACCACCACTGCCCACACCACAATACCCTTCCCCAAAATAACACACAACACATGTAAACCACTACACACACCACCTTCAACACCATCCCTACCCACTAACAGTCACTACCTACATGCAACGCAAACACCGGCACCCACACACACCGCCACCACTCTGCAACCCCCACGTTCATATCCAAAACACACACAATGTAAATTTTACATTCTACAGACCATCAAATCACATTCCGATAATAAACAACACTGATACTGTGGACAATTTCTCCAGACCCTACTCTACAACCTGTCAGCAGTGTGTGTATAACCGCCTGTAATAAGTTTTCAAACCTCAGCCATTGTATGTATAGCCTACTATGCTATCAGTGGCCATTATGTGTATAACCCCTGCTGCTAACAGTATCCATTGTGTCTCTACGTGCTGCTGCTACCTGTGATCATTTTGTGTGTAATCGCACTGCTACCTGTGCCTGGGGGGGATATAACCACACTGCGACCTGTGTCCCCTGTGTGTATAAGCTACTTAGCTACCTGTGGTCACACTGTGTATAAGCACCTCTGCTAGCTGTGAGGATTGTCTATATAAGTTACCCAACACCCTGAGGCCTTTCTGCTTATAAGCCCCACTGCTACCTATGGACACTGTGTATACGCCTCTGTGCAAATGCTCAACACAGTGTCTATCTACACCACGGGGCGCTGTGGACACTGTCTGTATACTTGCCTCTAATACCTGTGGACACTGTGTGTATAGACACCTGTACTACGTGTGGTTGGGGTGTGCATACGCTGCTCTGCTACCTGTGGGTATTGTGTCCAGAAGCGGCTGTGCTACCTGTGACCATTGTGTGTATCCGCCCCTCTTGCTATGTGTGCCCACAGGACTTTCTCCCCTTTTCTAATGGTCTTTTCTACAAAACATTAGCTACTTCATCTACAACTGCACGTCTTCTCTACAGTTTTTTCATGATATTGCAATGGCAATGTAGAACACTTACACTACCACTGTATGATACAATATGTTCCTCATCATAACATACCACCATTTCTACCCCTCACCACAAACTACAACACACCCTTTACCAGCACACGCCCTTTCCACTCGCTACAGTTACACAGTATCGCCAATTATATTGCCCGTCATTCAAAAAACAAAATAAATTCACACACCTACACACTTGAAAAAACTCTTCACTTCTGTACCACTTTGCCTCTACTTACACTCTTTGTAACACACTGCCTATCCTTAACCATTAACAAATACTTTGCATTACTGCACATTAAATTTCCTCCCACCACCGCCTCTCTATATGTACCTTCCAAACACTATGGGCCTAATTCTGAGTTGATCGCAGCAACAAATTTGTTAGCAGTTGGGCAAAACCATGTGCACTGCAGGGAGGACAGATATAACATGTGAAGAGAGTTAGATTTGGGTGGGATGTGTTCAAACTGAAATCTAAATTGCAGTGTAAAAATAAAGCAGCCAGTATTTACCCTACACAGAAACGAAATAACCCACCTAAATCTAACTCTCTCTGCAAATGATATATCTGCCCCCCCTCTGCAATGCACATGAGTGGTCATTCCGAGTTGTTCGCTCGTTGCCGATTTTCTCTATATTGCGATTAGTCGCTTACTGCGCATGCGCAAGGTTCGCAGAGCGCATGCACTTAGTTATTTTACTCAAAAGTTAGGTATTTTACTCACGGCATAACGAGGATTTTTCATCGTTCTGGTGATCGGAGTGTGATTGACAGGAAGTGGGTGTTTCTGGGCGGAAACTGGACGTTTTATGGGAGTGCGCGAAAAAACGCTGGCGTTTCTGGGAAAAACGCGGGAGTGTCTGAAGAAACGGGGGAGTGTCTGGGCGAACGCTGGGTGTGTTTGTGACGTCAAACCAGGAACGAAACTGACTGAACTGATCGCAATGGCTGAGTAAGTCTGGAGCTACTCAGAAACTGCTAAGAAATTTCTATTCGCAAATCTGCTAATCTTTCGTTCGCAATTCTGCTAAGCTAAAATACACTTCCTAAGGGCGGCGGCCTAGCGTGTGCAATGCTGCAAAAAGCAACTAGTGAGCGAACAACTCGGAATGAGGGCCATGGTTTTGCCCAATTGCTAACAAACTTGCTGCTGCGATAAACTCAGAATTACCCCCTATGTGTTGCTTCCATGTGTCATGGTCTACATTTTCTACTACATTTCCTACTGCCCTGGCTCTGCTTTTGCACAAGTTAGCAGTAGCACTGTATCTTTCATTGCATTTTCAACGAAAAACAAACACCATTCCATACAAAATTTTCTATAACACACCCTCTTTCCTATAACCACTCTACTGTTCACCCTTGCAAGATTCCTTTCAGCTCTGTATCTACGTGACATCACGGTACCATACGGAGTATTCCTATATTTCCACTACCGAACTGGTCAGGACTATCCTTTCAGTAACACCCTGCCTTTCCATAACATAGGGATTGTTGCCACTTCCATGCTCTACATAAACTAACTGCCCAACACTTTTCACTATTTCCTATGTAAGGCCCCCCAATGTATCTATCCACTCCATCACTTTACCCTTAACTTGATACAATCCATTGCACCCTCTGTAACCCACTTCACTTCCAACCAAGCTGTGTATGTGTATTCTCTTGCTAATGCCCTCACCCTGCCTATCACCTTGCATCTTGGTCATTTCTATATACCGTGCATCAGCAACTTATTCACTGTTTCCCACCTTACTACTATTTACTACCAGCTTAATTCTATGCCTATCTATATTGTCAAAATCACCCCTTCTTCTACACATTACAAAGAGGTTCAGCCACAAAAGTTACATCCATTGGCCTGTCCTTTACAGAAATCAAAGTCACCACAAATCATTGTCAACACTAACATTTTTATGTACACAACAATAGATTACTATGGATTTTGATGAGGATCCCGTGTCAAGAAAACAACGTCAAAACAAAGAACGCCAGGCAAGATGGCTAGCTAAACAAAGCCAAGCCTCGTGAGGCAAAATTTTCGCCCTAAAGAACTATCTCGGCAAAAAAAAACATAATCTCCAAACAGTGGAACAAGCCACAACACGCCGAAAAGCCAAAGCTGCATCTCAACAAGCCCGAGTCCTAAGCCAGACATTGGAGAAAACAACACTCTGAAGATTTACGCATGCACACTTTCAACGTCTTCGATGTCACCAACAAACATCAACACAGGCTCAGTCACGTCGGACTACAGATGCACTAAATCACAAACGCAGACTCCAACAAGAAACACTGGAAGAAGCCACTGTACGCCGCAATGCACATGCTAACTCTCAGCAGCGTAGCCGCAATCGCCAATCTATGACCACATCTACAGCAAGACCTTTGCCACATGCTGAACACCATTTCAACGTTCAGCAGCTAAACACTCCCGTTATACATGCTGTGGACATAACTTTACAAGACCATCATGTCAACCCACACACTTGCGGACCATTTAATGTCATGTGCCAGCTCTGTGGATCTAGAAATTTTATAGGCGAACGACCATCCGATGGCAAATTTACAAGCTGTTGGCAAAAAGGCAAAGTTAAGTTGCCAAAGCTACAAGACATCAATGCAGTGGATTTACAGTATCCAGATTTTCTATGCAAATTACTGTCGGACACAGCTGACCCCAACCGCATTCATTTTCGTGACAACATACGCTCTTACAACAGTGCTGTTTCCTTTGCTTCAATGGGAGCAACAATTGTTACTTTGCCAGGAAAAGACCCTATCATCGCACTTCACACCTACATCCTGTCAACAATCAAGCACCACAGTTTGCACAGCTATACGTTATGGACAGCACACAAGCAGCCAAATTTCGTGAAGAACATGTGGCCAATGATGACTGTCGGCCAGAAATCAAGGACAAAATTGACCGTTTCTTTCGCAAACACAATCGACTTGCACATAGCTACCAGCTTATTAGCAACATTCATAAACAACAAGTGCAACTTGCAGCTCAAACAGGAGAACAAGTTCCAGTCGTTAGCATGGCCCTCAGACGTGATCGGCACTCAGATTCCAGACAATACAACAAACCCACATCCAATTAAGTCGTAATGATCTTTGTCAACAAAGATGGGGAACCACCATTCCAACGAGACATCAGAATCTATCCTAAGACTCCTGAAGATCCAAACCAGCCATTCATTAACTTTACCATTCTAAGCCCAAACATGGATCCTATGACATATGCACTTCTTTTCCCTTATGGCGAACCTGGCTGGCAAACTAATTGGCAATGTCATTCTTACAGTGGAGCACAACTCAATCAAGTTCGCAACTATGTTACCATGTTGCAGTACAAAGCCGCCTTAACAGCCATTCGAGATTAATTCAGCCCCATAATGTCCGCAGGAAAATTAACACAAGATTCCTATCTTCAAGTTGAGGCAAATAGATTAAACTACATTCGTCACAATCAAAATCGGTAACGAGCAGAACAGTATCAGGGACTAGCTGACCACGTTGCAAACATGGCAGACCATAATAACACAGCTGCTGGTGTTCCCGTTATTCTACCATCAAGCTTTGAAGGTTCACCAAGACATATGCATGAAAGTTGCTGTGACGCTATATCCATTTTTTCAAAGTGGGGAGCACCAGATGTTTTTGTTACTTTCACCGCTAATCCAACTTGGCCTGAAATCATCGAAAACTTAAGGCCAGGCGAACACACTTATGATAGACCTGACTTAGTTACACGTGTCTTCAAAATCAAACTTCATGCACTTATAGATGACCTAACCAAACACAGCCTTTTTGGACAGGCAAAAGCCTTTGTCTATACTATTGAGTTCCAGAAAAGAGGCCTTCCACACGCTCACATACTGGTTGCACTAAGAGCAGAAGACAAATGTACCACTGCAGAAAGAATTTATACATTTCTTTCTGCAGAAATGCCACATGTGGAAACTCCACTTTGACGTCAAATCTTTACCCGCTGTATGCTACATGGTCCAGGCAGCACAAATAATCCACGAGCACCCTGCATGAAAGATGGCAAATGTACCAAGCAATTTCCAAAAGATTTTAATGAAAACACCATCATGCACAGTCAAACATATCCTGCGTACCGATGTCGACTAGTGATGTGCACCGGACATTTTTCGGGTTTTGTGTTTTGGTTTTGGATTCGGTTCCGCGGCCGTGTTTTGGATTCGGCCGCGTTTTGGCAAAACCTCCCTGAAAATTTTTTGTCGTATTCGGGTGTGTTTTGGATTCGGGTGTTTTTTTACAAAAACCCCTCAAAAACAGCTTAAATAATAGAATTTGGGGGTCATTTTGATCCCATAGTATTATTAACCTCAATAACCATAATTTCCACTAATTTCCAGTCTATTCTGAACACCTCACACCTCACAATATTATTTTTAGTCCTAAAATTTGCACCGAGGTCGCTGGATGACTAAGCTAAGCGACCCAAGTGGCCGACACAAACACCTGGCCCATCTAGGAGTGGCACTGCAGTGTCAGACAAGATGGCACTTCAAAAAAATAGTCCCCAAACAGCACATGATGCAAAGAAAAAAAGAGGCGCAATGAGGTAGCTGTGTGACTAAGCTAAGCGACCCAAGTGGCCGACACAAACACCTGGCCCATCAAGGAGTGGCACTGCAGTGTCAGACAGGATGGCACTTCAAAAAAATAGTCCCCAAACAGCACATGATGCAAAGAAAAAAAGAGGCGCAATGAAGTAGCTGTGTGACTAAGCTAAGCGACCCAAGTGACCGACACAAACACATGGCCCATCTAGGAGTGGCACTGCAGTTTTCTAGCGAGAGGATGAGTGCTTCCATCCTCATGTGAAGCTGAGCCACTAGCCATGAACATAGGCCAGGGCCTCAGCCGTTCCTTGCCACTCCGTGTCGTAAATGGCATATTGGCAAGTTTACGCTTCTCCTCAGACGCTTTTAATTTAGATTTTTGGGTCATTTTACTGAACTTTTGTGTTTTGGATTTTACATGCTCTCTACTATGACATTGGGCATCGGCCTTGGCAGACGACGTTGATGTAATTTCATCGTCTCGGCCATGACTAGTGGCAGCAGCTTCAGCACGAGGTGGAAGTGGATCTTGATCTTTCCCTATTTTACCCTCCACATTTTTGTTCTCCATTTTTTAATGTGTGGAATTATATGCCAGTATCAATAGCAATGGCCTACTACTATATATACTGCGCACAACTGAAATGCACCAAAGGTATGGATGGATAGTATACTTGACGATACAGAGGTAGGTAGAGCAGTGGCCTACTGTACCGTACTGCTATATATTATATAATGGTGGTCAGCAAACTGTGCAAAACTGAAATGCACCACAGGTATGGATGGATAGTATACTTGACGACACAGAGGTAGGTAGAGCAGTGGCCTACTGTACCGTAATGCTATATATTATATACTGGTGGTCAGCAAACTGTGCAAAACTTAAATGCACCACAGGTATGGATGGATAGTATACTTGACGACACAGAGGTAGGTAGAGCAGTGGCCTACTGTACCGTACTGCTATATATTATATACTGGTGATCAGCAAACTGTGCAAAACTTAAATGCACCACAGGTATGGATGGATAGTATACTTGACGACACAGAGGTAGGTAGAGCAGTGGCCTACTGTACCGTACTGCTATATATTATATACTGGTGGTCAGCAAACTGTGCAAAACTGAAATGCACCACAGGTATGGAAGGATAGTATACTTGACGACACAGAGGTAGGTAGAGCAGTGGCCTTCTGTACCGTACTCCTATATATTATATACTGGTGGTCAGCAAAATTATGCACTGTACTCCTACTATATACTACAATGCAGCACAGATATGGAGCGTTTTTCAGGCAGAGAACGTATAATACTGGTGGTCACTGGTCAGCAAAACTCTGCACTGTACTCCTCCTATATAATACTGCTGGTCCCCAGTCCCCACAATAAAGCAGTGTGAGCACAGATATATGCAGCACACTGAGCACAGATATGGAGCGTTTTTCAGGCAGACAACGTATAATACTGGTGGTCACTGGTCAGCAAAACTCTGCACTGTACTCCTCCTATATAATATACTGCTGGTCCCCAGTCCCCACAATAAAGCAGTGTGAGCACAGATATATGCAGCACACTGAGCACAGATATGGAGTGTTTTTCAGGCAGACAACGTATAATACTGGTGGTCACTGGTCAGCAAAATTCTGCACTGTACTCCTCCTATATAATATACTGGTGGTCCCCAGTACCCACAATAAAGCAGTGTGACCACAGATATATGCAGCACACTGACCACAGATATGGAGCGTTTTTCAGGCAGACAACGTATAATACTGGTGGTCACTGGTCAGCAAAACTCTGCACTGTACTCCTATATAATATACTGGTGGTCCCCAGTACCCACAATAAAGCAGTGTGAGCACATATATATGCAGCACACTGAGCACAGATATGGAGCGTTTTTCAGGCAGACAACGTATAATACTGGTGGTCACTGGTCAGCAAAACTCTGCACTGTACTCCTCCTATATAATATACTGGTGGTCCCCAGTACCCACAATAAAGCAGTGTGAGCACAGATATATGCAGCACACTGAGCACAGATATGGAGCGTTTTTCAGGCAGACAACGTATACTGGTGGTCACTGGTCAGCAAAACTCTGCACTGTACTCCTCCTATATAATATACTGGTGGTCCCCAGTACCCACAATAAAGCAGTGTGAGCACAGATATATGCAGCACACTGACCACAGATATGGAGCGTTTTTCAGGCAGACAACGTATAATACTGGTGGTCACTGGTCAGCAAAACTCTGCACTGTACTCCTATATAATATACTGGTGGTCCCCAGGACCCACAATAAAGCAGTGTGAGCACAGATATATGCAGCACACTGAGCACAGATATGGAGCGTTTTTCAGGCAGACAACGTATAATACTGGTGGTCACTGGTCAGCAAAACTCTGCACTGTACTCCTCCTATATAATACACTGCTGGTCCCCAGTCCCCACAATAAAGCAGTGTGAGCACAGATATATGCAGCACACCGAGCACAGATATGGAGTGTTTTTCAGGCAGACAACGTATAATACTGGTGGTCACTGGTCAGCAAAATTCTGCACTGTACTCCTCCTATATAATATACTGGTGGTCCCCAGTACCCACAATAAAGCAGTGTGAGCACAGATATATGCAGCACACTGAGCACAGATATGGAGTGTTTTTCAGGCAGACAACGTATAATACTGGTGGTCACTGGTCAGCAAAACTCTGCACTGTACTCCTCCTATATAATATACTGGTGGTCCCCAGTACCCACAATAAAGCAGTGTGAGCACAGATATATGCAGCACACTGAGCACAGATATGGAGCGTTTTTCAGGCAGACAACGTATACTGGTGGTCACTGGTCAGCAAAACTCTGCACTGTACTCCTCCTATATAATATACTGGTGGTCCCCAGTACCCACAATAAAGCAGTGTGAGCACAGATATATGCAGCACACTGACCACAGATATGGAGCGTTTTTCAGGCAGACAACGTATAATACTGGTGGTCACTGGTCAGCAAAACTCTGCACTGTACTCCTATATAATATACTGGTGGTCCCCAGCACCCACAATAAAGCACTGTGAGCACAGATATATGCAGCACACTGAGCACAGATATGGAGCGTTTTTCAGGCAGACAACGTATAATACTGGTGGTCACTGGTCAGCAAAACTCTGCACTGTACTCCTATATAATATACTGGTGGTCCCCAGCACCCACAATAAAGCAGTGTGAGCACAGATATATGCAGCACACTGAGCACAGATATGGAGCGTTTTTCAGGCAGACAACGTATAATACTGGTGGTCACTGGTCAGCAAAACCCTGCACTGTACTCCTCCTATATAATATACTGCTGGTCCCCAGTCCCCACAATAAAGCAGTGTGAGCACAGATATATGCAGCACACTGAGCACAGATATGGAGTGTTTTTCAGGCAGACAACGTATAATACTGGTGGTCACTGGTCAGCAAAATTCTGCACTGTACTCCTCCTATATAATATACTGGTGGTCCCCAGTACCCACAATAAAGCAGTGTGAGCACAGATATATGCAGCACACTGAGCACAGATATGGAGCGTTTTTCAGGCAGACAACGTATACTGGTGGTCACTGGTCAGCAAAACTCTGCACTGTACTCCTCCTATATAATATACTGGTGGTCCCCAGTACCCACAATAAAGCAGTGTGAGCACAGATATATGCAGCACACTGACCACAGATATGGAGCGTTTTTCAGGCAGACAACGTATAATACTGGTGGTCACTGGTCAGCAAAACTCTGCACTGTACTCCTATATAATATACTGGTGGTCCCCAGGACCCACAATAAAGCAGTGTGAGCACAGATATATGCAGCACACTGAGCACAGATATGGAGCGTTTTTCAGGCAGACAACGTATAATACTGGTGGTCACTGGTCAGCAAAACTCTGCACTGTACTCCTCCTATATAATATACTGCTGGTCCCCAGTCCCCACAATAAAGCAGTGTGAGCACAGATATATGCAGCACACTGAGCACAGATATGGAGTGTTTTTCAGGCAGACAACGTATAATACTGGTGGTCACTGGTCAGCAAAATTCTGCACTGTACTCCTCCTATATAATATACTGGTGGTCCCCAGTACCCACAATAAAGCAGTGTGAGCACAGATATATGCAGCACACTGAGCACAGATATGGAGCGTTTTTCAGGCAGACAACGTATAATACTGGTGGTCACTGGTCAGCAAAACTCTGCACTGTACTCCTCCTATATAATATACTGGTGGTCCCCAGTACCCACAATAAAGCAGTGTGAGCACAGATATATGCAGCACACTGAGCACAGATATGGAGCGTTTTTCAGGCAGACAACGTATACTGGTGGTCACTGGTCAGCAAAACTCTGCACTGTACTCCTCCTATATAATATACTGGTGGTCCCCAGTACCCACAATAAAGCAGTGTGAGCACAGATATATGCAGCACACTGACCACAGATATGGAGCGTTTTTCAGGCAGACAACGTATAATACTGGTGGTCACTGGTCAGCAAAACTCTGCACTGTACTCCTATATAATATACTGGTGGTCCCCAGCACCCACAATAAAGCAGTGTGAGCACAGATATATGCAGCACACTGAGCACAGATATGGAGCGTTTTTCAGGCAGACAACGTATAATACTGGTGGTCACTGGTCAGCAAAACTCTGCACTGTACTCCTCCTATATAATATACTGCTGGTCCCCAGTCCCCACAATAAAGCAGTGTGAGCACAGATATATGCAGCACACTGAGCACAGATATGGAGTGTTTTTCAGGCAGACAACGTATAATACTGGTGGTCACTGGTCAGCAAAATTCTGCACTGTACTCCTCCTATATAATATACTGGTGGTCCCCAGTACCCACAATAAAGCAGTGTGAGCACAGATATATGCAGCACACTGACCACAGATATGGAGCGTTTTTCAGGCAGACAACGTATAATACTGGTGGTCACTGGTCAGCAAAACTCTGCACTGTACTCCTATATAATATACTGGTGGTCCCCAGTACCCACAATAAAGCAGTGTGAGCACAGATATATGCAGCACACTGAGCACAGATATGGAGCGTTTTTCAGGCAGACAACGTATAATACTGGTGGTCACTGGTCAGCAAAACTCTGCACTGTACTCCTCCTATATAATATACTGGTGGTCCCCAGTACCCACAATAAAGCAGTGTGAGCACAGATATATGCAGCACACTGAGCACAGATATGGAGCGTTTTTCAGGCAGACAACGTATACTGGTGGTCACTGGTCAGCAAAACTCTGCACTGTACTCCTCCTATATAATATACTGGTGGTCCCCAGTACCCACAATAAAGCAGTGTGAGCACAGATATATGCAGCACACTGACCACAGATATGGAGCGTTTTTCAGGCAGACAACGTATAATACTGGTGGTCACTGGTCAGCAAAACTCTGCACTGTACTCCTATATAATATACTGGTGGTCCCCAGGACCCACAATAAAGCAGTGTGAGCACAGATATATGCAGCACACTGAGCACAGATATGGAGCGTTTTTCAGGCAGACAACGTATAATACTGGTGGTCACTGGTCAGCAAAACTCTGCACTGTACTCCTCCTATATAATATACTGGTGGTCCCCAGTACCCACAATAAAGCAGTGTGAGCACAGATATATGCAGCTCACTGAGCACAGATATGGAGCGTTTTTCAGGCAGACAACGTATACTGGTGGTCACTGGTCAGCAAAACTCTGTACTGTACTCCGACCTCCTATATAATATACTGGTGGTCCCCAGTACCCACAATAAAGCAGTGTGAGCAAAGATATATGCAGCACACTGAGCACAGATATGGAGCGTTTTTTTCGGGCAGACAACGTATACTGGTGGTCACTGGTCAGCAAAACTCTGCACTGTACTCCTCCTATATAATACTGCTGGTCCCCAGTCCCCACAATAAAGCACTGTGAGCACAGATATATGCAGCACACTGAGCACAGATATGGAGCGTTTTTCAGGCAGACAACGTATACTGGTGGTCACTGGTCAGCAAAACTCTGCACTGTACTCCTCCTATATAATATACTGGTGGTCCCCAGTACCCACAATAAAGCAGTGTGACCACAGATATATGCAGCACACTGACCACAGATATGGAGCGTTTTTCAGGCAGACAACGTATAATACTGGTGGTCACTGGTCAGCAAAACTCTGCACTGTACTCCTATATAATATACTGGTGGTCCCCAGGACCCACAATAAAGCAGTGTGAGCACAGATATATGCAGCACACTGAGCACAGATATGGAGCGTTTTTCAGGCAGACAACGTATAATACTGGTGGTCACTGGTCAGCAAAACTCTGCACTGTACTCCTCCTATATAATATACTGGTGGTCCCCAGTACCCACAATAAAGCAGTGTGAGCACAGATATATGCAGCACACTGAGCACAGATATAGAGCGTTTTTCAGGCAGACAACGTATACTGGTGGTCACTGGTCAGCAAAACTCTGCACTGTACTCCTCCTATATAATATACTGGTGGTCCCCAGTACCCACAATAAAGCAGTGTGAGCACAGATATATTCAGCACACTGACCACAGATATGGAGCATTTTTCAGGCAGACAACGTATAATACTGGTGGTCACTGGTCAGCAAAACTCTGCACTGTACTCCTATATAATATACTGGTGGTCCCCAGGACCCACAATAAAGCAGTGTGAGCACAGATATATGCAGCACACTGAGCACAGATATGGAGCGTTTTTCAGGCAGACAACGTATAATACTGGTGGTCACACTGGTCAGCAAAACTCTGCACTGTACTCCTCCTATATAATATACTGCTGGTCCCCAGTCCCCACAATAAAGCAGTGTGAGCACAGATATATGCAGCACACTGAGCACAGATATGGAGTGTTTTTCAGGCAGACAACGTATAATACTGGTGGTCACTGGTCAGCAAAATTCTGCACTGTACTCCTCCTATATAATATACTGGTGGTCCCCAGTACCCACAAGAAAGCAGTGTGAGCACAGATATATGCAGCACACTGACCACAGATATGGAGCGTTTTTCAGGCAGACAACGTATAATACTGGTGGTCACTGGTCAGCAAAACTCTGCACTGTACTCCTATATAATATACTGGTGGTCCCCAGTACCCACAATAAAGCAGTGTGAGCACAGATATATGCAGCACACTGAGCACAGATATGGAGCGTTTTTCAGGCAGACAACGTATAATACTGGTGGTCACTGGTCAGCAAAACTCTGCACTGTACTCCTCCTATATAATATACTGGTGGTCCCCAGTACCCACAATAAAGCAGTGTGAGCACAGATATATGCAGCACACTGAGCACAGATATGGAGCGTTTTTCAGGCAGACAACGTATACTGGTGGTCACTGGTCAGCAAAACTCTGCACTGTACTCCTCTTATATAATATACTGGTGGTCCCCAGTACCCACAATAAAGCAGTGTGAGCACAGATATATGCAGCACACTGACCACAGATATGGAGCGTTTTTCAGGCAGACAACGTATAATACTGGTGGTCACTGGTCAGCAAAACTCTGCACTGTACTCCTATATATATACTGGTGGTCCCCAGGACCCACAATAAAGCAGTGTGAGCACAGATATATCCAGCACACTGAGCACAGATATGGAGCGTTTTTCAGGCAGACAACGTATAATACTGGTGGTCACTGGTCAGCAAAACTCTGCACTGTACTCCTCCTATATAATATACTGGTGGTCCCCAGTACCCACAATAAAGCAGTGTGAGCACAGATATATGCAGCACACTGAGCACAGATATGGAGCGTTTTTCAGGCAGACAACGTATACTGGTGGTCACTGGTCAGCAAAACTCTGTACTGTACTCCGACCTCCTATATAATATACTGGTGGTCCCCAGTACCCACAATAAAGCAGTGTGAGCACAGATATATGCAGCACACTGAGCACAGATATGGAGCGTTTTTTTCGGGCAGACAACGTATACTGGTGGTCACTGGTCAGCAAAACTCTGCACTGTACTCCTCCTATATAATACTGCTGGTCCCCAGTCCCCACAATAAAGCACTGTGAGCACAGATATATGCAGCACACTGAGCACAGATATGGAGCGTTTTTCAGGCAAACAACGTATAATACTGGTGGTCACTGGTCAGCAAAACTCTGCACTGTACTCCTCCTATAATACTGCTGGTCCCCAGAATAAAGATATGCAGCCCCCTGAAACAAAGTGAGAGGACGCCAGCCACGTCCTCACACTATCATTTCCAATGCACAAGTGAAAAATGGCGGCGACACGCGGCTCCTTATATAGAATCCGAATCTCGCGAGAATCCGACAGCGGGATGATGACGTTCGGGCGCGCTCGGGTTAACCGTAGAGATGAGCGCCTGAAATTTTTCGGGTTTTGTGTTTTGGTTTTGGGTTCGGTTCCGCGGCCGTGTTTTGGGTTCGAACGCGTTTTGGCAAAACCTCACCGAATTTTTTTTGTCGGATTCGGGTGTGTTTTGGATTCGGGTGTTTTTTTCAAAAAACACTAAAAAACAGCTTAAATCATAGAATTTGGGGGTCATTTTGATCCCAAAGTATTATTAACCTCAAAAACCATAATTTACACTCATTTTCAGTCTATTCTGAATACCTCACACCTCACAATATTATTTTTAGTCCTAAAATTTGCACCGAGGTCGCTGTGTGAGTAAGATAAGCGACCCTAGTGGCCGACACAAACACCGGGCCCATCTAGGAGTGGCACTGCAGTGTCACGCAGGATGTCCCTTCCAAAAAACCCTCCCCAAACAGCACATGACGCAAAGAAAAAAAGAGGCGCAATGAGGTAGCTGTGTGAGTAAGATTAGCGACCCTAGTGGCCGACACAAACACCGGGCCCATCTAGGAGTGGCACTGCAGTGTCACGCAGGATGGCCCTTCCAAAAAACCCTCCCCAAACAGCACATGACGCAAAGAAAAAAAGAGGCGCAATGAGGTAGCTGTGTGAGTAAGATTAGCGACCCTAGTGGCCGACACAAACACCGGGCCCATCTAGGAGTGGCACTGCAGTGTCACGCAGGATGTCCCTTCCAAAAAACCCTCCCCAAACAGCACATGACGCAAAGAAAAAAAGAGGCGCAATGAGGTAGCTGACTGTGTGAGTAAGATTAGCGACCCTAGTGGCCGACACAAACACCGGGCCCATCTAGGAGTGGCACTGCAGTGTCACGCAGGATGTCCCTTCCAAAAAACCCTCCCCAAACAGCACATGACGCAAAGAAAAATAAAAGAAAAAAGAGGTGCAAGATGGAATTGTCCTTGGGCCCTCCCACCCACCCTTATGTTGTATAAACAGGACATGCACACTTTAACCAACCCATCATTTCAGTGACAGGGTCTGCCACACGACTGTGACTGATATGACGGGTTGGTTTGGACCCCCCCCAAAAAAGAAGCAATTAATCTCTCCTTGCACAAACTGGCTCTACAGAGGCAAGATGTCCACCTCATCTTCACCCTCCGATATATCACCGTGTACATCCCCCTCCTCACAGATTATCAATTCGTCCCCACTGGAATCCACCATCTCAGCTCCCTGTGTACTTTGTGGAGGCAATTGCTGCTGGTCAATGTCTCCGCGGAGGAATTGATTATAATTCATTTTAATGAACATCATCTTCTCCACATTTTCTGGATGTAACCTCGTACGCCGATTGCTGACAAGGTGAGCGGCGGCACTAAACACTCTTTCGGAGTACACACTTGTGGGAGGGCAACTTAGGTAGAATAAAGCCAGTTTGTGCAAGGGCCTCCAAATTGCCTCTTTTTCCTGCCAGTATAAGTACGGACTGTGTGACGTGCCTACTTGGATGCGGTCACTCATATAATCCTCCACCATTCTATCAATGTTGAGAGAATCATATGCAGTGACAGTAGACGACATGTCCGTAATCGTTGTCAGGTCCTTCAGTCCGGACCAGATGTCAGCATCAGCAGTCGCTCCAGACTGCCCTGCATCACCGCCAGCGGGTGGGCTCGGAATTCTGAGCCTTTTCCTCGCACCCCCAGTTGCGGGAGAATGTGAAGGAGGAGATGTTGACAGGTCGCGTTCCGCTTGACTTGACAATTTTGTCACCAGCAGGTCTTTCAACCCCAGCAGACTTGTGTCTGCCGGAAAGAGAGATCCAAGGTAGGCTTTAAATCTAGGATCGAGCACGGTGGCCAAAATGTAGTGCTCTGATTTCAACAGATTGACCACCCGTGAATCCTTGTTAAGCGAATTAAGGGCTGCATCCACAAGTCCCACATGCCTAGCGGAATCGCTCCGTGTTAGCTCCTCCTTCAATGTCTCCAGCTTCTTCTGCAAAAGCCTGATGAGGGGAATGACCTGACTCAGGCTGGCAGTGTCTGAACTGACTTCACGTGTGGCAAGTTCAAAGGGCATCAGAACCTTGCACAACGTTGAAATCATTCTCCACTGCACTTGAGACAGGTGCATTCCACCTCCTATATCGTGCTCAATTGTATAGGCTTGAATGGCCTTTTGCTGCTCCTCCAACCTCTGAAGCATATAGAGGGTTGAATTCCACCTCGTTACCACTTCTTGCTTCAGATGATGGCAGGGCAGGTTCAGTAGTTTTTGGTGGTGCTCCAGTCTTCTGTACGTGGTGCCTGTACGCCGAAAGTGTCCCGCAATTTTTCTGGCCACCGACAGCATCTCTTGCACGCCCCTGTCGTTTTTTAAAAAATTCTGCACCACCAAATTCAAGGTATGTGCAAAACATGGGACGTGCTGGAATTTGCCCATATTTAATGCACACACAATATTGCTGGCGTTGTCCGATGCCACAAATCCACAGGAGAGTCCAATTGGGGTAAGCCATTCCGCGATGATCTTCCTCAGTTGCCGTAAGAGGTTTTCAGCTGTGTGCGTATTCTGGAAACCGGTGATACAAAGCGTAGCCTGCCTAGGAAAGAGTTGGCGTTTGCGAGATGCTGCTACTGGTGCCGCCGCTGCTGTTCTTGCGGCGGGAGTCCATACATCTACCCAGTGGGCTGTCACAGTCATATAGTCCTGACCCTGCCCTGCTCCACTTGTCCACATGTCCGTGGTTAAGTGGACATTGGGTACAGCTGCATTTTTTAGGACACTGGTGAGTCTTTTTCTGAGGTCTGTGTACATTTTCGGTATCGCCTGCCTAGAGAAATGGAACCTAGATGGTATTTGGTACCGGGGACACAGTACCTCCAACAAGTCTCTAGTTGGCTCTGCAGTAATGATGGATACCGGAACCACGTTTCTCACCACCCAGGATGCCAAGGCCTCAGTTATCCGCTTTGCAGTAGGATGACTGCTGTGATATTTCATCTTCCTAGCAAAGGACTGTTGAACAGTCAATTGCTTACTGGAAGTAGTACAAGTGGGCTTACGACTTCCCCTCTGGGATGACCATCGACTCCCAGCGGCAACAACAGCAGCGCCAGCAGCAGTAGGCGTTACACGCAAGGATGCATCGGAGGAATCCCAGGCAGGAGAGGACTCGTCAGAATTGCCAGTGACATGGCCTGCAGGACTATTGGCATTCCTGGGGAAGGAGGAAATTGACACTGAGGGAGTTGGTGGGGTGGTTTGCGTGAGCTTGGTTACAAGAGGAAGGGATTTACTGGTCAGTGGACTGCTTCCGCTGTCACCCAAAGTTTTTGAACTTGTCACTGACTTATTATGAATGCGCTGCAGGTGACGTATAAGGGAGGATGTTCCGAGGTGGTTAACGTCCTTACCCCTACTTATTACAGCTTGACAAAGGCAACACACGGCTTGACACCTGTTGTCCGCTTTTCTGTTGAAATACCTCCACACTGATGAGCTGATTTTTTGGGTATTTTCACCAGGCATGTCAACGGCCATATTCCTCCCATGGACAACAGGTGTCTCCCCGGGTGCCTGACTTAAACAAACCACCTCACCATCAGAATCCTCCTGGTCAATTTCCTCCCCAGCGCCAGCAACACCCATATCCTCCTCATCCTGGTGTACTTCAACACTGACATCTTCAATCTGACTATCAGGAACTGGACTGCGGGTGCTCCTTCCAACACTTGCAGGGGGCGTGCAAATGGTGGAAGGCGCATGCTCTTCACGTCTAGTGTTGGGAAGGTCAGGCATCGCAACCGACACAATTGGACTCTCCTTGTGGATTTGGGATTTCGAAGAACGCACAGTTCTTTGCGGTGCTTTTGCCAGCTTGAGTCTTTTCAGTTTTCTAGCGAGAGGCTGAGTGCTTCCATCCTCATGTGAAGCTGAACCACTAGCCATGAACATAGGCCAGGGCCTCAGCCGTTCCTTGCCACTCCGTGTGGTAAATGGCATATTGGCAAGTTTACGCTTCTCCTCCGACAATTTTATTTTAGGTTTTGGAGTCCTTTTTTTACTGATATTTGGTGTTTTGGATTTGACATGCTCTGTACTATGACATTGGGCATCGGCCTTGGCAGACGACGTTGCTGGCATTTCATCGTCTCGGCCATGACTAGTGGCAGCAGCTTCAGCACGAGGTGGAAGTGGATCTTGATCTTTCCCTAATTTTGGAACCTCAACATTTTTGTTCTCCATATTTTAATAGGCACAACTAAAAGGCACCTCAGGTAAACAATGGAGATGGATGGATACTAGTATACTTATGGATGGACTGCCGAGTGCCGACACAGAGGTAGCTACAGCCGTGGACTACCGTACTGTGTCTGCTGCTAATATAGACTGGATGATTGATAATGAGATGAAATCAATATATATATGTATGTATATATAATATCACTAGTACTGCAGCCGGACAGGTAGATAATATATTTATTAGGTAATGATGACTGATGACGGACCTGCTGGACACTGTCAGCTCAGCAGCACCGCAGACTGCTACAGTAAGCTACTATACTCTATAGTAGTATGTACAAAGAAGAAAGAAAAAAAAAAGCCACGGGTAGGTGGTATACAATTATGGATGGACTGCCGAGTGCCGACACAGAGGTAGCTACAGCCGTGGACTAACGTACTGTGTCTGCTGCTAATATAGACTGGATGATTGATAATGAGATGAAATCAATATATATATGTATGTATATATAATATCGCTAGTACTGCAGCCGGACAGGTAGATAATATATTTATTAGGTAATGATGACTGATGACGGACCTGCTGGACACTGTCAGCTCAGCAGCACCGCAGACTGCTACAGTAAGCTACTATACTCTATAGTAGTATGTACAAAGAAGAAAGAAAAAAAAAACCACGGGTAGGTGGTATACAATTATGGATGGACTGCCGAGTGCCGACACAGAGGTAGCTACAGCCGTGGACTAACGTACTGTGTCTGCTGCTAATATAGACTGGATGATTGATAATGAGATGAAATCAATATATATATGTATGTATATATAATATCACTAGTACTGCAGCCGGACAGGTAGATAATATATTTATTAGGTAATGATGACTGATGACGGACCTGCTGGACACTGTCAGCTCAGCAGCACCGCAGACTGCTACAGTAAGCTACTATACTATAGTAGTATGTACAAAGAAGAAAGAAAAAAAAAAAACCACGGGTAGGTGGTATACAATTATGGATGGACTGCCGAGTGCCGACACAGAGGTAGCTACAGCCGTGGACTAACGTACTGTGTCTGCTGCTAATATAGACTGGATGATTGATAATGAGATGAAATCAATATATATATGTACTATATATAATATCACTAGTACTGCAGCCGGACAGGTAGATAATATATTTATTAGGTAATGATGACTGATGACGGACCTGCTAAACACTGTCAGCTCAGCAGCACCGCAGACTGCTACAGTAAGCTACTATACTCTATAGTAGTATGTACAAAGAAGAAAGAAAAAGAAAAAACCACGGGTAGGTGGTATACAATTATGGATGGACTGCCGAGTGCCGACACAGAGGTAGCTACAGCCGTGGACTAACGTACTGTGTCTGCTGCTAATATAGACTGGATGATTGATAATGATATGAAATCAATATATATATGTATGTATATATAATATCACTAGTACTGCAGCCGGACAGGTAGATAATATATTTATTAGGTAATGATGACTGATGACGGACCTGCTGGACACTGTCAGCTCAGCAGCACCGCAGACTGCTACAGTAAGCTACTATACTCTATAGTAGTATGTACAAAGAAGAAAGAAGAAAAAAAAACCACGGGTAGGTGGTATACAATTATGGATGGACTGCCGAGTGCCGACACAGAGGTAGCTACAGCCGTGGACTAACGTACTGTGTCTGCTGCTAATATAGACTGGATGATTGATAATGAGATGAAATCAATATATATATGTATGTATATATAATATCACTAGTACTGCAGCCGGACAGGTAGATAATATATTTATTAGGTAATGATGACTGATGACGGACCTGCTAAACACTGTCAGCTCAGCAGCACCGCAGACTGCTACAGTAAGCTACTATACTCTATAGTAGTATGTACAAAGAAGAAAGAAAAAAAAAACCACGGGTAGGTGGTATACAATTATGGATGGACTGCCGAGTGCCGACACAGAGGTAGCTACAGCCGTGGACTAACGTACTGTGTCTGCTGCTAATATAGACTGGATGATTGATAATGAGATGAAATCAATATATATATGTATGTATATATAATATCACTAGTACTGCAGCCGGACAGGTAGATAATATATTTATTAGGTAATGATGACTGATGACGGACCTGCTGGACACTGTCAGCTCAGCAGCACCGCAGACTGCTACAGTAAGCTACTATACTCTATAGTAGTATGTACAAAGAAGAAAGAAAAAAAAAAACCACGGGTAGGTGGTATACAATTATGGATGGACTGCCGAGTGCCGACACAGAGGTAGCTACAGCCGTGGACTAACGTACTGTGTCTGCTGCTAATATAGACTGGATGATTGATAATGAGATGAAATCAATATATATATGTATGTATATATAATATCACTAGTACTGCAGCCGGACAGGTAGATAATATATTTATTAGGTAATGATGACTGATGACGGACCTGCTGGACACTGTCAGCTCAGCAGCACCGCAGACTGCTACAGTAAGCTACTATACTATAGTAGTATGTACAAAGAAGAAAGAAAAAAAAAACCACGGGTAGGTGGTATACAATTATGGATGGACTGCCGAGTGCCGACACAGAGGTAGCTACAGCCGTGGACTAACGTACTGTGTCTGCTGCTAATATAGACTGGATGATTGATAATGAGATGAAATCAATATATATATGTACTATATATAATATCACTAGTACTGCAGCCGGACAGGTAGATAATATATTTATTAGGTAATGATGACTGATGACGGACCTGCTGGACACTGTCAGCTCAGCAGCACCGCAGACTGCTACAGTAAGCTACTATACTCTATAGTAGTATGTACAAAGAAGAAAGAAAAAAAAAACCACGGGTAGGTGGTATACAATTATGGATGGACTGCCGAGTGCCGACACAGAGGTAGCTACAGCCGTGGACTAACGTACTGTGTCTGCTGCTAATATAGACTGGATGATTGATAATGAGATGAAATCAATATATATATGTATGTATATATAATATCACTAGTACTGCAGCCGGACAGGTAGATAATATATTTATTAGGTAATGATGACTGATGACGGACCTGCTGGACACTGTCAGCTCAGCAGCACCGCAGACTGCTACAGTAAGCTACTATACTCTATAGTAGTATGTACAAAGAAGAAAGAAAGAAAAAAAAACCACGGGTAGGTGGTATACAATTATGGATGGACTGCCGAGTGCCGACACAGAGGTAGCTACAGCCGTGGACTAACGTACTGTGTCTGCTGCTAATATAGAGTCTAGACTGGATGATAAATTATTGATAATGAGATGAAATCAATATAATATCACTAGTACTGCAGCCGGACAGGTACTATATATATTTATTATGTAATGACTGATGACGGACCTGCTGGACACTGTCAGGTCAGCACAGCACCGCAGACTGCTACAGTAAGCTACTATAGTAGTATGTATAAAGAAGAATGAAAAAAAAAAAACCCACGGGTAGGTGGTATACAATATTATATATATATATATATATTATATACAATTATATATATATATATATATATATATATATATATATATATATATATTAAACTGGTGGTGATTGATTATTAAACTGGTGGTCACTTCAGGTCACGTTGCAACTTGCAACTAGTACTCCGAGGCCTAAGCAGACAATCACAAAATATATTATTATACTGGTGGTCAGTGTGGTCACAACAATGGCAGTGTGGCACTGACTCTGGCAGCAAAAGTGTGCACTGTACGTTATATGTACTCCTGAGTCCTGCTCTCAGACTCTAACTGCTCCCCACTGTCAGTGTCTCCCCCACAAGTCAGATAATACACTTACAGTCACACTATCTAATCTATAAATATCACTTCAGCAAGTAGTATAGTAGTATACAGTATAGTAGTACTCCTCCTAATAATGCTCCCCGAAAATACTGTGTCTCTCTCTTCTCTAAACGGAGAGGACGCCAGCCACGTCCTCTCCCTATGACTCTCAATGCACGTGTGAAAATGGCGGCGACGCGCGGCTCCTTATATAGAATCCGAGTCTCGCGATAGAATCCGAGCCTCGCGAGAATCCGACAGCGTGATGATGACGTTCGGGCGCGCTCGGGTTAGCCGAGCAAGGCGGGAAGATCCGAGCCTGCTCGGACCCGTGTAAAAAACCTGAAGTTCGGGCGGGTTCGGATTCAGAGGAACCGAACCCGCTCATCTCTAATGTTTATACACATGGACTTTGGCAAAAAAGAAAATGAGGTGATAAAATTGTGGCAAGAATGTATACCGTCAGTGTCAAAAATGAAGACCGCTTCTACCTACGCATGTTACTTCTACATGTTCCCGGCACAATCAGTTTTCAATCATTGCGCACAGTCAATAATGTCCTCTGTGAAACCTTTAAAGCAGCTGCTTTTGCACACGGACTTCTCGCATCTGATGACGAATTGCATCACTGTTTAACAGATGGAGCCTCTTACCTTATGGCTAAACAGTTAAGGGAAATGTTCTCATACATCTGCTGCTTTTGTCAGCCGGCTCAACCACTACAATTGTGGGAAGATCACCTAATAATAGATCTTACTCTTGAATTTATGCAACACAATTCTGAAAACATTGCACAAAACAAAGCACTACACGAGCTTAACACAATCCTAAAACAACATGGATTATCGAGTACAGTGCTTGGTTTGCCAACTCCAATGGGCCATACACCACCAGAACAGCAATATAATCTCATTGACGAGGCACACGAGGCTCAGAAACGCGTTGCAATGCTCAACACACAGCAGTTACATGCATTCAACACAATTATCATGGCAGTGGATAACAGCCATGTTACCAACCAAGGATTTTATCTGGATGGGCCTGGGGGCTCGGGTAAAACATTCCTGTACACCACACTCAGAGCATACATACGAGGGAAGGACAAAATAGTATTGCCATTTGCAACCACTGGAATTGTCGCTACCTTACTCAAAGGAGGACACACTGTTCACAGTGGATTCAAACTTCCTGTCCCACTGCTTGATACCTCTGTTTCTTCCCTGCGCCTAACGTCACCAGAAGCTGAAGTATTACGTCAAGCAACCCTCATCATTATTGATGAAATAACTATGCTTCCAAAACATGGACTACGCTGTATTGACACACTCCTACGTGACATCATGAACATAAACACACCATTTGGAAACAAAATTATCGTCTTGGGGGGATTTCAGACAAACACTTCCAGTTGTTCCAAGAGGCACCCAAACAGATATTATTGAATGCTGCATTAAAGCAAGTCACCTGTGGAAACATTTCACTCATCTCACTCTTACAACCAACATGCGCACGGAAGGACAAGTGTAACACAATAAATGGATTCTACATGTTGGAATGGGAACTGTGGCACCAATCCCCAATTTCTACGACAATACCACCATTCAAATCCCACAACATATGGTCACCACGGACAATCTTATAGCAACTATTTTTTCAAATGTCCACGACATGTTGGAGGATGACCTTGCAAAACGAGTCATTGTTGCACCCACAAATGCACACACACTTGATATGAACTGAAAAATTATTGAATTAATGACTGGAAATGCAGCCATTTATTACAGCGCAGACTCTGTTGACACGGAAGATCCAAACGACACTTTAACCTTCCCCCTTGAATTTCTACACAACCAAACACCCTCAGGAATGCCTCCACATGTCCTGCTATTAAAAAAAGGAGTCATTATAATGCTTTTACGCAACCTTAACGCACAAAAGGGATTATGTAACGGCACTAGAGATGAGCGGGTTTGGTTTCTCGGGATCCGAACCCCCCCGAACTTCACCCATTTTACACGGTTCCGAGGCAGCCACGGATCTTCCCGCCTTGCTCGGTTAACCAGAACGCGCCCGAACTTCATCATCCCGCTGTCGGATTCTCGCGAGATTCGTATTCTATATAAGGAGCCGTGCATCGCCGCCATTTTCACTCGTGCTTTGGAGATTGAACGGAGAGGACGTGGCAGCGTTCTCTCCCTGAAAAGCTCCGTAATCTGTGCTCAGTGTGCTGCAAATATCTGTGCTCAGTGTGCTGCAAATAATCTGTGCTCAGTGTGCTGCAAATATCTACGTTCTCTGCCTGAAAACGCTCCATATCTGTGCTCAGTGTGCTGCAAATATCTGATCAGTGTGCTGCATTGTGGGGACTGGGGACCTCCAGTATATAATATATATACTTTTCTATAGCTTCTATACTGCTTGTCAGGACACATGGTCACAGTTACACCGCTCTGTACTGATATACAATAATATATATACTTTTCTATAGCCTCTATACTGCTTGTCAGGACACATGTTCACAGTTACACTGCTCTGTACTGATATATACAGTAATATATATACTTTTCTATAGCTTCTATACTGCTTGTCAGGACACACATGTGTCACAGATACACCGCTCTGTACTGATATATACAATAATTTTAAATAATTTTCTATAGCTTCTATACTGCTTGTCAGGACACACATGTGTCACAGTTACACCGCTCTGTACTACTACTGATATACAGTAATATATATACTTTTCTATAGCTTCTATACTGCTTGTCAGGACACACGTGTCACAGTTACACCGCTCTGTACTGAATTATATACGATAATTTTAAATCATTTTCTATAACTTCTATACTGCTTGTCAGGACACACATGTGTCACAGTTACACCGCTCTGTACTTATATACAGTAATATATATACTTTTCTATAGCTTCTATACTGCTTGTCAGGACACATGGGTCACAGTTACACCGCTCTGTCTGTACTGATATATACAATAATAAGATTTTAAACCTACCGGTAAAGCTTTTTCTCCTAGTCCGTAGAGGATGCTGGGGACTCCGTAAGGACCATGGGGTATAGACGGCTCCGCAGGAGACATGGGCACTGTAAAGATTTAGAATGGGTGTGCACTGGCTTCTCCCTCTATGCCCCTCCTCCAGACCTCAGTTAGGACTGTGCCCAGAGGAGACTGACAGTACGAGGAAAAGGATTTTGTTATCTAAGGGCGAGATACACACCAGCCCACACCATACACACCGTACAACGTGGTATACAATAACCAGTTAACAGTATGAATAAAAACATCATCAGCCATAGGCCGATCTCAACTGTAACTTAACCCTTAAGTATGCAATAACTATATACAAGTCTTGCAGAATGTTTCCGCACTGGGATGGGCGCCCTGCATCCTCTACGGACTAGGAGAAAAAGATTTACCGGTAGGTTTAAAATCTTATTTTCTCTTACGTCCTAGAGGATACTGGGGACTCCGTAAGGACCATGGGGTTTATACCAAAGCTCCAAACTGGGCGGGAGAGTGCGGATGACTCTGCAGCACCGACTGAGCAAACACGAGGTCCTCATCAGCCAGGGTATCAAACTTATAGAATTTTTCAAAAGTGTTTGAACCCGACCAAGTAGCTGCTCGGCACAATTGTAATGCCGAGACGCCTCGGGCATCCGCCCAAGAAGAGCCCATCTTCCTAGTGGAATGGGCCTTTTCTGAATTTGGTACCGGCAAATCAGCTGTAAAATTAACCTGCTGAATCGTGTTACCGATCCAGCTAGCAATAGTCTGCTTAGAAGCAGGAGCGCCAACCTTGTTGGCTGCCTACAGGACAAACAGTGCATCTGTTTTCCTAACCATAGCCGTTCTGGCTAAATAAAACTTTAAGGCCCTGACTACAACAAGGGCCTGGAATTCTCCTAGTCACCCGTAGCCACAGGCACCATAATAGGTTGGTTTACATGCAATAACGAAACCACTTTTGGCAGACCTTGAGGACGAGTCCTCAGCCCTGCTCGATCCGCATGGAAAATCAGATAGGGGCTATTGTGAGACAAGGCCGCCAACTCGGACACCCGCCTCGCAGATGCCAAGGCCAATAACATGACCACTCTCCAAGTGAGAAACTTCAATTTAACTGTTTGTAGCGGTTCAAACTATTGTGACTTAAGGAAACTCAACACCACATTAAGGTCACATGGTGCCACTGGGGGCACAAAAAGAGGTTGGATGTGTAACGCTCTTTTTACCAAAGTCTGGACTTCTGTGAGAGAAGCCAATTCCTTCTGAAAGAATATGGATAAGGCAGAAATCTGCACCTTAATTGAGCCTAACTTTAGGCCCATATCCACTCCTGTCTGTAGAACATGGAGAAAACGTCCTAGTTGGAAATCCTCAGTATGAACCTCCTTGGCTTCACACCAAGACACATATTTTCTCCAGATACGGTGATGGTGCTTCGCCGTAACATTTTTTTTTTTAGCTTTAATAAGAGTAGGAACGACCTCCTTCTGGAAAACCCTTTTCAGCTAGGATATGGTGTTCAATCGCCATGCCGTCAAACGTAACTGCAGTAAGTTTTGGAACACGTACGGCCCCTGTAGTAGCAGGTTCTCCCTGTGAGGAAGGGGCCACGGATCTTCTGAGAGCAGTCCCTGAAGCTCTGCATACCAGGCCGTTCGAGGCCAATCTGGAACAATGAGTATCGTCTGCACTCTTGTTTGTAATATGATTCTCAATATTTTTGAGCTGAGAGGAAGTGGAGGGAGCACATAGACCGACTGAACACCCACGGTGTCACAAGGGCGTTCACCGCCGCTGCCTGAGGGTCACTCGACCTGGAACAATACGTCCGAATCTTCCTGTTGAGGCGTGATGCCCTCATGTCTATATGAGGAAGTCCTCAACGACTTTTCCCCATTGTAAAGACTTCCTGATGAAGTCCCCACTCTCTTAGATGGAAATTGTGTCCTCTGTAATGAAGACCTCTGACAGAGCGCTTACATGCTTTTTCGTCCCGCGAAGAATCCTGGTGGCTTCTGCCATTTCTGCTCTGCTTTTTGTCCCGCCCTGGCGGTTCGCCTGCTTCAATGCCGCGACGTTGTCTGACTGGATCAGAACAGGCAGGATTGCGAAGAAAATTCTCCGCTTGTTTGAGGCTGTTGCAAATGGCCCTCAATTTCAGCACATTGACATTGATGTGAGGGTAAGCCTCTTGGCCTGACCAAATTTTCTGAACATTGTTTCCCTGTGTGACTGCTCCACATCCTCGGAGGCTCGCGTCCGTAGTAACAAGAACCCAATCTTGAATGCCGAACCTGCGACCCTCTAGAAGGTGAGCATTCTGGAGCCACCACAGGGGAGAGAGAGAGAGAGAGAGAGACTGGCCTGGGGAGACCGGGCTCTGATGTATGTGACGGTGGGACCCTGACCACTTGTTTAGAAGATCCCACCGAAAGGTCCGTGTGGAATGACCTCGTAGGCCGCCACCATCCTTCCTAATAAATGAGTGCATTTAGTCTCTGACCATGTTCTGGAGTACTTGGGCTTTTTCCTCTGGGAGAAAGACGTTTTGATTTTCTATGTCCAGAATCATGTCCAAAAACGTCAGTCAAGTTGTTGGAACCAACTGTGACGTTGGTAGATTTAGGATCCCGCCGTGTTGTTGTAGTATTCTCAGGGATAGAGATACGCTTTGTAATAATTTTCCTCTTGAACTCGCCTTTACCAGGAGATCATCCAAGTATGGGATAAATGTGACGCCTTGCTTAAGCAGGATCACCATCATGTCCGCCATTAACTTGTCGGACGTGGGAATAACAATCCTGTACCGCGAATCTTAGGTACGCCTGATGAGGAGGATAAATGGGGACATGAAGGTATTCATCCTTTATGTCAAGTGACACCATAAAAACCTCCCCTTCCAGGCTGGAGATCACTGCCCGGAGAGATTCCATCTCGAATTTGAACCTTTTCAGATATAGGTTCAGGGATTTTAGATTCAGAATGGGCCTGACCGAGCCATCCGGTTTCGGGACCACAACAAAAGCTTGAATAAAACCCCTACCCCTGTAGAAGGGGAACCTTGATAATCACATACTGATGATACAGTTTCTGTATGGTAGCTGCCTCTGAGGAGGAAACTGGCAAGACCGATTTGAAAAATCGGTGAGGAGGCACATCTTCGAATTCTAATTTGCATCCCTGGGATACAATTTTTACCGCCCAAGGATCCAAGTCCGACTGAACCCAGACTTGTCTGAAGAGTCGAAGACGTGCCCCCACCGGCGCGGGCTCCCTCAGCGGAGCTCCCGCGTCATGTAGTGGATTTTGTAGAGGACGGGGTGGACTCTTGTCCCTGGGAAATAGCCGTAGCTGGTGTTCTTTTCCCTCTACCTCCACCTCTGGTGAGGAAGGAAGAGCCCCGACCCTTTCTGAACTTATGCGACCGAAGGGACTGCATTTGATATTGCCGTGTTTTCTTTTCCTGTGGTGGAACATAAGGCAAAAGAGTAGATTTACTCGCGGTCACTGTGGTTACCAGATCCGCGAGGCCCTCCCCAAATAAAACTTCCCCTTTTTTTTTTTTAAACAGCATACCTGTCCCTTGGCAGGTCCACAGGAATCGTCTAACAGAGATCTCCATGGCATTGGCTCTTGAACCCAACAGCCCAATATCACTCGCAGCTTCTCTCATATATTATGCTGCGTCTTTAATGTGGCCCAAGGTCACCAAAATGGTATCTTTTTCTAGGGTGTCAATGTCAGATGACAAGTTATCTGCCCGCGCTGCAACTGCGCAACCCACCCATGCCGACGCTACTGCCGGTCTTAGTAGGTCACCCGTATGTATAATTGATTTTAAGGTAGTTTCCTGTCTGCAATCAGCAGGACTCTTAAGGGCTGCCGTATCAGGGGAAGGTAGCGCCCCCCTTTTTTCGACAAGCGCGTAAATGCCTTGACCACCGTGGGCGAGTATTCCCACCGTAACCTGTCCTGGGTGAAAAGGTTACGCCATAATATTTTCTTGGGAATCTGCAGTTTCTTATCTGGAGTTTCCCAAGCTTTTCAAACAGGGCGATCAGCACGCGAGATGGGGGAAAAGTTACCTCAGGATTCTTTCCCTTAAACATGCCGACCTTTGTGTCAGAGACAGAAAGGTCCTCAGTGATATGCAAAACATCTTTCATTGATACAATCATATATTGAATACACTTGTCCACCCTTGGGTGCAACTTAGCATCATCACCGTCGACACTGGAGTCAGAATCCGTGTCGGTATTGGTGTCTACTACCTGTGAAAAGGGACGGTTCTGCGACCCCGAAGGGCCCTGTGACACAGTAAAAGCTATGGATTGACTCCCTGCTTTAATCCTTGGAGTCAGCTTTGTCCAAACTTTGTAATAAAGTCACATAAGCATTTAAAACATTCCACATATTCATTCAATCAGGTGTCGGCGGCGCCGACGGAGACACCACAATCATCTGCTCTGCCTCCTCCCTATATGAGCCTTCCACCTCAGACATGTCGACACAGACTTACTGACATCCCCACACACACAGGGATACCTAATATAATGGGGACTGACCCACCATAAGGCCCTTAGGAGAGACAGAGAGAGAGTATGCCAGCACACACCCAGCGCAACTGTATACTGAGACAAAAAAAAACCAGTCTGTCAGCGCTTTTTATTACAAGTGTAAAACACCACATATTTGCGCCAATAAATGTGCCCCCCTCGTTTTGACCCTCTGTAACTAACAGCAGGGGAAAGTCCGGGGCCGCTTCTCTGTATGCTGAGGAGAAAAAATGGCGCTGGTTAGTGCTGGAGGAAACAAGCTCCGCCCCCCAACGGCGGGCTTCGTTCCCGCCTAAATCTTTATACTGGCGGGGGATTCTGAAATATATATCCATTATAGTGTATATAAGTACTCTGTCAGTGTTATGTAAGGTATATTAATGCTGCCCAGGGCGCCCCCCCTGCGCCCTGCACCCTTACTGTGGTGCCTGTGTGTGTGAGCTGGGAGCAATGGCACGCAGCGTTACCACTGCGCGTTAACTCATGAAGATCTGAAGTCTTCTGCCGCCTTTGAAGTCTTCTTTCTTCTTATACTCACCCGGCTTCTATCTTCCGGCTCTGTGAGGAGGACGGTGGCGCGGCTCTGGGACGAATTACAGGGTGGGACCTGTGTTCCTCTGGAGCTAATGGTGTCCAGTAGCCTAAGAAGCAGAGCCTATCATTTAAGTAGGTCTGCTTCTCTCCCCTCAGTCCCACGAAGCAGGGAGCCTGTTGCCAGCAGTGCTCCCTGAAAATAATAAACCTAACAAAAGCTTTTTCAGAGAAACTCAGGAGAACTCCCCTGCAGTGCATCCAGTCTCCACTGGGCACAGGAATCAACTGAGGTCTGGAGGAGGGGCATAGAGGGAGGAGCCAGTGCACACCCATTCTAAAGCTTTACAGTGCCCATGTCTCCTGCGGAGCCGTCTATACCCCATGGTCCTTACGGAGTCCCCAGCATCCTCTAGGACGTAAGAGAAAATATATATACTTTTCTCTAACGTCCTTGAGGATGCTGGGACTCCGTAAGGACCATGGGGAATAGACGGGCTCCGCAGGAGATAGGGCACTTTAAGAAAGCTTTGGATTCTGGGGGTGCACTGGCTCCTCCCTCTATGCCCCTCCTCCAGACCTCAGTTTTACACTGTGCCCAGAGCGAGATGGGTGCACTGCAGGGAGCTCCCTGAGTTCTCTGCCTAGAAAGCATTTTTGTTTGGATTTTTTCTACATTTTTACAGGGAGCACTGCTGGCAACAGGCTCCCTGCATCGAGGGACTGAGGAGAGAGGGGCAGACCTTCTTATCTAAGATAGGCTCTGCTTCCTCGGCTACTGGACACCATTAGCTCCAGAGGGGGTGAACACAGGTTCTTACTGGGCGTCCACCCCCAGAGCCGCGCCGCCGTTCTCCTCACAGAGCCAGAAGAAACAAAGTCAGAAGACGTCTCAGGCGGCAGAAGCCTTCAGGAGCTTCACTGAGGTAACGCACAGCACCGCAGCTGTGCGTCATTGCTCCCATACACCTCACATACTCCGGTCACTGTAAGGGTGCAGGGCGAAGGGGGGGGCGCCCTGGGCAGCAATATAATTATGGCAAAAAGTATATATACATGTACAGGTGGGCACTGTACATGTATATAAAAGAGCCCCCGCCATATTTTAGTAAGTTTGAGTGGGACAGAAGCCCGCCGCCGAGGGGGCGGGGCTTCTCCCTCAGCACTCACCAGCACCATTTTCTCTCCACAGCACCGCTGAGAGGAAGCACCCCGGACTCTCCCCTGCTTGACACACGGTGAAGAGGGTTTTAAAGTAGAGGGGGGGGGGCACATATTTGGCGATTATACATTACAGCAGCGCTACTGGGTAAACATTCTGTGTTTTTTCCTGGGTTATATAGCGCTGGGGTGTGTGCTGGCATTCTCTCTCTCTGTCTCTCCAAAGGGCCTAGGGAGGAACCTGTCTTCAGATAAGAGATTCCCTGTGTGTGTGGAGTGTGTCGGTACGTGTGTGTCGACATGTCTGCGGTAAAAGGCTCTCCTAAGGAAGAGATGGAGCAAATCCGACACCTGATTGGATATGTGAAATTAAGTGCTAAGATGAGCTTATTACAAAAGATTAGAGAACAGACAGGGAATCTACCCATGTCTGCCCCTATGTCACAGAGACCTTCAGAGTCTCACAACGCTCACTATCCAAAATAATAGACACTGATATCGACACGGAGTCTGACTCCAGTGTCGACTACGATAATGCAAAGTACAGCCAAGACTGACAGAAATGTATTCATTATGATTTTTGTAATAAAAGATGTTTTGCATATCACTGATGACTCATCTGTCCCTGAAACGAGGGTACACATGTTTAAGGGGAAGAAAGCTGAGGTAAATTTCCCTCCTCTCATGAAGAAAAAGAGCGGGAATCTCCAGACAAGAAGCTGCAGCTTCCCAAAAAGAATTCTCAGGGAGTATCCTTTCCTTAATGGGGCCAGGATACGATGGGAATCTTCCCCTAGGGTGTACAAGCCATTGACACGTTTACCCAAAAAGGTAGCGCTGACTTAACAGCTATCCTCAGGGATCCTGCAGATAGCATGCAGTAAAAGTACTTTGAAGTCCATTTACACACATTCTGGTACACTACTCAGACCGGCGATTGTGTCGGCATGGGTTTATAGCACTGTAGCAGCGTAGTCAGATACCTTATCAGCGGAGGTTGAAACCCTAGATAAGGATGCCATGTTATTGTCCCTAGTATATATATATATATATATATATATATATATTTATATGTAAAAGATGTTGTCTTATATATATATATATAAGACATGCCCAAAGAGACGTTAGTCTACTGGGTTCTAGAGTCAACGCTATGTCGATTTCTGCTAGACTTGTCCTGGGGAACATGCAATGGACAGGTGATGCCGACTAAAAGAGGCATATGGAGGGTTTACCTCACAAGGCTGAGGAATTGCGTGGGGAAGGGCTCTCGGACCTAGTCTCCACAGCTTAAGCTGGTAATTCTGATCTTTTGCATTATATTCCCTCACAGACTAAGAAAGCACGACATTATCAAATGCAGTCCTTTTGGTCGCAGAATATCAAGAAAGTATGAGGAGCGTCCTTTCTTACCAGAGGTAAGGGCACGGGGCACAGCTAGTTCCCAGGAACAGAAGTCCTCCCCGGCCTCTACTACATCCACCGCAGGATGCGGGAGCTCCGCTAAGGGAGTCCGTCCCAGGGGGAGCACGTCTTCGACTCTTCAGCCACATCTGAGTTCACTCACAGGTGGATCCCGAGGCAATAAAAAAAATTGTTCTCAGGGTTACAAAGGAATTCGAAAGGTGCCTCCTCGCCGGTTTTCCTTATCGGACCTACCGGCTTCTCCCCCAGAAGGGGAGTTATATTAAATACAATTCACACATTGTATCTCCAACAGGTGGTGCTCAAGGTTCTCCTCCTGCAACAATAAGGGGGCTATTACTCAACCTTGGCTGTAGTCCCGAATACGTACGGTTCGGTCAGACCTATTTAAATTTAAAACCTCTGAACCTATACTGGAAAAGGTTCAAATTTAAAGTGGAATCGCTCAGAGCGATCATGGCCAGCCTGGAAAGGGGGGATTTGATGGTGTATCTAGACATAAAGGCTGCATACCTTCATGTTCCCATTTATCCACCCCATCAGGCGTACCTGAGAAATGCGGTACAGTATTGTCATTACCTATTTCAGGGTAATTGGCGGAAATGATGGTGCTACTACGCAAGCAAGGAGTCACAGTTATCCCATGCTTGGACGATCTCCTATAAGGCGAGATCAAAAGAGCAGTTGTTGAACAGCATGTCACTTTCGCTGAAGGTGTCACAGCAACACGGCTAGTTTCTCAATATCCCGAAGTCACGGTTGGTTCCTATGACTAGTCTGCCCTTCTTGGGTATGATTCTGGAGACGGACCAGAAAGGGGTTTACCTTCAGATAGTGAGGGCCCAGGAACTCATGACTCTGGTCAGGAACTTATTGAAACCAAGACAGGTGTCGGCATCACTGCACCCGAGTCCGGGGAAAATCATTCCCTTCGGCAGGTTCCATGCGAGGTCTTTCAAATGGGACCTACTGGACAAGTGGTCCGGGTCACATCTACAGATTCATCAGTTGATCACCCTCTCCCCCAGGGCTAGGGTATCTCTCCTGTGGTGGCTGCAGGGTGCTCACCTTCTATAGGGCCGCAGGTTTGGCATTCAGGACTGGATCCTGGTGACCACGGACGCGAGCCTCCGAGGTTGGGGAGCAGTCACACAGGGAAAAATAAAATGTCCAAGGTCTTTGGTCAAGTCAAGAGACTTGTCTTCACTTCTTGGAACTAAGGGCCATATACAACGCCCTACGTCAGGCGGAGACCCTACTTCACGACCAACCGGTTCTGATCCAGTCAGACAACGTCACCGCAGTAGCTCATGTAAACCGCCAAGGCGGCACAAGGAGCAGAGTGGCAATGGCGGAAGCCACCAGAATTCTTCGCTGGGCGGAGAATCATGTAAGCGCACTGTCAGCAGTGTTCATTCCGGGAGTGGACGACTGGGAAGCAGACTTCCTCAGCGGACACGACCTACGTCCTGGAGAGTGGGGACTTCATCAGGAAGTCTAAGCACAGATTGCAATTCGGTGGAGACTGCCACTGATAGACATGATGGCGTCCCGCCTCAACACAAAGCCACAGACTTATTGCGCCAGGTCAGGAGACCCTCAGCCAGTAAGCTGTGGACGCCCTAGTGACACCGTGGGTGTTCCGGTCGGTCTCTGTGTTTACTCCTCTTCCTCTCATATCCATGATGTTGAGGATAATAAGAAAAAGAGGAGTGAGAACAATTCTCATTGTTCCAGATTGGACGTGGAGGACCTGGTATCCAGATCTGCAGGAAATGCTCACAGAGAATCCGTGGCCTCTTCCTCTAAGACAGGACCTGCTGCAGCAGGGGCCCTGTCTGTTCCAAGACTTACCGCGGCTGCGTTTGACGGCATGGCGGTTCACCGCAGGATCCTAGCGGTAATGGGTATTCCAGAGGAGGTCATTCCTACCCTAATTAAGGCTAGGAAGGAAGTGACATTGAAACATTATCACCGAATATGGCGAAAATATGTTTCCTGATGTGAGGCCAGGAATGCTCCTACGGAGGAATTCCTTTTGGGTCGTCTGCTTCACTTCCTTCAAACTGGAGTGAACTTGGGCCTGAAATTAGGATCGATAAAGGTTCAAATTTCGGCCTTATCCATTTTCTTCCAAAAAGAATTGGCTTCTCTTCCTGAAGTACAAACGTTTGTGTAGGGAGTACTGCATTTTTAGCCTCCTTTTGTACCGCCGGTGGCGCCTTGGGACCTTAACGTGGTGTTTCGGTTCCTTAAATCACATTGGTTTGAACCACTTAAGTCACTGGTGTTGAAATATTTCACCTGGAAGGTGGTCATGTTGTTAGCCTTGGCTTCGGCTAGGCGAGTTTCGGAATTGGAGGCTTTTATCACTAAAAGCACTATCTGATTGTCCATATGGATAGAGCGAAATTGCGGACCCGTCCTCAATTCCTGACAAAGGTGGTCTCATCCTTTCATATGAACCAACCTATGGTCGTGCCTGTGGCTACGCGTGACTTGGAGGATTCCGAGTCCCTTGATGTGGTCAGGACTTTGAAAATTTACGTGGCCAGAACGGCTAGGATCTGCAAAACAGAAGCACTGTTTGTCCTGTATACAGCCAACAAGGTTGGCGGCCCTGCTTCAAAGCAGACTATTGCTCGCTGAATCTCTAACACGATTCAGCTGGCGCATTCTACGGCAGGATTGCCGTTACCTAAATCGGTTTAGGCCCATTCCACTAGGAAGGTGGGCTCTTCTTGGGCGGCTGCCCGAGGGGTCTCGGCACTACAGCTGTGCCGAGCTGCTACTTGGTCGGGGTCAAATACCTTTGCAAAGTTCTGTAAGTTTGATACCCTGGCTGATGAGGACCTCCTGTTTGCTCAATTCGGTGCTGCAGAGTCATCCGCACTCTCCCGCCCATTTGGTAGCTTTGGTATAATCCCCATGGTCCTTACGGAGTCCCAGCATCCTCAAGGACGTTGGAGAAAATAAGATTTTACTTACCGGTAAATCTATTTCTCGTAGTCCGTAGAGGATGCTGGGCGCCCGTCCCAAGTGCGGACTTCTTCTGCAAGACTTGTATATAGTTATTGCTTACATAAGGGTTATGTTATAGTTTATCGGTTGAACCGAGGCTATGTTGTTTATACTGTTAACTGGGTAGTTTATCAGAAGTTATACGGTGTGATTGGTGTGGCTGGTATGGATCTCGCCCTTAGATTTACAAAAATCCTTCCTCGTACTGTCCATCTTCTCTGGGCACAGTTTCCCTAACTGAGGTCTGGAGGAGGGGCATAGAGGGAGGAGCCAGTGCACACCCAGAATCCAAAGCTTTCTTAAAGTGCCCTATCTCCTGCGGAGCCCGTCTATTCCCCATGGTCCTTACGGAGTCCCAGCATCCTCTACGGACTACGAGAAATAGATTTACCGGTACGTAAAATCTTATTTTCTATAGCTTCTAGTATTACAGTGCAGCATTTTGGTGACTAACAGTATATAGTTGTACAGTAGGCCATTGCTGTATCTTGCAGCTCTGTGTCACTGCAAGTATCCATCCATTCCATTTTCTTCCAGTGATTTGGACCAATAATACCATTGATTAGAACGAATAATTCCAGTGATTTTGTCATTTTCTTCCAGTGATTTGGACCAATAATACCATTGATTAGAACGAATAATTCCAGTGATTTTGTCATTTTCTTCCAGTGATTTGGACCAATAGTACCGTTGATTAGAACGAATAATTCCAGTGATTTTGTCATTTTCTTCCAGTTATTTGGACCAATAATACCATTGATTAGAATTAATAATTCCAGTGATTTTGTCATTTTCTTCCAGTGATTTGGACCAATAATACCATTGATTAGAACTAATAATTCCAGTGATTTTGTCATTTTCTTCCAGTGATTTGGACCAATAATACCATTGATTAGAAGTTAGAACGAATAATTCCAGTGATTTTGTCATTTTCTTCCAGTGATTTGGAACAATAATACCATTGATTAGAACAAATAATTCCAGTGATTTTGTCATTTTCTTCCAGTGATTTGGACCAATAATACCATTGATTAGAACAAATAATTCCTGTGATATTGAGGTGTTTGTGTCGCTTAGCTTAGCCATCCAGCGACCACAGTGCACCTATTTTTCTCTTTTCTTTGCATCATGTGCTGTTTGGGGCCAAATTTTTGAAGTGCCATCCTGTCTGACACTGCAGTGCCACTCCTAGATGGGCCAGGTGTTTGTGCCGCCCTCTTGGGTCGCTTTGCTTAGTCATCCAGCGACCTCGGTGCAAATTTTAGGACTAAAAATAGTATTGTGAGGTGTGAGGTGTTCAGAATAGACTGGAAATGAGGGGAAATTGTGGTTATTGAGGTTAATAATACTATAGGATCAAAATTACCCCAAAATTCTATGATTTAAGCTGTTTTTGAGGGTTTTTTTGAAAAAAAACACCCGAATCCAAAATACACCCGAATCCGACAAAAAATTTTCAGGGAGGTTTTGCCAAAACGCGCCCGAATCCAAAACACGGCCTCGGAACCGAATCCAAAACCAAAACACAAAACCCGAAAAATGTCCGGTGCACATCTCTAAACGGAACAGGATTAATCGTGGAAGACCTGGCACATCACTTCATAAAGAGCAGAATTAACTCAGAGTGCAACCACAGCGACGTGTCTTCATTCCCCAAATTGATTTAGCTCCAACTAATATGACATTACCATTTATCCTACGCCGTAGACAGTTTTCTATAATTCCAGCATACGCTATAACATCAACAAATCACAAGGACAAACTTTTGAGCATGTTGGCATTCTCCTTCAGACATCCGTGTTCTCACATGGCCAACTGTATGTTGCATTATCATGCTCTCGCAAAGCATATTACGTCAAAGTACACATTACACCAACCGAACAGCAAGGACAGCTCCTTGGTGACAACCAACTCTTTACTAAAAATGTAGTTTTCAATCAAGTTTTTCAAATGTAAAACAGGTCTTCAGATACTTTACTTGACCAACGATGTTTACATGTCATTTACAGTCACATTCTGTACATCCTCCCCTGCAGACATTGTTCACCCACTCACAAGACCCTACACCCCATTCAACATCACATTCCCTTTTGTCATGCTATATTTACCCACGAGCAAAACTCCCATTCCACCAAAACAAACTATACAACTACTATTCTACACCTTAACGTTTCTGTAGGGATTACGAGGTCGTAGCCCTTATGACTGTGTGAAGAGCGCCCGTAGGGCGCGATGAATCACCTAGTAACACAATATTTAAAAAATGCATGCAACCTGAAAACCTATCAAAGAGAGACAGGTGCAAAGTCATCATCATCAATTCATGAACTTTCACCTGGTATACGGGTGTGCAGCATATATGCTCACTAAGTAACGTATATAAGGAAACATATGTATCAAAATAAGATTGTACTCAAAGGAGCGTGGATAACTTGTACTGGAATTCCCTTACTTTACTGAAATCACATGCGTGCATGTCTATGAGACCTACAGAGCAAGCTACAGTCATATTCATCTCTTATAACAGCTTGACAATGCTGCCCTCCAACCCATTTTATATTTCAGACAAAGCTCCTACCACTTTTCATGTGGTAGCGTAGGCCCCTCCCACTTTACTTCTGATAACCAACAAGTCATACTACAATTAAATTGTAAATATAAGAGTCATGTCTCGAGTAATGTCTTTTGTCATATGAAACATATGGAAAGTATAATAAAATCTTTATTAGTTTTGACCTCCCATGTAGCATACTGGCCCCCTGGGCAATTGCTTCAATCCAGGAGCAGCAAAGCGATGCAGCACACAGTGCTGGAGAATAGAGTACAGAATGCATCCAATCCTATTTAGAGCAGTGACGCGCGGTGGGGCGAGCAATTTGGATTCTGTGGAGCCGCTGCAAACACCAGGGAACTGAGTCCAGCCAAGGCATAAGATTCTTGTGGGAGTTGGACTCTGTATAAGGCGCTGCGGACTGGACTCGGCACCAGTTCACAGTAACGCATGATGCTGTATGCTGCGCTGACTATACTGCATTGGCTGTGTTTTGTGTCCAGACTCACAAGTGGCTCTGCTTAAGGTGACTGTGTATAGGGGGCACGCTGCATGCTGCTATATGCTGTATAGCATATATATGTATATGCTATACTCTGCTGTAATAGCCCAGATCTGTGACTCTGTGCCTGTGTGTATAACGCTGGGCGTGGCTAGAAACTCTCATTAGGTTAGCAGCAGGTCTATCTAGTGTCGGACTGGGGAATGAAGGGCCCATCAGGGAATGCAGTGGTAGGGACCCATGTTTAGGGGTGTGGCTAGTCTCAGAGGCTTGGCTAACCATTAGAGAGTGCATGGTCTGGGCCCCTTGGTAAATATATATAATGTAGTAAATACCGCTAGTGCATGCATGATAATTAATAACAACAGCAGCAAAGCACTGTAGAAAATACACCATAGTCCTGTGCAGTATAAGGTAACATATATAATGAGTAATTCTAGTGCACAGTCTGGAACCTGATCCCTAGAGAAAGAGGTGGAGCCCCAGGTGGTGGGGCCCACCGGTGGTTTCCCCTGTGGGCCAGTTCAACCCTGGGTCTATCACACCCAGTCAACAGCTGATTGGGTGAGAAACACCCTCCCACACAGGTTACATCCAATGGGAGGCTCTGCCCTTTGGATGCTGTGTGTTCCCAGAGCAGGATTAACAATTGGGCTGATGGAGCTGCAGCTCCAGGTCCACACCCCAAAATAGGCCCACTGCACCTGCAGCAGCATACCCTCCAACAATTTACACATAAAAATCTCTTCAAATTCGAAAAAGGGGGCATGGCCATGGGTAAAGTGGTGTGGCCACTCACCTTTTCCTATACTTTCAATGGAAGTTTGGAGAGCCAAAAATTGGTACAGACCATAAAAAAGTTACTTTACCTGCCAAAAAGGTACAGCTCCCCCAGCTGCATTTGCAGCAAGTCTCTGCGCTGTAGATAGGGGGGGAAAATAGGATTTTAATTACCTACTGGTTAATTCTTTTTCTCGTATTCCATAGAGGATGCTGGGTTCCACATTAGTACCATGGGGTATAGATAGGTCCACTAAGAGCCACTGGCACTTTAAGAGTTTGAGAGTGTGGGTTGGCTCCTCCCTCTATGTCCCTCCTACCAGACTCAGTCTAGAAACTGTGCCCGAGGAGACGGACATCTTCGAGAGAAGGATTTTACACAGATAGTGGTGAGATTCACACCAGCTCACACACAAAGCAAACCAAGCTAACTTGCTTGAAACATCAGCAACGGCTGAACAACATTACTTAACCAAGTAACTAAACAGTACTAAACGAGAACTAAGCAGTACTGATCAAAGTAACCACTGCAGGATCACGAAGCGCTGGGCGGGCGCCCAGTATCCTATACGGACTACGAGAAAAGGATTTACCGGTAGATAATTAAAATCCTATTTTCTCTTACATCCTAGAGGATGCTGTGGTCCACATTAGTACCATGGGGATGTACCAAAGCTCCCAGAATGGGATGGAGAGCGCGGAGGCTCCTGCAGAACTGATTGACCAAACTTCAGGTCCTCAGCTGCCAAGGTATCGAACTTGTAGAACTTTGCAAACGTGTTCGACCCCGACTAAGGAGCCGCACAGCAAAGCTGTAAAGCCGAGATACCCCGGGTAGCCGCCCAGTAAGAACCCACCTTACGCGTAGAGTGGGCCTTAACAGACGTAGGACACGGCAATCCTGCCATAGAATACGCATGCTGGATAGTGAACCTGATTAAGCGAGAGATCGTCTGCTTAGAAGCAGGACACCCAAGTTTCTTGGGATCATACAGGACAAACAGTCCGATTTTCTGTGACGAGCAGTCCTCTTCACATAGATTTTCAGAGTTCTTACAACATCCAAGGACTTTGATGAAATTTAGGAGTCAGTAGCAAATGGCACCACAATAGGTTGGTTGATATGAAATGCCAACACAAACTTTAGAAGTAACTGCTGACGTGTCTGGAGCTCTGCTCTATCTTCATGGAAGATCAAGTAGGGGCTCTTACAAGACAAAGCCCCCAGCTCCGACACACGTCTAGCAGACGCTAAGGCCAACAAAGTGACAGCCTACCATGTGAGAAACTTGGCCTCAACCTCCTGTAGAGGCTCGAACCAATCCGATTGGAGAAACTGCAGCACCAGGTTAAGATCCCATGGTGCCGTAGGCGGCATAAAGGGAGGCTGGATGTGCAGAACCCCTTTCAAAAAGGTCTGAACCTCCGGGAGGGAAGCCAACTGTTTCTGGAAGAAAATGGATAAGGCTGAAATCTGGACCTTTACGGATCCCAACCTCAGGCCCATATAAACACCTGCTTGTAGGAAGAGGAGAAATCGTCCCAGTTGAAACTCCACCGCAGGAAACTTCTTGGACTCACACCAAGATACATATTTTTTCCAAATACGATGGTAATGTTTAGATGTTACTCCTTTCCTAGCCTGTATCAGGGTAGGAATAACCTTGTTCGGAATGCCCTTCCAAGCTAATATCTGGCGTTCAACCTCCATGCCGTCAAACGTAGCCACGGTAAGTCTTGATAAGCGAACGACCCCTGCTGCAGATGGTCATCCCAAAGAGGAAGAGGCCTCGGCTCTTCTAGCAGTAGATCCAGAAGAGCCGCGTACCAAGCCCATCTTGGCCAGTACGGAGCAATGAGGATCGTCTGAACTCTTGTTCTCATTATGAGTTTTAGAACTCTTGGAATGAGTGGAAAAGGAGGAAACACGTATACCGACTGGAACACCCACAGAGACACTAGGGCGTCCACCGCCACGGCTTGCGGGTCCCTCGACCTGGAACAATACCGCTGAAGCTTCTTGTTGAGACGAGAGGCCATCATGTCTATTTGAGGTACACCCCAAAGATCTGATACCTCCGTGAATACCCCCGGATGGAGTCCCCACTATCCTGGGGAAGTCTGCTTCCCAGTTGTCTACTCCCAGAATGAAGATTGCGGACAGCGCCAATGCGTGTTTTTCTGCCCAGAGGATGATTCTTGTTACCTCTGACATTGCAGCTCTGCTCTTCGTTCCACCCTGTTGGTTTATGTAAGCCACTGTTGTTACATTGTCCGACTGCACTTGAATGGCTCGATCTCGCAGAAGATGGGCCGCTTGGAGAAGACCATTGTAGATGGCTCTTAGTTTCAGAATGTTGATTGGTAGGCTGGATTCCAGGCTTGACAACCTTCCTTAGAAGGTTTCCCCCTGAGTGACTGCGCCCCAGCCCCGGAGACTTGCATCTGTGGTTAGAAGGATCCAGTCCTGAATCCCGAACCTGCGGCCCTCCAGAAGGTGAGGTAGTTGTAGCCACCAGAGGATTGAAATCCTGGCTGTTGGCGACAGACGTATTCTCTGGTCCATGTGTAGAAGAGATCCCGACCATTTGTCCAGGAGATCCAGTTGGAAGGGCCGAGTATGAAACCTTACATACTGTAGAGCCTCGTAAAAGGCCACGATCTTCCCCAGAAGGCGAATGCACTGATGAACCGAAACCCGGGCTGGCTTCAGGACATCCCGGACCATTGTTTGTATCACCAGCACTTTCTCTTCCGGAAAAAACATCCTCTGCACTTCTGTGTCAAGGATCATTCCCAGAAAAGACAACCTCCTGGTCGGCTCCAAATGTGATTTCGGAAGATTCAGGATCCAACCATGTTCCCTGAGAAGATGAGTCATGAGAACAATGGACTGCAACAACGTCTCCCTGGACGATGCCTTTATCAGCAGATTGTCCAGATATGGGATTACGTTCACCCCCTGTTTGTGGAGGAGAACCATCATCTCTGCAATCACCTTAGTGAACACCCTCGTTGTTGTGGGTAGGCCGAATGGCAGTGCCTGGAATTGATAGTGACTGTCTAACAGTGCAAATCTGAGATAAGTTTGGTGAGGCGGTCAAATCGGAATGTGGAGGTACGCATCCTTGATATCCAGGGATACCAGAAACTCTCCCTCCTCCAGACGTGAAATCACTGCTCGGAGAGACTCCATTTTGAATTTGAACACCCTCAGGTAAGGGTTCAACGATTTCAAATTCAAAATTGGTCTGACCGAACCATCCGGTTTCGGTAAAACAAAAAGGTTTGAATAATAACCCTTGTTTTGCATATGAGGTGGAACTGGGACAATGACCTGTGATTTTTTTGAATTTTAGGGTGGCTTTCTGTAGTATAGCCCTGTCTGTCAGCAAAGCTGGCAAGCCTGATTTGAAGAATCGGTGGGTGGGAGTTCTTGAAACTCCAGTCTGAACCCCTGGGACACAATATCCTGTACCCAGGGATCCAGGCCGGAGGACACCCAGATGTGGCTGAAACGTCTGAGTCTCGCACCCACCAGCCCATTCTCCAGGCTTTGAGGTCCAACATCATGCTGAGGATTTTGAGGAACCAGAAGCAGGCCTCTGGTCCCGGGAGCCTGCGGGTGCAGGCTTTTTGGATTTTGCCCGACCACCTCTAAAGAAAGTGGTAGAAGGTTTGGGCTCTTTTGTCTTAGCGGTCCGAAAGGACTGCTGCACAGCTGAAGAAAACGGTTTCTTTGTAGAAGGAGTAGCAGAGGGAAGGAAAGGTGACTTACCCGCGGTTGCCGTGGAAATCCACGCATCCAACATTTACCCAAATAGAGCCTGACCTGTGTAGGGTAGGTTCTCCAGACTTCTCCTGGATTCCACGTCTGCATACCATTGGCGTAGCCAGACTCCTCTGCGAGCTGATACCGACTTGGAGGATATCCATGCAGTCAGCGTACCCAGGTCCTTCATGGATTCCACCATGAACCCCGCAAATTCCTGTATGTTACGCAAAAACAATTCAATGTCACTTCTATCTGTTGTATCCAAATCCTCTAGTAATGTGCCTGACCCCTTTACTATGGCATTAAAAATCCATGCACAGGCAATAGTGGGCCATAAGGCCACTCCTGAAGCAGTGTATATGGATTTGAGCGTAGTGTCAATCTTACGAACAGCTGGTTCTTTCAACGTGGTAGAACCAGGGACAGGTAAAACCACCTTTTTAGACAGTCTGGAGACAGATGCGTCAACAATTGGTGGGGTTTCCCAATTTTTTCCTATCTTCCTTGGGGAGGGGAAAAGCAACTAGACCTCTTTTTTGGGATCTGGAATTTTTTCTCCGGGTTTTACCAGGATTTTTCAAATATAGCGTTTAATTCTTTAGCTGTGGGAAAGGTTAGCGAGGCTTTCTTATTATCAGTGAAGTAAGCCTCCTCAACCTGCTCAGGTGTAGTGTTATTAATTAGTATAGGAATCGGTATCCGTGTTATCTTGCATAATTTGGGCAAGTGCACGTTTCTGTGGGAACATGCTAGAGCAGTGGTTCTCAAACTCGGTCCTCAGGACCCCACACAGTGCATGTTTTGCAGGTAACCCAGCAGGTGCACAGGTGTATTAATTACTCACTGACACATTTTAAAAGGTCCACAGGTGGAGCTAATTACTTCACTTGCGATTCTGTGAGGAGACCTGCAAAACATGCACTGTGTGGGGTCCTGAGGACCGAGTTTGAGAACCTGTGTGCTAGAGGATTTTGCAGGAATAGGGACAGAGCCTGACCAAACTGCCATAGACTTCTTCAACACCTGAGTTTCAGTATTAGCTACCCTAGTAGAGATCTGAGAGATCATTCCTTTTATAGAAGATAACCACTCAGGTTCAACAATAGGGATCTGAGACAAAGCATTACAATCCTGTGTACATGGACTGGATCCCTCCTGAGAGGAAACATCTTCTGCAGCATATGACACAGAGTCCCTAGACATGGCTATGTGAGATAGTAACACCCCCACACACAAGGAAATGTCAGACACAGTTTCCCCCCAAGTATGCCACAGAGACGCAGAGATTGGAGCCAGCCCACACACAGCGCTTTTTAAAGTAGAACTAATGAAACTACCAGCGCTGTCTGTGTACCTTAACACAGACTTTATACAGCCTCCCCCCCCTTTTTCTACAACCCCCTGGTACCATACAACAGGGGTGGGGAACCTCCGGCCCGCGGGCCGTATAAGGCCCACAAAGCCAACTGATCCGGCCCGGCCACCCGCTGCTGTGTGTGACAGGGGAGGAGAGCGCAGCGTGCGCCTCTCCTGCCCCTTTGAGCTCAGTCCGGCCGTGGCGGCGTGTGTCATCTGCAGGGAGGAGAGCGCAGCTATAGTATGTCCACTGTCCGGCAGCGTGTAGGATCTCAAACCAGCCGCCGGTTCGTGAGCCAATCAGAGCTCGCGGACCGGCAGCCAATCAGGAGCCGGTCTGCCGGTCTGTGAGTTCTTATTGGCTTACGAACTGGCGGCTGGTTTGAGATCCTACACGCCGCCGCTGGACAGTGGACATAGTTGCGCTCTCCTCCCTACAGATGACACACGCCGCCGCGGCCGGACTGAGCTCAAAGGGGCAGGAGAGGTGCACGCTGCACTTTCCTTCCCTGTCACACACAGCAGCACAAAGGGGCAGGAGAAAGCCAGCAGCAGCGGTGAGCAGGGTGGGGGCATATCTGTATCTGGCACTGTGGGGGCATACTGTATCTGGCACTGTGGGGGCATACTGTGTCTGGCACTGTGGGGGCATATCTGTATCTGGCACTGTGGGGGCATATCTGTATCTGGCACTGTGGGGGCATACTGTATCTGGCACTGTGGGGACATATCTGTATCGGGCACTGTGGGGGCATATCTGTATCTGGCACTGTGGTGGCATATCTGTATCTGGCACTGTGGTGGCATACTGTATCTGGCACTGTGGGGGCATACTGTATCTGGCACTGTGGGGGCATACTGTATCTGGCACTGTGGGGACATATCCATATCTGGCACTGTGGGGACATGTGTGTACCTGGCACTATGGGGGCATATCTGTATCTGGCACTGTGGGGACGTGTGTACCTGGCACTATGGGGGCATATCTGACACTGTGGTGGCATATTTGTATCTGGCACTGTGGGGACATATATGTATCTGGCACTGTGGGGACATATATGTGTCTGGCACTGTGGGGACATGTGTGTACCTGGCACTATGGGGGCATATCTGTATCTGGCACTGTGGATACGTGTGTACCTGGCACTATGGAGGCATATCTGACACTGTGGTGGCATATCTGTATCTGGCACTGTGGGGACATATATGTATCTGGCACTGTGGAGACATATATGTATCTGGCACTGTGGGGACTTGTGTGTACCTGGCACTGTGGTGGCATACCTGTATCTGGCACTGTGGGGACATATCTGTTCTGGCACTGTGGGGACATATATGTCTCTGGCACTGTGGGGACATGTGTGTACATGGCACTATTTGGGCATATCTGTATCTGGCACCATGGTGGCATATCTGTATCTGGCACTGTGGTGGCATATCTGTATCTGGCACTGTGGTGGCATATCTGTATCTGGCACCGTGGGGGCATATCTGTATCTGGCACTGTGGTGGCATATCTGTATCTGGCACTGTGGGGGCATATCTGTATCTGGCACTGTGGCGGCATATGTGTATCTGGCGGTGCACTACTGGCGGCATATGTGTATCTGGCACTGTGGCGGCATAGGTGTATCTGACACTGTGGCAGCATATGTGTATCTGGCGGTGCACTACTGGCGGCTTATGTGTATCTGGCACTGTGGCGGCATATGTGTATCTGGCAGTGCACTACTGGGGGCATATCTACTGGGGCATAACTACTAGGGGCAGGCTAATTTTAAGTTGATAATTTTTGTATGGCCCCCGAAGGATTTTAAAAATGTCTGAATGGCCCTTGGTAGAAAAAAGGTTCCCCACCCCTGCCGTACAGGATAGCTGGAGTTGCTTGGAGGGACAGCTCTCCCTGTCAGCGTCTGTTACACAGTAGCTGCAGGCAGGAAAATGGCGCTGAATGCTGCTGGGTCCGCTCTGAGGAGAAGCTCCGCCCCCCGCACATGGTGCTGCTTCCTGCTCTTCATTGTATTATACTGGCCTGAGGATTTCTGCTGGCAGCGATCCAGGGACCCTGACAGGCTTGCTGACCAGTTTAGGGTGTAGGCGCTGGCTCAGGACCACGCTCCCTACCCTGTTGCCGCCATCTTCACACCGGCTTCCCGCTTGCTAGGGGGGCTGGTGACTCACTCGCCACAAACATCTTCTGGCTCTGTTTGGGGGTAGCGGCATGCTGCTGGGGTGGCGGTCGCCTGGGGTGGCTAACGATCTATCCCCTCAGGAGCTCCATGTCCTGTCAGCGGAGATAGTGGCTCTCAGCCCGTAGGGTAGGACACTACTCCCCCCTTAGTCCCACAAAGCAGGGAGGCTGTTGCCCGCGTTCTCCCTGTAAAATAATAAACTCTAAAAAAAAAAATTTACTAGAGAAACTCTGGAGAGCTCCCCTAGCTGTGACCGGCTCCTCCGGGCACATTTTCTAAACTGAGTCTGGTAGGGGGGGCATAGAGGGAGGAGCCAGCCCACACTCTCAAACTCTTAAAGTGCCAGTGGCTCCTAGTGGACCTGTCTATACCCCATGGTACTGTGGACCCCAGCATCCTCTAGGACGTAAGAGAAAAACATTTTACTGCAGCGTCCGATATCCTGCTGCCAGTCCACCTGCCCCCTCCGGCATCAACAATCCCCACTCCCTAGTCACGGGGCAGGTGGAACAAAAGCTGCTGAGGCCATCAGCATAGATATGTATAAAAGCGGCATAGCGGAAGGCTTTCATAGCCCTCCCTTTTTGAGCCCCAGAGTCTCCTCTGCGCGTGTTGTCACAGAAGTGCCTCCCCGCAACAGCTGAGCCAAGTTTCCCAGAGGCCCTGACTCTGCAACACAGCACCTGGGCTAATGTAATGGATAGAGTGGGTGATATCATGGAGGGTAATGTCTGGTTGCTGAATCAATGTAAAAGGTGACAGTGCTGTGCAGTACAGTGGGTGTGCAGTGTCACTGACACTGCACAGCACTCTCACCTTTTACATTGATTCAGCGAGTCAGTCAGTTCTGCCAGCCAGTCACTATTGTTAGCGCCGGTGTGTCACAACGCACCGCATTACAGGGAAGTAGACGCACTAAATAAACTACAGCTCCCAGCAGCCCTTAGCGCCGAAGCATTCCGGCCCTTAGGGCTGCTGAGAGCTGTAGTTTATTTTCTACCAAGGGCCATTTAGACATTTATAAAATCCTTCGGGGGCCATACAAAAATTATCAACTTAAAATTAGCCTGCCCCTAGTAGTTATGCCCCAGTAGATATGCCCCCAGTAGTGCACTGCCAGATACACATATGCCGCCACAGTGCCAGATACACATATGCCGCCAGTAGTGCACCGCCAGATACACATATGCCGCCACAGTGCCAGATACACATATGCCGCCAGTAGTGCACCACCAGATACACATATGCTGCCACAGTGCCAGATACATATATGCCCCCACAGTGCCAGATACAGATATGCCACCACAGTGCCAGATACAGATATGCCACCACGGTGCCAGATACAGATATGCCACCTCAGTGCCAGATATATATATGCCCCCATAGTGCCAGGTACACACATGTCCCCACAGTGCCAGATACATATATGTCCCCACAGTGCCAGATACACATATGTCCCCACAGTGCCAGATACAGATATGCCACCACAGTGTCAGGTACACACGTCCCCACAGTGCCCGATGCAGATATGCCCCCACAGTGCCAGATACAGTATGCCCCCACAGTGCCAGATACAGTATGCCCCCACAGTGCCAGATACAGTATGCCCCCACAGTGCCAGATACAGATATGCCCCCACAGTGCCAGATACAGTATGCCCCCACAGTGCCAGATACAGTATGCCCCCACAGTGCCAGATACAGATATGCCCCCGCCCTGCTCACCGCTGCTGCTGGCCTTCTCCTGCCCCTTTGTGCTGCTGTGTGTGACAGGGGAGGAGAGCGCAGCGTGCACCTCTCCTGCCCCTTTGAGCTCAGTCCGGCCGCGGCGGCGTGTGTCATCTGTAGGGAGGAGAGCGCAGCTATGTCCACTATCCAGCGGCGGCGTGTAGGATCTCAAACCAGCCGCCAGTTCGTAAGCCAATAAGAACTCACAGACCGGCAGCGCGGCTCCTGATTGGCTGCCGGTCCGCGAGCTCTGATTGGCTCACGAACCGGCGGCTGGTTTGAGATCCTACACGCCGCGGCTGGACAGTGGACATACTGTAGCTGCGCTCTCCTCCCTGCAGATGACACACGCCACCACGGCCGGACTGAGCTCAAAGGGGCAGGAGAGGCGCACGCTGCGCTCTCCTCCCGTCACACACAGCAGCGGGTGGCTGGGCCGGATCAGTTGGCTTTGCGGGCCTTATACGGGCCGCGGGCCGGAGGTTCCCCACCCCTGGTTTATTGAGTGCATCTTCTCTGTAATGCGGCGCATTGGGACACCGGTGCTAACAATAGTGACTGGCTGCTTGGCTGCTGTGCGAGTCTCCGGGAGAGCCACTGCCAAAGGGAGGACAGCAGCTCTGTTGCTTCCAGGAGAAGCATTACCCGCCCCTCCCTCACTCGCAGTACCTCCGGGTCCCATCCGCGGCATCCTCACCCCCCCATCCAGCACCCACGGTGGCTCCGGACACCCTCCCCCACCCACAGCACCACCGCACCCACCCCTCCCCCACCCGCAGCACCCCCGCAACCGCTCCTCCCCCACCCACGGTTGCACCGGACCCCACCCGCAGCACCCACGCACCCTCCCCTAACCACGGCACCACCTTACCAGCCACTCCCCCACCAGCGGCACCCCCGCAACCGCCCCTCCCCAACCCATGGCACCCCCGGACCCCATCCGCCTCTCCTCCGCACCCGCCACTCCCTCAACCACAGCACCTACTAGGTTATTCATCAGGCCCTGCGTGCACTGTTCACACCATTGCAAGGGGCTTCGACCCCTTAACCATTGCACACCCTTTGTCCGTACAATATTTAACCACTCACACAATTATGATTGGAGGTAATACTCCATATAATAAAAATATTGCACGCCACAAGGGTGTGCAAGGATTAAAGGGGCATAGCCTCTTAAGACGGTGTGAAGAGCGCCCGTAGGGCGCGATGAATCATCTAGTGCAGTGGTTCCCAAACTTTTTTGCATTATGGCGCCCTAGAGTATCAGAATTTTTTTCACGGCACCCCTAGGACAAAAATTTCTTATTGAGAAATTTAGAAAGAAATATTAAATTAAGTAGATTGTGTTTATATGTCATCCTTAGGGTCAGCTGTGTGGTGAGGGACAAGATTTGCTTCTGTTTGTCCCCATATTTTATGATTGGCAGCCACCAGCACAAGTTTTGCCTATTATATTGACCATAAGTAAATTGAATTGGTACTGGACCACCAACCCAGGGCACCCCTGCAAGTGTCCCGAGGCACCCCAGGGAGCCACGGCACACAGTTTGGGAACCACTGATCTAGTGTATATATATATAAATATATATATAGTAGCAGATATCCAGCACTAGTAAAGGTGAAATAGAGTGTAATGCTTCGGTGCCCTCCAAGGGAATTGCGTCCCCATGTATAGGTGCGGATTGGCGGCACTCAAAGACTGTCGTTGATGCTGCAAAAAGTGCTGAATTCAACGTTTCGGGTATCAACCCGTCGTCAGGAAATAGCAAACAGAGTGTATGACAAACAACAGATATTTATACAAACACATACAGACACTAAATTACCTGATCCGGTGCAGGTGAGTGTGCGCTCCGGGCGCCGGCCTCCACGAGTCTCGCCGCATCTGTGCTGACGCGTCCCCCTGGTGCCGTCATCCAGGAGCGTCCACTCCCCGCAGCCAATCAGGGTGCATACCGTCCCGTTGCCACAACAACCGGGCAACAATAAAAGTGCACTAAACTGTGGATAAAAACAAAATAAAAACAGGAACCTGAGTGACAATATTAACAAAGGCAGCTAGTTAACAGATATAGTATATCAATTTGTCAGCTAATACTAACAATTTATGTTAGAGATATATAGCTTAAATAGACTATGATTACGGACTATAGAAAACATTGCAATCCCAAGGAGTCGTTCAAGCCCCTTGGGGACACGGTTCCCAAAGTGTGGATCCATTTGCTCTCTAGTCGTAGTAACTGCTTCTTTCTATTACCTCCTCTGATGTTGGCCGGGACATGATCTATTAGCTTTGTCCTAATGCTGGCTATGCTGTGTTTCGCAGCCGCACAGTATCGGGCCACTGGCTGTTCACTGGTATAAATCAGAACTGGACGACATATTGAATACAGCGGTTTGTAAGGGACATATCACCACAGAATTAAGGCAGGCATTGACAGTTCAGTATCCACTAATGCCAGCCTTTTATAAGGTCCCTAAGATACACAAAAGGTTAGAGAGACCCCCTGGCAGACCCATTATTTCTGCCAGGGGTTCCCTTTTTCAACCTATAGCAGTTTACCTGGATAGTTTGCTTAATCCTTGTGTACAACAAGCTGATTCATATCTCAAGGACACCACGAGTTGTTGATAAAGTTGGAAAATTTGGGATCCTTACCTGCAGGCACTTTATTATGCAGTGCTGATGTCAGCAGCCTGTACACTTGTATTCCTCACAACAAGGGGTTGCAGGCTGTTGAAAAGTTAATAACGGGTAATACATTGTATTCTCCCATAGAATTTATTCTCCCATAGAATGTTTTATGCAATTATTACAGTTGGTGTTAACCAAGAATTATTTCATTTATGATTCTAAATTTTACCTTCAGGTGGCAGGCTGTGCGATGGGGTCCAATGTGGCCCCATCGTACGCCAATGCCTATATGATTATGATAGAAAAACAGCTGTTTCACCAACAAGGGTATCTCAGATTATATCTGAGATACATAGATGATTTATTAATCTTTTGGACAGGCAGTGAGAGGGCCTTGATTAATCTGTTAGAACAACACAATGCTACAGGTCATGAGGTACAATTCACGTACAAAATCTCTCCAACATCCATACATTTTTTGGATATTAACATCACCATCACACCTACGGGTGTAAACACTACCATCTATATAAAAGAAACCAATAGAAATACCATCCTCATGCATGACAGCTTTCATCCACATCCTCTACGGGAGGGTCTGCCCTATTCGCAGTTATTGAGAGTTCGCAGAATTACTAGTGACCCCAGGGAAGCTGAGTTGGCCATGGATGACATGGTTCAGCGATTTCAAGAAAAAGGATATCCTCGTAGATTATTGGAGAAAATTAGACAGAAAGTCTCCAATATTTCTAGAGACGATACCCTGCATCACAATAGGGCATTGACCAGCAATACTCATGTGTTACCTTGGGTTAACAGATATGATACCAAGAGTAAAATTACCAAGCAGGTAGCCAAAAATTTTTGGCCCATCATCAACACTGACAAAAATTTACCAGCTCTGACAGGTTCCATGTTATACCTGTGGACGCAACCTTGGAGACCTCCTTGTAAAAAAGGGACATTATGAAACTTAAAAAGCAGGCAGCAGCCACGCACTTTCTCAGTCAGAGGGCAGGGTGTCATAGGTGTTTGGGCTGCACTACTTGCAGATCCCTAATACCTGGTGACACCATTGCGCACCCATATTCAGGGAAAAAATATAAGATTAGGCATGCCCTCACCTGTACTACTAGGTTTGTCGTGTACGTCCTGTCTTGCCCATGTGGCTTATGCTATGTGGGCAAGACGGAACGACAATTCAGAGAGAGGATGGCTGGACACAGGTCGGCCATTAGAGCAGCGCTGGAATCAGGTACCAGTGAACAGCCAGTGGCCCGATACTGTGCGGCTGCGAAACACAGCATAGCCAGCATTAGGACAAAGCTAATAGATCATGTCCCGGCCAACATCAAATGACGTAATAGAAAGAAGCAGTTACTACGACTAGAGAGCAAATGGATCCACACTTTGGAAACCGTGTCCCCAAGGAGCTTGAACGACTCCTTGGGATTGCAATGTTTTCTATAGTCCGTAATCATAGTCTATTTAAGTTATATATCTCTAACATAAATTGTTAGTATTAGCTGACAAATTGATATACTATATCTGTTAACTAGCTGCCTTTGTTAATATTGTCACTCAGGTTCCTGTTTTTATTTTGTTTTTATCCACAGTTTAGTGCACTTTTATTGTTGCCCGGTTGTTGTTGAAACGGGACGGTATGCACCCTGATTGGTTGCGGGGAGTGGACGCTCCTGGATGACGGCACCAAGGGGACGCGTCAGCACAGATGCGGCGAGACTCGTGGAGGCCGGCGCCCGGAGCGCACACTCACCTGCACCGGATCAGGTAATTTAGTGTCTGTATGTGTTTGTATAAATATCTGTTGTTTGTCATACACTCTGTTTGCTATTTCCTGACGACGGGTTGATACCCGAAACGTTGAATAAAGCACTTTTTGCAGCATCAACGACAGTCTTTGAGTGCCGCCAATCCGCACCTATATATATATATATATATTGTTTGTACTGGTTGGTGGGCTTTACTTTAGTCCTCTTTGTTCACATGCATCTACAGTATAAGCCCTGCAGCTTGCAAGTTAAAGAAAAAAATAAAAAATAATAATAATATATATATATATATATATATAGTATTGTTTTTTTTCTACTGTTCTGTGCTCTGTATCCCAGTACGCCCTGGCAATGTTTCATAGATGTGCTATAAACTGTCTTGTATTTGTATTTGTGCTGCAGCTCTGTCGCTTAGTAACCAGCCAGCTCACTGCAGCCTTTGGCCAATATTAGTGATATATTGTATTGTGAGCTATGAGGTGGTCAAAATCAGGGCTGGCCCACCCGTTACGCAGGGTATGCAGCTGAGTAAGAAGTCACAGTGAGGAGGGCATCGGCAGCATGGACTGGACCACACCCCCAGCCTACCCGGAAGTTCATGCTGCATACCACCGGCTCTGGCAGTGGTGGCTTCTGCCAGAAACCAGCATGTGGAGCGCAAGCTAGTGAAGGGGAGTGTGTGTTGATGAGTGACAGGCCAGTCCCCATTTGACCAGGCATAGTTGTAAGTGTCAGCAGTAGGAGACGGGCCGAGTGCATGGCTGGCATGATCAGAGTTTGTATATCTCACTCATGAGACTGCAGATGCGCGGGCACCATGCTGACCTCCGTGATTCTCCTTCAGCTGCCCCAGAATCTCTTGCTGCTGCTACTGCTGCTTGGAGCTGTTACAGGTACTGAGACTAAGGGGTCTATTTACTAAGCCTTCAGATGGAGATAAAGTGGATGGAGATAAAATACCAGCCAATCACCTCCTAACTGCCAATTTTCAAACACAGCCTGTGACATGTCAGTTAGGAGCCAATTGGTTGGTACTGTATCTCCACCGACTTTATCTCCATCCAAGGCTTAGTAAATAGACCCCTTAATACCCAACCTTGAGGACTTCTCCCATGCTAGTGTCAGGTCTCAGGGGGCATCAGTGCCAAATTTTAGGGAGTAGTAGTGTCAGGTCTCAGGGGGAAGCAGTGCCAGGTCTCAGGGGACAGGAGTGCCAGGTCTCAGAGGGCAGCAGTGCTTGGTCTAAGAGGGGAAGTAGTGCCAGGTCTCAGTAGGCAGCAGTGTCAGAACTCAGGAGGCAGAGCAGGTATACTATGTTTAATAACAATCAGATCTGGCCGGCCCATTGGGCAGAGTACGCATTCACGTACAGTTCCATGTCTGCAAGGGCACCATCTCCTGACACTGGGACAGAGCTTCCTGACACTATGTCATGACTGTGGCTTTTGTGAACCCGGTGTTAGTGAATTCTGTGCGGGCGACTGCAGGACTATGTGTATATTAGGCTGGTCTGTAGGAATCAGTGAGAAGAAGGAGCAATCCCCGACCGGGGATCGAACTCGGGCCTCGGCAGAGAAAGCTGTATCCTGAGCACTGGATCACCAGGGACTTGGTGTTGATAGCAGGATGGTGAATGTTTTGGTGAGATTGAACTGGATATACTGTCACAGGAGTAGGTGCTTGTGTACTCAAGGTTACTATGAAATAGGTTCTCTAGAGTTGCGCAGAACTGGGCTGGTTACTGGCGAGATTGAGAAGCGGACAGGTTACTGGTGAGACTGGAACTGGGCTGGTTACTGGTGAGATAGTGAGCCGGACTGGTTACTGGTGAGACTGAGAACCGGGCTGGTTACCGGTGAGACTGGGAACCGCACTGTGAACCGGGCTGTGTACCGGTATACTGGAACGCAACTGTAATTCGGGCTGTTACCGGATATAACCAGAAATGCAACTGAAAGTAGAACGATGACTTTAAGACAAGGCTGTAGAACACTGTGGCTGTGGCTTTTAAACGAGACTGAAGAATACTGCGGCTGTGGCTTTAAGACGAGACTGGAGAATACTGCAGCTGTGGCTTTAAGATGAGATTGTAGAATACTGCAGCTGTGTTTTTAAGGCGAGACTGTGGAATACTGCAACTGTGACTTTAAGATGAGACTGTAGAATACTGCAGCTGTGGCTTTAAGACGAGACTGAAGAATACTGCAGCTGTGGCTTTAAGATGAGACCGTAGAATACTGCAGCTGTGTCTTTAATATGGGACTGTAGAAATACTGGATATCAATGGTAACACAACTGTAATCCAGACTGGGTAGCAAAAGAGCAGAGTTTTACAGGAACCGAAGTACAAGTGTTACCTTTAGGGAGCTCAGCTTCTAAGCTCACACAGAGCTGTGTGTGACACAAGGAACTGGCAGAGTCTCCAATTCAAGTCTCCTGACTTATACTTCTTGGTGCTTGGTGAGCAGTGTAAGGTGATTCAGAGAGTCTCTGGCTGACATAAGATTGGACAGCTCTGGGTCAGTTGAACAGTCACTGTCACGTGAGTACTCTAGACTAGGCTCTGATGTGGAGTGAGGCCTAGCAGGCTGAAAGAACACTGAAGCCTGAACTTCTGCAAACAAACAGAGTATGCTGGCTTTTAGGTCTAAACTTCAGATTGCTGAATTCAGATTCACACAGAAGATTAATCACCACAGGTGGAGCTCATTAACTCTGCACTCAGGAAACTCATGGTACTGACAAGCTGTTTATCCCAGTGAGCAAAAAGACACAGGATCCAGAACAGATGGCAGGGGTAAGTCACCAAATATGAGAACTACAGTCAGGATCGTGACACACTATCTCCCTGTCACCCCAGCCTTCCTAGTCACCCACTATCTCCCTGTCACCCCAGCCTTCCCAGTCACCCACTATCTCCCTGCAACCCCAGCCTTCCCAGTCACCCACTATCTCACTGTCACCCCAGCCACCTCAGTCACCCACTATCTCTGTCACCTCTGCCTCCTCAGTCACCCACTATCTCCCTATACCCTTGGAGGTACTATTGTGTGGCCACACCCTTTCCTTGTGAGACCACACCCCTTTTAAAATTTGATTCCATCAAGGGGCGCCATAATCTAAACTCGCTTAATAAATAAGTAAGCTCGGGCCGGTCCTGGTCAAAATTGACTGGACATGACTGGAAATTAATGTTATTGATGTTAATAATACTCTAGGAACAAAAAAAATCCCAAATGATGCGCTTTTAGCTTTTTTGTCAATTTTAGAAAAAAAAAATCCAAAAACAGTCACGGCGGTTTGGCAAATCCAAAACCAGATGACAAATCAGAGCCAAATCCAGCAAAAATGGCCCTGCGCAAATCTCTAGTCCTATTTGATGCCGGAGAATAGGCCGCTACTACTATTCAGCTTCATTGAACTGCACTGGACCTAAAAATTTAAAACAAGTACGGAAAACTTACATGATATAGGGGTCTATTTACTAAGCCTCAGGTGGAGATAAAGTGGCTGGAGATAAAGTACCAGCCAATCACCTCCTGCCATTTTTCAAACCCAGCCTGTGACATGGCAGTTAGGAGCTGACTGGCTGGTACTTTATCTCTGGCCATATTATCTCCACCTGAGGCTTAGTAAATAGATCCCATAGTCCTGAAATACCCAGCGATCCTTAGAATCAGTGCTGTTATCTCCAGTTATTGCACATTGTGAAAAAGTAGATAAGCTTTTTGCACTGCACCTGCGCATTATTAATTGGCCCTGATATGTAGATGTATCTCATTTATATTAACTTGCTCTTTGATATCATGGAAATCCCTCCTCTGTTCCTGCCACTTATATATGTATCAACAGGCATCAAGGAACAACTTTTTGATCAAGTAAGCGGAACCCTAAGGAGTTCTCTGCCACTAAATGACTTTCATGTATTAGCGTGCACATGCCCTCCTGCTAATCTTACTGCCTACATTGCTTAGCCATCCGAGGCCTCTTTTATGATTTGTAGTCTTATATTTATTACATCCCACAGAGTCGGTTATTCTAGTTGCCCAGGGATATTACACAGCTTTATTGTGTTCTGCGCTGGGTACAACTGTATCCAGAGAACGGCTTTGTGTTATGTCCCAGGGCAACCAAAATAAACAAGTCTGTCTTCTACAAAAAATACATTGCTCAAAAATACAATTACTTGTAAATTAAATGTACTGTATATTCAGGATAGATAGACAGACAGTATATACTTAAATTTCTTAACCCCTTCAGTGGTGAGTTTTCAATTTAAAAACACACCATGGGGGGGGGGGGGTGTATTTAAATTGGCGTGGGAACAGGGGGGAAGGTGCAGGGGGTGCCAGTGATTGGGCAGGGCAAGGTTATCACCTTGCAATCCCTGCGGGAATAGCCAATCCCAGCGCTGATTTCCGGCTGCCTTGCGGTGCCCGGGAATCAGCATAAGCCATTATACAGCTAAGCCCTCCCCCCGGGCAATAGGAGTCCAGGGGGCGAGCTAAACTCCATCACAGAGTATGCTGATTCCCCAGGGAATCAGCAGGTAGTATGCACGGAAATTATCCGGGGTTGCCAGCGCTGACAGCATAATATTTATGTGCATACCACCGAAGGGTGATTTGCTTGCATTGTTTTAACAGTATTTATTTGTTTAGAGAGAAATTTAAGGCCCGTACACACTGGCCGATATATCGGCCATTCTATTGAACGACCGATATATCGCGGGTCTGTCGGCCAGGGTGTACGGGCGATATGTCTGTGAACTCCTTTGTTCACAGACATATCGCGTCGGCCCTGCAGCACAGCTGATGGACAATATATCTACCGATATATTGGCGCATCGCTGTGTGTACGGGCGATCAGCCGACCGCCCGTACAGATGCTGCGGCAGCCGACGGAGATTGACAGCTGAACTGGGCGGGTGTGTGTACACACCCGCCCAGTTCATGACATCAGTCCCCGATTTATCGGGCAGTGTGTATGCACAGCACACTGCCCGATCCGTCCACAGATAGATCTGCAGATCAATTGATCTGCAGATAGATCTATCAGTGTGTACCAACTTTTAGAGTAGTATAAAAATATATTTTGTCATTGTTAAACTATTTGTCAAATTCATTATTATTATTATTTGCTACTAAATACATTCCTATTATTTGGGTCCTCCTGTCCCATTAAGGGGTTCTTGTCTCTGTGCCAGAACCAGTAACTCTCTCTTAGAAGACTGAAGTACTGAATTCATTTAAAAATTGGAGATGCGGTCAGGATCCCAGCGGTTGGGATCCTAGCTGTCGAAAGACCAACACTAGAATCCCGAAACTGGTCAGAATGCCAGTGCCGGCATCCCAATAGGATCACAATTCCTGTTCCCAACAGTCGGACTCCCATTCGACTGCCTACCGGGATGGACGTCAGTGAGGTAAGCCGCACTAGGAAGGTGGGGGCGGGGGGTAGATTTAGGTTGAAGGGAGAGGGGGTTAGGGACCCACAGTGTGTGTTAAGCAGCGGAGAGAGGGGGGGTTAGGATTAGGCACCACGGTGGAGGGTTAGGCTACAGTGAGGGAGGGTTAAAAGGTAAGGGGGAGAGGGCTAGCTTGCTTCCCGAACCCTGTCAAACAATGTAATGCTGCCGTCGTTTACCTCACCGCTGTCATCCCACCTGCCGGCATCCTGCCCGCCAGCATTTCAGCCCCAACCCAAAACACAGACTGTGAAGAAACATTGGGAGTGAAAAACAGATGTTTTTTGCGATTTTTCCAAATGTATCCCCAATAATTTTTTTTGTGAGCTATTCAATTAGGTCGCCCGAAAAATAGTTCTGACAAAACTGGGGCTGTTTTCGGGGCCTTTGCTTGGTCTGCTGGAGGCAGATGAAAGGCAATCCCTGGTAAGCAGTAAGTTGTGTCTTGCACCGGCTTATCAGGGATAAATAGCCCCCGGCAACACAATTACCCGCATCAATTGTGTGTTACATGTTGTAAATAGAAAATTGCCCTCAGTTCATCTTCCAGTTTTCCCTCCAACCCTTTAGAATGTAGGACCCTCCACCTTCTTGGTTTTCACCCTGGGCTATCCTTGTCTCCAGTGTGCTCTCAATCACAGCTGTTATATTGTCTGCCCGCCCTTCCCTGCCATCGTGTTACAGGATGCTACTGCTGTTATCATCTCTTTTATTTCATTGCATGATTATTTCACCGATTGGTTTTTGATCCTCTACTGTCGGTTTGATCCATTTTATACTTTACTGGTTACCAGCCCGTCAAAATTACGAGACAACATAACAGTTATGTCAGTGCAGGCGGCTGTGTGTGCGCTGAACGGAGCAACACTTAAATTGCTCAGTCGGGCGCCATCTAGTGGCCGCCAGTGCACCAAAACATCTGAATCCCCCCCCCCCCCCCCGTAGAGGTGAGGAGCAGTGTTAGCCTCTTATTATATAGGATGTTTAGTTTACACTATTGAAATTCTTTATGTACAGTGCTATGGACACTTTGTGCCACCATATAAATAAAGGATAAGAATAATTAAAATCTGTTACTTCTGGCAAATTTTGTTGCAAATAAACTTTTCACGAGTTTAGAAACTTTGTTTCCCCCTCCACCCTCTATGTTCCTCAGCCTCTGTGGAAGTCTATAGATTTCTAGTCATTTCTTTTTTGTCTGGGGACATTAACCACAGAACTGTGTCAAAACAAGACATTCTGCTCAAGGTACAACTATAATAACCAAGGCGAAAACACCAGTGCAGCCGGGTGTATAGAAATACATCAATGTCAGCTCTTGTTATAGCAAGACGACTCACTCAGGTGAGGTGCGCAGAAAGGGCTGCAACAGCATAACCCTTTATATGGCTCCTAAAGGAAAACTACTGACAGAACATGGGGGGTAATTCCAAGTTGATCGCAGCAGGATCTTTAGGGGTCATTCCGAGTTGTTCGCTCGGTAATTTTCTTCGCATCGCAGCGTTTTTCCGCTAACTGCGCATGCACAATGTCCGCACTGTGACTGCGCCAAGTAAATTTGCTTTGCAGTTAGGAATTTTACTCACGGCATTACGAGGTTTTTTCTTCGTTCTGGTGATCGTAATGTGATTGACAGGAAGTGGGTGTTTCTGGGCGGAAACTGGCCGTTTTATGGGAGTGTGTGAAAAAACGCTACCGTTTCTGGGAAAAAACGCAGGAGTGGCTGGAGAAACGGAGGAGTGTCTGGCCGAACGCTGGGTGTGTTTGTGACGTCAAACCAGGAACGACAAGCACTGAACTGATCGCACTGGCAGAGTAAGTCTCGAGCTACTCAGAAACTGCACAGAGAAGTCTTTTCGCAATATTGCGAATCTTTCGTTCGCAATTTTGAGAAGCTAAGATTCACACCCAGTAGGCGGCGGCCTAGCGTGTGCAAAGCTGCTAAAAGCAGCTTGCGAGCGAACAACTCGGAATGACCCCCTTTGTTAGCAACTGGGCAAAACCATGTGCACTGCAGGGGAGGCAGATATAACATGTGCAGAGAGAGTTAGATTTGGGTGGGTTATTTTGTTTCTGTGCAGGGTAAATACTGGCTGCTTTATTTTTACACTGCAATTTAGATTGCAGATTGAACACACCACACCCAAATCTAACTCTCTCTGCACATGTTATATCTGCCTCCCCTGCAGTGCACATGGTTTTGCCCAACTGCTAAAAAAATTCCTGCTGCGATCAACTTGGAATTACCCCCATTGTTCTCTAAGACACCATCACCAGCATCATTTATTTATAAGGCACCATAACACTATTTACATTTGAAGCACCCTCTATTATTATGAGAGTCTGAAGCAAAGCATGTAGTTAAAACAAAGGCTTAAACTAGAATTGCTTAAAAAAAAAGTTTTTTGTGTTTTTCTGTGAGGGAGGAGGGGTGCACACTGCTCCTCGTCTTCAGCACCTAGAACACTGGACGCCTGGTACCATCACACAGAATTGTTGTTGCTGGCTCTACTTGTTTTTTTAAGTCCGGTATATGTTCAGGATGCCGGCAGTCTAAATGCCGGCGCCAGAATCCCATCATGCGATCAGTTTTTGCACCACCGGGGAGCGTTGGGGTTAGGCTGCGGGATGGGAGGGTTAGAGGGTGAGAGTAGGCAGAGCCGGCCCTAGGCATAGGCAAACTAGGCAAATGGCTAGGGCATTTGGTATGCCTAGGGGCACAAGCAGCTTCTGCTGATTAAAATGATATGCAGCATGCCAATATTCTGTGTGTGACTGCGGGTGTATCTGCATACGAAATGCTACATTACAGTGTATTCCTGAAAATCACTGTAATGTAGCATTTCGTATACAGATACAGTCATAGTCGCACACAGAATATAGGCATACCACATATCATTTAAATCAGCAGAAGCTGCTTGTGCATCCTAGCCACATAGTAATGCAAATAAGGTGCATTTTTCATCAAAAAAGGCATCCAACATTAGCAGAGCTGCCAGCTGACTCACGCCAGGCATCTCCTGCTGCATGGCGTATTGAGACAAGATGTATGTGGACACATCTGTATCCAAGCAGAGGCAGAGGTCAGTGTTAGTGAACATGTGAGTGCTGTGTGCCGGGGGGTTGGTTGGTTGTGCAGTAGTGTTCCGCGTATGTGTAAGGAACATTATGTGTGTCACATGTATAAATGCATTAATAATGTGCAGGAAATGTGTAAGGGGCACTATGTATGTCATTATGTGTATAAGGGCATTAATGTACGGCATACAGTATGTGTAAGGGACATTATGTGTATAAGGGCATTAATAAAAGTTGGCATAATATGTAAGGCACATTATGTTTACAAGAACATTAAAAATATGTATCATGGCCCTCATTCCGAGTTGATCGCTCGCAAGGCGAATTTAGCAGAGTTGCTCAGGCTAAGCCTACGCCTACTGGGAGTGTATCTTAGCTTCTTAAAATTGCGACCGATGTATTCGCAATATTGCGATTACAAACTACTTAGCAGTTTCAGAGTAGCTTCAGACTTACTCGGCATCTGCGATCAGTTCAGTGCTTGTCGTTCCTGGTTTGACGTCATAAACACACCCTGCGTTCGCCCAGACACTCCCCCGTTTCTCCGGCCACTCCTGCGTTTTTTCCGGAAACGGTAGCGTTTTTATCCACACGCCCCGAAAACGCCGTGTTTCCGCCCAGTAACACCCATTTCCTGTCAATCACACTACGATCGCCGGAGCGAGGAAAAAGCCGTGAGTAAAAATACTATCTTCATTGTAAAATTACTTGGCGCAGTCGCAGTGCGATTATTGCGCATGCGTACTAAGCGGAACTTCACTGCGATGCGATGAAAATTACAGAGCGAACGACTCGGAATGAGGGCCCATATGTAAGGGACATTACTGTGTGGTATGTGTACAAATGCTACTGTGTGGCATTATGTGTATAAGGTGCTGTACTGTGTGGCACAACATATAGAAAGGGCACTACTGTGTGGTCAAATGTGAATAAAGAGTGATATGGTGTGGTGTAATGTGAATAATAAGCAATGCAGTGTGATGTAAACTGTATATATAGGGCACTACTGTGAGGAGTAACGTATATAAGGTAAAGTGGTGGAACGTGAATTAGGGACACTATTGCATGATAAAATGCAAATAAAGTTGCACTACTGTGAATTGGGGGTACTGTTGTGTGGCCATGCCCCTTCCCAGGAACAACATATCCCTTTTTGGTCTGTGCACCGAATGTGCGCACTGTTCCTATTTAAAATATAGGAGTTAGGAACACCAAAATGAAGACTGCTATGGGTGAGGGGTGATGGTGCTGGGAAAGGGGCACAGGGTCAGAGGCAGAACTAGTGGTGGTGCTAGGGGGCACCAGCCAAAATCTTGCTTAGGGCATTATATTGGTTAGGGCCGACTCTGGGAGTAGGTATACTTACCAAACCCTTGTCGTGATTCTCTTCATCGGTATGCCGCTGTTGGAGTTCTGACTGTCGACTTCCCAAACACCGGGATTGCGTATCATACCCTTAAATCCATTGTAGCAACGGTTTAGACCATGACCAATGAATTAGGAACTACTTCTGAATTGCAGAAAGTTGTTTTACAGTCACTGGTGGCGCTGAGTAGCAGGGGCGTAGATGTTAACAGTGCTGTATAGTGCTTTCTTTCTATGAAAATTCACATCCTGCTTGCTGAAAGTGCTATGGCCAGGTAAGTATTTCCACAGTTTATAACAGGAGTAGACAACCTGTTGCTATCAATGTGTTGGATAATATCTAATTGAGCTCAGTATGCCAGTTCTATATGCCATCAGACCCCTCTCCATGCTCTTGTTTGCCATCAGACCCATATATGTCATCACGTTCCTTCAAATGCCTCTTATATTCCATCAGACCCCTCCGCATGTCCCTTATATGCCATAAGACTCCTACATATGACCCCTATATGTCATCAGACCCCTCCCCATGTCCCTTGTGTGCCATCAGACCCATATATGCCATCACATTTCTACAAATGCCTCTTATATGCCATCAGACTGCTCCACATTACCCCTATATGCCATATGACCTTTACACATGCCCCTTATATGCCATCAGACTCCTAAATATGCCCCTTGTGTGCCATCAGACCCATACATGACCCATGTATGCCATCACATTCCTACAAATGCCTTTTATTCTATCAGACTCCTCCATATGCCCCTATATGCCATCAGACCCCAACATATGAACCTTATATGCCATCAAACCCCTTCCTACACCCCTTTACCATCAGACCCATACATGCAGGGCCATCTTAACAGCAATGTAGGCCCATGGGCAAAGCAGTGCACTGGGACCCCTACCCATCCTCCAGTGGTAGGGATGGGGGGTGTTTTGATGTCCCATGGGAGTGTTCTATATTCCGCTCAGCATATAGGACCTGGAACAGTAATCTTTTATAATTATTCCTTTGCTGCACAGATGGTGAGAGCTGGGATCGATGGGAGATCAATATACTGTAGAAGGGGGTATTGGGCTTAATGAAGGGGTTAGGGAGGGGGTTAGCACATATAAACATACATGAAATGTAAAGTTGTATGTAATATATGTGCTGCCTGCCTTACCCTGGGATCAGCAGCAATGCTGTGTCTCACTGAACCACCGTTGTACAGGACACACTGCACAGCAATTAGCTTGTCTTTCCTCCAAAAGCCAAGCCCCAGACTCCTGTGAAACTAGCCAATGGGAGTCTGAGGACAAGCTTATACTGTAGAGGAAAGACCAGCTAAGTGCACAGGGCAGCACCGCTACGGCTCACTGAAACACAGCAGTGCTGCTGATCCCTGGGTAATGTTGGTTATATGTGCTAACCAAACCCCCCCTTGCACCCTTGCAATGTCTGATCTGCACTGCAGCCGCCACTGTTGTTATTAATAAGAACAATATGGCGATATTCATTGCGATTTTGTACATACAGAGTCGCAGAACAGATTTGAACATGGGGGGGTATATTTACTAAAAATCATGTTTGTGCCGATTTGCTGGGAGTTTATACTCGATTTTTATCGGACGTATTTTGCTGAAACTTTTTGAATACATTTTCGGGAATTTACTAAGGTGCAGGGTTTTGGGTTTTCGTATTTTCCGATGTCGATGTGATTCGTATTGTCGAGCAGTATTTTACAGGAGTGATTAGTAAACACAATGACACAATGAAGCCCGGCCGGATCAGTGAGATCCATGCAGGGCTTTACTGTGCACATTATGAGAAGTGTTTAAAGAGTTAAATGTAAAAAAAAAAAAAATTGCGTGGGGTCCCTCCTCCTATGTATAACCAGCCTCAGGCTCTTTGAGTCAGTCCTGGTTGTAAAAATACAGGGGGGAAAATGCGTAGGGTCCCCACATATTTATACAACCAGCACCAGGCTCTGCGTCCGGTACCGGTTCAAAAAATACGGGGGACATAAGATGTAAGGGTCCCCCGTATTTTTAAAACCAGCACCAGCCTCCACTAGCCAGAGAGATAATGCCACAGCCGGGGGACACTTTTATATAGGTTCCTGCATCCGTGGCATTACCCCCCCCCCCCCCCAACTAGTCACCCCTGTCCGGGGTTCCCTGGATGAGTGGGGACCCCTTAAATCAAGGGGTCCCCCCCGTCCAAGCACCCAAGGGCCAGGGGTGAAGCCCGAGACTGCCCCCCCCCCCCATCCCTTTGTGTAAAAAAAAGAATATTGTTTTTTTTTGTGGTAGAACTACAAGTCCCAGCAAGCCTCCCCCACGCATTTTTTTTCCAAAAAATTTTCAGGAAAACAGACCCTTTCCCACAGATAAGCACGGATGCACGGATCTCACTGATCCGTGCATGACTATCCAAACACGCCAGGAAAAAGCAGGTCTATTTTTTTGCTGCTTTTTTTTTTACAAAGTTTATGCTTTACCAGCAGTGTTTGGCTGTTGGGGGTCATTCCGAGTTGTTTGCTCGTTGCCGATTTTCGCTATGCTGCAATCTGTTGCTAATTGCGCATGCGCATGGTACGCAGCGCGCATGTGCTAAGTTATTTAACTAAAAACTTAGCAGTTTTGCTGTGGATCCTGCGGCGCTTTTCAGTTGCACTGCTGATCGGTGAATGATTGACAGGAAAGGGGCGTTTCTGGGTGGTAACTGAGTGTTTTCCGGGAGTGTGCTAAAAAACGCAGGCGTGTCAGGGAAAAACGCGGGAGTGTCTGGAGAAACGGGAGAGTGGCTGGCCGAACGCAGGGCGTGTTTGTGACGTCAAACCAGGAACTAAACGGACTGAGTTGATCGCAATCTGTGAGTAGGTCTGGAGCTACTCAGAAACTGCAAAGAATTATTTAGTAGCAGTTCTGCTAATCTTTCGTTCGCTATTCTGCTAAACTAAGATACACTCCCAGAGGGCAGCGGCCTAGTGTGTGCAATGCTGCTAAAAGCAGCTAGCGAGCGAACAACTCGGAATGAGGGCCATTGTCGGCAGTGATTGAGAATACAAATCCTTAGTAAATTACCGTGTTGTATGAACAAACAGCCGCATTTGATCGATGCTCTATTCATTCGTATTTATGACCTCTGCCGTGAAAAACATGCCGAGGTTTGTGCTTAGTAAATTCCCGTGTTAACACTTTGAAAAAATAAACAAACTCGGACAAAATCGGGACTTTAGTAAATAAACCCCAGAGTATCAGAAAAGTAGGGGGCATTAATGGTGACTGAGAGGTAACAAGGAGGCAGCTAAAAAGACGCACGGAGATGTTGCATCAACAACTCACAAAGGAGCAAATACTTAGACAGGGAAACAGCATTTGCCATAGGGCTGGAGCAAGCTTAGATGGTGCGACTACAATGCGGGCAGTGGGCGTCTGAGTCCTTGCACATTTGGACACACAGATGTACCTTAGGGAAGGGCTGTTTATCACCGTCAGCATTAAAATGAAGACACGGCTGCTGCAAAACACACAGCCAAGGCTGCATCTGTGTTCGACAGCCCTACAGTTTTACCCACACACTGCCACATACACATTGCTATTATTTTTCACTTAAATGCTGCATTGCTAGTCAATGAGCCAAATGGGGTAAGATAGTACAGTATAAAGTATAAATACTATATACACTTTATGCACCGGCCTTGTATGCAATACCTAGCATATGTCTATACAAGTATATGCAATGTGTATATTTCAATAACCTACCAGAACTATTAAACTAAATTAAATATTTAAGTCTATTGACATGATAAATAAGGAAGTAGAAAAAATGAGCATGTGCTTCTTAAATAATTAATAATAACAAATTCAAAAGGTAATACACAACACAAAAGTCAATTAGAGAAACCATACGTACATTCATCATAGGATTCTAGTCAAATTACTGAGGTCTCCAGGGCACTGAAAATATTTCAGCAAATCCATTAACAGGGAAACATGCAGCGATTTACCTGACACAGATAGAAGAAACATACTGCAAAGCAAAAAATGATGCAGATGAGGACATTTATCATTTTCAAAGGGGGATCATTGATGACAAGCAGAACTGTACACATTGGGTTCACACTCTTCCTCTTCCCTTACAGACATTAGTGGCAGGAACGTCATGGTAGGACCTGGGCAAAGCAATGCACTGTGGCCCCATTCACTGGAGCCAATAAAAAAAATCATAACATACCCCCCTTGCGATCCTGCGCTGCCTCTCCGCGTGCTGCCATACAGTGAATGGCTATCAGCACTATGAATGCTAGCTCCAGCCATCCACCAATCAGAATGCTGATAGCCATTCACGGTGTGGCTGCAGGCTGAGAGGCAGGTGGAAAATGCTGCCTGGCTGCTGTGATTGTGCAGTCACCACCCACCCCTGCTCAAAAGCCCTAGAATTGTGGGTCACTGGGCAGCTGCCCAGTGTGCATATATGTTAAGATGGGCCTGATTATTGGAATTAGACATTAAAGTAATTAACACACTCTGCTAATGTATATAACAAAAGGAAAGTGGTGAGGGATTCCGCACTAGAACCCTCCTCAGTTCCCTACTGGACACACAATAGACCGTATGGAGAATCTGGGGAGGTTAATATTCATGATTCCTGAGTTTAATTATACGGGTTGGTGGTGCTCCCTGTAACATAGTATCTAAGGTTGAAAAAAGACAATTGCTTAATATTCAACTTAAGCAAGGGATACGCCAGGGAGCCAGATAGGGTTTTGCTGCCTTTATGAGGGCAAGTGAGCAGTGGGATCCATTCCTCAGGTCAAGGGCATAGGTACCATAGCTGCAGGGATTGCAACTGCTATGGGGCCCAGAGGTGAGAGGGGACCACCTTCACTGTCACAGATAAATGTTATATACAAGGGCATAGCTACCATAGCTGCAGGGATTGCAACTGCTATGGGGCCCAGAGGTGAGAGGGGCCCATCTTCACAGTCACAGATAAATGTGTTATATACAAGGGCATAGCTACCATAGCTGCAGGGAGTGTAGCTGCTATGGGGCCCAGAGCTGAGGGGCCACCTTCCCTGTCACAGTTACATGTGTTATATACAAGGTCATAACTACCATAGGTGCAGAGAGTGCAGCTGCTATGAGGCATAGAGCTGAGAAGGGCCAATCTTCCCTGTCACAGTTACATGTTTTATTAATAATAATAATAATAATAATTTGTCCAACAGGACTCAAGGCGCTTTACAGACATCAAAAACAATGCACATAATAGAGATTTAAGTAAACCACCAACAGGCAGGCTGCACAGATATAAAATCATAATGCAGGATTTGGTGTAGGCATTTTGGGTAATAACTTCCAAGGGTTGTGTGTTCCACCCTCACAAGGTACCAGGTGAGGCAGCAATCTTGGGCAAACTGCGTAGGATTACCTTGGTCGGAATAGTCTACCCCTAGAAGAGTGTTAAAGTCGAAAAATATTGTAATACATGCCCCATGTACTAACCCCATGCACATGCCCGCTGCTCGCCGTGCGTGCACATATCCGCAATTTGCGTAGGATCGCTCCGGCGATCATGCGCGTGATATGGGTATTTACGGCTGAGTTTGTGAGCGTGTAGCGGGTTATTAGAACATTACATATTTAACCCAAATAGTGCATTTTGTACCCATAGTTCCCTTTCACCATGTCAGCGAGTATTAATAGTTTAAACAGTTCCTGGACAGAGGGATTCGCCTTTGCATGATAGGAAGGGTCAGATAAAGGTTGGCAGGTGATGTCTAGTATCCAGCTGTAGGGTATTTTGAGGGTAACATTCCGGTGTTGGTTAGAGAAAGATCGCATGTTCCAGCGTATAGTTATGTGCAGAAGCAGAATATGAACATTAACTGTATTTACTGTAAATTACGTATGCGGCGGGAATCCAGAGGATACCACCCACAAAAGCAGTTGGGAAAAGACATCGCCCACCTATTCAAATCACCTATGACCTCTTCTGTAATGTAAAGACACATCCCTGTGTCCAATGGACAATGAGATTACAGTGACCATTGTATTGTGTATGCATGTTGTGTATAAAAAGACCATTGTTGCCTGGCCGGTCAGAAGACTCTGAACGCTATCTGTATGACCAGCGGAGGACCGAGCCGGGTTGCGCTTGCGCACATTCTCACGTATGTACATTCTCTGTAGCCATTATTCTGTTTAGATTTACTTGTTAGCCTGTAGTGTATAAATTGTATTGTTTACCTTTTGGAATCAATCCACTGTGGCCTTAGAACCCGGTGGTTTCAACTACAAATCGGTGTGGTGTCTTCGCTTTCCTGCAAGGGCTTTAAAGTGTATTTATCTGTATAAGGTGTATAGGTATTGATAAGGTGTATGCACTGCGGGTACTTTATACCGTCAGCGCTACTTAAGGTTTAAGTTATAACATCGTTACAGTACTTTGCTGTTAAGGGTTTAAAGTGTGATCATATTATTACATTGTATCATTAACAAGGTTTAAAGGTTATCAAGTGTGTGTGCGCTCGCTGTGTGTTCTCTGTACACTCAGCGCGGCGTGTGTACGCCAAGTGCGTACCACGTGCAGGACTCTGTACGCAAATAGCGTACAAAGTGCGTAGCACGTGCATTTAGTCTAGCGGCCATAGCGGCTCCACGGTAATAGTGTATTTAGAGGTATAGCTTTGCGGTCTAAGATAATATCGACATTATCAAGAGATAAACATAATGGGGAGAATTGCAAAGTCCTAAAGTTCAGAGTAGGGTCCCAACAAAACCACCAAATCCATGTATTTTTTATCCCATCCACAAGCATACCTGTTGGGGCAGCCATGTTGGGCGCACTACGAAAGTTACACTGTGGTAGGTGAGCTCAGTTCATGTATGTATGATATACCCAGTAGTAGTATGATATACCCTGTATGGAGATCACAATAACAGGGTGTGCAATCAGTGGAGGTACACATTACAGGAAAAGCACCCAGTGGGGTGAAAGAGAATTAAAAAAAAAACAGGGTAAAAAAACATTTGCAGGTAACCAGTGGCAGATGGACAATTGTGATAACATTATTTAGATAAAATCATAGTACGGATGGGTATCAGTCGGCTGAGTTTGGATGCCCCAGTCTGTCGGCCTGGCGGGGGTCAGATGTGCTGGAGGATTCCAATGTTTCATGTTTGGCCTCTCAAGGTGGGCATCCAGATGCTGGTGAGTGTGTCTCTTGCTCAGTTTCGTGTTTTGGGAGTTTGCGTCTTCATCTACCAGTAGTGAGTCCTCCTCAGGTTCCAGGGCTCAGCTTGACACTCCAGGTGTAATAAGAGGTCTCATAGTGTGAGCATGCGCATTGTGGTAAATAGGATTCTCAATGGCAGATATGTTGTCATGCTTCAGAGGAGCCTAAGAAGTCCTTAGCTGCTAATAAGGCTAAAAAGAGTGGGGCAGTGTGCATTTAAGTCATAGGAAAATTGGCTTATTGGCATTATCAGCGTGATACTTGGAGTTCTGCCCTGGGCAAATAATGCTATCCTGCCCTGAGGATGCAATGAATGTCACAAAGTCATGGGGTAGTGTGATGTTGGGGAAGAAGCAAGGTGGCTGTTCCATGACTGAATTTGTGTGTATGGATGTGGAGGTGAGGGTAGAGAAGGATTACTGATAATTAAGAGGGGAAGTGTGTTCCCGGTCAGGCCTCAGGTGCAGGGCATTCTTCTCTCTGGGGAAGTCAAATGTTAAGTGTTACGCCTTTAATATTCACCAATGCTTGAAGGGTATCCAATGCCCCTTTCCAATCCTGGGAACGGGTTAATAGTACCCGCTCCCACCTCCCAGCACCCCTGGGTGTGCCATAGAACTCAAAGTTTGCTATAGACATGTAAGAGGTAATTTCCACTCAGCTCAGCAACCTGTATCCCCACAATAGGATCCAATAAGAATGTACACCATTAAAAAAAAAAATATATATATACAATAGTATAAAAAAATCACTATAAACAACTTAAAGAAAACAGTCTATCAAAGCAGATATCCTGTGTAATTATATCTTGGGAAAGTAGTGTAGGTTTTATCCGTCTCCAGGCAAAGGAGAATCGTAGATGCACCTCACACCCACTGATACACTATATACTCTTACTTGATCTGCATAGGTAAGCATGCCTTTAAATATAACCCTTTGATCCTTCTTTTCTTCTGTCTACCCTCCAAAACAGACATATACATTATAAGAAATAAAGAGCAACGTAGTGCAAAACTCTAGCATATTATATAAAAAAAAAGAGAATGTTTAATTTCTCATCTTAAAAGTAAACACATAACAAGAAGGAATACCTGTTGTACAGATGACCTCATGCCAGAAAAGTGAAAATTTGAGGCATATAACAATGGTCTCTCATATGGTATAAAGCCTATGTCCTGCCACAATTGTACAGGTCCTGTAAGCTTTCCTGGTGTTTGTCAGAAGCCTCAATTCCTGGACGCATTTCGATGTGCTTGGTATCTTTCTCAGTAGGTAAACCCAAAGTCACCATTGCATTTGCAAATCATTCAGTATCTTCCGGGTAAAGGTAGAGCAGGACAGCATCTCTAGAAGGAAAACACCATAAACCACTTGCCTGGCATAGTCATATCAGATGCACCCACACCAGGCTGGACTTTCCCTGACATGGTCGCATCTGATGAAACCAGGCAATAAGCCGCTATCAGAGGGATCTACCCGCCACTCTGCTTCCTGATTCTCTCCCACCAGTGCCTGCCATGCTACTGATCGATCAGCCCGGCAGCACTGCTCACCCTGCGGTTGCAGACATTAGAAGCCGCTGGGGAAATGTTAAAAAGCAGCCCTCACCTTTCCGATGGAACCCCACCCCAGAGGCTGCAGAGAGGAGCAGGCGCCAAAAATAATGTGAAGTTGTAATGGTCGCAATGTTCTGACCATCAATGGTCTGATGTTCCAACCACTGGTGTTTGTAACAATGTTTTAAAATAAATATATACTGTATATATTTTTTTATTTAGATTATTTGTTTTTATAAAATAGTATTGGCTATATTTTAATAAATATATGTTCTTAATCTAATTCAATCATAAAAACCCCAACAATTTCTGAGCTGTTTTTGGAAAATATATTAACCAGTTATGTGGCTAAGCATAAGTATAAAGGTTTTATTTGGATTCCTTGTCAAATACATTTACAGTTGTCAGATTTGACACGGAATGCAAACTGATGTTCCTTTACTGGGGCACTGGATTGCCTGTTTGGTTTCCATGACAGTTGAGTGCTATAAGAAGGCCATCTTAATTTTGGCATTCTCCTTGGTTTTCTTCAGGCTTTTGTTTATTGGTGAACTAAAGTCTCCTTCTGAGCTTTTGAGCTAGGCATGTTTGTATTTATGCAACATTCTCATGGTTCCTGACTCCATTTTGTGTAAAATTTACTGCTCCAAGATGGAAAAGATGGCTTTGTGAGGCGTTGAGGAAGTGATAGTTATGCTGGATGTTGATAGCTGGGGCGTAATTTCTGGTGGGTTATTATGATTCTTGTTGTGAACCTACTATAGCTTTAGTGGTAAACCAGAGCAATCAGTGGCCACACTGAGCACTAGATATGGTTTGGATCATCTTCCTTGTCAGGGGTATTTATTTATTAACACCACTAACAAGATGGTCCTTGGGCACCAAACTTTTTTGAGGGTTCATAGTGGAGTTAAAGTAAATTGGGGTGGTGACCTTGTTGGCGCAGGAAGAGTCATTATTGGCAACTAGCAGTCTGATCGTGGTATTTCTGGCCCTAGGTATCGGTTTGTATTGAAATAAAATGTCACCTAATTTTTGTCATATCTGTGTGTCTTTATTTAAATTATTTGCTGTTTAAATATAATTTAGTTACATGGTGTATATAGACAATCACAATTAGGGATTTACAATAATGGATGACTGATTAAGTATGACGGAAACTGATCTCTGAGGTGGGAGGGCTGAGTTAGTTAACATGGAACCGGTTTGGTATTAATGGAAAAGAGGTAACCAAATCGACAGTGTGTGTAGAAGCCAATTAGGATTGAGGGACAGATGACAGGAATGTTTATTTAAGTGGACAGTATCTGGTTTCAGGCCTCTGAATTCCCCCTGCCCTTTCTTCCAATGCTTTGAGTTGTAAACCACAGTAATCAGCAGTCATGTTGGGAGCTTAATATAGTTTATGAAGTTCATTGTCATTCATGCAGGTCATTGTAGTAATAGATACCACCCTCAGGGCGGTCCTTGACTATCGCTCTTTCAGGGGTCCAAGGTGAAGTTAAGGGTGTCATTATCCCCCTATTGCGATTGGGCAGTGAGTCATCATTGACCTTAAGCTAGTTTCTTGTGCTTTATCTGTCATCAGGTTTTTTGTATTTGATTAAACATTCTCTTTAAAGTGCAATGTAATATATAGGTGCTATAAATTATAATTTTACTTTTTTTAAATATGAAAATCTGCCATTATGATAAAGCTATTTAAATAGTTTCATTTAACAGCTGCAGTCAATGTGGGTTTTTTTTAAATAATGGTCACTGTCATATATGCTACATATGCAGTATATTGCAATTTGTAAACTACATTAAAACATTTTTTTATTGTTTTTTAAGGAAAACAGACCTACGAAAGTCGGTTGCACCGATACAGTGCTTAGTAGCAGTCATCACAAATTACATGTGTATTGCATGCAAATTATAGTAAGAACTTTGATGTTTTTAAGACAGTACAAGTGTGGCTTAGTGCAATTTTACAACGCTTGCACAAAATAAAGCAAACCATGGGCTTACACATGTGACAAGCCTCGGAAAACCCTGGGAAATCAGCGTACATTTTGACATTTCATCACAACATTTGTGGAGGAAGGATCTGGTTTCAGACAGGTGTTGAGTCCCAGTTTTTAAAATCCCTTTTCATATTAAATCTTTTTGGCACCTGTTTCTGTGACTTTTACATCAGCTGGAACAAAATACTTGGCTCGGGACCAAGAGACAGCATATAGTGTATATGGATTCTCTCCCCCTCCCCATAAAATAAAATATAGGAGGGATTCCTGATAGAAAGTGCTATAGATGTGAGTGTATTCGGCTGTTTTATGTACAGGTAGATGTGATGTGGCTATAGGGCACATTTATTAACATGTTTACTAAAATAATGTGAAAAAGGGTGTTTTACACCCATTTCACATTATTTTAGTATCACTCAATGGGGGTAATTCAGACTGCATCGCTGCAGCGGCAGCGATCGCAGTCTGAATTACTTTGTGGGTGTGCGCACGTGCAGCGGCCGCACTGCGCGTGTGCAAACCGGGAGCCCAGTGAGATGCTACCAGCATCTCACTGGTGCGATCGCCTCTGCCTGATTGACAGGCAGAGATGGTCGCGGGGTGGGAGGGGGCGTGCCAACAGTGTCAGAGGGCGGTGGCATGTCCGGACCGTTGGGCAGGCCGCGGCGGCTGTGTGATGTCACACGCAGCCGCTGCAACCCAGGACGCAGCGAGTTTCTCCAAACCCTTTCATTGTAATTTTTTTAGTAACCCACATCACAATTCCCATACTTATAATGGGAAATGCGATGTGGCCAAATTTACTAAACAAAAAATAGTTAATAAATACTGTAGTGTGCCCTGTGATAATAACACCAGCTCCAGCTGGCGAAATCACAGGACCGCACTGCGATATGCTGCCTTTTGCTCAGCTTTCTCTGGTCCCCAGCAGAGAAAGCTGTGCGGGACCAGGCTCCGGTAATCAGGTCTGTGTGTCCGATCACCTTTAAAAAAAAAAAAGTTAAAAGAAAACAAAACCTACTTACCTGTCCCAGGAGCCGGTGATCGGTGCTCCAGTGAGCGCTGCCGGGCACCGGGTCCTCCATGTGCTGCGCTGTGACCCCTGTGCAAAAAAGTGGTGCTGCAAAGCAGCAGCTCACTTTACAGCACCAAGGGTCACACACAGCAGCAGGAGCCGGCAGTCTTCTGGAGCAGCGAACACCGGCTCCTGGGACTGGTAAGTATAAATCCCAGGAAAAACTTTTTTGCGGTGTGGGGGTAGTCGCGATAGGGGGGATCACAGTGGTAGCGACAGCAGTAGCGCATGCGCAGCAGGACATCAGGGTATTTTTTACGAAAATTACCCTGATAATGCTGCGGAGAGGCATTGCAGGGACAGAGCTTGCTAGCAAACTCTGCATCCGATAGTTGATACATTCATGCAATGTACTCAATTATCGCATTACGAGTTTGGCCGATATTGTCATCTGTGATCCGCATCATCAGATGCGGATGGTGATAAATCGGCCCCTATATTTTGATAATAGGGATACATTAAAAAATACAGTATGACCAATTTAGAAATGTATCTTCAGCAGAGGTCAGTTTCAGAGGCTTATGCAGGGTTAATTAGTACTTATTTACAAGGATCAGAGGCTCGCAACCTTTGGCCAAGTATACAGCAGCGGATCTTGCCACGGCAAGCAGGACTTTTGCCCGGGGCGCCGCCTTCCGGAGGGCGCCGGCGCCATCCGGAGGGCGCCACACCATGGCAAGATCCGCTGCTGCTGTGCCCCCCGCTGTGAAGGGAAATTAGACGCGCCTTCGTGGGCTGCCCGCTGTGAAGGGAAACTAGAAGCTACTCGTCTAGTTTCCCTTCGTGGAGAGGACCTTTACTGTAATGATGTGCGGTGCGCGTTGACGTCATCGCGCACCGCACAGCAAAGGTCCTCTCCACGAAGGGAAACTAGAGGAGTAGCTTCCTTCGTGGAGAGGACCTTTGCTGTGCGGTGCGCGATGATGTCATCGCGCACCGCACATCATTTGAGCGGCGCTACTACTGTACAGGAGGCGTAACTGACCAAGCCCCCTGTATGAAGCCACGCCCCCTATTGGCTCCCGGGGCGCAAAAAGCCCCTGAACCGGCCCTGCAAGTATAGACAAGTGTTCTATGGCTTAATCAAAATCTGCTCTATTAATGTACATATGGGCCTGTAATATCCTCATCCACATTGTTGATAATCTACGCAGTGATTATGCATGACTGAGTTAACTGGCACTGAATCAAATTCCAGACACAGCCTTTAATAAGTAATTTGAAGAAATACACAGACAGTTTGTAACAATAGGAAGACAGTCTGCAATTTCTTTGGCAGCCCTCTTTGAACTAGTGATGAGCGGGTTCGGTTCCTCGGAATCCGAACCCCCCCGAACTTCACCCATTTTACACGGTTCCGAGGCAGACTCGAATCTTCCCGCCTTGCTCGGTTAACCCGAACGCTCACGAACGTCATCATTCCGCTGTCGGATTCTCGCGAGATTCGTATTCTACGTCGCCGCCATTTTCACTCGTGCATTGGAAATGATAGGGAGAGGATGTGCAGCATTCTCTCAGTTTCTGTGTTCAGTGTGTTGCAAATATCTGTGCTCAGTGTGCTGCAAATATCTGTGCTCAGTGTGCTTGCAAATATCTGTGCTCAGTGTGCTGAAAATATCTATGTTCTCTGCCTGAAAAACGCTCCATATCTGTGCTGCACTGTAGTATATAGTAGGACAGTGCAGAATTTTGCTGACCAGTGACCACCAGTATTATATAGCAGTACGGTACAGTCAGGGCCGGTTCTACACATTGTGGCGCCCAGTGCGAAAGTTTCCACTGGCGCCCCCCCCTGCAGCTAAACAGGGGCGTGGCTTCATAGGGGAGGGTCATGGCCACAATTATGCTCCCAGTAGTTGTGCCCCCAGATCTGCCCCAAGTAGTTGTGCCCCCCAGTTGATTTGCCCCAGTAGATTTGCCCCCTGTAGCTGTTCCCCCTGTAGCAGTGACCTCAGTATGTGCCTCTTGCAGTTGTGCCCCCAGTATTTGTGACCCCTGTAGATTTGCCCCAGTAGCTGTGCCCCCAGTTAATTAGTTAATTTGTCCCTAGTAGTTGTGCCCCCTGTAACTGTGCCCCTTGTAGCAGTGTCCCCTGTAGTAGTGCCCCCTGTAGCTGTGCCCCCAGTAGCTGTGCCCCCAGTTGATTTGCCCCAGTATGTGCCCCCTGTAGTTGTGTACCCTGTAGATGTGCCCCTTGTAGCTGTGCCCCCAGTAGTACTACCCGTTGTAGATGTGCCCCCAGTAGTACTGCCCCTTGTAGATGTGCCCCCAGTAGTACTGCCCCTTGTAGATGTGCCCCCAGTAGTACTGCCCCTTGTAGCTGTGCCCCCAGTAGTACTGCCCCTTGTAGCTGTGCCCCCAGTACTACTGCCCCTTGTAGCTGTGCCCCAGTACTACTGCCCCTTGTAGCTGTGCCCCTATTAGTACTGCCCCTTGTAGCTGTGCCCCCATTAGTACTGCCCCTTGTAGCTGTGCCCCTATTAGTACTGCCCCTTGTAGCTGTGCCCCCATTAGTACTGCCCCTTGTAGCTGTGCCCCCAGTACTACTGCCCCTTGTAGCTGTGCCCCCATTACTACTGCCCCTTGTAGCTGTGGCCCCATTAGTACTGCCCCATGTAGCTGTGCCCCCATTAGTACTGCCTCTTGTAGCTGTGCCCCCAGTACTGCTGCCCCTTGTAGCTGTAACCCCATTAATACTGCCCCTTGTAGCTGTGCCCCCTGTATGTGCCCCCTGTTGTAGCGCTGCGTTGAAACACTAAAAGAAAAATACTTACCTGCCTCACTCCTGCTTCCGCTGGACCGCTGCTGCCGTTGTCTCCGGGCGCCGGCTCCTCTCTATGGGAGAGATGTCATGACGTCTCTCCCATAGCAGCGACGCACTGACACTAGGGGTCAATTTTGACCTCTAGCGTCAGTCAGTGACGCCGGCTGCAGCGGGCAGACACGGCGCTCGCTGCAGCTGGGGAGCGGGGAGGGAGGCTTAGTAGCGGCTCTTGTCACGGCGGCGCCCTCAGGGTAGCGGCGCCCCGGGCAAAAAGCCTGCTTGCCCATGGCAAGAGCCGCTACTGGGTACAGTAGTCCACTGCTCTACCTACCTCTGTCGTCAACTATACTATCCATCCATACCTGTGGTGCATTTTAGTTGTGCGCAGTATATATAGGACAGTGCAGAATTTTGCTGACAACCAGTATATAATATATAGCAGTATGGTAGAGTAGGCCACTGCTCTACCTACCTCTGTGTCGTCAAGTATACTATCCATCCATACCTGTGGTGCATTTTAGTTGTGCGCAGTATATATAGTAGGACAGTGCAGAATTTTGCTGACCACCAGTATATAATATATAGCAGTACGGTACAGTAGGCCACTGCTCTACCTACCTCTGTGTCGTCAAGTATACTATCCATACCTGTGGTGCATTTTAGTTGTGCACAGTATATATAGTAGGAGGACAGTGCAGAATTTTGCTGACCACCAGTATATAATATATAGCAGTACGGTACAGTAGGCCACTGCTCTACCTACCTGTGTCATCAAGTATACTATCCATCCATACCTGTGGTGCATTTTAGTTGTGCGCAGTAAATATAGGAGGAAAGTGCAGAATTTTGCTGACCACCAGTATATAATATATAGCAGTACGGTACAGTAGGCCACTGCTCTACCTACCTCTGTGTCGTCAAGTATACTATCCATCCATACCTGTGGTGCATTTTAGTTGTGCGCAGTATATATAGTGGGAGGACAGTGCAGAATTTTGCTGACCACCAGTATATAATATATAGCAGTAAGGTACAGTAGGCCACTGCTCTACCTACCTCTGTGTCGTCAAGTATACTATCCATCCATACCTGTGGTGCATTTTAGTTGTGCGCAGTATATATAGTAGGAGGACAGTGCAGAATTTTGCTGACCACCAGTATATAATATATAGCAGTACGGTAGAGTAGGCCACTGCTCTACCTACCTCTGTGTCGTCAAGTATACTATCCATCCACACCTGTGGTGCATTTTAGTTGTGCACAGTATATATAGTAGGATGACAGTGCAGAATTTTGCTGACCATCAGTATATAATATATAGCAGTACGGTACAGTAGGCCACTGCTCTACCTACCTCTGTGTCATCAAGTATACTATCCATCCATACCTGTGGTGCATTTTAGTTGTGCGCAGTATATATAGTAGGACAGTGCAGAATTTTGCTGACCACCAGTATATAATATATAGCAGTACGGTACAGTACGCCACTGCTCTACCTACCTCTGTGCCATCAAGTATACTATCCATCCATACCTGTAGTGCATTTTAGTTGTGCGCAGTATATATAGTAGGAGGACAGTGCAGAATTTTGCTGACCAACAGTATATAATATATAGCAGTATGGCACAGTAGGCTACTGCTCTACCTACCTCTGTGTTGTCAAGTATACTATCCATCCATACCTGTGGTGCATTTTAGTTGTGCGCAGTATATATAGTAGGACAGTGCAGAATTTTGCTGACCGCCAGTATATAATATATAGCAGTATGGTAGAGTAGGCCACTGCTCTACCTACCTCTGTGTCGTCAAGTATACTATCCATCCATACCTGTGGTGCATTTTAGTTGTGCGCAGTATATATAGTAGGACAGTGCAGAATTTTGCTGACCACCAGTATATAATATATAGCAGTACGGTACAGCAGTCCACTGCTCTACCTACCTCTGTGTCGTCAAGTATACTATCCATCCATACCTGTGGTGCATTTTAGTTGTGCGCAGCATATATAGTAGGAGGACAGTGCAGAATTTTGCTGACCACCAGTATATAATATATAGCAGTACGGTACAGTAGGCCACTGCTCTACCTACCTCTGTGTCGTCAAGTATACTATCAATCCATACCTGTGGTGCATTTTAGTTGTGCGCAGTATATATAGTAGGAGGACAGTGCAGAATTTTGCTGACCACCAGTATATAATATATAGCAGTACGGTAGAGTAGGCCACTGCTCTACCTACCTCTGTGTCGTCAAGTATACTATCCATCCATACCTGTGGTGCATTTTAGTTGTGCGCAGTATATATAGTAGGAGGACAGTGCAGAATTTTGCTGACCACCAGTATATAATATATAGCAGTACGGTACAGTAGGCCACTGCTCTACCTACCTCTGTGTCGTCAAGTATACTATGCATCCATACCTGTGGTGCATTATAGTTGTGTGCAGTATATATAGGACAGTGCAGAATTTTGCTGACCACCAGTATATTATAGCAGTACGGTACAGTAGGCCACTGCTCTACCTACCTCTGTGTCGTCAAGTATACTATCCATCCATACCTGTGGTGCATTTTAGTTGTGCGCAGTATATATAGTAGGAGGACAGTGCAGAATTTTGCTGACCACCAGTATATAATATATAGCAGTACGGTACAGTAGGCCACTGCTCTACCTACCTCTGTGTCAAGTATACTATCCATCCATACCTGTGGTGCATTTTAGTTGTGCGCAGTATATATAGTAGGAGGACAGTGCAGAATTTTGCTGACCACCAGTATATAATATATAGCCGTACGGTACAGTAGGCCACTGCTCTACCTACCTTTGTGTCGTCAAGTATACTATCCATCCATACCTGTGGTGCATTTTAGTTGTGCGCAGTATATATAGTAGGAGGACAGTGCAGAATTTTGCTGACCACCAGTATAATATATAGCAGTACGGTACAGTAGGCCACTGCTCTACCTACCTCTGTGTCGTCAAGTATACTATCCATCCATACCTGTGGTGCATTTTAGTTGTGCGCAGTATATATAGTAGGAGGACAGTGCAGAATTTTGCTGACCACCAGTATATAATATATAGCAGTACAGCACAGTAGGCCACTGCTCTACCTACCTCTGTGTCAAGTATACTATCCATCCATACCTGTGCTGCATTTTAGTTGTGCGCAGTATTTATAGTAGGAAGACAGTGCAGAATTTTGCTGACCACCAGTATATAATATATAGCAGTACGGTACAGTAGGCCACTTCTCTACCTACCTCTGTGTCGTCAAGTATACTATCCATCCATACCTGTGCTGCATTTTAGTTGTGCGTAGTATATAGTAGGAGGGGACAGTGCAGAATGTTGCTGTGACCACCAGTATATATAGCAGTACGGTACAGTAGTTCACTGCTCTACCTCTGTGTCGTCAAGTATACTACAAAAGTTCAGTAAAATGACCCCAAAATCAAAATTAAAAGCGTCTGAGGAGAAGCGTAAACTTGCCAATATGCCATTTACGACACGGAGTGGCAAGGAACGGCTGAGGCCCTGGCCTATGTTCATGGCTAGTGGTTCAGATTCACATGAGGATGGAAGCACTCATCCTCTCGCTAGAAAACTGTAGTACCACTCCTAGATGGGCCAGATGTTTGTGTCGGCCACTTGGGTCGCTTAGCTTAGTACACAGCTACCTCATTGCACCTCTTTTTTTCTTTGCATCATGTGCTGTTTGGGGACTATTTTTTAAATCGGCCATCCTGTCTGACACTGCAGTGCCACTCCTAGATGGGCCAGGTGTTTGTGTCGGCCACTTGGGTCGCTTAGCTTAGCCATCCAGCAACCTTGGTGCACCTCTTTTTTTCTTTGCATCATGTGCTGTTTGGGGACTATTTTTTGAAGTGCCATCCTTTCTGACACTGCAGTGCCACTCCTAGATGGGCCAGGTGTTTGTGTCGGCCACTTGGGTCGCTTAGCTTAGCCATCCATCGCAAGAAGATGGACAGGCGGGAGGCGTTCCGGGGCGGATACTCACCATTTCCAGACGTTTTCAGGGAGGGGTAAGAAAAATGCAGGCGTGTCCAGGCGAATGGAGGGCGGATGTCTGATGTCAAAGCCGGGACCTGCATCGCTGGAGCCGTCGCACAGGGAATGTAGGTCTAGGGCTAGTCTTGTTTTGTGTGAAACTTTTTTTAGCATAGCAGGGCTGCACAAGCGTTCGCAGCCCTGCTATGCTAAAATACACTCCCCCATTGGCAGAGATTAGTTGATCGCACCAGCAGCAAAAAGTTGCTTGGTGCGATCAACTCGGAATGAGGGCCCATGGGCAGTGCAGTGCAGGAGGGGCAGATATAACGTGTTCAAACTGAAATCTAAATTGCGGTGTAAAAATAAAGCAGCCAGTATTTGCCCTGCACATGTTATATCTGCCACACCTGCAGTGCACATGGTTTTGCCCAACTGCTAACAAATTTGCTGCTCAGGTCTGAATTACCCCCACTGTCAGGCCCGGCGCTACCTGCTCAGCGAAGGGATGCAGTGCAGGGAGGCGCTCCCCCTGCTCTGCATCCCTTCCCTGCTGCGCCGTCCTGTCCCCCCTGCTGCTGCTGCCAACTGCTGTGCGGCGCTGGCAGCATGAAAAGCTCACTTTCCCCCACCCCTCACCTGTGTGACAGCGGCTGGGTACATATCAGAGGAGGGGGCGGAGCTACACAGACTGGAATGGGTGGAGCTAAATGGGACAGAAGGGGCAGAGCTACATGGACCAGGCTGCTGTACTGAGGGAGACAGTGGCTTAGGTAAGTGGAGGGTGAGAGATAAATGTATGTGTGTGTGTGTATATGGTGGGTGTGTATGTGTGTGTCTATACGTGTGAAGTGTGTGTGCGTGCGCTTTATGGATGCTACTACTGGGGGGGCATTACGTATAACGACGCTACTACTGGGGGGGGGGGGCATTACATGTAAGGACGCCAGGGCCATAACTAGGTGTGTGCGAGAGGGGCCTCGCACACAGCGCAGAGCCCTGGGGAGCGCAGAGTCATGCCCCTGTTTAATACTTTATGGAGCATCAGAGCTCCATACAGCTCAATTGCCCAGCCGCAGCCCGCCCCAGCACAGCAAGCCTCCTCAGCTCCACTGCACGGACTCCGTACAGTGGAGCTGAGGCGGCTTGCGGCTGGGGTATGTTGGCGGGTCATTCCCGCTCCCATACTCCGTACTACGGAGCATGGGAGCAGGGAGGACCTGCCAACATGCCCCAGCCACAAGCCTCAGCTCCACTGTACAGAGCTTCAGAGCGGGGAGGACCTGCCAACATGCCCCAGCCGCAGGCGCCGCTCAGCTCCATTGCCCAGCCGCAGCCCGCCCCAGCACAGTACAGCAGCACCAGCCAGTGTCACAGAGGACAGCGGAGAGAGATGGTAAGTGTCTGTCTGTCTCTCTATCTACGCTGTCTGCCATAATGTGTAAAAAGGGGGACTGGCTGCCGTAATGTGTAAAAAGGGGACGCTGTCTGCCGTAATGTGTAAAAAGGGGACGCTGTCTGCCGTAATGTGTAAAAAGGGGACGCTGTATGCCGTAATGTGTAAAAAGGGGGATGCTGTCTGCCGTAATGTGTAAAAAGGGGGACGCTGTCTGCTGTAATGTGTAAGAAGGGAGACGCCGTCTGCCGTAATGTGTAAGAAGGGGGACGCCCTCTGCCGTAATGTGTAAAAAGGGGGACGCTGTCTGCCGTAATGTGTAAGAAGGAGACACTGTCTGCCGTAATGTGTAAGAAGGAGGACGCCGTCTGCCGTAATGTTTAAGAAGGGGGACGCCGTCTGCTGCAATGTGTAAAAAGGGGGACGCCGTCTGCCGTAATGTGTAAGAAGGGGACGCCGTCTGCCATAATGTGTAAAAAAGGGGGACTGTCTGCCGTAATGTGTAAAAAGGGGGATGCTGTCTGCCGTAATGTGTAAAAAGGGGGACGCTGTCTGCCGTCATGTGTAAAAAGGGGACGCTGTCTGCCGTAAAGTGTAAAAAGGGGGATGCTGTCTGCCGTAATGTGTAAAATGGGGGACGCTGTCTGCCGTCATGTGTATAAAGGGGACGCTGTCTGCAGTAAAGTGTAAAAAGGGGACGCTGTCTGCCGTAATGTGTAAAAAGGGGGACACTGTCTGTCGTAATGTGTAAAAAGGGACGCTGTCTGCCGTAACGTGTAAAAAGGGGACGCTGTGTGCCGTAATGTGTAAAAAGGGGACGCGGTCTGTCGTAATGTGTAAAAAGGGGACGCTGTCTGCCATAATGTGTAAAAATAAGAATTTACTCACCGGTAATTCTATTTCTCGTAGTCCGTAGTGGATGCTGGGGACTCCGTAAGGACCATGGGGAATAGACGGCTCCGCAGGAGACTGGGCACATCTAAAGAAAGATTTAGGTCTATCTGGTGTGCACTGGCTCCTCCCCCTATGACCCTCCTCCAAGCCTCAGTTAGGACACTGTGCCCGGAAGAGCTGACACAATAAGGAAGGATTTTGAATCCCGGGTAAGACTCATACCAGCCACACCAATCACACCGTATAACTCGTGATAGGAACACCGGTTAACAGTATGAAAACAACGGAGCCTCTGAAGAGATGGCTCGCAATAACAACCCGATTTGTGTAACAATAACTATTTACAAGTATTGCAGACAATCCGCACTTGGGATGGGTGCCCAGCATCCACTACGGACTACGAGAAATAGAATTACCGGTGAGAAAATTCTTATTTTCTCTGACGTCCTAGTGGATGCTGGGGACTCCGTAAGGACCATGGGGATTATACCAAAGCTCCCAAACGGGCGGGAGAGTGCGGATGACTCTGCAACACCGAATGAGAGAACTCCAGGTCCTCCTCAGCCAGGGTATCAAATTTGTAGAATTTTGCAAACGTGTTTGCCCCTGACCAAGTAGCAGCTCGGCAAAGTTGTAAAGCCGAGACCCCTCGGGCAGCCGCCCAAGATGAGCCCACCTTCCTTGTGGAATGGGCTTTTACAGATTTAGGCTGCGGTAGTCCCACCGCAGAATGCGCCAGCTGAATAGTGCTACAAATCCAGCGCGCGATAGTCTGCTTAGAAGCAGGAGCACCCAGTTTGTTGGGTGCATACAGGATAAACAGCGAGTCAGTTTTCCTGACTCCAGCCGTCCTGGAAACATAAAATTTCAGGGCCCTGACTACGTCCAGTAACTTGGAATCCTCCAAGTTCCTAGTAGCCGCAGGCACCACAATAGGCTGGTTCAAGTGAAACGCTGATACCACCTTCGGGAGAAACTGAGGACGAGTCCTCAACTCTGCCCTATCCATATGGAAAATCAGATAAGGGCTTTTACAAGACAAAGCCGCCAATTCTGACACACGCCTGGCCGAAGCCAGGGCCAACAGCATGACAACTTTCCACGTGAGATATTTCAAATCCACAGTCTTAAGTGGTTCAAACCAATGTGATTTCAGGAACTCCAAAACCACATTGAGATCCCAAGGTGCCACTGGGGGCACAAAAGGAGGCTGAATACACAGAACTCCTTTGACAAAAGTCTGAACTTCAGGCAGTGAAGCCAGTTCTTTCTGGAAGAAAATCGACAGGGCCGAAATCTGGACCTTAATGGACCCCAATTTTAGGCCCAACGTCACCCCTGCTTGCAGGAAATGCAGGAATCGACCCAGTTGAAATTCCTCCGTTGGGGCCTTCCTGGCCTCACACCAAGCAACATATTTCCGCCAAATGCGGTGATAATGTTTTGCGGTGACATCCTTCCTGGCTTTGATCAGGGTAGGGATGACTTCCTCCGGAATGCCCTTTTCCTTCAGGATCCGGTGTTCAACCGCCATGCCGTCAAACGTAGCCGCGGTAAGTCTTGGAACAGACAGGGCCCCTGCTGCAGCATGTCCTGTCTGAGCGGCAGAGGCCAAGGGTCCTCTGAAAGCATCTCTTGAAGTTCCGGGTACCAAGCTCTTCTTGGCCAATCCGGAACCACGAGTATAGTTTTCACTCATCGCCTTCGTATTATTCTCAGTACCTTGGGAAAGAGAGGCAGAGGAGGAAACACATAAACCGACTGGTACACCCACGGTGTTACTAGAGCGTCCACAGCGATCGCCTGAGGGTCCCTTGACCTGGCGCAATATCTTTTTAGCTTTTTGTTAAGGCGGGACGCCATCATGTCCACCTGTGGTCTTTCCCACCGGTTTACCAGCATTTGGAAGACTTCTGGATGAAGTCCCCATTCTCCCGGGTGGAGGTCGTGCCTGCTGAGGAAGTCTGCTTCCCAGTTGTCCACTCCCGGAATGAACACTGCTGACAGTGCTAACACATGATTTTCCGCCCATCGGAGAATCCTTGTGGCTTCTGCCATTGCCCTCCTGCTTCTTGTGCCGCCCTGTCTGTTTACATGGGCGACCGCCGTGATGTTGTCTGATTGGATCAGTACCGGCTGGTTCTGAAGCAGGGGCCTTGCTTGGCTTAGGGCATTGTAAATGGCCCTTAGCTCTAGAATATTTATGTGAAGCGAAATCTCCTGATTTGACCACAGTCCTTGGAAATTTCTTCCCTGTGTGACAGCGCCCCAGCCCCGAAGGCTGGCATCCGTGGTCACCAGGACCCAGTCCTGTATTCCGAATCTGCGGCCCTCTAGTAGATGAGCCCTCTGCAGCCACCACAGTAGCGACACCCTGGTCCTTGCTGACAGGGTTATCCGCTGTTGCATCTGGAGATAGGACCCGGACCATTTGTCCAACAGGTCCCACTGGAAAGTCCTTGCGTGGAACCTTCCGAATGGAATTGCTTTGTACGAAGCTACCATTTTTCCCAGGACTCGTGTGCATTGATGTACCGACACCTGTCCCGGTTTTAGGAGGTCTCTGACTAGAGATGACAACTCCTCGGCTTTTTCCACTGGAAGAAACACTTTTTTCTGGTCTGTGTCCAGAATCATTCCCAGGAACAGAAGACGTGTCGTCGGGACCAGCTGTGACTTTGGAATATTGAGAATCCAGCCGTGCTGTTGTAGCACTTCCCGAGAAAGTGCTACCCCCACTACCAACTGTTCCTTGGACCTCGCCTTTATCAGGAGATCGTCCAAGTACGGGATAATTAAAACTCCCTTCTTGCGAAGGAGTATCATCATTTCGGCCATTACCTTGGTAAAGACCCTCGGTGCCGTGGATAACCCAAACGGCAGCGTCTGGAACTGATAGTGACAGTCCTGTACCACAAATCTGAGGTACTCCTGGTGAGGAGGGTAAATGGGGACATGCAGGTACGCATCCTTGATGTCCAGGGAGACCATGTAATCCCCCTCGTCCAGGCTCGCAATAACCGCCCTGAGCGATTCCAACTTGAACCTTTTGATATAAGTGTTCAAGGATTTAAATTTAAGATGGGTCTCACCGAACCGTCCGCTTTCGGTACCACAAACATTGTGGAATAGTAACCCTTCCCTTGCTGAAGGAGGGGTACCTTCACTTGCTGTGAATACAGTTTTTGGTTAGCCACCAACACTGCCTCCCTGGCAGAGGGAGTTGCTGGTAAGGCAGATTTTAGAAAACGGCGGGGGGGGGGGGGGGGGGGACGTCTCGAATTCCAGCCTGTACCCCTGAGATACTACTTGAAGGGTCCAGGGATCCACCTGTGAGAGAGCCCACTGTGTGCTGAAATTTCTGAGACGGGCCCCCACCGTACCCGGATCCGCCTGTGAAGCCCCAGCGTCATGCTGTGGACTTACCGGACGCGGGGGAGGACTTTTGCTCTTGGGAACTGGCTGTATGTTGCAGCTTTTTCCCTCTACCTTTGCCTCTCGGCAGAAAGGATGCGCCTCGAGCCCTCTTGTGTTTATGGGGCCGAAAGGACTGTACTTGATAATACGGTGCCTTCTTTTGCTGTGGGGTAGCCTGTGGCAAAAATTTCGATTTCCCAGCCGTAGCTGTGGAAACGAGGTCTGAAAGACCATCCCCAAACAGTTCCACCCCCTTATAAGGCAAAACTTCCAGGGTATCAATATTATCCGACAGGGAATCTGACCACGCAGCAGCAGCACTGCACATCCATGCTGATGCAATCGCTGGTCGCAATATAATGCCCGTGTGTGTATATATAGTTTTTAGGGTAGCCTCCTGCTTTCTATCAGCAGGATCCTTTAGGGCGGACGTATCCGGAGACGGTAGTGCCACCTGTTTTGATAAACGTGTAAGCGCTTTATCTACCCTAGGGGATGTTTCCCAACGTTACCTATCCTCTGGCGGGAAAGGGTACGCTGCCAATAACCGTTTAGAAATTATCAATTTCTTATCGGGGGAAGTCCAGGCTTCCTCACACACCTCATTTAATTCCTCAGATGCAGGAAAAACTACTGGTAGTTTTTTCTCACCGAACATAATACCCTTTTTTGTGGTACCTGGGGTACTATCAGAAATGTGTAATACATTTTTCATTGCCTCAATCATGTAACGGGTGGACCTATTGGAGGGTACACTAGTCTCATCGTCGTCGACACTGGAGTCGGTATCCGTGTCGACATCTGTGTCTGCCATCTGAGGTAGCGGGCGTTTTAAAGCCCCTGATGACATTTGAGACGCTGGAACAGTCACAAGCTGAGTAGCCGGCTGTCCTATGTCGTCAAACCTTTTATGTAAGGAGCTGACACTGTCACGTAATTCCTTCTATAAGTCCATCCACACAGGTGTCGACCCCTCAGGGGGTGACAACACATTTACAGGCATTTGCTCTGCCTCCACATCATTTTCCTCATCATACATGTCGACACAGCGGTACCGACACACACAGGGAATGCTCTGACAGAGGACAGGACCCCACAAAGCCCTTTGGGAAGACAGAGGGAGAGTATGCCAGCACACACCAGAGCGCTATATACCACAGGGATATCACCTATAAAGTGTTTTCCCTTATAGCTGCATATATATATTATACTGCGCCTAAATTTGTGCCCCCCCTCTCTTTTTTACCCTTTCTGTAGTGCAGGACTGCAGGGGAGAGCCAGGGAGCGATCCTTCCAGCGGAGCTGTGAGGGAAAATGGCGCCAGTGTGCTGAGGTAGATGGCTCCGCCCCTTTTTCGGCGGGCTTTCTCCCGCTTTTTGTGTTATTCTGGCAGGGGTAATTTACACCTATATAGCCTCTGGGGCTATATATGGTGTCAGTTTTGCCAGCCAAGGTGTTAATATTGCTGCTCAGGGCGCCCCCCCCCCCAGCGCCCTGCACCCATCAGTGACCGAAGTGTGTGGTGTGCATGAGGAGCAATGGCGCACAGCTGCAGTGATGTGCGCTACCTTGGAGAAGACAGAAGTCTTCAGCCGCCGATTTTCCGGACCTTCTTGCTTCTGGCTCTGTAAGGGGGACGGCGGCGCGGCTCCGGGAACGGACGACGAGGTCGGGTCCTGTGTGCGATCCCTCTGGAGCTAATGGTGTCCAGTAGCCTAAGAAGCCCAAGCTACCACCACTTAGGTAGGTTCGCTTCTTCTCCCCTTAGTCCCTCGCTGCAGTGAGCCTGTTGCCAGCAGGTCTCACTGTAAAATAAAAAACCTAAACTATACTTTCTTTCTAGGAGCTCAGGAGAGCCCCTAGTGTGCATCCAGCTCGGCCGAGCACAGAAATCTAACTGAGGCTTGGAGGAGGGTCATAGGGGGAGGAGCCAGTGCACACCAGATAGACCTAAATCTTTCTTTAGATGTGCCCAGTCTCCTGCGGAGCCGTCTATTCCCCATGGTCCTTACGGAGTCCCCAGCATCCACTAGGACGTCAGAGAAAAGGGGAACGCTGTCTTCCGTAATGTGTAAAAAGGGGGACGCTGTCTTCCGTAATGTGTAAAAAGGGACGCTGTCTGCCGTAATGTGTAAAAAGGGGGACGCTGTCTTCCGTAATGTTTAAAAAGGGGGAGGCTGTCTGCCGTAATGTGTAAAAAGGGGACGCTGACTGCCGTAATGTGTAAAAGGGGCTCTACCTGGTGTAGTGGCGCTACTGTGCGTGTAATTTGAATTATGGAGACTACTGTGCACTACTGTGTATGAACTGATATTATTTTGTGGCCACACCCATTCCCCATGAAGCCACACCCCTAATTTTTTGCATATTTTATATAAGGTGCGTGGGGGGGGGGGGGGGGCTCCAATGCTGTTTCTTGCACGCAGCGCTAAAATGCCTAGTTACGGCACTGAAGGACGCTACTACTACTGGGGGGGCCATTACGTGTAAGGACGCTTCTATTACTGGGGGGGCCATTACATGTAAGGACGCTACTACTACTGGGGAGGCATTACGTATAACAACACTACTACTGGGGGGGCATTACTTATAAGGACGCTACTACTACTGGGGGGCATTACGTATAATGACGCTACTACTACTGGGGGGCATTACATCTAAGGACGCTACTACTTCTGGGGGGGCATTACGTATAAGGATGCTACTACTGGGGGGCTATTACGTGTAAGGATGCTACTACTACTCGGGGGGCCATTACGTGTAAGGACGCTACTACTACTGGGGGGGGGCATTACGTATAAGGATCCTACTACTACTGGGGGGCATTACAAATAAGGACTCTCCTACTGGGGGTGCACTACCTATAAGGATGCTAACACTACTGGGGAGGCATTACGTATAAAGATGAAACTACTACTGCGGGTGCACTACGTATAATGACGCTACTACTGGGGGGGCATTACATCTAAGGACGCTACTACTACTGGGGGGGCATTACGTATAAGGACGATACTACTACTGGGGGGGCCATTACGTGTAAGGACGCTACCACTACTGGGGGGGCATTATGTATAAGGACGCTACTACTACTACTGGGGGGGCATTACGTATAAGGATGCTGCTACTACTAGGGGGGAATTATGTATAAGGATGCTTCTACTGGGGGTGCACTACGTATAAGGATGCTACTACTACTGGGGGGGGGAATTACGTATAAGGATGCTACTACTACTGGGGGTGTACTACGTATAAGGACGCTACTACTACTGGGGGGGCATTAAATATAAGGACGTGTCTACTACTGGGGGTGCACTTCGTATAAGGACGCTACTACTGCTGGGGGGGCATTACGTATAAGGACGTGTCTACTACTGGGGGTGCACTACGTATAAGGACGCTACTACTACTGGGGGGGCATTACGTATAAGGACACGTCTACTACTGGGGGTGCACTAAGTATAAGGACGCTACTGTGGAGGAGTCAGCTTTAGAATTGCACCAGTTAACACATGTGTGTGTGTGTTATATACACACACATGCATGCATACATACATGTGCCGCTGTCGGGAGGACCCGGGATGCTGATGCCGCTGCCTGCCCGCCTCCATCCCTGCTGTTCTGCTGCTCTCCTCCGTCCTCCTGCAGCTGTATTGAAAACGTCCCTCCCAAAATGGTATATAGTATCTCGAATAACTGTCTCCTCTATGCCGGCGCCCATTTTGTGAGGGTAGTTTTCAATACAGAGCTGCTGGAGGGTCGGTGGATAGCGGCAGAACAGCGGGGATGGCAGCGGCGGGCAGGTGGCTGCATGAGCATCCCGGGTCCTCCTCTCTCTGTCAGAGAGGCTGGGCCTGGAACAGCTGTGCCCCCAGCACCCCCCTGATGGTGGCCCTGGCATGTGCGAGCATCTTCCATGGAGATGGGGGGGGGACAGGGGCGCGCCACACGGGGTGTATCGTGAGTCATGGGGCATGGACTCTCGGCATAAGTACTTGTCACTGTTTCAAAGTTGTAATTACTTGTATTTCCCAGTATTGGAGCCTAAAGAAAATACTGTTTGTAATAATTGACACAACCCGTGCCACTTGAACTAATAAAATAGCGTTGTACCTTCACAAGAAATGATATTTTGAATCTGCGAAAGGGGAGTTCCGCTATACTTGGCTCTTTGTCACGGTGTGCGTGCACCGGAGGGGTGTCTAGAGCAAGTCGACTGCCACTACAGAAAGCACACCTGAGCACCTGGGTTTTACACATACAGCAGTCTTCACTGCATATATATAAGCTTGTGCTGTAAAAAATATTAATATTCATGAGGAACTGACACAATTCAAGGAGAGTTCTAAGTGTAATCATCCAGCTTACTCAGACCAGGCTCCAACAGTTTTAAAAGTGCACCAACGCAGCCATGGCCATATGTTAAAGAGATTGCAGTGTACTTTACAGTATATTGCTCTAAAGTATAAGTTTTGCATTATTAATTGTTGTATGAGTGTGTAGGTTGAGTATAGGGATTTAATATTAGGGTTTCATATTTTATACATTGTATAGAAAAGTCAATTTAACATTAAAATATTTAAATTGGGGAACCTTCTAAGGTGAGACATTCTCTGTATTATGACATTCTGATAGACTGTTCATATTTATTTAGGTTTTAGAAATACAGGATTATATAGTGAGAGGGTTGGGCCAAAGAGTAGTATTAGGAAGGTTGGTAGGGTTTCTGTAAAATAGTGTATAAATGCTGAAGTATTATAGGATTTATTTTTATTATTTTTTTCATTTAAATTGTTGGTCCATTTTCATGAAGGATTACATGTATTCAATATCAATAAATCTGTAAATTATTTATGGAAATATTATTCATCAGTTCCACCGCCTTTCTCCCTCCTATCTTGAAACGCTTAAATGTTGCTCTATTTTACCCTATGTACCGATGTACTGTTTTATTGGGAAAGGGATCGATCAAAGTTCATCACACCTACTGTACATCATAGGCCATAGGAATTTCCCAGGGCTGAACACCAAAAAATACACTGGAAAAAGGTTCGGGTGGAGATACTGGCCCTCATTCCGAGTTGATCGGTCGCAAGGCGAATTTAGCAGAGTTACACACGCTAAGCCGCCGCCTACTGGGAGTGTATCTTAGCTTCTTAAAATTGCGACCGATGTATTCGCAATATTGCGATTACTAACTACTTAGCAGTTTCAGAGTAGCTCCAGACTTACTCTGCCTGTGCGATCAGTTCAGTGCTTGTCGTTCCTGGTTGACGTCACAAACACACCCAGCGTTCGCCCAGGCACTCCCACCGTTTCCCCGGCCACTCCTGCGTTTTTTCCGGAAACGGTAGCGTTTTCAGCAACACGCCCCTGAAACGCCGTGTTTCCGCCCAGTAACACCCATTTCCTGTCAATCACATTACGATCGCCGGAGCGAAGAAAAAGCCGTGAGTAAAAATACTATCTTCATAGTAAAGTTACTTGGCGCAGTCGCAGTGCGAACATTGCGCATGCGTACTAAGCGGATTTTCACTGCGATGCGATGAAAAATACCGAGCGAACAACTCGGAATGAGGGCCACTGCCAGGATCAAGATACATTTAAGATGCAGACAGTGTTAGTAACATGTTACCATAGTTATATGACCTTCCAAATCCAGATGAGGAGGTGATCATGTGTTCCTCATATCACTAGGTGTCATTAGGTGAGCATTGAGAGCGGATCCAGAACCCAGTACAGTGGTAAAGAGACAGGCTTGCTGGACAGGTCTGGCTGGGGATTACAGCTCCAGGAGCAATAGACACCAAAAGGATCAGGAGTTTGAAGGGACTCATACTGAATTCAAGATCTCAGCTGGCTTACATTGGTGTGAGCTCGCCAAAAGTAATTCAGATGTCTGAATTAGTCTTGCTGGCAGTAGGAGAGAGCTGGTGACTTAAGACTCATGAATGCGCCCAAGCAGCAGGGGTGGATTTAGGAGTGAAGGAGCCCTTAGTCACAACAGTAATGGCCGCCTCCCCATTTTATTATTTTATTGATTGGTTATAAGCCCTCATTTGATGATAGCCAAACAGAATAATAAAAAAGCCTCTATGACATTTTTTAATTTTTTATTATGCATAACATATTTACTAAGTAGGACAGCTTACATGGGGATATAGTTATCTGACCGCCAGTCAGGAGACCACCGGTCACAATACCGACCACCCCTTAATCCCGCCCGCTCGAAATCCTGACAGTTGGCATGCAGATTAACAGGGACTATTCCCACTCGTGGGTGTCCACGACACTCATAGGGTGGAATTCAAATGTTTGAAAAGTCGGTTGGGTGTCTGTTTTTTTCCTATCTATTAGATAGGAAAAAATAGACACCCAACTGACTTTTCAAACAATTGAATCTCCCCCATAGAGTGGGAATACAACCTGTGGTGAGCGCAGAGCAGCCCGCCACTGATCCCACAAGGGGCTTCGTTGTGCTCGCTGGGATCCCAGTGTCGAGATGCTGACCACCAGGATCCCGGCTGCCGATAACACAACCCCAACTCCTTACAGGGGCAGTATGTGCATGTCCTGCCCATTTGCACTCCATTCAAGATGGCATATGGTACAGTACAGTGGAAATATTTTGGAGTTACTGGCCCTTTTGGGGCTGGCCATACCAACACAAACATCCAAGTGCCGCCCCCAAACAAGTGCCGCCCCTAAGCATGTGCCTCACTGTAAATTTGCCACTGCTAATCAGGATACCCAGGTGGCTGGCTTGCCAGTGTTATATGTTCTGTAAAGGTGGGTACACACTGATATATCTGCAGATCAATTGATCTGCAGATATATCTATGGACGGATCGAGCAGTGTGTTCAGCATACACACTGCCCGATCTGTCGGGGACTGACGTCATGAAGTGGGGGGGCGTGTATACATGCCCGCCCAGTTCAGCTGTCAATCACCGCCGGCCGCCGCAGCATGTGTACGGGCAGTCGGCCGACCGCCCGGTATACACACAGCGACGCGCCAATATATCGGTAGATATATTGGCCGTCGGCTGTGCTGCGCGGCCGACGCGATACGTGTGTGAACGACGGAGTTCACAGACGTATCGGCCGTACACACTGGCTGACGGTCCCGCGATATATCGGCCGTTCAAGAGAACGGCCGATATATCGACCAGTGTGTACCGGTCTTTAGTTTCCTCCTTCTCTGTTGTAGCATAGTACTGCTGTGTAATTGTTACATTTTCTTTGATGTGCTATAGCCCTTTGGATGAAAATACTTGTTTTCTATTAGATATTGGGGGTAATTCAGACCTGATCATAGCAGCAAATTTGTTAGCAGTTGGGCAAAACCATGGTGGTCATTCCGAGTTGTTCGCTCGTTGCTGTTTTTCGCAACGCAGCGATTAGGTGGAAAATGCGCATGGTACGCAGCGCGCATGCGCTAAGTTATGTAACACAAAACTTTGTAGATTTGCTGGTGTTCGTGCAACGCTTTTCAGTCGCACTGCTGATCGGTGAGTGATTGACAGGAAAGAGGCGTTTCTGGAAGGTAACTGAGTGTTTTCCAGGAGTGTGCTAAAAAAGGCAGGCGTGCCAGGTAAAAACGCAGGAGTGGCTGGAGAAACAGGTGAGTGGCTGGTCGAACGCAGGGCGTGTTTGTGACGTCAAACCAGGAACTAAACGGACTGAGGTGATCGCAATATAGGAGTAGGTCTGGAGCTACTCAGAAACTGCAGGGAACTATTTAGTAGCAGTTCTGCTAACCTTTTGTTCGCTATTCTGCTAAGCTAAGATACACTCCCTAGCGTTTGCAATGCTGCTAAAACCAGCTAGCGAGCGAACAACTCGGAATGACCACCCATGTGCACTGCAGGGAGGGCAGATATAACATATGCAGAGAGAGTTAGATTTGGGTAGTTTATATTGTGTCTGTGCAGGGTAAATACTGGCTGCTTTATTTTTACACTACAATTTTTGATTTCAGATTGAACACACCACACCCAAATCTTACTCTCTCTGCACGTTATATCTGCCCCCCTGCAGAGCACATGGTTTTGCCAAACGGCTAACAAATTTGCTGCTACGATCAGGTCTGAATTACCCCCTATTGTTCTAGATGGGTGTAGTAGGGTATGCCGGCGGCCGGGCTCCCGGCAACCAGCATACCGGTGCTGGAATTCCGACAGCCGGCATACCGACAGCTGGGCAAGCACAAATGAGCCCCTTGCGGGCTCGCTGCGCTCACCACGCTGTGGACCCCCAAGAGGGAGAAAAGATGTTGGTATGCCGGCGATTGGGATTCCGGCGCAGGTATGCTGATCATCGGGAGCCAGGCCGCCGGCAACCTGAAGACCACCCGTTCTAGATATGAGCAATCATTACCCATACAACAGTGTTGGGAGTGGATAGTAGGCTACAGTCTGTTGTTGCTGATTCGGTTTAGGGGAATTTCCTGGATAATCCAGTAAATTTTCCTCCACTTGGCAAAGGCAATTAGATGGCAGGTAACCCAGTATTGTGACAGCTGTGTAACCTTTTTCAAAACACACTATGGGGTCTATGTACTTGGCGAGATATAAAGTGGATGGAGATACAGTACCAACCAAGCGGCTCCTGTCAAACACAGCCTGTAACATGGCAATTAGGTACTTTGGGGGACATGTACTAAGCAGTGATAAAAGTGGAGAAGTGATCCAGTGGAAAAGTTGCCCATGTCAACCAATCATCTGCTCTGTATACTGTTATAGTATGCAAATGATAAATGTTACATCAATGCTGACTGGTTGCCATGGGCAACTTCTCCACTGGCTCACTTCTCCACTCTTATCACTGCTTAGTAAATGTCCCCCTTAATCTCTGTCCACTTTATCTCTCTCCAATGCTTAGTACACAGACCCCATAATAATTTATTTTGTGGTAGAACAATTATCAAAATCTGCACAAACAAACCATCTAATTATGATGAACATGTAGATTTATTTAACATGATTAGCATGCCCCTGTATGGCCTGGCATTATAATATTCAGTTTCATATTTATACGCATGTATAATTTAAACACACATTGGTACTGCTGCTCCTGTAATATTCCCCAAGCTCATTATTCTGGCTAAATTCATAGAACTTGTCTATACTAATTATGTCAAGTAATCAATACTCCACCTACATGTGTAACCAGTTCAGAAAATTAAACTTTCAAACATTATGATTCATAACACGAAGTGATTTTAGCTTCACAAATGGATACATTGCAAAGGTTTTCAAAAAACAAAACAAAAGCAGACAGAAGACATAGGTACCTATTTAATAAACCTTGTCATGGTGAAAAGTAAATTCTCTGTCACTGCGGTCATTAGCAGCAATTATACAATTAAAGCTAGTCAGAGTAATCAGAGGTTTAAGTTTCCAGTTTCATTGCTGTTATAAATAAAGCTATTTTGTTTCTTTTCACACAAAATTATATATTTTGGAAACACAGCTGTGTAGTAGAGGCACACACTGACTCTGGACTGCAGCTATGTATAATGGCCCTCATTCCGAGTTGATCGCTAAGAGTCATCGCATCGCAAATGTCCGAAATGTAAGTATCTGCGCATGCGCAAATGCGTGATTACGCATGCGCGAATACATACGTACGACAACTGTGCAAAATTACTTTGGACAAAAAAGCCGTAACTGCCAAACGAAAACAAGGAGTGGCGTGGGCGTGGCGGAGGCGAGACTTCGCAATGCTCCGACATGGGCGTGAAAGTGGGCGTACTGTGTGGGAGTATGCAACTTGCAATGGGCGTGTTTTTCGCACATAAACTTTGTCGCTGTTAAAACTAACATAGGAAACCGTAGCAACATTCACGCAGCAGCAGAGTAGGTCTGCAGTTACTCTACATTTGCGAAGTACTGGTACAAGTGTGTATGCAGTAATTAGAAGTTAATTGGAGAGCACATTCATCTGATGTTCAATTACTTGTTAATTACTGAGCCCATGAAAGTTACCAACCAGCAATTGACTGAACACACATTACATGTTTATTCTACTCACATATTAATCTCACACACTGTTAAATAAGGTTGTTATTTGTGTTTAACTTGGTGTGTAAGCATTGTGCAGAAATGTTTGAATGTGTGTTAGACTACTAAATACAAACAAGTTACATTTTTATTTAAAGTTATATAATTTTGCAACATTCTGATCAATTAACCAACACCCACATAATGCCGCATACACTATGATTTATTTTTAAAAGTCACAATAATATATGTTTTTAACATCTGTCAATGTTTTCAATGATGTCATGTTGTCCAAAGATATTTTATCAAGTTGTCGTGTCTGTTTTATTAATATGGACATTAAAGTGTGGTGCAAAACATACCTTTTTTTTTTTTTTTTTTTTTAAATCTGAAGGAGAATTAGCAGATTGGTCACCAAGTGTCTATATGTTGACATAATCTTTTTGTAAGTAAGATTTTGCTAATGCATTACCTTCAAGAAATTGCACACATTTTGAATTTATATTTTTTATTTCAGAAATAATATGATCCAACATTTAAACATGGCTCCACATGAGTCTCACAGGCAGAGATAGACCAAGCACCAAGCAGATGGCACTGACAAAAATTATATTGCAGAACTCAGTACTCTGCAAATTTCTGCTTCTGACAAAAGTATCTTATAAATTCATAAATTCAACATATTTCACACCATGCCACACAAAAATGTGACACAAACTGAGAAATAATTAGTATCCACCACACAAACACAACAATACACAGCACACTAGTGAGAGGAAGATGGCTCTGTTGTTTTTTAAAAGAAACTCACAGGCTACAATTCCTCCAAACAGAAAAAAGACATTTCACTAAGAGGGAGTGATCCATTCTGGCCACACAAGCCAAGTCCAAAATAACATAGAGGCAACTACAAAAACATGGGTGCTGCCCATCTGGAGAGACATCACTTTCTTCTTTTTCGCCCCGCCTGAGGCTGATCTTCTTTGCTTGGTCTGCGGAGTGACCTTCGTTGGGCCTGCCCAGTGTCCTGTTCTTCCTGGGCAGGGGCAGGGGAGGGAGCCGATGTGGTTGGCTCTCTGCCACTGTGGGCAAGGGAGACAGCGATGGCCTGGAGCCCTTGCAAGATGTTAGTTGCAAGGCTTTGGTTTGAGGAGGCCAGTTGTTCTTGGGCCTGCCTGATCTCTGCCAGACTTTGGCAGAGTTGAGCAACACCTTGCTCAACACAGGTTCGGATCTCAGTGAGCCGGACAGTTATCTGGCTTACCTCCCGGATGACCCCGTCTTGAAATGTGTTTAGGCTCTCACCATACCTAGCAATTTCAAGCAGGATCTCCGGGATAGCAGAGGGTTGGGTGGGGGGGCCAGTAGGAACCTGCATAGGTGGGTTTTGTTGGCCCACACTGGCAGACCCACTAGGTCCCTCCACCTCAGCCTCAACCACATAACCGGCCTGTGACTCAAACTGTTCACCCCCCTGTGCTGTGTTTTGTGGCAAGCAAATAGAAGAATGTGTGGGGGAAAAGTTGGAGTCAAAATTAGTTTAAGATTATTAATACAGTTCAAATTTCAGACAAATACATGTGTAAACTTACCTTCCAAGTCATGTCCCGTCAGAATCTCAGGCAGGTCCGTGTCCATATGAGACACCCCTTGGCCCTCCTCATAACTCACACAGGCCATCGCCATCTCCTCCAAGTCAGTATACTCCACAGCGACAGGTGGTCCCCCCCCTGTTGCCCTTGAGGCATTCCACTCCGCAGCCCTCTTTGCCTTCAGGCGGGATTTGAAGTCGGCCCACCTACATAAATATTGTGAAAGAGGGAAAAAGTTGAGTCTTCTTATTGTTCAAAGTAAATATATAGCACACATGTTCTGCTTGTGTTTGCTAGACATAACATGACATGTAACTACATTTTTTATGCAACTTAGCACAGAAAAAGGATTGTCAAGATGCACTTACCGTCGTCTCACTTCCTGTGATGTTCTGACGACAGAGCCAACTTCATTCACAGATTTTGTGATGTCTCTCCAGATGCGTTCTTTGGAAGCAGCCCCCATGTTTTTGGGGCCCCTATGTATTTTGGACATGGCCTGCGTGACCAAGACACGCAACTCCCTCTTAGTGAATGCAGGCTGTCTTTTTTTCCGTCTGGAGGTAGCCTGTGAGGTTTCTTCAGGTTGGTCATCTCCATCTTCCTCCTCACTAGCAGCTTCTGTCTGCTGTGTTTGTGTGGCTAAAGTCAATTCTCCCTCAGTTTGCTCACTATGTGTGTGTGGCAGGGTATCCACACTCAATTGTTGAGGTTCAGAAGCAGAAATTTGCAGAGTACTAGGTCCTGCATTAACCTCCGCAGAGGCGTATTCTAACAAGCGCCTTTGACACTCTATCCGTTGTTTCTGCAATGCCATCTGCTGCTCTGCAATGCGGTCTATCTCTGCTGCGATTTGCTCACGAGAAGCCATGTTTGTGATGACGTGTGTACGCCGAGGTGTGTGCGCTTATATACCTACGTGCGACTCGTTAATTCACACAGGTGTACACTGTTATTCTGTTGAATGATTGCACTGCTTATTTAAGGGCCTACTGTGCATGCTGTAAGTGTTGGTAGTTTGGCGTTTGAGTTGTTGGCTTGTGCGGGAAGGTGATAGTGGAATTGGCAGAGTGAGTAATTGTCAAGCATACCTTTGTCCTTTTCTTTGCGTTTTGAATATAGACAGTGGCATTTTTTGTGGGTATTTTCGTTTGTGAGTATTCTGTTTTTTTTTTTTTTTTTTTGTGTTGTCAAGTTTTTAAAATACATTTTAATATTTTAATTTTTATAACACATATATATTTTGCAAGTCCATTTGTGAAAATATTCCCGTGCTTCTTTGTTTTGACTGTCATTAGTGTTCTCTTGTAGGAATTTACTTTTTGGTGAGAAAAACCAATTTTGTCTTCATTTTTGGGTGTGGTCCACAAAAACAAGACTTTATTTCTTTAGGAGCAGGTAAGTGTCGTTGGCCTGTGTTGGAGCTTGTTTGTTGGAAGTGTCTGTATGCTGTTTTTGACTGTCATTTGTGTTCTCTTGTAGGATTTTTTTTTTTGGTGAAAAAAACCAATTTTGTCTTCATTTTTGGGTGTGGTCCACAAAAACAAGACTTTATTTCTTTAGGAGCAGGTAAGTGTCGTTGGCCTGTGTTGGAGCTTGTTTGTTGGAAGTGTCTGTATGCTGTTTTTGACTGTCATTTGTGTTCTCTTGTAGGATTTTTTTTTTTGGTGAAAAAAACCAATTTTGTCTTCATTTTTGGGTGTGGTCCACAAAAACAAGACTTTATTTCTTTAGGAGCAGGTAAGTGTCGTTGGCCTGTGTTGGAGCTTGTTTGTTGGAAGTGTCTGTATGCTGTTTTTGACTGTCATTTGTGTTCTCTTGTAGGATTTTTTTTTTTGGTGAAAAAAACCAATTTTGTCTTCATTTTTGGGTGTGGTCCACAAAAACAAGACTTTATTTCTTTAGGAGCAGGTAAGTGTCCTTGGCCTGTGTTGGTGCTTGTTTGTGTTTGTTATTTTTTTTTGTTTTTTTTATTTGTAAAGTTTGCTAAACAAAGTGTTTGGGTTTTCCAGGATTGATCTGCAAAGTAGTGTTTGTCTTTCCTGGACTAGGTACTAAATTTCTTATTTTTTTGGTTTTTTTTTTTTATAAAGTTTTTTTGCATTAATATATGTTTTTTATATCCAAATATTAAATTTAGTTTTATTTGCTTTTTATTTTTGCATTTTGGACATGAATTCAACACAGAAAAAATGTACGCTCCTGCAGTAAGTTGACACCACAATTGTAAAAACAGTTATTGTGTAAAATTTTGGAAAACTTTGAATTATTTTTTTTTTACATTTCTTAACATTCTCTCCAAAAAGTGTGTGATGTCAATACATATTGCGGCAGAAGCCCTACCTCCCCAACCCACGCCAGCACTCCCACCCCAACCGCCAGCCCCACAACCACAGCCGGCTCCTCATCAACCAAGGCAACGGAGGCGTGCTAGGCCACCAATTTTCAGAACCCGTGTCATACTTTTTGGGATGCCAGATGATGTGGTGGTGCGTAGATACCGGCTGCCACCACATCTAATCCTAGACACTCTCTCCATAATAGAGAGTGATCTGGAGTCTGAAATTCGGTATCCTACAGCAATACCACCATTGACACAATTCCTTGCAGTGTTACATTTTTTGGCCACAGGATCATTCCAGCATGTTGTTGGAGACCTGGTTGGCATGTCGCAGGGCCAGTTCAGTAAGGTCCTGCGACGTGTCTGCCAGGCTTTCATCAAGCGTGTTAAGCAATTTATTGCTATGCCTTTGGATGTTGGTGCCCTAGATGTGGTGAAGCGGCAATTTGCGGAAGGTGGTAGTCGCTTCCCACATGTTATTGGGGTTGTGGATGGCACACATGTTGCTATTCAGCCACCAAGACATAATGAAGAAATTTATAGAAACAGGAAACTGTTTCATTCTCTGAATGTAATGGTTGTTTGTGGGCCATCACTCCAGATCCTTTCCCTGAACGCAAAGTTTACAGGAAGTTCCCATGATGCGTATGTCATTAGACAATCAGGGATATGGCAGAGATTAAGATCAAGTCAACGACCAGACATGTGGTTATTGGGTGAGTTGTTGCTCAAATATTTTAGTTACAAACTTACAAAAAATAAGAATTTACTTACCGATAATTCTATTTCTCGGAGTCCGTAGTGGATGCTGGGGTTCCTGAAAGGACCATGGGGTTCCTGAAAGGACCATGGGGAATAGCGGCTCCGCAGGAGACAGGGCACAAAAAAGTAAAGCTTTTACCAGATCAGGTGGTGTGCACTGGCTCCTCCCCCTATGACCCTCCTCCAGACTCCAGTTAGGTACTGTGCCCGGACGAGCGTACACAATAAGGGAGGCAATTTGAATCCCGGGTAAGACTCATACCAGCCACACCAATCACACCGTACAACTTGTGATCTAAACCCAGTTAACAGTATGATAACAGAAAGAGCCTCTTAAAGATGGCTCCTTAACAATATAACCCGAATTTGTTAACAATAACTATGTACAGTATTGCAGATAATCCGCACTTGGGATGGGCGCCCAGCATCCACTACGGACTCCGAGAAATAGAATTATCGGTAAGTAAATTCTTATTTTCTCTATCGTCCTAAGTGGATGCTGGGGTTCCTGAAAGGACCATGGGGATTATACCAAAGCTCCCAAACGGGCGGGAGAGTGCGGATGACTCTGCAGCACCGAATGAGAGAATTCCAAGTCCTCTTTTGCCAGGGTATCAAATTTGTAGAATTTTACAAACGTGTTTTCCCCCGACCACGTAGCTGCTCGGCAGAATTGTAATGCCGAGACCCCTCGGGCAGCCGCCCAAGATGAGCCCACCTTCCTTGTGGAATGGGCCTTAACAGATTTAGGCTGTGGCAGGCCTGCCACAGAATGAGCAAGTTGAATTGTGTTACAAATCCAACGAGCAATCGTCTGCTTAGAAGCAGGGGCACCCAACTTGTTGGGTGCATATAGTATCAACAGCGAGTCAGATTTTCTGACTTCAGCCGTCCTTGAAATGTATATTTTTAAGGCTCTGACAACGTCCAACAACTTGGAGTCCTCCAAGTCGCCAGTGGCCGCAGGCACCACAATAGGTTGGTTCAGGTGAAACGCTGATACCACCTTAGGGAGAAAATGCGGACGAGTCCTCAGTTCTGCCCTATCCGAATGGAAGATTAGATAAGGGCTTTTATAAGATAAAGCCGCCAATTCAGATACTCTCCTGGCGGAAGCCAGGGCCAGTAACATAGTCACTTTCCATGTGAGATATTTAAAATCCACCTTTTTCAATGGTTCAAACCAATGGGATTTGAGGAAATCTAAAACTACATTTAGATCCCACGGTGCCACCGGAGGCACCACAGGAGGCTGTATATGCAGTACTCCTTTAACAAAAGTCTGTACCTCAGGAACTGAGGCCAATTCTTTTTGGAAGAATATTGACAGGGCCGAAATTTGAACCTTAATAGATCTCAATTTGAGACCCCTAGACAATCCTGATTGTAGGAAATGTAGGAAACGACCCAGTTGAAATTCCTCCGTCGGAACACTCCGATCCTCGCACCACGCGACATATTTTCGCCAAATGCGGTGATAATGTTTCGCGGTGACTTCCTTCCTTGCCTTAATCAAGGTAGGAATGACTTCTTCTGGAATGCCTTTCCCTTTTAGGATCTGGCGTTCAACCGCCATGCCGTCAAACGCAGCCGCGGTAAGTCTTGAAAGAGACAGGGACCCTGTTGTAGCAGGTCCCTTCTCAGAAGTAGAGGGCACGGGTCGTCCGTGACCAACTCTTGAAGTTCCGGGTACCAAGTCCTTCTTGGCCAATCCGGAGCCACTAGTATTTCTTACTCCTCCTCACCGTATAATCTTCAATACCTTTGGTATGAGAGGCAGAGGAGGAAACACATATACTGATTTGTACACCCAAGGTGTTACCAGTGCGTCCACAGCTATTGCCTGTGGATCTCTTGACCTGGCGCAATACTTGTCCAGTTTCTTGTTGAGGCGAGACGCCATCATGTCTACCATTGGTCTTTCCCAACAGTTTATTAGCATGTGGAAGACTTCTGGATGAAGACCCCCCTCTCCCGGGTGTATATCGTGTCTGCTGAGGAAGTCTGCTTCCCAGTTGTCCACGCCCGGGAAGAACACTGCTGACAGTGCTATTACGTGATTCTCCGCCCAGCGAAGAATCTTGGCAGCTTCTGCCATTGCACTCCTGCTTCTTGTGCCGCCCTGTCTGTTTACATGGGCGACCGCCGTGATGTTGTCCGACTGAATCAACACCGGTTTTCCTTGCAGGAGTGGTTCCGCCTGGCTTAGAGCATTTTAGATTGCTCTTAGTACCAGAATGTTTATGTGAATAGACTTTTCCAGGTTCGTCCATACCCCCTGGAAGTTTCTTCCTTGTGTGACTGCTCCCCAACCTCTCAGGCTGGCGTCCGTGGTCCCCAGGATCAAATCCTGTATGCCGAATCTGCGGCCCTCCAATAGATGAGCCTTTTGCAACCACCACAGAAGATATACCCTTGTCCTTGGCGACAGGGTTATTCGCAGGTGCATCTGAGGATGCGACCCTGACCATTTGTCCAACAGATCCCTTTGGAAAATTCTTGCATGGAATCTGCCGAATGGAATTGCTTCGTAAAAAGCCACCATTTTTCCCAGGACTCTTGTGCATTGATGTACAGACACCTTTCCTGGTTTTAGGAGGTTCCTGACAGGTCGGATAACTCCTTGGCTTTTTCCTCGGGAAGAAAAACCTTTTTCTGAACCGTGTCCAGAATCATCCCTAGGAACAGCAGACGTATCGTCGGAAAACAGCTGCGATTCTTGGAATATTTAGAATCCAGTCGTGCCGTCGAAGAACTACTTTAGATAGTGCTCTTCCGACCTCCAACTGTTCTCTGGAACTTGCCCTTTTTAGGTCGTGCAAGTAAGGGATAATTTAGATGCCTTTTTTCTTTGAAGAAACATCTTTTCGGCCATTACCTTGGTAAAAAGGCCCGGGGTGCCGTGGATAATTCAAACGGCATCGTCTGAAACTGATATTGACAGTTCTGTACCACGAACCAGAGGTACCCTTGATGAGAAGGACAAATTTTGGACATGGAGGTAATCCTTGATGTCCAGGGACACCATATAGTCCCCTTTTTTCCGGTTCGCTATCACTGCTCTGAGTGACTTTATCTCGATTTGAACCTTTTATGTAAGTGTTCAAAACATTTTAGATTTAGACTATGTGTCACCAAGCCGTCTGGCTTCAGTACCACAATATAGTGTGGAAAAATAATACCCTTTTCCTTGTCGTAGGAGGGGTACTTTGATTATCACCTGCTGGATATACAGCTTGTGAATTGTTTCCAATGCTGCCTCCCTGTCGGAGGGAGCCGTTGGTAAAGCAGACTTCAGGAAGCTGCGAGGAGAAGATGTCTCGACTCTCCAATCTTTACCCCTGGGATAATACTCGTACGATCTAGGGGTCAACTTGCGAGCGATCCCACTGCGCCCTGAGACTCTTGAGACTACCCCCCCACCTTGAGTCCGCTTGCACGGCCCCAGCGTCATGCTGAGGACTTGGCAGACGCGGTGGAGGGCTTCTTTTCCTGGGAAAGGGCTGCCTGCTGCAGTCTACTTCCCTTACCTCTATGTCTGGGCAGATATGACTGGCCTTTTGCCTGCATGCCCTCATGGGAAAGGAAAGATTGAGGCTGAAAAGACGGTGTCTTTTTTAGCTGAGATGTAACTTGGGGTAAAAAAGGTTGGATTTCCCAGCTGTTGCTGTGGTCCCCAGGTCCGATGGACCGACCCCCAAATAACTCCTTCCCTTTATACAGCAATACTTCCATCTGCCGTATGGGATCTGTATCACCTGACCACTGTCGTGTCCCTGACATCTTCTGGGAGATATGGACAACGCACTTATCTTGATGCCAGAGAGCAAATATCCCTCTGTGCATCTCACATACATATATATAGAATGCATCCTATTAAATGCTCTACATGAATAAAATATTTTCAGTCAGGGAATCCGACCAAGCCAACCCAGCACTGCATCTCCAGGCTGATGGCGATCGCTGGTCGCAGTATAACCACCGTATGTGTGTATATACTTTTTAGGATATTTTTCCAGCTTCCTATCAGCTGGCTCCTTGAGGGCGGCCGTATCTGGAGACGGTAACGCCACTTGATAAGCGTGTGAGCGCCTTATCACCCTAAGGGGTGTTTCCCAACGTACCCTAATTTCTGGCGGGAAAGGGTATAACGCCAATATTTGCTATCGGGGTAACCCTACGCATCATCACACACTTCATTTTATTTTATCTGATTCAGGAAAAACTACAGGTAGTTTTTTCACTCCCACATAATACCCTTTCTTGTGGTACTTGTAGTATCAGAAACACGTAACACCTCCTTCATTGCCCTTAACGTGTGGCCCTAATGAGAAATACGTTTGTTTATTCACCGTCGACACTGTATTCAGTGTCCGTGTCTGTGTCTGTGTCGACCGACTGAGGTAAATGGGCGTTTTTAAAACCCCTGACGGTGTTTCTGAGACGCCTGGACCGGTCCTAATAGATTGTCGGCCGTCTCATGTCGTCAACCGACCTTGCAGCGTGTTGACATTCTCACGTAATTCTCTAAATAAGCCATCCATTCCGGTGTCGACTCCCTAGAGAGTGACATCACCATTACAGGCAATTTCTCCGCCTCCTCACCAACATCGTCCTCATACATGTCGACACACACGTACCGACACACAGCACACACACCGGGAATGCTCTGACAGAGGACAGGACCCACTAGCCCTTTGGGGAGACAGAGGGAGAGTCTGCCAGCACACACCAAAAACGCTATAATTATATAGGGACAACCTTATATAAGTGTTTCTCCCTTATAGCATCTTTTATATATATACAATATCGCCAAAATCAGTGCCCCCCCTCTCTGTTTTAACCCTGTTTCTGTAGTGCAGTGCAGGGGAGAGCCTGGGAGCCTTCTCTCCAGCTTTTCTGTGAGAGAAAATGGCGCTGTGTGCTGAGGAGATAGGCCCCGCCCCTTTTTCGGCGGCCTCGTCTCCCGCTATTTTTGAAGTTAGGCAGGGGTTAAATATCTCCATATAGCCTCTGTGGGCTATATGTGAGGTATTTTTTGCCTCTAATAAGGTTTTTATTTGCCTCTCAGAGCGCCCCCCCCAGCGCTCTGCACCCTCAGTGACTGTTGTGTGAAGTGTGCTGAGAGGAAAATGGCGCACAGCTGCAGTGCTGTGCGCTACCTTTATGAAGACTCAGGAGTCTTCAGCCGCCGAATTTGGACCTCTTCTCTCTTCAGCGTCTGCAAGGGGGCCGGCGGCGCGGCTCCGGTGACCATCCAGGCTGTACCTGTGATCGTCCCTCTGGAGCTAGTGTCCAGTAGCCAAGCAGCAAATCCACTCTGCACGCAGGTGAGTTCACTACTTCTCCCCTAAGTCCCTCGTTGCAGTGATCCTGTTGCCAGCAGGACTCACTGTAAAGTAAAAAACCTAAGCTAAACTTTCTCTAAGCAGCTCTTTAGGAGAGCCACCTAGATTGCACCCTTCTCGTTCGGGCACAAAATCTAACTGGAGTCTGGAGGAGGGTCATAGGGGGAGGAGCCAGTGCACACCACCTGATCTGGTAAAAGCTTTACTTTTTTGTGCCCTGTCTCCTGCGGAGCCGCTATTCCCCATGGTCCTTTCAGGAACCCCATGGTCCTTTCAGGAACCCCAGCATCCACTTAGGACGATAGAGAAATATATGAAATTTGTGATCTAAAATTTTGCTTTTATTCCAACAGGAGACCGTGGATATCCTTGCACCCCCTGGCTCATGACTCCTTACCGTAATCCCAGGCCAGGACCACAGATGGCATTTAACTCCGCGCTTACTGCCACTAGGCAGCTGGTGGAGCGCACAATTGGTGTCCTGAAAGGGCGCTTTCGTGTGCTCCACCGCACGGGTGGCGACATCATGTATTCGCCGGAGATGGCAAGTAAAATAGTGGTCCTGTGCGCAATACTCCATAATATCGCGGTAAGGAGTAGTGTCGAGCTTCCTCAGGCAGAGGAATTGCCTGATGAGGAGCCAGGGGTTGTGCCACGCTTCGGTGGGGGGAGTGTGACACGGAGGGGGAGCCAAGTGAGGGCAAGAATTGTAGCAGAACATTTCAGGTATAGTGTTTTTAACATTTATATTTGCACAAATAATACAACCCAGTATGCTTATGTATTTTTAAACATGATTGCATTTAGTATGTTCTTGTAAAGTGATTGGGTAATGCTGTTGTTGTGTTGGAATGGTTTTTTCTTTTTAAACACAAAAAACAAAAACACGTTAAGCTGACAATGTTTATGTAATAATTTAAATACTGTAATGATAATAAATAGTGTCCTTATTTATTTTATATCCTCAAATCCTGATTATGTAAACAAACACACAAACAAATGATCCTCAATGTTTGACACTTTGTGACTGTCCAGCTGAATGATCACACGACCTGTGGTGAGTACACAGATATGTTTAGTAATTTTCAGTAAAGTCTGTGTCTCTGTGTGTTTATTCTAATTGTTTCTAACAAACATTTTCGCTTCTGCTAATGCGAATTTCCGCTCGTGCAAAATAACTCTCTGCTCTTCACAGCATTGCAAAGATCAATAAAGTTATTAGAAATGACATATTTTTGGCCAATCACATGCTAACAGACACTATAAATATATGCCCAAATAAGGAAAACGCCATTGCCATGATGCGTGCAGCACCGTTCTCCAGGCGGGAGCTCCGCGTGCTGGTAGCGGTGATGGACCGCCGCGTAGGCCGCGTTGGGCGCTTCATCCCCAATCGGGTGAAGCGCGAGGCCTACGCGGAGGTCCGCCGCCTGCTGCGGACTCGCGTCCGCAGCAGGCGGACAATCATCCAGCTCGAGAGGCGATGGAGTGATCTCCGCAGGCGGACTCCAGATTTGTTGGCGGAGATCCGCCAGCAAATCCGTGCTCTCCATACCCGAAGTAAGTTACATTACATAAGATTTTTTGCTTAAAATGTGATAATGCTTGATCTTCCCAATTTTGAGCAAAAGGTTTTTTGTAAACCATTGTGCAAAACCATGTGCACTGCAGGGGAAGCATATGTAACATGTGCAGCAGAGTGAGTAAGATTTGGGTGGGGTGTGTTAAAGCATCTCAATAATTTGCTGTGTTTAAATTAAACAGCCTGTATTTTCCATGCCCATAATTGAAAAAGTAAAACCAAATCTAACTCTCTCTGCACATGTTATATATGCAACCCCTGCAGAGCACATGCTTTTGGACAATTGCAAACTAAATTCCAGCTGTAATCCCCTTTGAATTACCTACATTTTACAGTAAGTGGTAGGCTAATTGCAACCTTCAGTCTCCTTTTTAGGAAATTAGGTCAGTGTGTGTGGTTAGGGGAAACAGTACTGACTGTAGTAAAGTGACACGAAACAAGTGCATGTTTCCAAGAAATAAGAAGCAGCCAGGAAACTGGTCCAAAATACTTGATAAGTGCTGGCTATATAATAAGGGCCCTTGAATAGTAATCTGGTGATGTTGCCTAGACAAATCACTATGACTCAATGGGCTAGATTAAGGAATGAGCTTCAAAGTTAAAGTTTGGCTTCATTTTGTTTGCTATGGCCAACATGAAGAGGATCTTAACATGTTTGATTTTCTATTTTAAATTTTTAAAAAAAAAACATGTAACATAACATTTATATTTAAAAATCAATACTATGTAATTTGGCATGATTAAAAAATGTGGACAATATTTTCATTCTAGGACAACAACAACGGCACAACTCCCCACCCCCTTCCCCTTCCCACTCCCCCTCCCCTTCTCACTCCCCCTCCCCTTCTCACTCCCCCTCCCCTTCACACTCCCCCTCAGCTTTCCAGTCCCCCTCATCTTCACAGTCCCCCTCAGCTTCCCAGTCCCCCTCAGCTTCCCTGGCCCACTCCACTTTCCATTCCCCTTCTCACCACACCTCTCCATCTCTTTCTGGGACCCCTTCTCCTCCTTCCCATACCCCTTCTCCTTCCACTTCGACATCCCCATCTGAACCCCCCTCACCCTCTATTGCTTTAAATTTCTCTCCGCCCCCCTCGCCCTCTCAATCAGACCCCCCCTCTGAAATTGCGGCACTAATCCAGCCTCCTTCCCCCATCCAGCCTCCTGCCCCAATCCCTCCTCCTTCCCCAATCCCTCCTCCTTCCCCAATCCCTCCTCCTTCCCCCATCCAGCCGCCTTCCCCCATCCAGGCAACATCCCCACCAAGTGAATGGGCAGAGGAAGCCCCTGCAGAACATTCCGGGAGTCTGGATGTTTCCGAGGAAAGTAAGTTTATTTAAATTTTATACAATAAGATTACCCACTTACACTTACAATGGCAAAACATGCAGTGTTGTACTGTTTGAATTCTTGGACCCTGGAAAAATATTTAAACATTTCATCATGGTGTACATGTTGCCTTTACATATTTGTGAGTGTCATTATATGTACAGTGTGTATGTGTGCAATGTTTTGTGTGTCCACTCTAGGTTGACACTCATTAGGTAGCCAGGGTTGCCAGGACAACAGGGTTTATATGTGTTACTTTTTCAGTGAAACAGTTAGACCTGAGTGGAGTTTAGTATGTTGTTTGCCTTTTACACTTGGGCCTGTGTAGTCTGAATATTTACACTTACAAATCACATGCTTCACTTTGTTATGCAGCCTAATGACACACTGTTTTTTTGTGTGAAAGTTACATTCTCAAAATTAATAATTGTTCGAGTCAAACATGTTTCCACTTATTTAGTAAGGGCAGCTTTCAGGGAGTGTGGGAATGCTATGATATGTTGGGCTGCTGAAGATGTGTTTATGCAGTGTGATGATGCAGGACCAACCCCCTAAAAATAAAAAAAAAAATAAACAACAAATGGGAATGAATGCCAACATGGTGTCACATTGACGAAGATGGTAGTTATCTTTAACATGGGATGTCGGACATAGCAACCAATAAGATTATACTTAAAAAATTGGGAGCCACTTCTACAATATAATAATCATATTTTGGCTTGATTGCTATGGGCAACGTTCCATCTTAAATATAACTCACATAGTAGTAAATGTAACACATGGTCTGGAACACTTTAAAATCTGAAAAAAAGGCTGAGCAGGCTTGTGTGTTCTGCTAATGATTGTACCATAAAACAGCCAGGATGTAGTAACTTTGCCATTAAAGCAGACCTGTCCAAACTGCGGCACTCCAACTGTTGAGAAACTACACATCCCAGCATGCCCTCACACAGCTTTGCCATTCCCTGACCACAAAACTGTGTAAAGGCATGCTGGTATATGTAGTTTCACAACAGCTGGAGTCCAGCAGTTTGTACATGCCAGCATTTAAGTGTGCTTTGCGCCTTGCTTGGCTAATAAGTAATGTAATTAAGTTATTAATGTTTGTGTTGCATCTTAATTTCAGATGTTGCAGTTGGAGATCCCACAAGTTTTGCAGGGATTCTAAACACCATGCGCCAACACCTGCAAGCAATGCTGGATTGTGTGGACCATTTGGAAAAATTTGCATAATTTTGAATATTTGATTTACCAAAAAAACAAAAAAAAACAAAAAAAAATAAAAAAAAAGTTGTTTAAAGTTAACCGGGTGTTGTGTTTCTTAATGCAAAAAAGGATCAGCAGATTTGCAGGTAGAATTTTTATGACAAAAAAATTACACACATCTAACGTTACATTTTTACCCAAAAAAAAAAGGATAATATTGTGTTAAGAAACATGTAAACACCTTCATTCACAAACAACACCTTTAAAAATTAAAAAAGTGAAGAAAAAAAAAAAAAAATTACACTTTGACATGTTGATGGGCAATTATGGCAACAAAGTGTTAATCTGGTTTTGTTCACAGACTTAATTGTTTTTGAACATTAACAATCAAAACACTAATTGGGTTCGTAATTGAAAAGGGCTTGTGGTCTTTAAAAGGAAAGGTGTAATTGCACTTAATAGTCCAAAAAAACATTTTTGTGCGTTTTACCTTAAAAGTGTGCACTTTTACGCCAAACTTTGTAAATATACTCAAACTTAGTATTTTTACGATTAAGTATGTGTTATTGCGATGATTTCGCAATGCTGCGATGGTTTTGCATTACTGCGATGTCATTTGGCGTACGCCCACTTTGTGTAATACTGCGTGCGAATTTGCAAAAATACGTTGAGGGCGGAAGTTCGCAAAATTACTACATTAACGCAACTTTGCGAATATGTTGTGCGTCCGAAAAACTTAGCGATCAACTCGGAATGAGGGCCAATATTTTTCGACAGTGAAAAATTGTAGTTTTTTACAAAAAAATTTTTTGGGCTACTCAATTAGACCCCATTTTTTTGCCCCCGAAAAATGTTGGGTGAAACACACAGGGCCATAACTAGCTGTGTGCCGATGGTGCCTTAACCACAGCGCAAATGCACTGAAGGCGCACCATCTGGCATCACACCCCCTGTACAGCCAGCCAGTCAGTACTTCAAGTCCTGGCACCGCCACTTCAGTCCCACCTCTGCAAGCAAGTGAGAGCGCTGTCGTAGCCACCATGTGGCAGCACACACCTTCCACCTGTCCCGCTGCTGCCGTCCCAAAGTACCGCTGTGCGTGCAAGGGACAGGGAGGTCTGTCGCAGCCGCCATCTGAGAGCAATTACCCCCCCCCCCCCCACTCCGTGGCTGAGTCCTGGCGCCGCTGGCTGTCTCCTGTTGCCGGTGGAAAGAGCTGCGGAGCGTGGCCGCTCCCCCCACTCCGTCCCACAGCCCAGCTTGCGCCGTTGGCTTTCTCCTGCTGCTGCTGTACAGGGCTCTGGAGCAGTGCCGTAACTGGACATTTTAGCGCTGTGTGCAAGAAATAGTATTGGCGCCCCACCATATACAAAACAGGATCAATGCACATGCCAAAAATATAGGGGTGTGGCTTCATGGGGAAGGGGTATGGCCACAATGCTCCTGTTTACACATTACGATAGGCAGAGCTCCCTTTTACACAGTACGGCAGGTATAGTACCCTTTTACACATTACAGCAGCAGAGTCCCCATTTTACACATTACGGCAGCAGAGTCCCCTTTTTTTACACATTATGGCAGCAGAGTCCCCCTTTTTTCCCCTTAGGCAGGCAGAGTCCCCATTTTTTACACATTAGGCAGGCAGTCCCCCTTTTTTACACATTAGACAGGCAGAGTCCCCTTTTTATGCATTACAGTAGCAGAGTCCCTCTTTTTTACACATTAGGCAGGCAGTCATTTTTTACACATTAGGCAGGTAAGTCCCCCCTTTTAACACATTACAGTAACAGAGTCCCCCTTTTTACACATTACAGTAAGAGTCATCCTTTTTACACATTACAGTAACAGAGCCCCTCTTTTTACACATTACAGTAACACATACTTGCCTATTCTCCAAGAATGGCTGGGAGGCTCCCGAAAATCGTGTGGCACTCCCGCCCCCCCGGAAGAGTAGGCAAGTCTCCCGGCCGAGCGCCCACCACCCACAACCCCCCCCCCCTGCACATCACCTACCAAACACCCAGCGGCAGTTCAACATGCGCAGTCTGGGAGTAGAATGACGCGATTTGCGTCATCCTGGCCCCGCCCCCTGCCTTGCAATGCCAATATTAACAGCATTTCTAGACAGGGGGCGGGACACGATTACATGATCATGCAGCCACGCCCCCAACCCCGCCCCTAAACGTCATCCAGCCACATCACCATGCCTCTGTTGCTCCAACCTTGCTGCCTCCTCCCGGGGGCAGCTAGATTGTCGGTAATTATGCAGTAACAGAGTCCCCCTTTTCAGGGCCGTCTTTTCGTATGGGCTCAATGGGCTCTTGCCCAAGGGCCCCAGGAGTATAAGGGCCCTAGGCTGATAGCTGAGGGTCCCCTCTTTCCAGGGGTACCAGATTTTTGAAAATCGGCCCTGGGGAACCGGAGATATCTGACTTGAAAGCAGTGGTCCCCATCCAAGCCTGTTAATTGCTCTTTCCAGCCTGATATCTCGGTTCTGTCTGACTTAGAATATTTCTGAAGATATAAACCAAAAGTTGTGACTCTCCCCTTTTGGTGGACACTGACAGCTTGTCTCTACTATGCCCAGAACCAGAGATATCAGCCTTCAAGCAGCTGGTCCCTGCTCCAGATCCACACTCCTGGTATGCAGTTTTATATTTTTGTTGGTGAATTGCTCTGGCTCCTGAACTCTGATCCCAAAGTCCCCAGAACCTTCTTAAAGGAACTTGAGATATCTGCAGTCAAGCAAGCTGCCCTCCCACCGGAAAATGATAAATATTAAGCCCACTCCACTATCCACCCCTCCCCTATGTATTAAACACCCCCTACCACCCTGGAAGTCATGTACTAGGGCTTCTTCATTCAGCCCAATGCCCCCTTCTACAGTTTAGTTCCATCTGTGCAGTAAAGGAGTAATTAGCAGAAATTACTGCTCCAGGTCCTACATGCTGAGCGGAAGATAGAACGCCCGCTACCGCCCGCGGGACATCAAAGCTGCCGCTTATAGCACCCCCACCCCTACTGCTGGAAGATGGGTAGGGGGCCCAGTGCATTGCTGTGCCCAGGGGCCTACACTGCTGTTAAGACGGCTCTGCCCCTTTTTACACATTACAGAAACAGAGTCCCTCTTTTTTCTCATTACAGTAACAGAGACCCCCTTTTTTACACATTACAGTAGCAGAGTCCCCTTTTTACACATTACAGTAACAGAGTCCCCCTTTTTACACATTACAGTAACAGAGTCCCCCTTTTTACACATTAAGCAGGCAGAGGTAGGGGGTGTGTAGTGTGTGTAAGTGTGTGTCTCACCTCGCCTGGGGGTAGGCCACAATCCAGCATCCACAGAGACTCTGCTCGAGTATGGCAGCTGTGGCGACGCTCTGGAGCCCTGTACAGGGGGAAGGTGTGTGCTGACACATGGTGGCTATAGCAGCCCTCCCACTCCCTTGCAGAGGCGGGACTGAAGTGGCGGTGGCAGGACTTGAAGTACTGACTGACTGGCCATATGGGGGGTGTGATGCCAGATTGTGCACCTTCAGTGCATTTTCACTGTGGGCAATTGGCACACACCTAGTTACAGCCCTGCTCCGAAGCGTCGCCACAGTTGCCGTACACGAGGAGAGTCTCTGTGGATGCTGGATCATGGGTGAGACACACACACACACACCACCCCCACCTCTGCCTGCTTAATGTGTAAAAAAAGGGGACTCTGTTGCTGTAATGTGTAAAAAGGGCGACTGTTACTGTAATGTGTAAAAAGGGCGACTGTTACTATAATGTGTAAAAAGGGGGACTGTTATTGTAATGTGTAAAAAAGGGGGATTCTGTTACTGCAATGAGAAAAAAGGGGGACTGTTACTGTTATATGTAAAAAGGAGGACTATGTTACTGTAATGTGTAAAAAAGTGGGACTCTATTACTGTAATGTGTAAAAAGGAGACTGTTACTGTAATGTGTGAAAGGGGACTCTGCTGCCGTAATGTGTAAAATTGGGACTCTACTGCTGTAATGTGTAAAAGGGGACTATACCTGCCGTACTGTGTAAAAGGGAGCTCTGCCTACTGTAATGTGTAAAAGGGAGCTCTGTGGCCACACCCCTTCCCCATGAAGCCACACCCCTATATTTTTGGCACGCGCATTGATCCTGTTTTGTATATGGGGGGGCAATGCTATTTTTTGCACACAGCGCTAAAATGTCTAGTTATGGCACTGGAAACACATAGGTTCCGTGATAAGTTCATGTACCTATGTGTTTGCGTGACTGCAGTCACTAAAACAGGCAGTTTTGGGGAGATTTTTTTTCAGACCTGCTGAGGTCCCCCAAAATATCCCTGAAAATAAGTGCCAACGGGGGCTAATTGAATATGCCCAGGGGAAAACGCAGGTGTGTCATGGTAATTTTTGGGGGCGTGCATCTGTCATCAGTTGCAATTGATGCATTTAAAAACATGGCGCCGCTGCAACTGCAGCCGGGTATATTCTACGTATGCATGGGTCAACCAGAATTGACGTGTTACTCGATTTCTGCATATTCTTCATAATTATGCAAATGCATATGAAATTTGTGCATGCATCAGTGAAACTTTCCACTAGTGATATATCGGAATAGGTGAATGACAATCTTATTGATGCTCTAATACATGAGCTAAATTGGCGCTTTCATCTAAGAGACGATTATTCAGGTTATCACAGAGAAACTGTTTAAGATATTTATTTGTCTGGATACTGTTCTATAGGGGCCATTCAGATGTGGTTGGAGTTGCTATAATTTAAATGGAAGCGGAGGCGATAGGGCTGTATGGTAAAGCAGCAGGAGGAGGCGTCTATTACATGCAGATGCCGCATCGGATCTCTCACCTACCATTGGGTGACTTGTGGCACCCATGGTGCAGCGCATGTTGCCCGTCACAGAAGCCAGGAAATCTCTGTCTTACGATGGAGATCCTTCACCACTTCCTACCCCCTAAATGGCGGTGACACACCTTCATTTTCACAAATGGAGGCCATCGCTGCTCCTTCCTCGCCCTCCAGATGGCAGCAGACTGACAACTAACGGCAGTCTGATGCCATTGTGCATCCTATCTCGCAGGACTCGTTTGCACACACGCAGACTACTGAAAATCGGTACTTTGCATCGATGGGCGCAGCTCCAACCACATCTGAATCAGGCACTATGTTGTTATACCATTGCTTTATGTACCACCATATGTGATATATTTTGGGTGCTTACCTGTGATGATGGAATTGTTTCCCTGATAATATGAATATATTATTTTACATTATGAATCATATTTATTTATTTATTTATGTAGAAATAAAATATATTTTCCCACTACATACACATTTAATAGAGACAAGAACACACTGAAGACAATATCTTTGCTCTGGCTATTTATTGATGTTCTACTCTACATGATATAACTAGAGTAACTGACAGGAGTCCGGAGGACCAGAATGATCTTACCAGAAGTTCACAACAACAATCATATTATTTATACACTCACCTATTACAAAGTGGGTTAAATGTGCACTGAAAGGTTTCTGCAGTCTTCTGAACAAAAGGGGCACCAATTCCTACAGAATTACAGCCCTTTTTCGATTAGAAGATTACAGAAACCTTTCAGAGCATATTTTCTACCTAGATAAAGAAAAATGATTAACGTTTTGATGCATATCTGTTCTTTTGTTATTTTACTGGTCACATTTTCTGGCCTCCATGATCTCAAGCTGAAGGGCTTCCACCTGGAGATCTAAGGCACAGAGTTCCTGTCCTTAACACGGCTGTGGGGCTCATCCTTATTATTGCTATCTGCACCTATGCAAATCATCTGTATTCCAAATGTATGTTCAAATCTCCCCATGTAATCTGCCTATTGCTATCTGCACCTATGCAAATCATCTATATTCCAAATGTATGTTCAAATCTCCCCATGTAATCTGCCTATTGCTATCTGCACCTATGCAAATCATCTATATTCCAAATGTATGTTCAAATCTCCCCATGTAATCTGCCTATTGCTATCTGCACCTATGCAAATCATCTATATTCCAAATGTATGTTCAAATCTCCCCATATAATCTGCCTATTGCTATCTGCACCTATGCAAATCATCTATATTCCAAATGTATGTTCAAATCTCCCCATGTAATCTGCCTATTGCTATCTGCACCTATGCAAATCATTTATATTCCAAATGTATGTTCAAATCTCCCCATGTAATCTGCCTATTGCTATCTGCACCTATGCAAATCATCTATATTCCAAATGTATGTTCAAATCATTTGTTAGACAGTTTTGTGATTTATGCTTTTGTTTGTAATTTAAAATACCTGCGTTTCAAAGCTTGGTCAGTGCCACATATTTAATTAAGGCTCACTGGGCTGGTGTTTGTTTAGTCAATCACTGTGTAATGTAACACCTTTGATTAGTGGGACATTTGCCTCAGCTGTAGTTGGGTCAATTTCCCATAGTATATCTGTAACTTCAACCATGCACAACTGTGCATGTCAGCTGTGCGTTCCAATACTCAAAGCGTTCCTTCTCTAAGCGTCTTGAAAATGAACAGTTAAAAAAACAGTTAAACAAACATTGAACAGCATCAAGAAAGAAATCTGGAACATTATGTGGCCTCTCCTCACCTCTGCCATGAGAACACCAGGACCAATGCCTACTACTTCTGTGTCCAAGAACATCATGACTGCCCCCGGGACTACCCCTCAAGCTCAGCAGGGAACTGAGGGACGTGCGCATCAGGACCAGACTTTGCTGGGTCAGTTCCATTGGACATTATTGTGCACTCCACATTCTCACACCCACCCGCACTGCTCTCATGAGACCAGGACATTTATCTTTTTCACAAAATAATGTTAGTACAGTTTTCCTGCAAATGTGTCTTTCACTTCTCTTTCTTCTTACACGGTACTTCCACCCCACTGTGTGCTATTCCTGTAATGTGTACCTCCATTGGGTGCACACCCTGCCAGCAGTAACCTATGCAGTGCGCCCCACATGGCTGCCTTGGATGGTTCTCCTGTGGGCGGGGTGTGCTTCACTTGGATCTTTCCATGCAGAGTATAGCATACTCCTACACGCGTGTCAGTTCTCCCATACATGCATTTGGCCCCTGTATGGCTCATCTCCCACTGTGTAACCTTGTAGTGCGCCCAACATGGCTGCCTTATCTGGTGCGCTTGTGGATGTGATGAAAAATGCGTGCACCTGATGTTTTTATTGGAACCCTACTCTGAACTTAAGGACTCTGCAATCTCCCCATTTTGTGTTCTCTTCTAGGGGTGGACTATTCCACCCTGGGTAATCCTACGCAGTGCGCCTAAGATGGCTGCCGCACCTGGTGCCTTGTGATGGTGGAATACACAACCCCTGGAGGTTATTACTCAAAATGCCTACACCAATCATGCATTATTCTTTCTGTGTCTTTGTCTGTGTGGTTTATCTTTTGATGTAATACTTAAATCTTCTGTATTATGTGCATTGTGTGAGTTCTAGTTGGCGCCGCGGATGGCTGCCTCGGTGCTGCTCTGCCAAGCAGCCTTAGTTTTTAGTCTTAAATGTATAATATGTCTACTGTACAGTTGCATATGTGCAGTATGAACTCATATGTGTAATGTTTGTAATGTATGCTACGTTTTTTTCCTCCATGTTGCTGCTTTGCGATGCATTGTACCACAAAGAATTCCTAGTGTACGTGAGTACACCTGACCAATAAAGCTGATTCTGATTCTTATTCTTGGCTTTCTGAGTTTATAAATGGCGATGGAAATGGTTGCGTTGTCCAACAGCCATTACGGAACTCACTGTAGTGATCACCAGACTGGACTTTTGAGGTCATGTCACCTTTATCAAGCCACAACGTGTGAGTGGACAAGTAACATCCTTTTCTCCTTGGAGGTCTTTTTGGACGAAATTTGCGATAACGGTAATGGTCTGTCATCACTTCCACAAGGTGGGAGAGCCACTTTAAATCCATTATGCTGTCATGTAAGAAGATGAAGAGTAGACCGTGTTAGATGCATTTAAACTAGAGATGAGTGGGTTCGGTTTCCGAGAACCGAACCCTACCGGACTTCACCACCCGAGCCCGGATCCGAGCCTGGCTCAGGTTTTCCCGCCTGACTCGGAAACCAGAACGATGCAAAATGTCATCATCCCGCTGTCAGATTCTCGCGGGGTTTGGATTCCATATAAGGAGCTGCGCGTCGCCGCCATTTTCACTTCAGCATTGGTGAGTGTAGTGAGAGGACATGTCTCTGTCCTGTGTCCTGCAATAGTACAGTGGTAATGTCTTGTGCTGCATCAGTTCAGTCACAGTGGTGGTGGTGTCCTCTGCTGCCATATGTCCAGTGCTGCTGTACAAGTCCAGTCCAGTGGTGCTGTGTTGTGCTGCATCAGTCCAGTGGTGGTGTCTTGTGCTGCATCAGTCCAGTTACAGTGGTGGTGTCCTCTGCTGCCATATGTCCAGTGCTGCTGTACAAGTCCAGTCCATTGCAGTGGTGCAGTGTTGTCCTGCGTCACCAGTGGTGGTGTCCCTGTGCTGCTGTATATGTCCAGTGGTACTGCCGTATATGTCCAGTGATACTGCCGTATATGTCCAGCGGTACTGCTATATAAATCCAGTGATACTGCCGTATATGTCCAGTGGTACTGCCATATAATTCCAGTGATACTGCTGTATATGTCCAGTGGTACTGTCGTATAAATCCAGTGGTACTGGCGTATAAATTAAGTCCAGTGATACTGCCGTATATATGTACAGTGGTACTGCCATATAATTCCAGTGATACTGCCGTGTATGTCCAGTGGTACTGCCATATAAATCCAGTGGTACTGGCGTATAATTCCAGTGATACTGCCATATAATTCCAGTGGTACTGGTGTATAAATCCAGTGATAATGCCGTATAAATTCAGTCCAGTGGTACTGCCGTATAAATCCAGTGTAACTGCCGTATAATTTCAGTGATACTGCCGTATAATTCCAGTGGTACTGTCATATAAATCCAGTAATACTGCCATTTAAATCCAGTCCAGTGGTACTGCCGTATAAATCCAATGGTACTGCCATATAATTCAAGTGATACTGCTGTATAATTACAGTGGTACGGGCGTATAAATCCAGTGATACTGCTGTATAATTCCAGTGGTACTGTCATATAATTCCAGTGGTACTGGTATATAAATCCAGTGATACTGTTGTATAAATCCAGTCCAGTGGTACTGACCTGCGCTGAATATTATTTACTCCATTTAAAAGGGTTATTAATATTTAATCCAAATAATTTTTACAGGGCTTGCCCTGTGTGGTGTAAGGATACGCTGTCCTGTGCCGCATATTGTGTTATATAACTCCAGAAAAATAATGGAGAACAAAAATTTGGAGGATAAAAAAGTAAAAGATCAAGAACCACTTCCTCCTAGTGCTGAAGCTGCTGCCACTAGTCATGACATAGACGATTAAATGCCATCGTCTGCCAAGGCCGATGCCCAATGTGATAGTAGAGGGCATGTAAAATCCAAAAAGACAAAGTTCAGTAAAAAAAGCCCCAAAAAAAGAAATTGAAATGGTCTGAGGAGAAACGTAAACTTGCCAATATGCCATTTACGACACGGACACGGAGTGGCAAGGAACGGCTAAGGCCCTGGCCTATGTTCATGACTAGTGGTTCAACTTCGCATGACGATGGAAGCCTTCATCCTCCCACTAGAAAAATGATAAGAGTTAAGCTGGCAAAAGCACAGCAAAGAACTGTGCATTCTAAGATGGTATCACAAATCCCCAAGGAGAGTCCAAGTGTGTCAGCGGTTGCGATGCCTGACCTTCCCAACACTGGATGGAAAGAGGTGGCTCCTTCCACCATTTGCATGCCCTCTGCAAGTGCTGGAAGTAGCACCCACAGTCGTTTCTGATATTAAAATTGAAGATGTCACTGTTGAAGTATACCAGATTGAGGATATGGGTTATGCTGGCGCTGAGGAGGAAGTTAACGATGAGGATTCTGATGGTGATGTGGCTTGTTTAACTCAGGCACCGGGGAGACAGTTGTTGTCCATGGGATGCCAGGGCAAAATACCAAAAGCCACCTCTTTGGCGCAGAATTATTTCTCCACAAATCCGGACAACAGCTGTCAAGCCGTGTGTTGCCTCTGTCAATCTGTGTTAGGGTCTCCTGCCCTGTGCTGCCACGTCGTCATGGCAACCGGGAGACAAGTGCTAGCGGAGTAACCTGAGCGCAGCTGATACTCCGGTTCGGGTCTTTTGCTGTGCAGTGGTTACAGGCTCTGTGCACGGCAGGGGATCCGGTGCTGGTTTTTGTGCCCACAGTCTGTGAGGTCTGAGTGGGGTGTGGACAGCACCTGCTTTATAAGGCCTCTTCTCAGGTTAAGCAGATGCTGCTGAATCTTTGTTGGTTAGTCAGTTCCTGAAAGTTAGCCAGTACTGTGTAGCTTTGTATTTGTTGTTGCTTACTGCAAATAGGCCTGGGGATTTGGTACTACACTCTGCCAATCCAGACCTAGCAGTAAGACTGGAGTCAGTCGTTTAGCTTGCTGGGGTACTTTTACTACTCTGTGAACTTAGCAAGTTTGCGGCTGTATTCTAAGACTTGCCTGCCTAAATCCTGTCTCACTGTGCAAGGTGTCAGGTGTCAGTTTAGTGGCAGTAAGCTGAACCTGTGCACTGCAAGTGAGAATTAGGATTGTGGAGACTCTCCTTGTGTCTATCATTCCATCTCTGACCAAGGAGTTTACTGCCACACCCGTTGGTAACCCTTTAGGGTTTTGCTGTTGCCCTTAGCAACAGCATTTCGGGTTCTCTACGTATTAAAACACAACATCTTGCTTTTCCCATCTGAGCATTACTAATACTAGGGAGACACCCAGTTCCTTAGCCTCTGGGCTTCTCTGTTCACTTTGTGTGTATTTTGTTACCCTATCACCTTCTGTGTCTGTCTGTGAGTTCATTTGCTTTGCATACCTATCCGTTCAGACACCAGTACATTCCTGCAGGCACTGGTGTGCATAACAGTTCAAACACCAGTACATTCCTGCAGGCACTGGAGTGCATAACAGTTCTGACACCAGTACATTCCTGCAGGCACTGGTGTGCATAACATATTCAGCAGCCTAATACTCCTGTTGAAATTTTGTGGGAATATGGAGCATACCCCTCAAAATACGTTGCAACAGGTGGTCGATCAGGTGCAGGTCCTGACTCGACAATTTAATGATTTGTCCATTAAAATGTACACCTCCCAGGCCACTGGCGGAGCTCCCGCAGCAGCAGCACCTTCAGGGGTTAAGGAGCCGAAAGTAAATCTCCCGGATCGTTTTTCTGGAGATCGCTCGCAGTTCTTTTGTTTCAAGGAGAGCTGCAAGCTATACTTCCGGCTTAGGCCTCAGTCTTCTGGGTCGGAGATTCAGCGGGTGGGCATAGTGATTTCCTTGCTACAAGGAGACCCACAGGTCTGGGCATATGGGTTGCAGCCTGACTGTCCGTCGCTTAAAAGTGTTGATGCTTTTTTTACGGCACTGGGCATGTTGTATGATGACCCTGACAAGACGGCCTCAGCCGAGGCTCAGATTTCGATCCTTAAGCAAGGGCGAAGGCCAGTTGAGGTTTACTGTACGGAGTTTCGGAGGTTGGCCCATGATACCCAGTGGAATGACCCAGCCCTGAGACACCAGTACCGAAGAGGTCTTTCTAACCAGATAAAGGACCAACTGGTACAATATCCCTTGCCTGATAGCTTGGATCAGCTCATGCAGTTATCCATCCGTGTGGATAGACGGCTGAGAGAGCGTAGGCTTGAAAGGGAGACTGAGGTTTCCTTCTTTCCCAAGGGAACCTCAGACTCTGAGGAATTTTCCGAGGAGCCTATGCAGATTGGGGCTACCCGCCTCTCCTCGCGTGAGAAGACGCGGAGGAGACAGCAGGGGTTGTGTTTGTACTGTGGGAATAAAGGTCATGTGGTAGTATCATGCCCAGAAAAGCCGGAAAACTTCAGGGCCTGAGGGTGATGGGAAATATCCTGTCAGGCCAGAAGTCAGAATTTCCCAAGAAGACTTTTATCATTCCGGTGACCTTGAAGATCCTCGGTCAAACTGTCAAGACTGAGGCCTTTGTGGACAGTGGGGCCGACAGGGTTTTTAAGGACCGCCAATTCGCCCTGAAACACTCTGTTCCCTTAGTACCCTTGGCATCGGAAATTGAGATTTGTGGGTTAAACGGGGAACCATTATCCCAAGGTAAAATTACCTCTTGCACTAGCCAGATTTCTTTGTTTATTGGAGCCACACACTCTGAAAAATTGTCCTTTTATGTGACTGTCTGTACTTTTGCCCCATTGGTGTTGGGGTTACCCTGGTTAAGGGCCCACAATCCTCAATTTGACTGGGTCTCTGGGGAGATTCTTAGTTGGGGTACTGATTGTTTCAGGAGTTGCTTGAGCCTTCCAGTCAGGCTCTCGCAGCTAAGTTTGCCAGGATTGCCAGGGTGTTATGCAGATTTTGCGGACGTGTTCTCCAAAAAAGTTGCAGAGGTACTACCTCCCCATCGCCCCTATGACTGTGCCATTGATTTGTTGCCAAATGCTAAGCTTCCCAAGAGCAGGTTGTACTCCCTGTCACGTCCTGAGACTCAGGCTATGGCAGAGTACATTCAGGAGAACTTGGCTAAGGGATTTATCAGACCTTCACAGTCTCCAGTTGGGTCGGGGTTCTTCTTCGTGGGTAAAAAGGACGTTTCGTTGCGACCCTGCATCGACTTCAGGGAATTGAACCGTATCACGATTAAAAACTCATACCCACTGCCTCTCATTTCGGTCTTGTTTGACCAGCTTCGTACTGCCACCATTTTTTCTAAGATTGACCTACGCGGTGCGTACAATCTAATCCGAATAAGAGAGGGGGATGAATGGAAGACTGCCTTTAATACCCACTCAGGGCATTATGAATATTTGGTGATGCCTTTTGGGCTCTGTAATGCCCCGGCAGTCTTCCAGGATTTCATGAATGATGTGCTCAGGGAATATTTGGATAGATTCTTAGTTGTATACTTAGATGACATCCTAATCTTCTCCCATTCCCTGGAGGAACATCGGAAGCATGTACGCTTAGTCCTCCAGAAACTCAGAGACCACCGGCTTGGGGCGAAGCTGGAGAAGTGCGAATTTGAAGTTCAGCAAATCGCATTTCTAGGATATATTATCTCCCCAGAAGGTTTCCAAATGGAGGGTTCCAAGGTACAGGCAGTCCTGGATTGGGTGCAGCCCACTAGTTTGAAGGCGCTTCAGCGTTTCCTGGGCTTTGCGAATTTTTATAGACGATTTATCGCTGGATTTTCGTCTATAGTGGCGCCTTTGGTGGCACTCACTAAGAAAGGGGCGGATGTTGCTCACTGGTCTTGTGAGGCTAAAGCGGCTTTTGCCCGTCTCAAAAGGGCATTTGTATCGGCCAAGGTGCTGCGACACCCAGATCCAGAGCGTCCTTTTGTGGTGGAGGTGGATGCCTCTGAGATGGGTATTGGGGCAGTGCTTTCTCAGATGGGAGTGTCTGATAATCGCCTTCATCCCTGTGCTTACTTTTCCCGTAAATTTTCGCCTATGAATTATGACGTGGGTAACCGGGAATTGTTGGCTATTAAGGATGCACTCGAGGAGTGGAGACACTGGCTTGAGGGGGCTAAGTTTGTGGTCTCAATTCTCACCGACCATAAGAATCTGGCATATTTAGAGTCAGCGAAGCGTCTCAATGCCAGGCAGGCACGATGGGCTTTGTTTTTTGCTCGCTTTAATTTTTTGATAACATATCGCCCTGGGTCAAATAACATCAAGGCTGATGCGCTCTCGCTGAGTTTTGCTCCAATCCAGGAGACCACCGAGGAGCCGTTGCCCATTGTGTCCCCATCATGTATTAAAGTGGGCATTACCCAGGACCTCTTATCATTAGTCCTTAGAGCACAGGAGCAGGCTCCTCCAGACCTTCCGGTAGGTCTTTTGTTTGTGCCTCCTAGGTTAAGACAGCGAGTGTTCCTGGAATTCCATGCCAAGAAATCGGCAGGTCACCCGGGTATTGCCAGAACTCGGGAGTTGCTATCTAGGGCGGTGTGGTGGCCCTCGGTGGCTAAGGATGTTGATCAGTGGGTTCGGGCATGTGACATCTGTGCCCGAAATAAGACTCCTAGAGGGGTTCCTGTTGGCCCATTACATCCACTCTCTATCCCATCTAAGCCATGGACCCACATTTCAATGGATTTTGTGGTGGACTTGCCCAAATCCTCGGGGATGACAGCCATCTGGGTTGTCGTTGACAGGTTTTCGAAGATGGCGCACTTCGTTCCACTGGTTGGGCTGCCATCAGCCAGACGCCTGTCTGAATTATTTATGCTGCATGTTGTGCGTCTCCACGGGTTGCCACTTGATGTGGTCTCTGACCGCGGATCCCAGTTTGTGGCCAAATTCTGGAGGGCATTTTGTTCCGATCTCCAGATTTCTGTCAGCTTGTCGTCAGGCTACCATCCGCAGTCTAATGGGCAGACTGAAAGGGTGAACCAGTCCTTGGAGCAGTTCCTCAGGTGTTATGTCTCCAAGTGTCAGACTGACTGGGTTGCTCATCTGTCCATGGCGGAGTTTGCCTATAACAACGCGGCTCACTCTGCTACAGGGATCTCTCCCTTCCTTTGTGTGTATGGGCATCATCCTAAGGCCAATTCTTTTGACCCCCTGGACTCCACGCCTGGTGGTTCCTCTGTGGTTTCGGTCCTTAGAGGTATTTGGCGGAAAGTGAAGAAAGCCCTTGTGTCTGTGTCATTAGTGACCAAAAGGGTTTTTGATAAGCGGAAAAGACCCTGCAGCTTCAAATTAGGAGACTTCGTCTGGTTGTCTACCAAGAATTTGAAGTTGAGACAGCCATCTCATAAGTTAGGCCCCCGGTTCATCGGCCCTTATAAGATCACCAGGGTTATCAATCCGGTGGCATTTCAGTTAGATCTGCCCCGTTCTTTGGGTATCAATAAAACATTTCATTGTTCCCTTTTAAAACGGGCGATTAGTAATCCTTCTTCCAGTGGAAGACCTTCCCCTCTTCTGATACGTGGCCAGAGGGAGTTTGTTGTTGAAAGGATTCTTGACTCCAAGATGGTTCGGGGTCGGCTGTCATTTTTGGTGCACTGGAAGGGGTATGGCCCGGAGGAGCGGTCGTGGGTGCGCAGTTGTGATCTTCATGCCCCCAGACTGATACGCTCTTTCTTCTCGCAGTTCCCCGATAAACCCGGTGGTAGGGGTTCTTTGACCCCTCGTCAGAGGGGGGGTACTGTTAGGGTCTCCTGCCCTGTGCTGCCACGTCGTCATGGCAACCGGGAGACAAGTGCTAGCGGAGTAACCTGAGCGCAGCTGATACTCCGGTTCGGGTCTTTTGCTGTGCAGTGGTTACAGGCTCTGTGCACGGCAGGGGATCTGGTGCTGGTTTTTGTGCCCACAGTCTGTGAGGTCTGAGTGGGGCGTGGACAGCACCTGCTTTATAAGGCCTCTTCTCAGGTTAAGCAGATGCTGCTGAATCTTTGTTGGTTAGTCAGTTCCTGAAAGTTAGCCAGTACTGTGTAGCTTTGTATTTGTTGTTGCTTACTGCAAATAGGCCTGGGGATTTGGTACTACACTCTGCCAATCCAGACCTAGCAGTAAGACTGGAGTCAGTCGTTTAGCTTGCTGGGGTTCTTTTACTACTCTGTGAACTTAGCAAGTTTGCGGCTGTATTCTAAGACTTGCCTGCCTAAATCCTGTTTCACTGTGCAAGGTGTCAGGTGTCAGTTTAGTGGCAGTAAGCTGAACCTGTGCACTGCAAGTGAGAATTAGGATTGTGGAGACTCTCCTTGTGTCTATCATTCCATCTCTGACCAAGGAGTTTACTGCCACACCCGTTGGTAACCCTTTAGGGTTTTGCTGTTGCCCTTAGCAACAGCATTTCGGGTTCTCTACGTATTAAAACACAACATCTTGCTTTTCCCATCTGAGCATTACTAATACTAGGGAGACACCCAGTTCCTTAGCCTCTGGGCTTCTCTGTTCACTTTGTGTGTATTTTGTTACCCTATCACCTTCTGTGTCTGTCTGTGAGTTCATTTGCTTTGCATACCTATCCGTTCAGACACCAGTACATTCCTGCAGGCACTGGTGTGCATAACAGTTCAAACACCAGTACATTCCTGCAGGCACTGGAGTGCATAACAGTTCTGACACCAGTACATTCCTGCAGGCACTGGTGTGCATAACAATCTGTAATAAGTAGAAGGACGTTAACCACCTAGGAACATCCTCCCACTTGAACTACTTCAACTAAGCAATTGACTGTCCAACAGTCCATTTTGAGGAAGATGAAATATGACACAATCATCCTGTTGCAAAGCAGACAACTGTGGCCTTGACAGCTATGTTGGTGTTAGATGTGCGTCCAGTATCCACCATTAGTTCAGTGGGACTAGGAGAATTGATGGAGGTAGTGTGTCCCCGGTACCAAATCCCATCTAGGTTCCACTTTACTAGGCAGGCGATACCAAGAATGTACAGAGACGTCAGAAAAAGTGTCCTCAGTGTCCTAAAAATGCAGTTGTACCCACTGTCCACTTAACCACGGACATGTGGACAGGTGGAACAGGGCAGACCAAGGACTATATGACTGTGACAGCCCACTGGGCAGATGTATTGCCTCTCGCAGCAACAACAGCAGTGGCACCAGTAGCAACATCTTGCAAACGCCAATTCGTTTCTAGGCAGGCTACGCTATGTATCACCGCTTTCCGTAAGAGGCACACCGCTGACAACCTCTTATGGAAATTGAGGGACATCATCGCACAATGGCTTACCACACTTAGACTCTCCTGGGGATTTGTGATAACGGACAACGCCACCAAAATTGTGCGTATATTACATCTGGGCAAATTCCAGCACGTCCCATGTTTTGCACATACAATTAATTTGGTGGTGCAGAATTTTTTGAAAAATGACAGGCGTGCAGGAGAGGCTGTCGGTGGTCCGAAAAATTGCGGGCCACTTTCGACACTCAGCCACCGCTTGTCGAAGACTGGAGCGCCAGCAAACACTCCTCAACCTACTGTTGAAGTCAAAAATATTACATAGAGAGAACATACAGACTCCACACATTATGAGTCGCTATGCTTGCAAATACGCACAGCGAGCACAGCAATGTATGGTAACATACGCATTTACACAGACATGCCACAAAGATAGATTCGACACATTTCATATAGCACATAAATTGAACATATCAAGCGCCAGACATCATAAGGTTTTAAATTATATGATGGAGTAACGTCATGTATGTGTATCATTGGAGCGGAGCAAGATGGACATGTCATGCTTGGTGTCAAAGTAACCAGATTAATGTGTAGATTCATTTGATGCCTGTTATTAAGTTGTAGCACATTGCAATGAGTAGTTATGATTGAATGTAGGAATATAAAGCCACAATTCTGATGAGAACAATGGACATTCCATTTAAAGCATGTGATGCACAGGAAACTCAGGCCAGCCCTTTTGAGGTCTTCAAGGCTTGCATATGAACTGACCAATGACTCATCATGATTGAGAAAGTTCCCTCCCCTAGACTAAAACAAAGAGACCTGTGCACGCCCCCAACTCTCAGTGTATTGCTGAACACACACACACACACACACACACACACACACACACACGCACATGGCCCTTTTTGTCCCAGATGATGGTGGAGATGCTGTCTGTCCAGTGGCTGCATGATTTTAGTGAGAGAGAGAGTGATATGGAGTGGAGACTGTATTTGAGCAAAATATGGTAATTGTATTGCTGGCCGTGTCTGTATTTGAATTAGTTTGTAATAAATGCTTACTGTATAAACTGTAACCATGTAACTATATATATACTGTACATTGTGATATATTGAATACATATCCTTTTAATAACAAATATATACATCAATGAGCTTTGGAACTCAGATAATATGTGGGTGTATTGTTTTCTCTTATGGGATGCAGTGTTTTTGCGATGTATAGCGCACATTCATAGCACATGGTAATAAGATGTGCAGGCGTCCACAGTATATATTAGAGTTGGCATTTTAAATATTTGTTAGAAAGTAATTTGACTTTTCCACTACCCTGCCATCTCCTGAAGCAAGAGGTGGTAACGAGGTGGAATTCAACACTACAGTATATGCTTCAGAGGATGGAGGAGCAGCAAAAGGCCATTCAAGCCTATACATACACCTACAATGTAGGCAAAGGAGGGGGAATGCACCTGACTCAAGCGCAGTAGAGAATGATTTCCATCTTGTGCAAGATTCTCCAGTCCTTCGAACTTGCCACACTCATCAGGCTTTTGCAGAAGCAGCTAGAGAAATTGAGAGGAGGAGCTAAGACGGAGCGATTCTGCTAAGTATGTGGGACTTGTGGATGGAACCCTTCATTCGCTTTGCCAGGATTCAAGGGTGGTCAATCTGTTGAAATCAGAGCACTACATTTTGGTCACCGTGCTCGAGCCTAGGTTTAAAGCCTACGTTGTATCTCTCTTTCCGGTAGACACAAGTCTGCAGAGGTTCAAAGACCTGCTGGTGAGAAAATTGTCAACTCAAGTGGAATGTGACCCTCCTTTATTTTCTCCCGCAACTGGGGCAGCGTGGAAAAGGATAAGATTTCCTAGCCCACATGTTTACGGTGATGCAGGGCAGTCAGGAGCGAGTGCTGACATCTGGTCAGGACTGAAGGACCTGCCAACAATTACTGTCATGTCTACTGTCACTGCATATGATTCCGTCACCATTGAAAGAATGGTGGACTATTATATGAGTGACAGCATTCAAGTAGGCATGTCAGACAGTCCGTACGTACACTGACAGGAAAAAGATGCAATTTGGATGCCCTTGCACAAACTGGCTTTATTATACCTATGTTGCCCCCCCTCCAGTGTGAACTCCGAAAGAGTGTTTAGTGCAGCAGGTATCCTTAATCAGCGATCGGCGTAGGAGGTTACTTCCACAAAATGTGGTGAAGATGTTCAAAATGAATTATAAATTCCTCTGGGAAGACCATTACAAGCAATTGCCTCCAGAAAGTACTCTGTGAGGAGGAGGATGTACACACTGAAAGGGGTGAGGAATTGGAGGATGAGGATGTAGAGACAGTTTGTGCAAGGAGAGATTGATTGCTACTTTTTTGGTGGGGGCCCAAACAAACCAGTCATTTCAGCCACAGTCGTGTGGCAGACCCTGTCGCCGAAATTATTTTGTTAAAGTGTGCATGTCCTGTTTATACAACATAAGGGTGGGAGGGCCAAAGGACAATTCCATCTTGCACCTCCTTCTTCTTTGCATCATGTGCTGTTTGGGGACTAGTTTTTTAAAAAGCCATCCTTTCTGACACTGCCGTACAACTCCAGGGGTTCTGCCATATAAGTCCCGGGGTACTGCCATATAAGTCCAGTCCAGTGGTGCTGTCTTGTGCTGCATCAGTCCAGTGGTGGTGTCTTGTGCTACCATAAGTCCAGTGGTGGTGTCTTGTGCTGCCATAAGTTCAGTGGTGGTGTCCTGTGCTATACAGTATATAATTTACTCCAAATAAAAGTATTATATACATTACTTATATTATTATCCAAATAATTTTTACAGGGTTTGCCCTGTGTGGTGTAGGGGTGCGCTCGCCTGTGCTGCATATTATTATAATAGCTCCAAATAAAGGGTTATTATTATCCAAATTAATTTTACAGGCTTTGCCGTGTGTGTGTGTGTGTGTGTGTTGCTTAGGAGTACGCTCTCCTGTGCCACCAATACTATGCGTGTATTACATCTGGGCAAATTCCAGCATGTCCCATTTTGTTTGTGCCGCACACTTGTGTCGCTTAACTTAGTCATACAGCTACCTCATTGCACCTCTTTTTCTTCTTTGCATGATGTGCTGTTTGGGGCCTAGTTTTTTTAAGTGCCATCCTGTCTGCCATTGCAGTGCCACTCCTAGATGGGCCAGGTGTTTGTGCCACACACTTGTGTCGCTTAGCTTAGTCACCCAGCTACTTCATTGCACCTCTTTTTCTTCTTTGCATGATGTGCTGTTTGGGGCCTAGTTTTTTTTAGTGCCATCCTGTCTGCCGCTGCAGTGCCACTCCTAGATGCGCCAGGTGTTTGTGCCACACACTTGTGTCGCTTAGCTTGGCCATCCAGCTACCTCATTGCACCTCGTTTTCTTCTTTGCATCATGTGCTGTTTGGGGGCTATTTTTTAAATCTGCCATCCTGTCTGCCACTGCAGTGCCACTCCTAGATGGGCCAGGTATTTGTGCTGCCCACTTGTGTCGCTTAGCTTAGTCATCCAGCAACCTCGGTGCAACCTTTTGGCCTAAAAACAATATTGTGAGGTGTGAGGTGTTCAGAATAGACTGGAAATGAGTGGAAATGAATGTTATTGAGGTTAATAATACCGTAGGATCAAAATTACCCCCAAATTCTGTGATTTTAGCTGTTTTTAGGTTTCCCCCCAAAAAATAATCCAGATCCAAAACCAAAACACGAAAGGGTGGTTTTGGAAAAAAACAATCCAGATCCAAAATACGAGCATGGAACCAGAACCAAAACACGAAAAGTGCCCACCGCACATCTCTACTTTAAACACATTTACAACTGTAAGAGACATCAACTATTTTGGAATATTCATCCATATGTAAGCTCATCTAGAACCTGAAACTGTAAGAGGTATAATGGCCTTTCTGTACAGTCCAATTCCCTATTACCACTTTACTTGTGTAAGCTGAGAACACTTTCAATGTGCAAAGTCCGACATAAACCTACTTTTTCACTTCCCTAATATTTCCAGACAATTTGAGCTGTTGCCCATAGCAACCAATTATCTTCTAGCTTTTATTTATCTAATATATTCAGATTGGTTGCTGTGGGCAACACCTCCCATCATTAGAAGGGATGAGAGATCCCCTCCTAGGTTACTAAAAATAAATGGTGGCCACGTATCAGTACATAAATAGCTCCTTAGTTTGGCTTCAGTCACAAAAGATGAAACCATCAATCTGTGACCACTATAGTAACTAACATATGTGACACCCCCGGGTAAGTGCGAGGGTGATTACCTTATTTATATGGGAACTTCCCTTGTCAGGTTCTTCGTATCCGGCAGTTCAAGGAAATCTGCTGAAGACTTAAGACGAGGACACACTAGCAATATGCAATCATAGAGGGTGCAGAGTTCTCTGAAAAGGTGGGCCTCGAACGCCGGCCCTTGATCTGTGAGGATCTGGTGCGGGAAACCGTATGGCCGGACAAACACACGCCAGAATATCTCTGCAGTGGTTCGTGCAGTTAGGTCGCGGACGGGTAACACTACCGCAAACTTTGTGTAGTTATCCAAGATGGTAAGGGCATAATTATAGCCCGTACGACTGGGCTCCAGTTTCACGTGATCTAATGTTACGAGTTCCAAGGGGTACCAGCTGACAATGGGGTGAAGGGGGGCCCTCTACTTGGGTTTCGCGGACCTCGGCATTGTGCAATTTACACAGGTTCTGCACCATTCTTCAACATCCTTTCTTAATTGGGGCCAATAGAAACGGTGGCGCATGTTGGCCTCTGTCTTTTGAACCCCAAAATGACCCAACTGGTCATGGAAAGTTCGTAAGATGACATTGATGGCTACCCTTGGGATGATCAGTTGTTTCTGTGAGCGATGAGTCTTTGGGTCCATCCAGCATCTGTATAACAGCCCATTTTTTTAGTTTCAACCGATCCCGTTGCTTCCACAACTGCACGAACTCCGAAGGTGCTGATTCTCTTCGGCTCTCGTGGGGCCAGAAGCAAGGACTGCAGAGTGGCGATGGTGCCATCTACATAGCCCTGTGCTCTGTACAGCTCGCACACCCCTTTTTACTTTCCTGTCAAGAACACAAGTAATGTTTGATTATGTTGCGATGCAGTGAGTGAGAAGGTCACGATGGTCACATCAGTGTCCTGTTCATCAGACCATTGTCCAAGAACATGTGTGCATTGGGGTGTTGTCATCCTGGAAGATACCTCTCCTGTTGGGATGAATACTGCAACATGAGGAAAAATGGATCACTCAGTGCCAGTGACAAGTGATCAACTTGACTTTGCCTTCTAAGGGACTTACTGCATTCAGATCCTGCCAGCATTGCAGAACAGGCATATACTGTCATTGTAGTTCTGTAATGTAGGTTGGTGCCAGACTTTCTTATGGAAAAGAATGGTTCATCTGACCATAGCAGGTTCACCTACTGCTCGGTTGTCTGTTGCTTGTGCACCTTGTACCAGATATTCTACTCTACAGAGTTCTCACTGGACTATGATGTACATTTAGACCTTGGAGCTCCTAACCACTGCTGCCCTTTGCTGACGACGAAGTTCCATGCTGACATCAGCTGAGATTTCATTGCTTGTGAAACATTAGCAAGCTGAGCTGACTTGGTAACTGAAGCTTCTTCCAAATGAGTCAATCAGAGTGTCTTATTGTACAGGTCTTGCCTAGCAGCCATACCAACTATACTTACAGGCAATCAGGGCAGGCCAGCACTTTCATACATGTCTCTGACATGGATGTGCAGTAACATGCTTAATTAAGTTTCCATTTTTCTGGATAACTTTTAATATCCAGGATTGTTCTTTAGCTTATTGGCTTTCAACAGAGCTGAGTTCTCAGTGATCATGTGACATGTTTGAAGAACATTGTTAAGCTTTAAAGGTGTGTTTTATGGTACTGCAATATTCATTTAAATTATTATAATTATGTGATTCATTCTAGCTACCAGCCGTCATGAAGAGTGAGTGTCCATGCAGTGGGCACTTAGACTTGTATGGTTTTATGACCATGTATGCGCAGAAGTGCGGATGAGTGACAAAGACGTATACAATCAACTACTTACTCATCGGTGGAACAGCATCTAATTGCAACCTTTATACGCCTTTTAAATTGATACAGTCCCCAGCGAAAAAGAGGCACAAAGGGCCTGATTCAGAAATGGATGCAATAGACACAGCAGGAACAACAGGTAAGGAAGAAGCGTGTCCCAATCCATCCTTTCCTGCACCACTGCCTTCCTGATCAGATGCTTCAGGGTCCAATTAAATCTCTCTACTAGTCCATCCGTTTGTGGATGGTAAACAGATGTGCAGAGCATTTTCACGCCTTTGAGCTGACACATACCCTGCATTAGCCTGGACATAAATGGCGTACCATGATCGGTAAGAATTTTCTTAGGGATTTCCAATTGGGTATACAAGTTTACAGCTCCCTAGCTATCATGCTAGACTTTATATTTCATGATGCATAATCTAGCACCATCAAAACATACTAGTGACCTCGTACAGACCTTTCTAGGGGCCGAACAAAATACATTCTGATACGCTCAAAGGGTACCTGTATCAATGGTATTGGAACAAGAGGGGCCCAGTAAGAGGGTTTTAGGTAGGTTCTCTGGCAAATGGCACAAGCCTGATATTACTTTTTCAATACCATGTGTACTCCCAGCTAATAAATCCCAAACATGACTCTCTCCCAGGTTTTGTCATCACCCATGTGCCCCTCTCCCTCCAAATATGTGTATGTGCTGCTTTTAAAACTAGTGAAACATGTATTTGGGGCACTACTAGTTGTTCCACAACCCTCTCTTGTACAGTGTTTACTCTTTACAAGCAATTATTTTTAATCATAAACTAGGGCCCTCACCCTGATGGTGGGTTACTTGTAGGCACACCATTCATCTCTGTCACTGCCTTAAAGGCTTGTTCCAGGATAACGTCATTAACTTGATCCTATGCAAAGTCCTGTACTGAAAAAAGTCTCAGTACTAGTAACCAATCGCTGTCTTCATAGAGCCCCAGAATGGGGTCTTCTGTGGGTTCCCCCAGGAGGACCAAGAACGATCGGTCCATATCCCTTCAACCGGTACAATGTCCATGTTGCCTTGCCTGCGGTCATTGGAGCAGCTTCCTGCAATGGCAACTCCATTGTCCTGAGGTGTAGATCTTCTTCTCCCTTGGGCATATCCTTTAAAACCGAAGACCTTGGCGTGGAAGATCAGTTGCTTGTATGTCTGGTTGGACATGCTCTAAGATCACTCCTGGAATAACGGAAAGTCATGTCCCAAGATGAGTGGATACGGCAGCTTAGGAGCTATCGCAGCTACGGTCCACGTCATCTGGCCTCTGTGGGTAACTGGAAGGAGGGTCCTCTTGTATTCCTCAGAGGTCCCATAAATACACTTTACCTTCAGTTTTGGCAACCAAGGTGCTGGCTCTGCCGAAATCAGTGAACTTGAAACCAAAAGAAGTTCATTATTGGTGTCCAACAAGACAAGGACCATGTACTGGTTAATGAGGACTGTTACCTGAAACAGCTTGTTTCCCTTCTGAGGTACACTTATGGTACAGTATCTTGAGTACATTGGTCCCACCTCCTGGGCATGGGGACAGTGCATAGACTCTTGCAGTGTCAGACATTCCACCTAGATGTGTCCAGGTTCCCCACAATCAGAAAACGTTACCTTAGACAGCCTTGGATTCACTTCTTTATCCACAGGGTGTTTCACTTTCAGTCCTGGTTTTTGTGTTGACATAGGCTTTGGCACAAAGCTAAGGGGCTTAGCCATTTGCTGCAATACCCCAAATCTTTCCACCAGTGTGGTAAGTTCCTCAGGGGTTTGCTTGCAGCTCCACCATCTGATGGGGTGAGTTTTCCTCAGTTTCAACTACTTCCTCAGTACTTTGATCAAGTTGGTAAACTGAGTTCTGGCTGGGGTTTCTTTGGAGAAATGCCACTCATGGAAGCACTGTGCCCGAACTGGCCCAGAGATGCTGACACAAGCCAGTTTCTCAATGTTTAAGTTTGAGTACACTGATGCCTTCCTCTCCTCAAGGTCCAGATAAACCTGCTGGGCCTCACCACCCAGACTTCTGGTTGCCATTTCACCCTATTTGCCATTCTCTCAAAGGTGGCATGGTAGGCTTTTTATGTCATCATCAATTGACATTATCTGAAACTTGGGCTCCTCTTTAAGTCCTGGCTGTAATAGCTGTTCATACAGCTATTCTTGCTGCTGTTGCATCTGAATCAGCTGCTGCTGAAACTGCTGCTGCTCGCTCACAAGCATTTTCAGTATTTTCTCCATTTTGGCTTTTTGGGGGTTTGGAAAGCAGAAACTAGCTTCCCTTAGCATCCCATGCATTTGTACCACTGTGTGGTGGAAGCATACACTGACTTCAGACAAGGATGACCACAGACCAGTAACCATCATACAATTGATGTTCATATGAGACATTGACAAAGTTTCTCAGCTTCACACAGAGACTTCCCAAAAGGCCCTATCACTATCTAACAGAGACCTTCACTCTAGCCACCAGCCAGCTTTTCTGACATAGGTCATACAGATAAATGTCCCAGACAGGAACCTTTTTATACCTTAGATTCTTCCTCCCCCTTCCCAGACTGACAGACAAACAACACTCCCATCTTGCTTTCTTAAGGGAGTTCCTCACAGTTGCTCTGTTTGATCAGTCACCTGCCTTCAGCTGCTCCAGGCTGTAGGGGAGAAATGCACCTAAGTCAATCAAACAGGTAAGACACACCTTTTTGATCTTCCAAATGCATGACTTCCCAGGGCTTAACAGCTAAATACCCCTGGTTGTTCTGTAGTACACTGCCCCTATTGCCACAATATGTATAAAAAAAACCTTTAGAAAGAAAATGACATATTTTTACAATGCCCCAAATGATTGCTAACCACATTTGCAGAGAAGTCCATTTCTAGACACACTTTGTCTAACATAAAAAAATTATAAACATAAAAAATCCATACAAGTTGTAAAGACAATCACGATATCCGCTGACACTTATTAAATTAATTTAGGCCATACATTGAGCTAAACAAAATGTATGGGGGTAGAAAAACAAGCAGAGGTGCTTGCAAACTGGTATGAAATTAATTTTTCCACTTCGCAGTAGTCCCAGGCTCCCTTCTAGTTTGTGGACGTGGCTCCCAAGAGTGATTAGATGGCAAGAGCCTTGCCTTGAAATGGGTGTACCAGCGAGCTACTGGTGCACAACCAGGGTAATTTGACAGATACATCTGGCATACTTCACAAATTAATTAGGAGGGAATGTTAATACATAAAAATAAGATTTTACTCACCGGTAAATCTATTTCTCGTAGTCCGTAGTGGATGCTGGGAACTCCGTAAGGACCATGGGGAATAGACGGGCTCCGCAGGAGACTGGGCACTCTAAAAGAAAGATTAGGTACTATCTGGTGTGCACTGGCTCCTCCCTCTATGCCCCTCCTCCAGACCTCAGTTAGGATACTGTGCCCGGAAGAGCTGACACAATAAGGAAGGATTTTGAATCCCGGGTAAGACTCATACCAGCCACACCAATCACACCGTATAACTCGTGATACTATACCCAGTCAACAGTATGAAATATAACTGAGCCTCTCAACAGATGGCTCAACAATAACCCTTTAGTTAGGCAATAACTATGTACAAGTATTGCAGACAATCCGCACTTGGGATGGGCGCCCAGCATCCACTACGGACTACGAGAAATAGATTTACCAGTGAGTAAAATCTTATTTTCTCTGACGTCCTAGTGGATGCTGGGAACTCCGTAAGGACCATGGGGATTATACCAAAGCTCCCAAACGGGCGGGAGAGTGCGGACGACTCTGCAGCACCGAATGAGAGAACACAAGGTCCTCCTCAGCCAGGGTATCAAATTTGTAGAATTTAGCAAACGTGTTTGCCCCTGACCAAGTTGCAGCTCGGCAAAGTTGTAAAGCCGAGACCCCTCGGGCAGCCGCCCAAGATGAGCCCACTTTCCTCGTGGAATGGGCTGTTACTGATTTAGGATGCGGCAATCCAGCCTCAGAATGCTCCAGCTGAATTGTGCTACAAATTCAGCGAGCAATAGTCTGCTTAGAAGCAGGAGCACCTATTTTGTTGGGTGCCTACAGGATAAAAAACGAGTCAGTTTTCCTGACTCCAGCCGTCCTGGAAATATAAATTTTTAAGGCCCTGACTACGTCCAGTAACTTGGAATCTTCCAAGTCCCTAGTAGCCGCAGGCACTACAATAGGTTGGTTCAAGTGAAAAGCTGATACCACCTTAGGGAGAAACTGGGGACGAGTCCTCAATTCTGCCCTATCCATATGGAAAATCAGATAAGGGCTTTTACATGACAAAGCCGCCAATTCTGACACACGCCTGGCCGAAGCCAAGGCCAATAACATGACCACTTTCCACGTGAGATATTTCAAATCCACAGTTTTAAGTGGCTCAAACCAATGTGATTTTAAGAAACTCAACACCACGTTGAGATCCCAAGGTGCCACAGAAGGCACAAAAAAGGGGCTGAATATGTAGCACTCCCTTTAAAAATGTCTGAACTCCAGGCAGTGAAGCCAGTTCTTTCTGGAAGAAAATCGACAGAGCCGAAATCTGGACCTTAATGGAACCCAATTTTAGGTCCATAGTCACTCCTGACTGTAGGACGTGCAGAAAACGACCCAGCTGAAATTCCTCTGTTGGGGCCTTCCTGGCCTCACACCACGCAACATATTTTCGCCAAATACGGTGATAATGGTTTGCGGTTACTTCTTTCCTGGCTTTTATCAGCGTAGGAATGACTTCCTCCGGAATGCCCTTTTGCTTTAAGATCCGGAATTCAACCGCCATGCCGTCCAACGCAGCCGCGGTAAGTCTTGGAACAGACAGGGCCCCTGCTGTAGCAGATCCTGTCTGAGCGGCAGAGGCCATGGGTCCTCTGATATTATTTCTTGAAGTTCTGGGTACCAAGCTCTTCTTGGCCCATCCGGAACCACGAGTATCGTTCTTACTCCTCGTTTTCTTATTATTCTCAGTACTTTTGGTATGAGAGGCAGAGGAGGGAATATATAAACCGACTGGTACACCCACGGTGTCACTAGAGCGTCCACAGCTATTGCCTGAGGGTCCCTTGACCTGGCGCAATATCTAGTTTTTTGTTTAGGCGGGACGCCATCATGTCCACCTGTGGCCTTTCCCAACGGTTTACCAACAGTTGGAAGACTTCTGGATGAAGTCCCCACTCTCCCGGGTGTAGGTCGTGTCTGCTGAGGAAGTCTGCTTCCCAGTTGTCCACTCCCGGAATAAACACTGCTGACAGTGCTAGTACGTGATTTTCCGCCCATCGGAGAATCCTTGTGGCTTCTGCCATCGCCATCCTGCTTCTTGTGCCGCCCTGTCGGTTTACATGGGCGACTGCCGTGATGTTGTCTGATTGGATCAGTACCGGCTGGTTTTGAAGCAGAGGCCTTGCCAGACTTAGGGCATTGTAAATGGCCCTCAGTTCCAGAATATTTATGTGTAGGGACGACTCCTGACTTGACCAAAGTCCTTGGAAATGTCTTCCCTGTGTGACTGCCCCCCAGCCTCGAAGGCTGGCATCCGTGGTTACCAGGACTCAGTCCTGTATGCCGAATCTGCGGCCCTCTTGAAGATGAGCACTCTGCAGCCACCACAGTAGAGATACCCTGGTCCTTGGAGACAGGGTTATCAGCCGATGCATCTGAAGATGCGATTCCGACCACTTGTCCAAGAGGTCCCACTGAAAGGTTCTTGCATGGAACCTGCCGAATGGAATTTTGCTTCGTAAGAAGCTACCATATTTCCCAGGACTCGTGTGCAGTGATGCACCGATACCTGTTTTGGTTTCAGGAGGTCTCTGACTAGAGATGACAGCTCCTTGGCTTTCTCCTGCGGGAGAAACACTTTTTTTCTGTTCTGTGTCCAGAACCATCCCCAGGAACAGCAGGCGTGTGGTAGGAACCAGCTGTGACTTTGGAATGTATAGAATCCATCCGTGCTGTTGTAGCACTTCCCGAGATAGTGCTACTCCGACCAACAACTGCTCCATGGACCTCGCCTTTATAAGGAGATCGTCCAAGTACGAGATAATTGAAAACTCCCTTTTTTCGAAGGAGTATCATCATTTCTGCCATTACCTTGGTAAAGACCCTCGGTGCCGTGGACAGTCCAAACGGCAGTGTTTGGAATTGGTAATGGCAATCCTGTACCACAAATCTGAGGTACTCCTGGTGAGGATGGTAAATGGGGACATGTAGGTAAGCATCCTTGATGTCCAGGGATACCATGTAATCCCCCTCCTCCAGGCTTGCAATAACCGCCCTGAGCGATTCCATCTTGAACTTGAATTTTTTTATGTATGTGTTCAAGGACTTCAAATTAAAAATGGGTCTCACCGAACCGTCCGGTTTCGGTACCACAAACAGTGTGGAATAGTAACCCCGTCCTTGTTGAAGTAGGGGCACCTTGACTATCACCTGCTGGGAATACAGCTTGTGAATTGCCTCTAGCACAGCCTCCCTGCCTGAGGCAGTTGTCGGCAAGGCAGATTTGAGGAAACGGCGGGGGAGGAGACGCCTCGAATTCCAACCTGTACCCCTGAGATACTACTTGAAGGATCTAGGGATCCACCTGTGAGCGAGCCCACTGATCGCTGAAATTTTTGAGGCGGCCCCCCACCGTACCTGGCTACGCCTGTGGAGCCCCCGCGTCATGCGGTGGACTCAGAGGAAGCGGGGGAAGAATTTTGATTCTGGGAACTGGCTGACTGGTGCAGCTTTTTCCCTCTTCCCTCGTCTCTGTGCAGAAAGGAAGCGCCTTTGACCCGCTTGCTTTTCTGAAGCCGAAAGGACTGTACCTGATAATACAGTGCTTTCTTAGGCTGTGAGGAAACCTGAGGTAAAATTTCTTCTTCCCAGCTGTTGCTGTGGATACGAGGTCCCAGAGACCATCCCCAAACAATTCCTCACCCTTATAAGGCTCTATGTGCCTTTTAAAGTCAGCATCACCTGTCCAGTGTCGGGTCTCTAATACCCTCCTGACAGAATGGCCATTGCATTAATTCTGGATGCCAGCTGGCAAAATATCCCTCTGTGCATCCCTCATATATAAGACGACGACTTATGTTCGCAAAATAGTATCCCTGTTTGACAGGGTTACAGACCACGCTGCAGCAGCACTATCTGCAGGTCTCAGTCTAGTACCTGAGTGTGTAAATACAGACTTCAGGATAGCCTCCTGCTTTTTATCAGCAGGTACTTTCAAAGTGGCCGTATCCTAAGACGGCAGTGCCACCTTTTTTGACAAACGTGTGAGCGCCTTATCCACCCTAGGGGATATCTCCCAGTGTAACTTATCCTCTGGCGGGAAAAGGTAAGCCATCAGTAACTTTTTAGAAATTACCAGTTTCTTATCGGGGGAACCCACGCTTTTTCACACTTCATTCACTCATTTGATGGGGGACAAAACACTGCCTGCTTTTTCTCCCCAAACATAAAACCCTTTTTTAGTGGTACTTGGGTTAATGTCAGAAATGTGTAACACATTTTTTATTGCCGGAATCATGTAACGGATGTTCCTAGTGGATTGTGTATATGTCTCAACCTCGTCGACACTGGAGTCAAACTCCGTGTCGACATCTGTGTCTGCCATCTGAGGGAGCGGGCGTTTTTGAGCCCCTGATGGCCTTTGAGACGCCTGGGCAGGCGCGGGCTGAGAAGCCGGCTGTCCCATAGCTGTTACGTCATCCAGCCTTTTATGTAAGGAGTTGACACTGTCGGTTAATACCTTCCACCTATCCATCCACTCTGGTGTCGGCCCACAGGGGGCGACATCCCATTTATCGGCATCTGCTTTGCCTCCACATAAGCCTCATCAAACATATCGACACAGCCGTACCGACACACCGCACACACACAGGGAATGCTCTGACTGAGGACAGGACCCCACACAGCCCTTTGGGGAGACAGAGAGAGAGTATGCCAGCACACACCAGAGCGCTATATAATGTAGGGATAAACACTATCACTGAGTGAATTTTCCCCAATAGCTGCTTGTATAAACAATATTGCGCCTAAATTTAGTGCCCCCCCTCTCTTTTTAACCCTTTGAGCCTGAAAACTACAGGGGAGAGCCTGGGGAGCTGTCTTCCAGCTATGCTGTGAAGAGAAAATGGCGCCAGTGTGCCGAGGGAGATAGCTCCGCCCCTTTTTCGCTGACTTTTCTCCCACTTTTTTATGGATTCTGGCAGGGGTAATTATCACATATATATTGTGATTATTTTGCCAGCCAAGGTGTTTTTATTGCTGCTCAGGGCACCCCCCCCCCCCCCCCCCCAGCGCCCTGCACCCTCAGTGACCGGAGTGTGAAGTGTGTATGAGGAGCAATGGCGCACAGCTGCAGTGCTGTGCGCTACCTTGGTGAAGACTGAAGTCTTCTGCCGCCGATTTTCCGGACCATCTTCATGCTTCTGGCTCTGTAAGGGGGACGGCGGCGCGGTTCCGGGAACGAACACCAAGGACGGGTCCTGCGGTCGATCCCTCTGGAGCTAATGGTGTCCAGTAGCCTAAGAAGCCCAAGCTAGCTGCAAGCAGGTAGGTTCGCTTCTTCTCCCCTTAGTCCCTCGTTGCAGTGAGCCTGTTGCCAGCAGGTCTCACTGTAAAATAAAAAACCTAACATATACTTTCTTTCTAGGAGCTCAGGAGAGCCCCTAGTGTGCATCCAGCTCGGCCGGGCACAGAAATCTAACTGAGGTCTGGAGGAGGGGCATAGAGGGAGGAGCCAGTGCACACCAGATAGTACCTAATCTTTCTTTTAGAGTGCCCAGTCTCCTGCGGAGCCCGTCTATTCCCCATGGTCCTTACGGAGTTCCCAGCATCCACTAGGACGTCAGAGAAATGTGAATTATGAATTAAACGTATACCCTTTTCAGACCGTCTGAGGTGGGTCGCACCCGGGAGCCTGACACTGGAGCACCAAGGGTGCGACCCATCTCAGGTGCCCCGCTGCCGCTAACTACAATTGACGAGTTGATAACGTCAGTGTTGACACGGTGGGGGTGGTGCATGGAGATCACATGACTCTAAGCGCAGCCCGTACATATACAGTGAACGGGTGCCGGGTCGCATCAACCTGGCTACCAATCACACCGCACAACGAGCCGGATTGAACACATGTTCAACCCTGCTCGCTACCCGAGTTGGAATACCGGGTCACTCGACCCGGTATTTCAACCCTGGCACCTTTCAGACTGCACATGAAAACGGGTTATGCACGTTCATGTGCCAATAACACGTGCTCATTGGTGGCGGTCTGAGAGGGGTATTATTTAGCTACAGATTGTTAGAATTAGTTTCACTGTTCTATAATAGAACTTCTATTACAGTTAACTTTTATGTATTTTAAAACTTTCTTTTACTATTGATGACAAAACCACACTGTAATCCTGTAACTTGTCATTAACTGTCATTTGTACCTATGTTCATTTCAAGCCTTCTTTCAATTTGCATCTACACGACAATTGCGAAAATCTATTATAGAACAATACCTGTCTTCCATTAAATGAACAATGCTAAACTTTTTTTTTTAATTACTGTACAGTATATTTTGCAGAACACATTTTTCTTAACTTAGGTAGTCTCCTCCACTAGGCTTATTGTTCTGCAAACTCACTAATTTCAAGGTATTGTGTGTAAGAAGTTGCACAAAGCTGCGTCCTTCAGGCAAACTTGAGTACTGTACATAGTGGAATATTCTAAAGTGTGTGTAAAAAATCAAGAGGCAATCACACTTCATACTGTATGACAATTGTTATTCATTATTATAATTAGCAATGTCAATTATTTTTTAATTTTTGAACCCATTCGAGTAGGTTTCAGCCCCCAGATATACAGCTTAACTGCCATAGGCAAACGCAGGGGGGTTTCCGGTTGCCCGGAAACCCCCTCTTCTTGGGAAGTGGCTCAAATTATGACAACAATAGCAATGGTATATAATATGATTACTAGAGCTGCCACCACATCATGCAGTTTAAGGGACAGAGCATAGGGGGTCATTCCGAGTTGATCGCTAGCTGAAAATGTTCGCTGCACAGCGAGGATTCCAAAAAACGGCACTTCTGTGCATGCGGCGCAATGCGCACGCGCGACGTACTTTCACAGCGGCTGATGACGTTTCACACAAGATCTAGCGAAGCTTTTCAATCGCACTGCTGGCCGCAGAGTGATTGACATGAAGAGGGCGTTTCTGGGTGTCAACTGACCGTTTTCAGGGAGTAATCGAAAAAACACAGGCGTAGCTGACCAAATGCAGGGGGTGTTTGTGACGTCAAAACAGGAACTGAACAGTCTGAAGTGATCGCAAGCGCTGAGTAGGTCTTGAGCTACTCTAAAACTGCACAATTTTTTTTTGTAGCCGCTCTGCGATCCTTTCGTTCGCACTTCTGCTAAGCTAAAATACACTCCCAGAGGGCGTCGGCTTAGCGTTTGCATGACTGCTAAAAACTGCTAGCGAGCGATCAACTCGGAATGACCCCCATAGTTCCTGCAGATGCCCAGTGGTAGCAGCTTCTTCTACCAAATTGCGGTGTGTATGGATGTGAGTCCTCAATCAGTGTCCTGGACCAGAGAGTAGCTACCAGGAAGACGACACAGGTACCTTGCCATGAGGTGGGAGAATGTGTGCTTAGAAAGTGCAGTACTGGTTCTATTATATTTGTATATTTACTTATTATAGTATATTTAACCATTTCCTGGCTACTTATTTATATTATTTAAATATGTTTGATACAGTCTATAACTTAGACCATCTATTCTATAGTGTTAAATATTAATTATGTATTTCATGTTCTACAGAGTGGGAGATTGTGGATTGCATTTGGAAACCGCCCTTTAGAAATCCTGCAATTGCCACTGACTGCGTAGGATGAGCCCCATTTGTCTTCCGCAGTTAAGGGATAAAGTTTTTTTTTTTAAAGTTTTTATACCTTCCCTGGCAGCCGCTAAACCAGATTAGGAGGCATGCTGTTGACATTTATGTAAAGAAAATAAAAGAATTAAATAAATTATGGGAAGTCCCTCTATCTCCCTATCCCCACCACCTATAAAGATGGTTCACCCTCATTTGACAGACATGAGTAGACTCTGGCAAAGTAAGAGACTGGTGCGCCCCTATATCGTCTATTCCCTATGGTTTCAGGATTTTTTATGCAGTGTACTGACCACTGGGGAGTGCAAATTTTAATTTTGAATGGCTAATTTTGGACGCATTGTTGAAGCTGATGTATACACATACACAAATATGTGTGTGTGTGTTTACTGTAATACAATTAGAGATGTGTCCCAGACCATATTTGCCAAACCGGTGTGACTGGTTTTGGAATTGAATTAAGATTTTTTTTAAATATTGGCAAAAAAAGCTAAAATCACTTAAATTGCACCTTTTTTTGTTTCTAGGGTAATATTAACCTCAATCACATTAATTTCCAATAATTTCCACTCAATTTTGACCAATGCACAGCTTACAATATTGTTTTCACTATTATTGGGGCAAAGGCTGCAGCGACCTGGTTGGATACTAAGAGACAGAGCAGCGGAACAAACACATGACAGTTTATAGTACAGCTATGAAACATTGCCCTCCCTGCCACCCTTATGTTGGATAATAAAAAGGACATGCACAGTTTAAGAAACTAAGCACTTCAGTGACTGACACTTCTGTGGCTGAAGTGATTTCTTTGATTGGGGCCCAACAAATTTTTTTGGGGAAAGACTACCTTTGATCACTAATGAGGAGGTTGATGACGAGGGTGTTAATTACTTTATAATCTTATACATCAGCTTCCTGAACTCGCTGCAAATGACGTAACATGGAGGAGTTGCCTAGATTGCTACTGTCCCTACCTCTACTAACTTTTGACCTCGCAAATGGAGCAGATGCCTTCACGAACATTGTCAGGATTTGGGTAAAAATAATCCCACACCCAAGAGGTGGCGTTTTTGGTCTTATCACAATGGCTTTTTTTTCCCATCACGGGCAAGAACTGCAGCCACTAGTGGCTGACTTACACAAACAACATCATCAACAGCCTTCTCAGTGTCAGATAGTAGTACACACATATCCCCCTCATCCTGTTCCATTTCCACACATGAATCCCCAAATTCTATTATGCCCTCACCATCACCATCTTTACGTGTACTGCTCCTCGCATGTGCAGATGGTGCAGAAATGGTGAAAGTAGGTGAAAGAGGCTTCTTTATGAGGACAGTGTGAGAAATGTTAGACTCACACATAGCTAACGTGGACACCCCTAAATGTTGCCCAGAAATGTTTGACGGTTCTGAACGCAGTTTGTTCTACTGCCTTAGTGGTTTTAATATTTTTTGACACCCCTTCTAGACTCTGAGTAAAAAGTTCTTACATCGTCATGAGATGCCTCACTGACAATTGCAGAACCACCACTCAGAAATCAAGGCCAAGGCCAGAGCCTTCCCTTGCCACTGCATGTGGTGAATGGCATGTTGGCAATTTTATATTTTTCTGCACCAAACCTTCCCTTTATAAGGTGTCTTTTTCTTTAACACTGTGTATTTTAGATGCCCTGACTTAGACTTGATATGCCCTTTAGCATCAGCTTTAGTAGCTAACATTGCTCTACTATCATCGTCATCATGACTGGTGTCAGCAGCAGCAGCACTAGTATTTGGTTGCTCTTCTCTAAACTGATAGTTAACTATTTTTCAAGTCGCAGATCAATGCGCGGATCACAGGGCTTATAGATGCACGTGAACAAAATGTACTTGAGCAAAGTGCACAAACAACCATTACAAGAACAATAGAGATATATATTTTCTCATACATCCTAGAGGATGCTGGGAACTCCAAAAGGATCATGGGGTATAGACGGGATCCGCAGGAGACATGGGCACACTATAAGACTTTGAATGGGTGTGAACTGGCTCCTCCCTCTATGCCCCTCCTCCAGACTCCAGTTAGACTCTGTGCCCAGAGAGACTGGACACACACTAGGGGAGCACTCCTGAGTTTCTCTTGAAAGACTTTATGTTAGGTTTGTTATTTTCAGGGAGACCTGCTGGCAACAGGCTCCCTTCAGCGTGGGACTGAGGGGAGAGAAGCAGACCTACTTCTGTGAGTTTCAAGGCTCTGCTTCTTTGGCTACTGGACACCATTAGCTCCAGAGGGTCTGATCACTTGGTTTGCCTAGCTGCTTATTCCCGGAGCCGCGCCGTCACCCCCCTCACAGAGCAAGAAGAAAAAAGCCGGGTGAGTAAAGAAAGAACAGAAGACTTCAGTGACGGCAGAAGACTAAAGAGTCTCGGAGGTACCGGCAGCGGTCGCGCTGCGCGCCATTGCTCCCACACACAAGCAGCACTACATGGGTGCAGGGCGCGGGGGGGGGGCACCCTGGGCAACAATATACCTCTTAGATATGACCTGGCAAAGTGATATGCAGTGCATAGGCACTGTATACTGACCCCCACCAGTATAAAAATGTACAAAAATAACGGGACTGAAGCACGCCAAGAAGGGGGCGTGGCTTAGCACTCACAAATCTATACAGCGCCATTTTCTCCTCGCAGAGATGCTGGGCCCGCCAAAAATAAGAATTTACTTACCGATAATTCTATTTCTCATAGTCCGTAGTGGATGCTGGGGACTCCGTAAGGACCATGGGGAATAGCGGCTCCGCAGGAGACTGGGCACATCTAAAGAAAGCTTTAGGACTATCTGGTGTGCACTGGCTCCTCCCCCTATGACCCTCCTCCAAGCCTCAGTTAGGATACTGTGCCCGGACGAGCGTACACAATAAGGAAGGATTTTGAATCCCGGGTAAGACTCATACCAGCCACACCAATCACACCGTATAACCTGTGATCTGAACCCAGTTAACAGCATGATAACAGAGGAGCCTCTGAAAGATGGCTCACAACAATAATAACCCGATTTTTGTAACAATAACTATGTACAAGTATTGCAGACAATCCGCACTTGGGATGGGCGCCCAGCATCCACTACGGACTATGAGAAATAGAATTATCGGTAAGTAAATTCTTATTTTCTCTAACGTCCTAAGTGGATGCTGGGGACTCCGTAAGGACCATGGGGATTATACCAAAGCTCCCAAACGGGCGGGAGAGTGCGGATGACTCTGCAGCACCAAATGAGAGAACTCCAGGTCCTCCTCAGCCAGGATATCAATTTTGTAGAATTTTACAAACGTATTTGCTCCTGACCAAGTAGCTGCTCGGCAAAGTTGTAAAGCCGAGACCCCTCGGGCAGCCGCCCAAGATGAGCCCACCTTCCTTGTGGAGTGGGCATTTACAGATTTTTGGCTGTGGCAGGCCTGCCACAGAATGTGCCAGCTGAATTGTACTACAAATCCAACGAGCAATAGTCTGCTTAGAAGCAGGAGCACCCAGCTTGTTGGGTGCATACAGGATAAACAGCAAGTCAGATTTCCTGACTCCAGCCGTCCTGGAAACATATATTTTCAGGGCACTGACAACGTCTAGCAACTTGGAGGCCTCCAAGTCCCTAGTAGCCGCAGGCACCACCAATAGGTTGGTTCAGGTGAAACGCTGAAACCACCTTGGGGAGAAACTGAGGACGAGTCCTCAATTCCGCCCTGTCCGAATGGAAAATCAGATAAGGGCTTTTTCAGGATAAAGCCGCCCATTCTGACACGCGCCTGGCCCAGGCCAGGGCCAACAGCATGACCACTTTTCATGTGAGATATTTTAACTCCACAGATTTAAGTGGCTCAAACCAATGTGACTTTTGGAACCCAAAACTACATTGAGATCCCAAAGTGCCACTGGAGGCACAAAAGGAGGCTGTATATGCCGTACCCCTTTTACAAACGTCTGAACTTCAGGGACTGAAGCTAGTTCTTTTTTGGAAGAAAATTGACAGGGCCGAAATTTGAACCTTAATGGACCCCAATTTCAGGCCCATAGACACTCCTGTTTGCAGGAAATGTAGGAATCGACCCAGTTGAATTTCCTCCGTCGGGCCTTACTGGCCTCGCACCACGCAACATATTTTCGCCAATTGCGGTGATAATGTTTTTGCTGTTACATCCTTCCTGGCTTTGATCAGGATAGGGATGACTTCATCTGGAATGCCTTTTTTCCTTCAGGATCCGGCGTTCAACCGCCATGCCGTCAAACGCAGCCGCGGTAAGTCTTGGAACAGACAGGGTCCTTGCTGGAGCAGGTCCCTTCTTAGAGGTAGAGGCCACGGATCTTCCGTGAGCATCTCTTGAAGTTCCGGTTACCAAGTTCTTCTTGGCCAATCCGGAACCACGAATATAGAGCTTACTCCTCTCCATCTTATCAATCTCAGTACCTTGGGTATGAGAGGCAGAGGAGGGAACACATACCCTGACTGGTACACCCACGGTGTTACCAGAGCGTCTACAGCTTATTGCCTGAGGGTCCCTGGACCTGGCGCAATACCTGTCGAGTTTTTAATCATGTGGAAGACTTCTGGGTGAAGTCCCCACTCTCCCGGGTGGAGGTCGTGCTGAGGAAGTCTGCTTCCCAGTTGTCCACTCCCGGAATGAATACTGCTGACAGTGCTATCACATGATTTTCCGCCCAGCGAAGAATCCTTGCAGCTTCTGCCATTGCCCTCCTGCTTCTTGTGCCACCCTGTCTGTTTACGTGGGTGACTGCCGTGATGTTGTCCGACTGGATCAACACCGGCTGACCTTGAAGCAGAGGTCTTGCTAAGCTTAGAGCATTGTAAATGTCCCTTAGCTTCAGGATATTTATGTGAAGTGATGTCTCCAGGCTTGACCATAAGCCCTGGATATTCCTTCCCTGTGTGACTGCTCCCCAGCCTCGCAGGCTGGCATCCGTGGTCACCAGGACCCAGTCCTGAATGCCTAATCTGCGGCCCTCTAGAAGATGAGCACTCTGCAACCACCACAGGAGGGACACCCTTGTCCTTGGTGACAGGGTTATCCGCTGATGCATCTGAAGATGCGACCCGGACCATTTGTCCAGCAGGTCCCACTGGTGCGTGGAATCTGTCGAATGGGATTGCTTCGTAGGAAGCCACCAGTTTACCCAGAACCCTTGTGCATTGATGCACTGAGACTTGGCTCGGTTTTAGGAGGTTCCTGACTAGCTCGGATAACTCCCTGGCTTTCTCCTCCGGGAGAAACACCTTTTTCTGGACTGTGTCCAGGATCATCCCTAGGAACAGAAGACACGTCGTCGGAACCAGGTGCGATTTTGGAATATTGAGAATCCAATCGTGCTGCCGCAACACTACCTGAGATAGTGCTACACCGACCTCCAACTGTTCCCTGGATCTTACCCTTATCAGGGAATTGTCCAAGTAAGGGATAACTAAAATTCACTTCCTTCGAAGGAATATCATCATTTCGGCCATTACCTTGGTAAAGACCCGGGGTGCCGTGGACCATCCATACGGCAGCGTCTGAACTGATAGTGACAGTTCTGTACCATAAACCTGAGGTACCCTTGGTGAGAAGGGTAAATTTTGACATGAAGGTAAGCATCCTTGATGTCCCGAGACATCATGTAGTCCCCTTCTTCCAGGTTCGCAATCACTGCTCTGAGTGACTCAATCTTGAATTTGAACCTCTGTATGTAAGTGTTCAAAGATTTTAGATTTAGAATCGGTCTCACCGAGCCGTCCGGCTTCGGTACCACAACAGTGTGGAATAATACCCCGTTCCCTGTTGCAGGAGGGGTATCTTGATTATCACCTGCTGGGAATACAGCTTGTGAATGGCTTCCAAAACTGTCTCCCTGTCAGAAGGAGACATCGGTAAAGCAGACTTTAGGAAACGGCGAGGGGGAGACGTCTCGAATTCTAATTTGTACCCCTGAGATATCACCTGAAGGATCCAGGGGTCTACTTGCGAGTGAGCCCACTGCGCGCTGAAATTCATTGAGACGGGCCCCCCACCGTGCCTGATTCTGCTTGTAAAGCCCCAGTGTATACTGAGGGCTTGGCAGAGGCGGGAGAGGGTTTCTGCTCCTGGGAACTGGCTGATTTCTGCAGCCTTTTTCCTCTCCCTCTGTCACGGGGCAGAAATGAGGAACCTTTTGCCCGCTTGTCCACGAAAAGACTGCGCCTGATAATACGGCGTCTTCTCATGTTGAGAGGCGACCTGGGGTACAAACGTGGAATTCCCAGCTGTTGCCGTGGCCACCAGGTCTGAAAGACCGACCCCAAATAACTCCTCCCTTAATAAAGCAATACTTCCAAATGCCGTTTGGAATACGCATCACCTGACCACTGACGTGTCCATAACCCTCTACTGGTAGAAATGGACAACGCGCTTAGACTTGATGCCAGTCGGCAAATATTCCGCTGTGCATCATGCATATATAAAAATGCATCTTTTAAATGCTCTATAGGCAAAAATATACTGTCCCTATCTAGGGTATCAATATTTTCAGTCAGGGAATCCGACCACGCCAACCCAGCACTGCACATCCAGGCTGAGGCGATTGCTGGTCGCAGTATAACACCAGTATGTGTGTAAATACCTTTTAGGATACCCTCCTGCTTTCTATCAGCAGGATCCTTAAGGGCGGCCATCTCAGGCGAAGGTAGAGCCCTTACAAGCGTGTGAGCGCTTTATCCCCCCTAGGGGGTGTTTCCCAACGCACCCTAACCTCTGGCGGGAAAGGATATAATGCCAATAACATTTTAGAAATTATCCGTTGTTATCGGGGGAAACCCACGCATCATCACACACCTCATTTAATTTCTGATTCAGGAAAACTACAGGTAGTTTTTCCTCACCGAACATAATACCCCTTTTTTTGGTGGTACTCGTATTATCAGAAATGTGTAAAACATTTTTCATTGCCTCAATCATGTAACGTGTGGCCCTACTGGAAGTCACATTCGTCTCTTCACCGTCGACACTGGAGTCAGTATCCGTGTCGGCGTCTATATCTGCCATCTGAGGTAACGGGCGCTTTAGAGCCCCTGACGGCCTATGAGACGTCTGGACAGGCACAAGCTGAGTAGCCGGCTGTCTCATGTCAACCACTGTCTTTTATACAGAGCTGACACTGTCACGTAATTCCTTCCAACAGTTCATCCACTCAGGTGTCGACCCCCTAGGGGGTGACATCACTATTACAGGCAATCTGCTCCGTCTCCACATCATTTTTCTCCTCATACATGTCGACACAAAAGCACCGACATACAGCACACACACAGGGAATGCTCTGATAGAGGACAGGACCCCACTAGCCCTTTGGGGAGACAGAGGGAGAGTTTGCCAGCACACACCAGAGCGCTATATATATACAGGGATAACCTTATATAAGTGTTTTTCCCCTTATAGCTGCTGTATAGTTAATACTGCGCCTAATTAGTGCCCCCTCTCTTTTTTTAACCCTTTCTGTAGTGTAGTGACTGCAGGGGAGAGACAGGGAGCTTCCCTCCAACGGAGCTGTGAGGGAAAATGGCGCCAGTGTGCTGAGGAGATAGGCTCCGCCCCTTTTTCGCGGACTTTTCTCCTGCTTTTTTATGGATTCTGGCAGGGGTTAAATGCATCCATATAGCCCAGGAGCTATATGTGATGCATTTTTTTTGCCATCCAAGGTGTTTTTATTGCGTCTCAGGGCGCCCCCCCCCAGCGCCCTGCACCCTCAGTGACCGAAGTGTGAAGTGTGCTGAGAGCAATGGCGCACAGCTGCAGTGCTGTGCGCTACCTTGTTGAAGACAGGACGTCTTCTGCCGCCGATTTTCCGGACCTCTTCTGCCTTCTGGCTCTGTAAGGGGGCCGGCGGCGCGGCTCTGGGACCCATCCAAGCTGGGCCTGTGATCGTCCCTCTGGAGCTAATGTCCAGTAGCCTAAGAAGCCCAATCCACTCTGCACGCAGGTGAGTTCGCTTCTTCTCCCCTTAGTCCCTCGATGCAGTGAGCCTGTTGCCAGCAGGTCTCACTGAAAATAAAAAACCTAATCTAAAACTTTCACTAAGAAGCTCAGGAGAGCCCCTAGTGTGCACCCTTCTCGTTCGGGCACAGAGATCTAACTGAGGCTTGGAGGAGGGTCATAGGGGGAGGAGCCAGTGCACACCAGATAGTCCTAAAGCTTTCTTTAGATGTGCCCAGTCTCCTGCGGAGCCGCTATTCCCCATGGTCCTTACGGAGTCCCCAGCATCCACTTAGGACGTTAGAGAAACACTGTTAAACACCTAACAGTGTAAAATGAGGGGGGCACAGTTATTTAGTGCAATATAGGTTCAACCATGAAGTACTATATATATGTATATATAATGAGCATGTGTACAATGAGTTGGTTAAAGTTTCTGTGTTTTCCCTGTCAGAAATCTGCCCATTTTAGCAATGTTGGTGGGTGTTTAGTACACGTGTGTCGACATGTGTGAGTGCTCTACCACAAACAGATATGGGAATCCCTCTGTCGGCATTGCCGACTCCAGATGCTACTTGATTCATGAGATTAAGTGTCAGCATGTCAGTAGTTGTAAGTTTTTCCAAAGTAAACACTGTTTGGGGGACACAGAAGTATGTGGGTGACCCTGTCGACACCAACTATTATGACTGGGTGTAAAATAATATATAAAAAACCTATACCTGTATGTATATATATGTATGGTACAGATGTAGCCACCTTTATCTTGACTGGCTGAGGCGTTTGTCCCGATCGAGCATACGCAGCGTACCGGGGCGAAGGAAGGCGCGCCAAGTCACAGAGAGGCGTACCTAATCGCGCGGAGGCAGACAGAGCGTTTGGCGTTACCTTTACGTGTAATACCTACGATCATCCACCAGATGTCGCTTTTTACAATCACCACTGCTCATGCATGTGGTCTCCCGTAAAATACAATACTGAAATATATAATAAGGACTACTTTACTAAGGCGTCTCATTACGCTGCATACAGTAAATACTCAATATGCTGCATTATTTAATACATTAAATACTCATTACGCTGCGTTATTTAATACAGTATATACGGTACAGATGCAAATAGTACAGCATAAGGTATATGATCCATCTACAGTACTTTATGAATATGTGAGCGTCCAAGTCCCGCAGACAAAACAACATAAAACCAGTAGTGTACACTGTTGCAAATGGACATGTTAGAAGTTCACTATTGCCTCTTGAGATTAGGAACTTTGTACAGTATGTTAGCGTCCTAATCCCGTAGCCATTACAGCATAATCAAAACCAATGGATTTATTCATCTGCGGCGAAGTGGTGAAGTGTGCCACTTCCTATACTCAGAGTCCCGAGTTCGATTCCTAAAGTACGAATGCATGTTAGTTTTTTCCAGACACTTTATTTTTTTTATTCACATAAACCAGGGCAAAGCTGCAGGAGCGGTTCTACTGTTAAGGTTCTATGCACCGTACAGTACACATACAATTCTGTAGCAGGGCAGACTCAACAGAAATGGCTACAACCTATGACTCCTTGCCCCACGGAGGCCCTAGGCTACGGAGCATGTAACAGTCCAGATTTTGCAGGCTATGGGGCAAGGCTGAAGAAGCGTCACAATCCCCTAGCTAAAATACACAGGGGAGATAGGAATAAGCGATGTATATGCACATTACGGTACACCAGACTCGATCGCATAGCACACTGGCAAAATGGCCGCTGCCCCTGAACCCCCACCACGTGGCAGGCAGCGCTCGGATATGGAGTGAGAGATGGCATAAGTTTTTCAGGCTACGGGGAAATGCTGAAGGAGCATCACAATCCCCTAGCCAAAATACACAGGGGCGATAGAGATAAGTGAGGTCTATGCACATTACGCTACACCGGGCTCGATCGTATAGCAAACTGACAAAACACATGTTTTACATATAGCAGGGCAAAGCTGCAGGAGAGTTCCTACTGTCAAGGTTCTATGCACCGTACGGTACACATACAATTCTATAGCAGGGCAGACTCAATTGAAATGGCTACCGCCTGTGACTCCTAGCTCCATGGTTTAACTCGGCTATGGAGCAAGTAACAGCACAGATTTTGCAGGCTATGGGGCAATGTTGAAGGAGCGTCAGAATCCCCTAGCTAAAATACACAGGGGAGATAGGGATAAGCGAGGTCTATGCACATAACGATACACCGCAAAGTTCCCCATGGTTTTGATTATGCCTTTTCTTTGAACACGGTATTTTCCACTGCCTCGCCCTACCCCCATCCCACTTTCCCCTTCCCCCCTGGGAGCCTGCAAAGTACATGCAGTAGATAGGGAGGGAGTTCCAATCAGGTTACAAGACGTGCAACAGTATACTACCGTATGTAGGAAAAACCCCGCCCACTCTGATTTCTGTGAAACCTGTGTTCACCCTTCCATTGTATGTATAACAAAGAAAAATAATAATAATAAAGTGAATGTTACAGGAACACATAAAAAAAAAGGTTCCTTCCCATTGGTGTTGGTTTATGCCTTAGGGGACTCGGACGCTAATACTTGTATTTCAAAAGCACTGTATTTTCCACCGCCTCTCCCTACCCCCATCGCCCTTCCCCCCTGGGAGCCTGCACAGGTCATGCAGTGGACAGGGAGGGAGTTCAGGTCAGGTACAATACACAAATGCCGATGATCTACAGTACTGTGTTGCTCAGTTAGTTGCGTCGGAATACACTAATTTATACTCATTACCGCTGTGTACTTGTATATATAGCGGAATTGCTGCTGCAGATTTACTTTGATTTATGTGAAACCTGTGTGCAACCTTTCATTGAATGTATAACAAAGAAAAAATTATAATAAAGTGAATGTCACGGGAACATATAAAAAAAAAAAGGTTGGCACTTTGGGACTCAAACCTGGGACTCTCAGTGTGGGAGCCTTCATCGCTAGGTTGGTATGGAAAGGGAGACAATTAGCTACCGGAGGGTACCAGCTCCAAGTTTCTGTGACCCCCACAAGGCTCATGGCAAGCGTCGGAACCCATGGTGGGTCTGAATTAACGGGCCCATTATAGTCTATGGGAAAATGGGTCCAATTTGCGTACTGATATCTCTGGTTCTGGGTGTCCCAGAGACTGAGGACTGGTACCATACAAAAGAGGACACTCTTGGCTTTCGGGGCAGAACAACCACTAGTTTATGTGACACTGGAAAGGGAAACGGGAAGCAACCATGTATCGGGTCCCCTACAGTTGTCCGCCTAGCTTGCACAGGATGCAGGGTTTCTGGCTAGATAGGAAATACTGTACAGAAATGCTAAGCATGGTAATTTGACATCCAGGAACATAGGGAGGAGTTTTTATCTCTCTATATTATACTTAGAAAAATTACACTTGCCACTGTACGTTACAAGCTGTTCGTGCTAATTAGTACACTAGTAGAACATTCTGTACAGAGATACTAAGTACAGTGATTTGGCATCCACGAACTTAGGGAGGAGCTTTAATCTCTCTCCATTGTAATCTTTCTAAGTATAATGGAGAGAGATAAAAGCTCCTCCCTAAGTTCCTGGGTGCCAAATTACCGTCCTTAGTATCTCTGTACTCTATGTTCTACTAGTGGACTAATTAGCACGAACAGCTTATAACGTACAGTGGCAAGTTTAATCTTTCTATGTATAATGGAGACATAAAAGCTCCTCCCTAAGTTCCTAGATGCCAAATCACCGTCCTTAGTATCTCTGTACAGTATGTTCTACTAGTGTACTAATTAGCATGAACAGCTTTAAACTGGATGCCAAATCACCGTACAAAGTATCTCTGTGCAGTATGTTCTATTAGGGTACTAATTAGCACGAACAGCTTGTAATGTACAGTGGCAAGTTTAATCTTTCAATGTATAATGGAGAGAGATAAAAGCTCCTCCCTAAGTTCCTGGATGCCAAATCACTGTACTTAGTATCTCTGTACAGTATGTTCTACTAGAGTACCAATTAGCACGAACAGCTTGTAACGTACAGTGGCAAGATTAATCTTTCTATGTATAATATAGAGAGAAAAAAGCTCCCCCATAAGTTCCTGGTTGCCAAAACACCGTCCTTAGTATCTCTGTATAGTATTTTCTATTAGGGTACTAATTAGCACGAACAGCTAATTAGTACCCTAATAGAACATACTGTACAGAGATACTAAGTACGGTGATTTGGCATCCAGGAACTTACTGAGGAGCTTTTATCTCTCTCCATTATACATAGAAAGATTAAACTTGCCGCTGTTCGTGCTAATTAGTACCCTAATAGAACATACTGCACAGAGATACTAAGTACGGTGATTTGGCATCCAGTTAAAAGCTGTTCGTGCTAATTAGTACACTAGTAGAACATACTGTACAGAGATACTAAGGATGGTGATTTGGCATCTAGGAACTTAGGGAGGAGCTTTTATCTCTTCATTATACATAGGAAGATTAAACTTGCCACTATACGTTACAAGCTGTTCGTGCTAATTAGTACACTAGAAGAACATACTTGGGACTCAGACTTATACAGTACTTGCATTTCAAAAGCACGGTATTTTCCATCGCCTCCCACTAGCCCATTGCCCTTTTCACCTGGGAGCCTGCACAGGTCATGCAGTAGACAGGGAGGGAGTTATTCACATAAACCAGGGCAAAGCTGCAGGAGCGGTTGTACTGTTAAGGTTTTATGCACCATACGGTACACATACAATTCTGTAGCAGAGCAGACTCAATTGAAATGGCTACCGCATGTGACTCCTTGCCCTATGGAGGCCCTCGGCTATGGAGCAAGTAAAAGCACAGATTTCGTAGGTCACGTGGCAATGCTGAAGGAGCGTCAGAATCCCCTAGCTAAAATACACAGGGTTGATATGGATAAGCGAGGTCTATGCACTTAACGATACACCAGACCCCATCGCATCACAAAGTGACAAAATGTCCAAGGCACATGATCATCCACCTTGTGTCAGCACTTAGCTATGGAGCGAGTGACGGCATAGGTTTTGCAGGCTACAGGGCAGTGCTGAAGGAGTGTCGGAATCCCCTAGCTAAAATACACATGGGCGATAGGGTTAAGCGAGGTCTATGCACAAAATGCTACAAGGCATGTGCCTCGGACATTTTGTCACTTTGTGATGCGATGGGGTCTGGTGTATCGTTATGTGCATAGACCTCGCTTATCACTAACGACTCTGTGTATTTTAGCTAGGGGATTCTGACGCTCCTTCAGCATTGGCCCATTCTTTGAACACAGTAATTTCCACTGCCTCGCCCTACCCCCATCCCACTTTTTCCTTCCCCCCTGGGAGCCTGCACAGTTCATGCAGTAGACAGGTAGGGAGTTCCGATCAGGTTACAAGACAAGATTTATGTGAACCCTGTGTGCACCCTTCCATTGAATGTATAACAAAGAAAAAAAATTATAATAAAGTGAATGTCACGGGAACTCGGACACTCATACTGTACATATATTGCAAAAGCACGGTGTTTATGCATTGTACATACTTCCTTTTACACAATTAGTTGCGTCTCCATGCACAATCTTGCGTCTGCATACACAAGTGTTTTAACATGTTCGTTTGTGTCTGTATAAACTATTTATTTATATTGAGAACTCTCACCGTCTGACCATTGGTCACCATCTATTAACATTACAGTCGTCACTGACCATTTGCCAGAGCTGTAGATCAATCCGCCGCTATATGATCGAAAGTACTGGATTAGTGGAGCATTAGCCACCCAGTGGTGGAGATGTGTAATGCATGCTGAGTATCTAGAATCGCCTCAACGCGCATGCCTGCGATTAAACTCAGCAAGCTAAGCTATCGCCTTAGCGTGACTAAACGTCCGTCTAGGCGGAGAATAGGTCAAGATAAAGGTGGCTACATCTGTACATTTGCATTGAGCTGTAGCTCGAGCACAGACATGGTAGTATTTGTGGGGACGTCCTAGTGAAATTGGGTATATATTTCCCTCAGACCCCTCGGGGTCACAAAAATGTTATTTTGCCCAGTTACTACTCCTTGTTGTCGACACGAATACTATGTTTTATGTCAGCCATAATATTTCCTGACTAGATCTACAACTTTGGCATTCAGGAAATGTCCATACACATTCAGAACACATTAATGTCACTAGGGACCCTGCTGTTCCTGACAGATTTTATATATATATATATATATATATATATATGAGATGTATATATAGATATATGTGTATACATGTGTATTTAATTGTGTATATTTGTATTACAATTTATTATGAATGCTGAGGTAAAGTTATTCCTTCTTATGTGCTGGTCGCTCTGTTAATGAAGCTCTGGGTCAGCCGTGACAAGATGGTCTCGAATCCTCACGAGGAGTCCGAGTGTTTATTCTTTTCCCGCCGTGGATAGAATAAAGTGAAAGTCAACCCCTGGTCTGCACGGGGCCCTGTCACAAAGGATCGTATATAGGAAGCTAAGTGATATTTTAATTATATGCTTTGATGATATTTGCATTACATACGTATGGGGGAGTGCTTGTATTCAGAAATGGTCGGTTACCTTGTTATCTGATTTAATTACCCTGGGGAGAAATGGGATATTCCTGGGGTCTTATCTAGAACATTGCAGCTTGCTGCCGTGCGACTACAAGAGGTATGCACTGACTCAGAGAAATCCTGGAGTATCTTCCCTATGAAGGGATAATCTGGTTTGGGGATGGCTTGGTTAAGTTGATCTTGGCATATACCACTGGTAAGTCTACCTTCTTGTGCTCTGTTCCATCACAAAGGTTGGTAACACATTTTTTGTGGGATGCAGTCATTTTGACCGGTTGGATACCGTTTTTATTCCCCTTCTTTGTAGGTAGAGGGAGGTGAAAAGGTAAGAGGTCTGTATCCTTTTCATCTTCGCAGAAACCAGATATCGTCCTATGTTTCTACCACATCCACCACAGGTCGGTGGGTCTATCTTGCTGGAGCCCACACTGGTGGGAACTCGTCTAATACTCTTCAGTCAGTCCTGGAATGGACTTGACATTGTGACTTAAGAATAGAGTCCAAAGGGCGACATGCTCGAGTTTTCCAGATGATTCCCCTCACTGATTTTTCAAATAGATCTTACCGATTATCCTCTGGATGGGGAGGTAGTATGCGACACCATACAAGAGTTGGTTCAGAATCAGGACATGGTCCGGCTGTCCCTGTCACACAAAAAAAGCAACAAAAAAAAGCTGTTATTCAAGCTTTTTCATGCTTCTGAGCCCGGACAGCTCGGTCAGAACAATCTCAAAAGGATTTCTACTTAAGAAGTTGAACTGCAAGATGGAATCTCTCAGGGCAGGGATCTCCAGCCTGTAAATGAAGAAAGAGGGTTTAAATCGGTTTCATCCGCATTAAGCTTACCTGGGTTTGCTATTCATGATTGTCATTGTCATTTCACCGGAGTGATGGCAGTATGATGGTTTGCCTTCAATAGTAAGAGCCATTATTATTCTGTACTGGGACGCTCTCCTGACTACGGCGAGGTCTAGAAACAAGTGGTACAAATCGTTGTTTCTCTCTGACAGTTCTTCAAAACAGAGAATCACTGTTGATCCCAACAACGCAGATGTCAGAGTTGGGAATAAGATCAGATACTGAACTGTTGAGAGTTTGTTTTTTCCAGTGGAAAGAGATTTGAGGATCCAGAGTCGGATCAGGTTTGCAACAGTGTAAACCCATCAATACGTTCCGTTGATGAAGAAGATGGTTGCAGCCTATGAGGCCATTCGGTGAGCAGGTCAAATGCCAGAGTGGTTTTTGCGGGACCAGTTGGACATGTGGTCCGGGTATCACCTGCACATGCACCGGAAAATAATCCTATTTTCCAGGACCAGGATATCTCTCCTGTGGTGACTTCACACTTCTCACCTCCTAGAGGGACGAAGGTTCGGGATCCAGGATTAGATCCTGGTGTCCATGGATACAAGTCTCCGAGGCTGGGGAGCAGTCTTTCCAGGGGAAGAATTTCCAGGGGAAAAGGTCAAGCCGGGAAGCTTGTCTGCAATAAGCATTCTTGAACTAAGAGCTATTTGCAACGGAACATCTTCTTCGCGATCTGCCCGTCTTAATTCTGTCGGACGACTTAGCAGTGGCGTAAGTAAGCCGTTAGGGCGGAACGAGGAGCAAAGCGGCAATGGCAGAAGCTGCAAAAGTTTTCCGCTGGGCGGAAAGGCATGAAAACGCTCTATTAGCGGTCTTCATTCCGGGTGTAGACAACGGAGAAATAGACTTCCTCAGCAGACACGATCTCCATCCAGGAGAGTGGGGTCTTCATCAAGAAGTTTTCACAGAAGTGACAAGTCTTTGGGGAATTCCTCAATTAGACATGATGGCGTCTCGCATCAACAAGAAACTTCAAGGATATTGTTCCAGGTCAAGGGACACTCTGGCAATAGCAGTGGACGCCCTCGTGATACCATGGATGCTTCAGTCGGTCTATGTGTTCCCTCCACTTTCACTCTTTCTGACGGTGATAAGCATAAGAAGAACAAAGGTTCAGGCGACCCTCTTTGTTCCGGTCTAGCCAAGGAGGGCTTGGTATCCAGATCTTCAAGACTTACTCATAGAAGATCCCTGGCCTCTTCTTCTACGAGAGGACCTGTTACGGCAAGGACTGGGTGTGTTTCAAGACTTACCGCGGCTGCGTTTGACGGCAGGGCGGTTGAACGGCATATCCTAGCCCGAAAGGGTATTTTCCGGGGAAATCATTCCCACATTGCTTCAGGCTAGGAAAGGAGTAACGGCGAAGCTTTACCACTGTATTTGGAGGAAGCATGTGTCTTGGTGTGAATCCAAGAAGGCTCCTACGGAAGTATTTCAGCTAGGTCGTTTTCTCCATTTGTTGCAAGCAGGTGCGGATCCAGGCCTAAAGTTAGGCTCCATTAAAGTGCAGTTTTCGGCCTTATCAATTTTCTTTCAAAAAGAATTGGCCACCCTTCCAGAAGTTCAGACTTTCGTGAAAGGAGTGCTGCACATCCAACCTCCAGTTGTGCCCCCAGTGGCACCATGGGTCCTTAACGTGGTGTTACAGTTTCTTATGTCACACTGGTTGGAACCTTTACGAAAGGTTGAGTTAAAATTTCTCACTTGGAAAGTGGTCATGCTATTGGCCCTGGCGTCCGCAAGGCGGGGGTCGGTATTAGCGGCTTTGTCTCACAAGAGCCCCTATTTGATCTTCCATGTGGATAGAGCGGATTTGCGAACTCGGGAACAATTTCTGCCGAAAGTGGTTTCTGCTTTTCACATGAACCAACCTATTGGGGTGCCTGTGGCTACTGAAGCTTTGGATGATTCGAAGTCTCTCGATCTCGTCAGAGCTTTGAAAATTTATGTCGCCAGAACGGCTCAGATTGGGGAAACAGTGGCTCTGTTTATCCTGTATGCTCCCAACAGTATTGGGGTCCCTGCTTCTAAGCAGACTGTTGCACGCTGGAGCTGGGATACGATTCGGCATGCTCATTCTACGGCTGGATGGCCGTTACCGAAGTCGGTGAAGGCCCATTCTACCAGTAAGGTGGGCTCTTCTTGGGCGGATGCCCGAGGGGTCTCGGCGGTTAACTTCGCCGAGCAGCTACTTGGTCGGGTTCAATCACTTTTGCTAAGTTCTACAAGTTTGATAACCTGGCTGATGAGGACCTCATGTTTGCTCAATCGGTGCTGCAGAGTCGTCCGCACTCTCCCGCCCGGTTTGGAGCTTTGGTATAAACCCCATGGTCCTTTAGGAGTTCCCAGCATCCTCTAGGACGTATGAGAAAATAGGATTTTAATACCTACCGGTAAATCCTTTTCTCTTAGTCCGTAGAGGATGCTGGGCGCCCGTCCCAGAGCGTACTGTATCTGCAGCTATTGGTGGTTACACTCAGGTGGTGTTTTTCAGTCAAGTCTGTTGCTTAAGTTATTCATACCATGGCATGTGGTATGCTATTGTTGGTCGTGTTTACACACAAGTTGTGTTACATTTTCGGTCAGCATATTGCTGTATATTTTTCATGCCATCGGCTGGTGTTCTTTAGAATGTCACGTTCTGCCGCATGTTCGAGGTGTGAGCTGGTATGACACTCACCGTGTTTAAACAATAAATTCTTTCCTCGAAATGTCCGTCTCCCTGGGCACAGTTCTCTAACTGGAGTCTGGAGGAGGGGCAGAGGGAGGAGCCAGTTCACACCCATTCAAAATCTTATAGTGTGCCCATGTCTCCTGCGGATGCCGTCTATACCCCATGGTCCTTTTGGAGTTCCCAGCATCCTCTACGGACTAAGAGAAAAGGATTTACCGGTAGGTATTAAAATCCTATTTTTTCTATTTTTAAACCTGAAGCTCGGTTCCAACTGTGCGGATCACAGGGCTTATAGATGCACATGAAGTGAACAAAATGTACTTGAGTAAAGTGAACAAACCAACTACTACAAGAACAATAGATATATTATTTATTTTTCCATTTTTAAACCTGCAGCTCGGTTCCAACTGCGTGGTTCACCGGGGTTATAGATGCACGTGAAGTGAACAAAATGCACTTGAGTAAAGCGCACCAACCAACCAGTACAATATATATATATATATATATATATATATATATAAATATATATATATATATCTATCGTAGAAGAGCTGGCACTCACCCTAAGTATATGGCTCCGGTGCCCTCTGGAATTATAAATATACGGCAGATAGAGACATGCAGCGGCACTCAGAGACTGATCCAAGTTGATAACGTGCAAACGGTAACTTTAATCCATAGGAAACAAAGTGGGGTGACCAACGTTTCGGGGCACTAACGCCCCTTTGTCAAGGTGATCACCTTGACAAAGGGGCGTTAGTGCCCCAAAACGTTGGTCACCCCACTTTGTTTCCTATGGATTAAAGTTACCGTTTGCACGTTTTCAACTTGGATCAGTCTCTGAGTGCCGCTGCATGTCTCTATCTGCCGTATATATATATATATATATATATATATTTTTTTTCTTCTATTTTTAAACCTGCAGCTTGGTTCCAGTTGCGTGGATCACAGGGATTATAAGCGCACAAACCAATCAGTACAAAAACAATATATATATTTTAGTTTTTAAAAAAAATCTGCTACTCGGTTCCAACTGCGTGGATCACAAGGCTTATAAGCACACCAACCAACCAGTACAAAAACAATAGTATATATATATATATAGTTATATATATTTTTTATTTTTATTTTTCTGTTTTTTAACTTGCAGCTCAGTTCGAACTGCGTAGATCACCGGGCTTATAAATGCACATGAACAAATAGCACCAAACAGTACAATTTACAGCAGCGTGCCCCCTATACACAGTCACTATACAGCACAGCCATTTGTGAGTCTGGACACAGCGCAGCCAGTATAGCAGAGTATAGCACAGCACACAGCAGCATGTACCTATACACAGTCACTCACTATACAGCACAGCCAGTATAGCAGGGTATAGCACAGCACAAAGTAGCATGCCACCTATATACAGTCACTAATATACAGCACAGCCATGCAATATGCCCCCTATACACAGTCACTATCTAGTTCAGCCACTCCAGAAGAAAATAACGCAGTAAACTGCAGCATGTGTTCAAGTGGAATGGAGCCGAGTCCAGGCTGCGGCTCCTTATATAGAATCCAAGTCCCACGAGAATTCAATGCCGGGAAGATGACTTTCGGCCCCAGCGTCAGATCCGAGTTAGACAGGAAGCTCCGAGCCACGGCTTGGATGCCTGTGTTCGCAGTGGTCTGGAGTGGACTCCAGGTAATCCGGACCGCTCATCTCTACATACAATGACCCCAATTCAAATTTTGCCACACAATAGTGTCCCCAATTCACATTATGCTGCCCACAATTCACATTACCCCACAAAGTAGTATCCATAATTTATGTTATGTCATATAGTAGTTCACATATTCACATAACGCCTCACATCAGTACCCCTTATTCACATTATGACACACAGTAGTACCCCTTATTCACATTAATTGAAAAAAATCATTTGTGACATTGTGACGGGCTATTGCTAGTCCATGGGGAGAGCCATACCTTATAAGCAGAGGGTGTAAATATTGCTTTGGAAGCGATGAAAAGAAACACAATAATGAGCTTTTAATCACTAGAAATCACTTATAAGTCAACAACACTTCCAAAACAGACATACAAGTGTACACAAAGAAAAGGCTTAGTCATGATACACATACAGGGGAACTACAAGTCTCAGATTCAGGCCACAGCAGCTAAACGACCACCTATTGTTTAATGCTCAAAGTACATTGTATATCCATCCCAGCAATATATACCATATGTCCATAAGTGCAGCGCATGGTGATGGCTGTTCCTGCAACTCCTTGAGAAATGTTGGCGTCGGGGACAGTCATGAGATCGTGACGTCAGATCCCCAGTGCTAGCAGCAAGGTCAACCTCAGAAATGGCCTGGTTGGGAAGGAATAAGGAGAGGAAAGGGGAGGAGATGGGGAGGAGGCGCCCCGCGCCTTCCCTCTGGCCAGAGCAAATGCTCAGATTCCGTGCCCATTCTATTACTGGCAGCCAATGGCGCAGCTGCATATAATGAGTCATTCTGACTCATCATATTGCCAGTGGTGCGGCCCCTTCGTAGCAGCGGGCCCGGTGCACTGCACCGACTGCTAGTTCCGCCACTGGTAATGGGTAACCTTTAAGTGAAAAATAGTGGGTGCTTCTTTAGATAAGGCTTTTATAATAATCACAAAGTACAATGCATGAAGCAGGGGCAGGGGGGCGCTGCCATCATAACACAAATCATGTCTTCTCATACCTTGCTCCGCCCATTAATCGCGACATCAAGTCACATGCACATCTTTTTTGTCTTATTTTTACAGGCGTGCAGTTATGAAATGTAGACATGTATGAATAAAGGCAGGGTAAGCTATATGTATAATGTTATAAAGCATACTTCTGCATAAAGAAAAGGCTATAGGTGCCCTCACGTCCCAGGCCACATTCATACATTCAAACCACAACCATAACAACCATTAGTTGCATAGCTTCCCTATCACATCCTCCCAGGTAATTTCTTCAAACTTGAGCTCAGCATTTCCTTATTAATTCAGCACCCCATCAATATGTACAACCCACCATTACACTTAGTATATGTCACCATTTTGTCTGCTTGCCAGGCTGGCACCATGCTTGTGTGTTTGTACCCACTGCGTTACCCAGTGTCCGGTGATGGCTGCATGCAAGGCAGCATGGGTATAGCATGGGGTTGAGTGTGTTCCTGGCTGTATCGTGCACTGGGTGGAGCCAGTGGGGACATTGGAAACTTTGGGTTGGAGTTAGAGATTCCGCAGTGGACAAGATCTTATGTAACCTGCAGCAATGTCATATATGTCAGGCACATGGTAGATTTTTTTTATTGGGAATCTCAATCCTGAGTGACCTGTTCCTAGGCCCTTAACCGTCAGAGTCAGACCCTTCTCCAGCTTCCACAGCATGTGATTGTGAGAGGTTCAACCCACACAGCTGTCCACGCAACCGCTGCCACTGGAGAACAATGGCCATTCCTGCAACTCAGCTCATGGAGCTCTGGCTTACTGCCACTAATTCTATCCCTTAGCCATGGGTGGCAATGCCGAGTGGTGCCCCCTCCTCAGTTGCCACCCCTGGCGAGAGCAATCCTAACCAAAGAATTGATATGCCCCTGGAGGGGAGTCCCCTCTTTCAAACTATGTGCCCCCATAGAGATTATTGCCTGGTGATTAGTATGATCACCAGGAAAAAAACTGCACTACAGAAAGATGATCGAATCCAGTGATGGTGGAAGGTCTCTACCTGGCACATCCATAAAATTCAGGGGCACCCATTTTAAAAAGAGGGGGAGGGGTCCCTCCATGGGTGTAGCTAAAGGAGCAAGGGATGCTATTGCTATGGGGCCTGGAGGCTTAGGGGACCCTGTACCCAGCTCATATAATTGTCTACCAAGTTCCGAAAGTTGCCTGCTAAGAAATTGGGTCCGGCCCATTGCCCAGACCTGAAAAGGCGGATTCATCAGTGGCGATCTCTGTCTCTCTCTCTCAGTAAAGCTCCTAACTGAAATAATCCATCGCCCACAATTCTGTTTCATGCTTACAGACACAGATGAACTAATCCATAAGCCCAGCACTGTCAAGAAGTAGGCTCCTCCTTCTTTACAGCATTTGTGAAGTTTGGGGGGAGGGAATTGAGCTCTGAGATTAGGACTGTCCCAGAAAGGGAACATGTGCTGAAATTAAGGAGAAACAGATCTAATAACTAAAAGCCCTCCTAACTGGATGCTCCATATCAATCCACTTTCGTCTATTATTTCTCAAAACACACAGGCAGACAGATGTGCCAAGCTCATTCATTGGCTGTGGATAGACAACTAAAATTGACCACTTACATTTTATCCATTTTCTGCACAGCGTGATTACTTAAATGGATTATATGAAATAGTCCGTGAGTGAATAAAAATGAAAATCAACAACATTCACTTTCCAAAAGCAAAACCTAATCAATAGTGTGTACAAGGTTAGATTTCAGTAATTGTTAAACGATTTTTTCTGTCTCCACATCTTTACAACAGCAGCAACAAATGTTCTTCCATTGTCTTGAGGCATCTGGAAAAGAGTATTTTAAATGAAAGGAAAGCGTTTGGCAAGTCGCAGCAAAGCACACATAAACCCGTAACTTAAGTTATAGCAAGAGAGACCAGAGGAAATGTCAGCGCAATGCTGATGGGAAACGCAAAGTGAGACTGAACAAGTAGCTCACAGAACCTTTGTAAAATTGTTTTGAAATTTATAATTTAAAAAACAACAACAAAACAGTTTAAATGTTTAAAAATAATGACAAATGAATAATAAGATTTTACTTACCGATAAATCTATTTCTCGGAGTCCGTAGTGGATGCTGGGGTTCCTGAAAGGACCATGGGGAATAGCGGCTCCGCAGGAGACAGGGCACAAAAAGTAAAGCTTTTCCAGATCAGGTGGTGTGCACTGGCTCCTCCCCCTATGACCCTCCTCCAGACTCCAGTTAGGTACTGTGCCCGGACGAGCGTACACAATAAGGGAGGATTTTGAATCCCGGGTAAGACTCATACCAGCCACACCAATCACACCGTACAACTTGTGATCTAAACCCAGTTAACAGTATGATAACAGCGGAGCCTCTGAAAGATGGCTTCCTTCAACAATAACCCGAATTAGTTAACAATAACTATGTACAATTATTGCAGATAATCCGCACTTGGGATGGGCGCCCAGCATCCACTACGGACTCCGATAAATAGATTTATCGGTAAGTAAAATCTTATTTTCTCTATCGTCCTAGTGGATGCTGGTGTTCCTGAAAGGACCATGGGGATTATACCAAAGCTCCCAAACGGGCGGGAGAGTGCGGATGACTCTGCAGCACCGAATGAGAGAACTCCAGGTCCTCCTTAGCCAGAGTATCAAATTTGTAAAATTTTACAAACGTGTTCTCCCCTGACCACGTAGCTGCTCGGCAAAGTTGTAATGCCGAGACCCCTCGGGCAGCCGCCCAAGATGAGCCCACCTTCCTTGTGGAGTGGGCCTTTACAGATTTAGGCTGTGGCAGGCCTGCCACAGAATGTGCAAGTTGGATTGTGCTACAGATCCAACGAGCAATCGTCTGCTTAGACGCAGGAGCACCCATCTTGTTGGGTGCATACAATATAAACAACGAGTCAGATTTTCTGACTCCAGCTGTCCTTGCAATATATATTTTTAATGCTCTGACAACGTCCAGTAACTTGGAGTCCTCCAAGTCACTTGTAGCCGCAGGCACTACAATAGGCTGGTTCAGATGAAATGCTGACACCACCTTAGGGAGAAAATGCGGACGAGTCCGCAGTTCTGCCCTGTCCGAATGGAAAATCAGATATGGGCTTTTGTAAGATAAAGCTGCCAGTTCTGACACTCTCCTGGCCGAAGCCAGGGCTAGAAGCATGGTCACTTTCCATGTGAGATATTTCAAATCCACCTTCTTTAGTGGTTCAAACCAATGAGATTTTAGAAAGTCCAAAACCACATTGAGATCCCACGGTGCCACTGGAGGCACCACAGGAGGCTGTATATGTAGCACTCCCTTAACAAAGGTCTGGACTTCAGGGACTGAAGCCAATTCTTTTTGAAAGAAAATCGACAGGGCCGAAATTTGAACCTTAATAGATCCCAATTTGAGACCCATAGACAATCCTGATTGCAGGAAATGTAGGAATCGACCCAGTTGAAATTCCTCCGTCGGAGCACTCCGATCTTCGCACCACGCAACATATTTTCGCCAAATTCGGTGATAATGTTGCACGGTTACTTCCTTCCTTGCTTTAATCAAAGTAGGAATGACTTCTTCCGGCATGCCTTTTTCCTTTAGGATCCGGCGTTCAACCGCCATGCCGTCAAACGCAGCCGCGGTAAGTCTTGAAACAGACAGGGACCCTGCTGAAGCAAGTCCCTCCTTAGAGGTAGAGGCCACGGATCTTCCGTGATCATCTCTTGAAGTTCCGGGTACCAAGTCCTTCTTGGCCAATCCGGAACCACTAGTATCGTCCTTACGCCTCTTTGCCGTATAATTCTCAATACTTTTGGTATGAGAGGCAGAGGAGGAAACACATACACCGACTGGTACACCCAAGGCGTTACCAGCGCGTCCACAGCTATTGCCTGCGGATCTCTTGACCTGGCGCAATACCTGTCCAGTTTTTTGTTGAGGCGAGACGCCATCATGTCCACCATTGGTCTTTCCCAACGGGTTACCAGCAAGTGGAAGACTTCTGGATGAAGTCCCCACTCTCCCGGGTGAAGATCGTGTCTGCTGAGGAAGTCTGCTTCCCAGTTGTCCACTCCCGGGATGAACACTGCTGACAGTGCTATCACATGATTCTCTGCCCAGCGAAGAATCCTTGCAGCTTCTGCCATTGCACTCCTGCTTCTTGTGCCGCCCTGTCTGTTCACATGGGCGACTGCCGTGATGTTGTCCGACTGGATCAACACCGGTTTTCCCTGAAGCAGAGGTTCTGCCTGGCTTAGAGCATTGTATATTGCTCTTAGTTCCAGAATGTTTATGTGAAGAGACGTTTCCAGGCTCGTCCATACTCCCTGGAAGTTTCTTCCTTGTGTGACTGCTCCCCAGCCTCTCAGGCTGGCGTCCGTGGTCACCAGGATCCAATCCTGTATGCCGAATCTGCGGCCCTCCAATAGATGAGCACTCTGCAACCACCACAGAAGAGACACCCTTGTCCTTGGAGACAGGGTTATCCGCAGGTGCATCTGAAGATGCGACCCTGACCATTTGTCCAACAGATCCCTTTGGAAAATTCTTGCGTGGAATCTGCCGAATGGAATTGCTTCGTAAGAAGCCACCATTTTTCCCAGGACTCTTGTGCATTGATGTACAGACACCTTTCCTGGTTTTAGGAGGTTCCTGACAAGCTCGGATAACTCCTTGGCTTTTTCCTCCGGGAGAAAAACCTTTTTCTGAACCGTGTCCAGAATCATCCCTAGGAACAGCAGACGAGTTGTCGGCATTAACTGGGATTTTGGAATATTCAGAATCCACCCGTGCTGTTTTAGCACTTCTTGAGACAGTGCTAATCCCATCTCTAGCTGTTCTCTGGACCTTGCCCTTATTAGGAGATCGTCCAAGTATGGGATAATTAATATGCCTTTTCTTCGAAGAAGAATCATCATCTCGGCCATTACCTTTGTAAAGACCCGAGGTGCCGTGGACAATCCGAACGGCAGCGTCTGAAACTGATAGTGACAGTTTTGTACAACGAACCTGAGGTACCCCTGGTGTGAGGGGTAAATTGGAACGTGGAGATACGCATCCTTGATGTCCAAGGATACCATAAAGTCCCCCTCTTCCAGGTTCGCTATCACTGCTCTGAGTGACTCCATCTTGAACTTGAACTTCTTTATGTACAGGTTCAAGGACTTCAGATTTAGAATAGGCCTTACCGAGCCATCCGGCTTCGGTACCACAAAAAGAGTGGAATAATACCCCTTCCCTTGTTGTAGAAGAGGTACCTTGACTATCACCTGCTGAGAGTACAGCTTGTGAATGGCTTCCAAAACCGTCTCCCTTTCGGAGGGGGACGTTGGTAAAGCAGACTTCAGGAAACGGCGAGGTGGATCTGTCTCTAATTCCAACCTGTACCCCTGAGATATTATCTGCAGGATCCAGGGATCTACCTGCGAGTGAGCCCACTGCGCGCTGTAATTTTTGAGACGACCACCCACCGTCCCCGAGTCCGCTTGAGAAGCCCCAGCGTCATGCTGAGGCTTTTGTAGAAGCCGGGGAAGGCTTCTGTTCCTGGGAAGGAGCTGCCTGTTGCTGTCTCTTCCCTCGACCTCTGCCTCGTGGCAGATATGAATAGCCCTTTGCTCTCTTATTTTTAAAGGAACGAAAGGGCTGCGGTTGAAAAGTCGGTGCCTTTTTCTGTTGGGGAGTGACTTGAGGTAGAAAGGTGGATTTCCCGGCTGTAGCCGTGGCCACCAAATCTGATAGACCGACTCCAAATAACTCCTCCCCTTTATACGGCAAAACTTCCATATGTCGTTTTGAATCCGCATCGCCTGTCCACTGTCGCGTCCATAAAGCTCTTCTGGCCGAAATGGACATAGCACTTACCCGTGATGCCAGTGTGCAGATATCCCTCTGTGCATCACGCATATAAAGAAATGCATCCTTTATTTGTTCTAACGACAGTAAAATATTGTCCCTGTCCAGGGTATCAATATTTTCAATCAGGGACTCTGACCAAACTACCCCAGCACTGCACATCCAGGCAGTCGCTATAGCTGGTCGTAGTATAACACCTGCATGTGTGTATATACTTTTTTGGATATTTTCCATCCTCCTATCTGATGGATCTTTAAGTGCGGCCTTCTCAGGAGAGGGTAACGCCACTTGTTTAGATAAGCGTGTTAGCGCCTTGTCCACCCTAGGAGGTGTTTCCCAGCGCTCCCTAACCTCTGGCGGGAAAGGGTATAATGCCAATAATTTCTTTGAAATTATCAGCTTTTTATCAGGGGCAACCCACGCTTCATTACACACGTCATTTAATTCTTCTGATTCAGGAAAAACTATAGGTAGTTTTTTCACACCCCACATAATACCCTGTTTAGTGGTACCTGTAGTATCAGCTAAATGTAACGCCTCCTTCATTGCCAAAATCATATAACGTGTGGCCCTACTGGAAAATACGGTTGATTCGTCACCGTCACCACTGGAGTCAGTGCCTGTGTCTGGGTCTGTGTCGACCGACTGAGGCAAAGGGCGTTTCACAGCCCCTGACGGTGTTTGAGTCGCCTGGACAGGCACTAATTGATTGTCCGGCCGTCTCATGTCGTCAAACGACTGCTTTAGCGTGTTGACACTATCCCGTAGTTCCATAAATAAAGGCATCCATTCTGGTGTCGACTCCCTAGGGGGTGACATCCTCATATTTGGCAATTGCTCCGCCTCCACACCAATATCGTCCTCATACATGTCGACACACACGTACCGACACACAGCAGACACACAGGGAATGCTCCTAACGAAGACAGGACCCACTAGCCCTTTGGGGAGACAGAGGGAGAGTTTGCCAGCACACACCAAAAGCGCTATATATAACAGGGATAGCCTTATAATAAGTGCTCCCTTATAGCTGCTTTATATATATCAAAATATCGCCATAAATTTGCCCCCCCTCTCTGTTTTACCCTGTTTCTGTAGTGCAGTGCAGGGGAGAGACCTGGGAGCCGTCCTGACCAGCGGAGCTGTGAGAGGAAATGGCGCCGTGTGCTGAGGAGATAGGCCCCGCCCCTTTTCCGGCGGGCTCGTCTCCCGCTATTTAGTGAATCCAGGCAGGGGTTAAATATCTCCATATAGCCTCTGGGGGCTATATGTGAGGTATTTTTAGCCTTTATATAGGTTACATTTGCCTCCCAGGGCGCCCCCCCCCAGCGCCCTGCACCCTCAGTGACTGCGTGTGAAGTGTGCTGAGAGGAAAATGGCGCACAGCTGCAGTGCTGTGCGCTACCTTTAGAAGACTGCAGGAGTCTTCAGCCGCCGATTCTGGACCTCTTCTGACTTCAGCATCTGCAAGGGGGCCGGCGGCGCGGCTCCGGTGACCATCCAGGCTGTACCTGTGATCGTCCCTCTGGAGCTGATGTCCAGTAGCCAAGAAGCCAATCCATCCTGCACGCAGGTGAGTTCACTTCTTCTCCCCTCAGTCCCTCGTTGCAGTGATCCTGTTGCCAGCAGGACTCACTGTAAAATAAAAAACCTAAGCTAAACTTTTTCTAAGCAGCTCTTTAGGAGAGCCACCTAGATTGCACCCTTCTCGGCCGGGCACAAAAATCTAACTGGAGTCTGGAGGAGGGTCATAGGGGGAGGAGCCAGTGCACACCACCTGATCTGGAAAAGCTTTACTTTTTGTGCCCTGTCTCCTGCGGAGCCGCTATTCCCCATGGTCCTTTCAGGAACCCCAGCATCCACTAGGACGATAGAGAAAAGTTAATAAATGAATCACTATGATGGACATAGTAAAATGATTGCTTTAGAGTTCAGACATCGTATCCCGATAAATGAGATATATCTAATTTCACCTGACAAATTAGACATAAGGGGCCTGATTATGAGTCGGACGCATGTGGGTTTGCAGATGCCTCTCGCACATTTAGCATGAGCCGTATTAAGAAATGGGTGACTGCACTTATGCAGATGGGGATCGCAAGTGTGGATGGATTGGAGCACTCCTTCTGTGAAATGTGCCCTTCTGGGCAGTAACTGGGCTGTGACCATGTAAAAGCATGGAACTGTTCCGTCTAGTGGGAATATCGTGGGCACGATGTGGGTGTGTTAGAGGACTTCGGTAGCATGTTCACATACTAATGATCATTGCGGCTGCAGTTGGTGGGACAGCATTCCACATGCAGAAGCATGGCTGGTTCCACGTACATGGACAAACCAAAAATCAAACCATCATGAAGAAGCTGTGGATGGTAAGGTATCGTAAGTATTCCCCATGGTTCGGCAGCTTGTAGAAACACCTGTAGCGGCAATAACGTTACATCATTATTTTCTATATGTGTTTATCAGTCGCTCACATACAGAGCAAGGACAGAGAGAATGACATGGTGTAGACAGGGCAAGGGGAGAGACTAGTGTACATGGGGTGAGCTGAGGCTGGCACAGACAGGGGAAGGGTAAATGTGATACCCCAGAATATTACGGGTTAATGGCTGTTCTCTGGAACCCTGCAGCCTGAGGGAAACTGGAGAGAAGCTGTTAAGGTGGAGTTTGGGAAGCCCAGGCAGTGCTGCAGCAGACAGAGAGAAGAGCAGGCATGTTGTGTGCTAAGGCTGTGTTTGCTGGTACATGTGGAGCTAAGAAGCCAGGGAGTGCTGCAGGAAACAGCTGGGACGCTGCAGTGTGAGGCGCTGGCAGAGCTGAACAGCAGAGATAGAGAAGCCAGCAGAGTGAGCCGTAAAGAGACATTGGCAGAGTTGCAGGCTGGTGCTGACAGCAGGAGCTGGCACCAAGAAGGCAGGCTCATGCTGAACAACCACCAGAGCAATGAGGAACAGGCCTGTGTATCCAACTCACATGTGTAACCAACTTGAACTTGTACCTCACACACTGCACACTAAGCTTGCAGTCAAGGATACAGCTTATTCCCCTCACTTATACCACTGTACATTCTGCATCTCAGAGACTGTATTATAGTACAGACATTTATCCAGCTCTCCCTGCCTACAGTAAAACTGTCCTCAGTAAACACAGGCTTAAAAAGTTGTGCAGCAAGTACAGACACCTGCATTACCCCACAGAGTGCATAGGGTGCATTTGAACCCATTGCAGTATGGAAGCATTAACATAAGTAAGGTATTTGTGTGCAGCATTTCTTCAAAGAGCTGTATTAAGCTTTGTGTCAGCCAGTGGCGTCACAAAGGGGGTGCAGTCCGCTTAGGGGTGACACCAAAGTGCCGGATCCTGCTCAGTGACAGGAGCCAGGTCCTGCCTGCACTATAATATTACTTGCAGCAACCCAGCTCCCGTCATCCTGTAGAAGCTGGCACTGAAGAAATGTCAGCCTCCGGGTGTAGGCCGCATCTCCCAGACCCCCGAGGTGACAAAAATAGAGGTCAGGATGCTTAGCGACGCCCCTGTCCCGCAAAGACCTGCCCCCGTCTCATGAAACCATGCCCCCGTCCTACAAAGCCACTACCCTTTGCGCCAGCCCGCACCGGGTGTTTAAGAGGTGACGCTTCTGGTGTCAGCACCGTTGATACCCCAGATACTGTAGTTGCATCATCCCTGGAATAGTATGCCAATGCATCAATGTACAGAAACACTCAGTCCATAATTAGCCACCATCATTACCTCCAACCCCCATTTTATGTGCACCGACAAAAGAGCTGGTCAGTGAGATTCTTACGTTAACCCATTTGTTTTTGGGACTCATTAGACTAAGGATATCCTTATGGAACTGATTGCACTCATAGGGGGTAATTCCGACCCGATCGCTCGCTGCAGTTTATCGCAGCGATCGGGTCAGATCTGCGCATGTGCCGGTGCCGCATGTTGGACGGGCGAAGGCTGGTGTTCCCTTGCGATCGCCTCTGCCTGATTGACAGGCAGAGGCGGTCGCTGGGCGGGAGGGGGCGAAGCGGCGGCGTTTGGCCAACGTTATGAGGGTGCGGTCCGGCCAACGCAGGCGTGGCCGGACCATGCGGGGGCGGGACGCAGCGGCTGCATGACGTCACACGCAGCCGCTGCGACCAGGGGCAGTGACGAGCAACTCCCGGCCAGCCGCAGGAGCTGTGCTGGGCAGGGGTTACTCAGCAATTACAAAAACAGCGCCGCTGTGCGATGCTTTTGTACTTGTGCGGGGGGCGGACAGACATGTGGGGCGGACTAGCCCTGTGCTGGGCGTCCCCCCACATGTCTGGGAACATGATCGTAGCTGTGCTAAATTTAGCACAGCTACGATCAACTCGGAATGACCCCCATAAAGTTAATGAGTAGATTGTTTACCATTACCTTGTCTATTGTGAATGCTATTCATACTGTTTAGTGATTGCATTTGAATTATTGCGCTAACAGGCCTTTATTGTATTTCTATATTAAGTGTATTATGGCTGTAGTGTGTGTTGTTTTGGGGCTTTACAGTCAGTTTAGAAACTCGTTTGAATAATTCATTATTGACATTGCACTGTCTATCCAAACAAGGCCCAACAGTGTTGCCCATAGCAATGATCTAGTAATATGGTATCACAGTAGTTGTGGCCTAAATGGGTTTGAAAAATGTGAGTACTGTTTTATTCTCGTCTGCTAATCACTCCTTTACATTTATACAGTTACAGCAAGCAGTGTCACAGTTTAATAAATCTAAATGTCACTTTTTTTCCTGGTGTCTGCCTTATATCTAGGATTTGAGGTTGTTTGTTCCACTGCCATCCTGTGACAGGAAGACTACCAAGAAAGGCCTAAGTCTAGGTGGGATCCACACGGGATGTAGTTATGTGTCACATTACCTTCCCCTACATCCCGCACCCTCACAATCCCGATGGTCGGCATGCTGGCCAACAGGGACTACTCCAACTCATGGGTGTCCATGACACAGATAGAGTAGGAACAGAACCCGTGGTCACCGTGGAGCCCGCAAGGGGCTTGTAGCGCTTGATTCATTTGCCCCCCTGCCGGCATTCCGCTGCCGGGATCACAACGGAGGTATGCTGACCGGCGGTCTCCTGACAGCCGGTCATGCAATATACACCCGATCCGCACTACACACTAACACACACCACTTAAGGTGGCACACAAAGAGGCTGGCACAGATAGGGGAGGGACAAAGAGGCAGGCACAAGCGTGAAAGTAAGATAGAATGACTGACATAGGATAGAAATGGGACAGGAACCATTAGCTCTCTAATTGTTATTTTATTAGTGTCTAGTTTGTATATGCATTTCTCTGATACTGTATTTGCATGCAGCTGTGTGTGTTGTTTCTTGGGGGATAAGGCTGGGACCAGCAAAATGACCCGATGGTCAAAAGCTATGATTTTCACATTGTCCTGCGTCAAAGTGGTACATCTCTACATTTAAGAGTTTTGTTCCCATTAACCCTTTCACATCCATTTGTTGTGCGTGTCCAAATGGTCTGGGTTAAGGTTAGGCTGCTGGAGGGGGTGGGGGGTGGATAGGGTTAGGCTGTAGGAGGGGAGGAGGCGAGATGGATGGGTTAGGGGTGGGTGTAAGTGTAAGTGGGTACACACTGATAGATGCATCTGCAGATCAATTGATCTGCAGATATATCTATGGACGGATCGGGCCGTGTGCTGTGCATACACACTGCCCGATTCGTCTGGGACTGATGTCATGAACTGGGTGGGCGTGTACACACGCCCGCCCAGTTCAGCTGTCAATCACCGCCAGCTGCCGCAGCATGTATATGGGCGGCCGACTGGTCGCCCGCACACACAGCGATGCGCCAATATATCGGTAGATATATTGTCCGTCGGCTGTGCTGCGGGGCCGACGTGATATGTCTGTGAAAGAAGGAGTTCACAGACATATCGCCCGTACACACTTGACGACGGACCCGCGATATATCGGCCGTTCAATAGAACGGCTGATATATTGGCAAGTGCATACCCACCTTTAGGGTTACAGTACTTACCAAAATGTGTTGGGATCCCGTACCCAACCCCTTTTTTAATGCAGCACTTCCCACGGTTAGATCACAATGGCCCTCATTCCGAGTTGATCGCTCGCTAGCTGCTTTTAGCAGCATTGCAAACGCTAGGCCGCCGCCCTCTGGGAGTGTTTCTTAGCTTAGCAGAATAGCGAACGAAAGATTAGCAGAACTGCTACTAAATAATTCCTTGTAGTTTCTGAGTAGCTCCAGACCTACTCCTAGATTGCGATCACCTCAGTCCGTTTAGTTACTGGTTTGACATCACAAACACGCCCTGCGTTCGGCCAGCCACTCCCCCATTTCTCCAGTCACTCCTGCGTTTTTCCCTGGCACGCCTGCGTTTTTTAGCACACTCCCAGAAAACGGTCAGTTACCTCCCAGAAACGCCCCTTTCCTGTCAATCACTCACGGATCAGCAGTGTGACTGAAAAGCGCCGCACGAACACCAGCAAATCTACTAAGTTTTGTGTTAAATAATTTAGCACATGCGCGCTGTGTACCATGGCCCTCATTCCGAGTTGATCGCTCGCAAGGCGAATTTAGCAGAGTTGCTCACGCTAAGCCTACGCCTACTGGGAGTGTATCTTAGCTTCTTAAAATTGCGACCGATGTATTCGCAATATTGCGATTACAAACTACTTAGCTGTTTCAGAGTAGCTTCAGACTTACTCGGCATCTGCGATCAGTTCAGTGCTTGTCGTTCCTGGTTTGACATCATAAACACACCCAGCGTTCGCCCAGACACTCCCCCGTTTCTCCGGCCACTCCTGCGTTTTTTCCGGAAACGGTAGCGTTTTTATCCACACGCCCCTAAAACGCCGTGTTTCCGCCCAGTAACACCCATTTCCTGTCAATCACACTACGTTCGCCGGAGCGAAGAAAAAGCCGTGAGTAAAAATACTATCTTCATTGTAAAATTACTTGGCGCAGTCGCAGTGCGAATATTGCGCATGCGTACTAAGCGGAATTTCACTGCGATGCGATGAAAATTACCGAGCGAACGACTCGGAATGAGGGCCCATGCACATTGTCCACCTAATCGCTGCGTTGAGAAAACTTCAACGAGCGAACAACTCGGAATGACCACCCATAACACTAACTTTTGGCACTACAATAATTATATTCTACTTAGAGTTTTTTAACAAAAGAAAGGTGAATTCGGGGGTACAATAATAAGACAGCTGCGTCATTCTACTCCAAAGATTTTGCCACCATAAAACCAATGCACTGTGCTCTCAATGAAGTATTAGGTCATTTTCAAGGATATAATGCGGCTGGCTTCTTAGAAACCGTATTTTCTATGTCACATTTGGCTGCCCACCATGCAGGGCAGCTCTCAGTACACAGCTCAGATGTTATACTTATCTCTGCATCCCACCAAACCATTTCTATTTTACGCGACTTTGTTAAGTGCATTAGGCAAATGCTCTTCACAACCTTACATGTTAATAGGCTAGAACGTTAATCTCTTAATCTCTCTGCAGTTGAGTCTTGAAGAAAAAAAATCTCTTTGACACCAGTGAAATGTTATTAATGCAAATGCCCTTCCAGGACAAATCAGTTTCTTCCAGATAAAACAGGACTAGTGATTGCATCGGTAAACGAAGGCATGCAATCTTTTATTTTCCTTGGAGCATAAATAAACCTGATTGTCACAATATTTCCACATACTGTTAAGAAAGATAACATCGCTTGGCTATTTTTGTGTAGCTGGGAGCAATGTAAGGATAATTGTATTTATTAGAAAATGAAGTGTTTGGGGCAGAAAAATAATATGGAAACATTTGTGTGTAGAAACAAAAAAGGAGATTTATGGTAAGTACTTACCTTTGTTAAATCTCTTTCTGCAAGGTACACTAGGTTCCACAGGGAATAACATTGGGGTGTAGAGTGGGATCTTGATCCGAGGCACCAACAGGCTAAAAGCTTTGACTGTTCCCAAGATGCTCAGTGCCGCCTCCTCTATAACCCCGCCTCCGTGCACAGGAGCTCAGTTTTGTTAATCAGTCCAATGCAGTAGCAGGTAAGAGAGACGACAACAGTTAGTAGCCACATACACCACATTCTCACGACAGGAGATGATATCAGCGGCTAATGCCATACAAACCCAAAGAAGCTAAGTGCGTCAGGGTTGGCGCCCTGTGGAACCCAGTGTTCCTCGCAGAAAGAGATTTAACAAAGGTAAGTTCTTACCATAAATCTCCTTTTCTGCATCGGGGTACACTGGGGTTCCACAGGGAATAACATCGGGGATGTCCTAAAGCAGTTCCTCATGGGAGGGGATGCACTGTAGCGGGCACAAGAACCCAGAGTCCAAAGGAAGCATCCTGGGAGGCGGAAGTATCGAAGGCATAGAACCTTATGAACGTGTTCACTGAGGACCACGAAGACGCCTTGCACAATTGTTCAAGGGTCGCACCACAGCGGGCTGCCCAAGAAGGTCCAACAGACCGAGTAGAATGGGCTTTGATGATAGCATGAGCTGGAAGGCCAGCCTGTACATAAGCATGTGCAATCACCATTCTAATCCATCCAGTCCGCAGATTCAAGAGGTTCAAACGGAGACTCTTGCAAGGCCACCAGAAGCACCAACAAATCCCAAGGAGCCACAGGTGGGACATAGGGAGGTTGAATCCGTAAAACACCCTGAGTGAATGTATGAACATCAGACAGAGTCGCAATTTTTCTCTGAAACCATACCAACAAGGCAGAAATATGAACCTTGAGGGAGGCCAGGCGAAGGCCCAAGTCCAGGTCCTGTTGTAGGAAGGCCAAAAATTAGGCCGTACTAAACTTGATTGTTAGATGCGAACCAAGCAAAGTAAGAATTCCAAACCCTATGGTAAATCCGAGCAGAAGCCGGCTTACGGGCCTTCAACATAGTTTAAATGACCGCCTCAGAAAATCCTTTGGCCCTCAGTACGGAAGCTTCAAGAGCCATGCCGGGCCAGATCCTGGTAGACACAAGGGCCCTGAACGAGGAGGTCTGGTCGTTGTGGAAGTAGAAGAGGATGTTCCAGCGGGAGACCCTGTAGGTCTGAGAACCAATGCCGTCTGGGCCGCGCCTGAGCTATCAGAAGTAGGATTCCTCCTTCTTGCTTGAACTTCCTCACTACTCTGGGCAGAAGTGACACTGGAGGGAACACGTACGGCAGCCGAAAGTTCCATGGAATTGCCAGTGCATCCACGAACTCCGCTTGAGTATCGCTTGTTCTTGCTCTGAAGACCAGAACCTTGTGATTGTGTCGAGACGCCATCAGGTCTACATCTGGTAGACCCCACTTGTCCACTAGGAGTTGAAATACTTTGGGATGAAGGCTCCACTCTCCGGCATGTACGTCCTGACTACTGAGGAAGTCTGCTTCCCAATTGAGGACCCCCGGAATGAACACTGCCTGGCAGATGGCGTTCCGCCCATTGAAGTATCTTTGGCACTTCCATCATTGCTTTGCGGCTTCGAGTGCCGCCTTGATGATTTATGTATGCTACCGTGGTGGCGTTGTCTGACTGTACATGAACAGGCCTGTTCTGTACCAGATGATGGGCCAGTTTCAGAGTATGGAACACTGTCCACAATTCCAGAATGTTTATCGGGAGGAGAGACTCCTCCCTGGTCCACCGACCCTGAAGAGAGTGTTGCTCCAACACTGCGCCCCAACCCCTCAGACTGGCACCCATCGTCAGGAGGACCCAGTTGGAAATCCAGAAGGGATGACCCCTGCTCAATTGTTGGTCCTGTAGCCACCAGCTCAGTGACAGACGAACCTCCGGAGAAAAGGAGATCATGTGAGACCTGATCCGGTGAGGCAGGCCATCCCACTTGGCAAGAATGAGCTTCTGCAGAGGGCGGAAATGAAATTGAGCATACTCTACCATGTCGAAAACCGACACCATGAGGCCTAGGACTTGCATCGCTGAGTGTATCGATACACGCGGGCGAGAGAGGAAGCATCGCATCCTGACCTGAAGTTTCAAGACTTTCTCCTGAGACAAGAACAAACGCTGGTTGTGTGTGTCCAATAACGCCCCCAGGTGCACCATGCTCTGAGCAGGGACCAGGGATGATTTCTTCCAGTTGATCAGCCACCCATGGGCTTGCAGAAACTGGACCGTCAGATCCAGATGACGGAGGAGAACGTCTTTGGAATTTGCCAGGATCAGCAAGACGTCCAGATACGGTAGGTTCTTGATACCCTGACGGCGTAGCAGGGCCGTCATCACCGCCATTACCTTGGTGAAGATTCTTGGAGCCGTAGTCCGTCCAAAGGGTAAGGCCCGGAATTGATAATGGAGGTTGCCAATAGCAAACCACAGGTATAGCTGATGCGACACGGCAATAGGTATATGTAGGTAAGAATCCTGTATGTCCAGGGATACCATATAGCCCCATGGCCCCAAAGCCGGGACAATAGAGAGAAGGGATTCCATACAAAACTTGGAGACCCCCCAAACTAGTTCAAAGACTTGAGGTTGAAAATGGGCCGAGAGGAACCATTCGGTTTTGAGGACTAGGAACAGAGTTGAATAGTACCTTCTGCCTCTCTGAGCCAGAGGCACCGACACTACCACTCCTGTGTCCAGGAGGGACTGAACCACCGAATGAAGAGTCTTTGTCTTTACCTGATCCGAAGGGATGTCTGTCAGGCAAAAGTGATGATGGGTACGTTTCTTGAAGTATATGGCGTATCCGTGAGTGACTACGTCCTGTACCCAGGCGTCTGAAGTTGTCTTCAACTCTGTTTTGGAAGCAGGCTGACGGGCAGCCCAGGCCCATTTAGGTTTGGGCTTAGTGGATTTGGAAGTGCGAGGCTGTATCGGGTACGCCTGACCCTTTGCCTAACCTGAAGGTCGAAAGAAACAAAAAGGAAGTACTCTTAGCCTTCGGAGCCAAAGGATTAGTACTAGGCAGACATGCAGTCTTAGCAGATGCTAAGTCAGCAATGTTCTTGTTGAGATCTTCCCCAAAAAGTATGTTTCCCTCAAAAGGGATCACCTCCAAGGCCTTTCTAGAGTCCAGATCTACAGACCAGGACCACAACCAGAGGATCCGGCAAGCCAGAATAGACGTAGTAGATGCTTTAGCCGCCAGGATACCTGCATCAGATGCCGCCTCCTAAATATAATGGGAGGCCGTAATAATATATGAAAGACACTGCCTAGCATTATCAGGAAAATTAGACGGTAGTTCCGCCTCAAATTCCTGAACCCAGGCCTCTATAGCTTTAGCAGCCCAAGAGGCCGCAATAGTAAGCCTACGCATAGCTCAGGCAAGCGTGTAAATAGACTTCGAGCAACCCTCCACACGCTTATTCGTCAGTTCCCTCAGGGAGGTGACGGTAGTGACAGGCAGAGCAGATGAGACCACCGTACGCGCAACTTGTGAGTCCACATGTCGCGGTGTTTCCCAATTGTTACTTAACTGTGCAGCGTGGGGATAACGAGCTAGCATCTTCATAGACAAGGAAAACTTCTTACCTGGTTTTCCCAGGATTCCTGACTAACATCAACCAAGTGATCAGAATGAGGTAAAACCAACTTAGTAACCTTCTGACGTTTAAACTTATCTGGTTTCACAGAGGTAGCTGGAAGCCCTTCATCATCATTGATTTAAAGTATCCTTATCCCCTTGCTGGACTTCACCACCGGGTACTGTGGGCCACAATAAAACGGTTATATATATATATATATATATATATATATATATATATAACCGAGCTGTGCCCCTGCCCTGGTGGTCTAGTGGGGTACCTGTACCAACACAGTGTCAACGCCAGCGCGCGTGGCCCGCCTACTAATGGCCTCGATGGATCGCGATTTTCGGCGGGTCCCGCCTGGGGAACCCACTTACCTTCTCCCTTGATGCGGCCATGCGGTCCTCGAGAGCTGCGGCAAGTGTGTGTGAGTTAGGTGAAGATCCGGAGCCTCCGCTGTAAGTACTCGGCAACCAGGGACGCAGGAGTATACAGTGCCGCCGGGGGGAGGTGATGGAGCTGCAGTATGAGATGTCAGAAGAACATCTAGCACTAAGAGTGCCTCTGCTGCAGCCCTTGAAGTCTTCTATATTTTAAGAAAGCTCTTTTCAGGGCTGCTGGAGCCCTGTCTATTAGTGTCCTGCCTGCAGAGCACCAACTTACAAACTGAGCTTCTGTACACGGAGGTGGGGTTATAGAGGAGGCGGCGCTGAGCATCTTGGGAACAGTCAAAGCTTTTAGCCTGTTGGTGCCTCGGATCAAAATCCTACTCTACACCCCAATGTTATTCCCTGTGGAACCCCAGTGTACCCCGATGCAGAAATAAAACATCATTTAATTTAACATGTGTTTTACTGTCAAAAAACCTTTTGATGTCGGTAAACGCGGAAATGCAAATCTTAGAGCAGGAACTTTGGGGGATGACCTTGGAGGTCTGGTGGTAGTGATTATGGTGGCGATGAATGGGTGTTGATCTTAGGGGGTTATTTAGGTCACATTGCAACGGTCCCTATGTTAATGCGCAAGTGCTGGTCCCATCCTGCGCATTGGAGGCCTGGCCAATGCGATCACTTTGCATTGGCTGCACGCCTCTATCTAATTGATAGGCCTAGGAGTTCGCGAGGTGGGCGACGGCAGGATGTCATCCACAGTTACTGCGACCACAATTAAATTGCAGTCACAGTGGCTAGGCAGGACCAGGGGCGGATTGGCCAAAGGGCTCACCAGGACGATTCCTGGAAGGCCGACGTGTCTATGGGGCCTGTTTTTCATCACAATCCGCCTCTGGGCAGGACCTAAAGCTTGCTGGGTGGCCCTGCCCGCGATGGGCAGCCCCTATTATGCAAAAGAAAGGATTGCAGATTCTGCTTTTTAGCAGAATCTGCAATCCAACCTGAATAACCCCGTTAGTCTGCACAGGAATATAAGCAGGGGTAAAGTGAGTTCATCACAAATAATTTTCTATTAGCCCATGCACTCATCTTTCCTAGGTTGATTGTGCAGAACATGATTTTGCAAAGCTAAGCACACTGTTACGAACCACAAGCAGTGGTTCATTCCTGTTTGCGTTCTGTTTGTGAATTTTATGTTATAGTTCTGTTGCAGGCCAGAATTTTACTTGTACTGGTTTAAAAGACTCTTGTTGGCCGCCAGTGGTGAGTCTGTGTTACTGCAGCCTGTTTCTATGTGTTTAATCTCACCTGTCAGATATTTGGTCATTATGTGGTGAGTCTCTGTACTGCAGTCTGGCTCTTGTCTGTGTACCTCACCTGCCTGTATTTTGGCTATTACAATGTGCCTGGCCTCCAGCCATCCTGATTGGGGCGTGTTCCCTTATTACCCAGCTAGCTCTGCAGTTCTGTGCTGGTGATAGAAGCTTGTCATTATACCTGTATGTTCCTGTGAGAACCTGTCAGCTTCTTGTGGAGTTGTATCCTGCGTCTGGAGTATTCCTGTTTGCAGCCAGTCCGTGCCTGTGTCCTGTGTCATGGTTTCTGGAGCTTAGTCAGGGGAATCTGTTCCAGTGTTCCGGTCCAGTGATCCTGTACCTTCAGCCTTTGGGTCCTGTTCCTTCTGCATACACCCTTTGTGGTGTCGTGAGTAGTGGGTTTTCCGCACTGTTTGGCTGAAGCCTTATTTTCTTTATTTGTGTTTTCTGTGGAGGTTTCCGCTATAGCTGTCCTCGCCGAGATACGACGGTGTTGTGTTTGGCGTCTGGACAGCGTCGCTTTTGTTACTGTTTGTCTTGGTGGCTGTGCCGCACATACTTTCGTTGTTAGTGTTCAGTAGCTGCCCCTAACTCTGTGTTTCTGTTTTAGTTAGAGGTTCCCCTTGTTCTCGCCCCTTCTCAGTTTACGCCTTGTCTCCAACTAAGACCGGGGGGCATCGGAGTTGGGCAGACCTAATCTGCCCTTCAAACGCGGCTGCCGTGGGCCCAAGCAAACATAGTCTTGCAGGCGTAGACTGACCACGTGGGTGAGACAACGGAGTCAGGGTTTCCGTAGGGGTTGCTGCTAAACTCAGTTCTAGCACAGCATTACGTTCCTGTACTCGGAGCTTGTCCACCCTGTTCCTTCAGTACCAAGTACAGTGAATGTAACATTATCACCAGCCATACTACAAAAAAAGAAACAAAGCTAAATGGAGTAGTTTTTTCTTTTTTTTATTCAGTCCAGAATCCAGTCCAATCCAGTCTTGTCTAGTGCAGAATCCAGTCCAGTCATGTCTTGTCTAGTGCGGTCCAGTCTTGTCTTGTCTAGCCTGAAATTCTCCTGTGCCTACTATGGAAGCCCTGCAGGTATCTCTCTCAGCCCTGAACTCTGCTTTCAGTGCCTTGAAACCTGAGCGGCTGGAAGTTTTGCAGCAATCCTTAAAGCAACTGCAAAACCTTCTGACCAAAATTTTGCTTATGCTGCCAGAAGTTGTTGAGAGTTCATCTATCTCTAAAGAGACTCTTGCTCACAATATTGTGACAAGAGAATCCTCAGGTTTGGTTGGAGAGAAAAGGTTTAAAAGTTTTCTGCGGCCCAGGCTCTCAGAAGAGCAGCATCTGCGTCGCAGAAACTTAAATCTATGCCTATATTGCGAGGGTTTAGGCCACTATCTGCAGACCTGTGAGTTGCGCAAGCCAAAATGTGGCGACAAGTCCTGCCCTCTGGCCAAGTTGAGCCAGGATTCAAGACCTACTCCTGTCTCTACTGTGGCAGAGGTACTTGTCACGAAACTCACACTAAAAAGCACTCTGTCCTACAATTGGGGTCCTTGGGCTAGGGAGCCCCATTATAGATTCAGGAATCAAAAGAGAATGTCTCTCTCATCTCTTGATTTTCCTGTTGAAGAGTTGCAAATCCCAGTAGTGGAATCTCTGAGTCCGGAAGCGGTGCCCGATGCCCAGGGTCCTGGAGTGGTGCCCGATGCCCAGGGTCCTGGAGTGGTGCCCGATGCCCAGGGTCCTGGAGTGGTGCCCAATGCCCAGGGTCCTGGAGCTGTGCCCATTGCCCAGGGTCCTGGAGTGGTGCCCGATGCTCAGGGTCTAAGAGGGGCATCGAGTATATTGGTTCAGGTGTCTATCCAAGAAGGGGTCTCCGAAGTGGTTACCCCAGGTAGGGATTTGAAAGGCACAACCCCAGGAGGGGTTCTAGAGGTCGCTTCCCCAGGAAAGGATTCAAGAGGCATAACTTTGGTGGAGGTTCTGAAGATCATAGCTTCAGCAAAAGACCCGGAGGCCATAACCCCGGGAGAAGTCTTGATAATTTTTGACCCAGAGAGGGAGTCCGATGGTCCAGCCCCAGAGAGGGAGTCTGATGGTCCGGCCCCAGAGACGGAGTCCGATGGTCCGGCCCCAGAGACGGAGTCCGATGGTCCGGCCCCAGAGAAGGAGTCCGATGGTCCGGCCCCAGAGGGGGTCCCGAAGGCCACTGCCCCAGAGGGGGTCCCGAAGGCCACAGCCTCGAGTAAGGTCAGTAGAGACCTGGTCCCAGCAATGCACTCCAGTCAGTCAGATGGGAAGGAAGCAGATCCTGACTCTTTTGATATTTCAACATCTATAGTCTTTGATGGGGACTTAGTCCAATTTCTTGCGCTTACCAAACAAAACTTCACCATTATGCTGTCTAGACCATTTTTGGGCATCACTTCAGAGAACTTTGTGCTCTATCTGATATATTCCTTTAAAGGGGAGCCTTTAGAATGGGCATCCAACTTAATTAAAAATGAAGATCCCATTCTTCAGGATTCCCCGGCATTTAGTGATGCAGTTATTAAGAGATATGGTTCCAAAGAAATTGGTTCAGGTTCCTCTAAGTCACCCGTCTTATCTGCTAAGAGTCCACCGAATGTTACAAATTCGGCACAAAAATCTCAGCCTATTGTTTTGACTGCGGGATGTGCTTTTCTATCTTCTTCTAGCAGTACTTCTTCTGGAAGTTCAGCTCCCAAAGTTAAAAAAACAATCTCTGGATTGAACCCAGACTTGCTGGAAAGTACCATCAGTTCAGACAATGTTTGGGGAATTACCTTGGTCAGACCTCAAGAACCATGTAAAAAGAAGAAAAAGAAATAATTGCTTACTCTTGCCTTGTTAAAAAAATTGAATTTTGGGGTCTGTTGACCCCTCCTCAAGGGAAGGGGGGGGGGAGGGGGGTACTGTTATGATCCATGGTAGTGGCTCATTCCTGTTTTGCATTTTGGTTATGTATTTTTTTATAATTCTGTTTCTGTTCCCCATGATTTTATGGGGTGTCCGGAGTCCACCCTTAAGGAGGGGATACTGTTATGAACCACAAGCAGTGGTTCATTCCTGTTTGCTTTCTGTTTATGAATTTTATGTTATAGTTCTGTTGCAGGCCAGAATTTCTCTTGTACTAGTTTAGAAGACTCTTGTTGGCCGCCGGTGGTGAGTCTGTGTTACTGCAGCCTGTTTCTATGTGTTTAGTCTCACCTGTCAGATATTTGGTCATTATGTGGTGAGTCTCTGTACTGCAGTCTGTCTCTTGTCTGTGTACCTCACCTGCCTGTATTTTGGCTATTACAGTGTGCCTGGCCTCCAGCCATCCTGATTGGGGCGTGTTCCCTTATTACCCAGCTAGCTCTGCAGTTCTGTGCTGGTGATAGAAGCTTGTCATTATACCTGTATGTTCCTGTGAGAACCTGTCAGCTTCTTGTGGAGTTGTATCCTGCGTCTGGAGTATTCCTGTTTGCAGCCAGTCCGTGCCTGTGTCCTGTGTCATGGTTTCTGGAGCCTAGTCCGGGGAATCTACTCCAGCCTTCCGGTCCAGTGATCCTGTACCTTCAGCCTTTGGGTCCTGTTCCTTCTGCATACACCCTTTGTGGTGTCGTGAGTAGCGGCTTTGCCGCACTGTTTGGCTGAAGTCTTATTTTCTTTATTTGTGTTTTCTGCGGTTTCCGCTATAGCTGTCCTCGCTGAGATACGACAGTGTCGTGTTTGGTGTCTGGACAGCATCACTTTTGTTACCGTTTGTCTTGGCGGCCGTGCCGCACAGACTTTCGTTGTTAGTGTTCAGCAGCTGCCCCTAACTCTGTTTCTGTTTTAGTTAGAGGTTCCCCTTGTTCTCGCCCCTTCTCGGTTTACGCCTTGTCTCCAACTAAGACCAGGGGGCATCTGAGTTGGCCAGACCTAATCCGCCCTTCAAACGCGGCTGCCTTGGGCCCAAGCAAACATAGTCTTGCAGGCGTAGCCTGACCATGTGGGTGAGACAATGGAGTCAAGGTTTCCGTAGGGGTCGCTGCTGAACTCCGTTCCTACTGGAGCATTACGTTCCTGTACTCGGAGCTTGTCCACCCTGTTCCTTGAGTACCGAGTACAGTTAACGTAACACACACAGGGGGACATTTACTAAGCAGTGATAAGAGGGGAGAAGTGAGCCAGTGGAGAAGCTGCCCATGGTAACCAATCATCACTTAAGTAACATCTATAATTTGCATACTATAAAATTATACAGAGCTGCTGATTGGTTGATTGGACAACTTCTCCAATGGCTCACTTCTCCGCTCTTATCACTGCTTAATAAATGTCCCCCACAGCCTGGGAGGGGTCTGTACAGATTCAGTATGATTTAATGGTGGGCGGGATGCCAGCTCTCCATACCTTGAATCGGCAGCATGCTGGCAGCGGGGTGAGCGCAAAGAGTCCCCTTGAGGGCTCAGTGGCTCGCTGCACTCGCCACAGGAGCTATTCCCACTCTATGGGTGTTGTGGACACCCACGAGTGGCAATAGTCCTATTTTGTAGGGATTCCGGCGTCGGTATCCTGACCGCTGGAATCCCGACAGCCAGCAAATTGAATGCATCCCATCTGCACAAGTCAATGCCACCATACACTGTGCAACTTTTACCTCTATAGGCTTTGATTTATAGGAGTTTCAAAATGTAAAAAATTGCCAACTTTTAACATTTGTGAGCACATAAAAACCTAATTTTGTAAAGCCAGGGTTGAGATATTTCTAAAAAAAAAAAAAAATTTAACCAGCAGAAAAAAAAAAAAAAAAAAAACATTTTGTTCAGAACATACAACTGATATAAACCTACGTATGTCCCCTAGATTATGAACGCTGGATGAACTGAAGTGATTTTCTGACATGCAGATGCTGGATCTCTCCTAGGAACGTAAATTTACATATTACGGTAAAATCACCAGCCTTTCCGGTCCTAACAGGAAGGACAGTTGTTATATTTTATAACGCACAGTTGTGTTCTCAGCATGTACAATATGCCCTGTGCGGAAACATTTGCCGTCACAATATTTCACATTCACAGAATGTACACTTGAATAGTCTGACATATTTTCTTAACAGCAATTTTTGACCTGGTGGCTTCTGCCTAAAGGTGGGTACACACTACAGTGTATTAGATATATCTGCAGATCAATTGATCTGCAGATATATCTATGTACGGATCGGGCAGTGTGCTGTGCATACACACAGCCCGATCCGTCGGGGGACTGACGTCATGAACTGGGCGGGCGGGCGCGAGCGCCCGCCCAGTTCACCTGTCAATCACCGCCGGCCGCCGCAGCATGTGTACGGGCGGTCGGACGACCGCCCCGTACACACACAGCGACGGGCCAATATATCGTTAGATATATTGGCTGTCGGCTGTGCTGCGCGGCCGACGCGATACGTCTGTGAACGACGGAGTTCACAGACGTATCGCCCGTACACACTGGCCGACGGTCCCGCGATGTATCGGCCGTTCAAGAGAACGGCTGATACATCGACCAGTGTGTACGGGCCTTAAGAACACATCACATAATATAATATTAGATATTTAAATTAACAGTGTATTATTTGAAGCAATGGAGAGCTAGTAATCCATTATGAGTCAGCAGCCTTGTCTTCCTTCTTCATAGTTATAGCAGTATCTTTAGATCTACACCTACCCACTGTACTTTCCTACCTACATCTTGATGGTTGGAATTGGCGCACTAGGGGCATACCTACATTGTGATGATATTGAAACTGTCACTTTGCTGACATCGGCTGTAGGAAGAAAACAGGTAAAATGAGGCATCTTTACTACGGATTCATTTATTTTCTACTAGTGTTTGAGAGATGAATATTCTATGCTTTCCAATGATTTCTACTATCAGTTCCATTTATATACATTTAATATGCAAATCAAATACATAATTCAAATGGATAGAATTCCCTGAGTCTATTTGTAGTTTATTAATCAATCAGGTCCCTTGTGTGGCTACACCCTGTGCATCTCTGACAACAATATGCAGCATTGCTGCTGAGGATGCTATGTACAGTAAGCACATTGCTCTCTACAGTATCTCCGCAGACCTCAGAGCACTACAACTTTCATCATGTCAGGTTTACAGAACTTGGAAATAATGATTTTTTTTAATTGCAAGTACTATTCTACATTATTGTCTTGGTTACCTACAATTCTGTGTCTTCAAAATATCTAGAGATTGTCAGAAAGCCAGTGGTGCAAGCAGAAAATATACGTTATGGTAAGAACTTACCATTGATAACGGTAAGTCCAGAGGTTTCACAGGATAACAATGGGGTATGATGAAGCGACAGCGGATTTGCACCAATCAGTCAAAGCTTTCCGGCCTCCCAGCATGCAACGGGCCCGTCCATATATCCCCGCCCCCCTGGCTCAGGCAAATCAGTTGTATTCCAAAGCAGAAGGTAGGAGCATCATGTAGAACCCTAATCAGGTGAGAAGAACACACATGCACACCCTTCCGTACAAGAAGGAAGAGGTTAGTGCAGAGGTTCCCAAACGTGGTCCTCCAGGCACCCCAACGGTCCAAGTTTTAAATGTATCCATGCTTGGCCACAGGTGACTTAATTAGCACCTTTGTCAATTTGATTTAACCATCTGTACTGAGCCATGGATACACCTAAAACCTGGACTGTTGGGGTGCCTTGAGGACCGCGTTTGGGAACCTCTGGGTTAGTGAGTAAAAAGGATCCTCAAATCAGGTGCATCCAAGTGGGATCCCTGTGGACTTAGGAGAAATACCGTTATCAACGGTAAGTTCTTACCATAACGTATATTTCTCCGGCAGGGTCAACAGGTTATCCACAGGATAACAATGGGATTTCCCAAAGCAGTTTAGTGGTGGGGACGCTCCTGATGCTCAGGAGAATCCTTTGCCCGAATTCAGCATCGTGAGAGGCAAAGGTAACCAAGGCATAATGTCTTAATGAATGTGTAAACGGAAGACCATATGGCTGCCTTACATACCTGTTCTGTTTAAGCACCACATTGTGCTGCCCATGAAGGACCTACCTTACGAGTAGAGTGAACAGAGACATTAGCCAGAATAGGGAGATCAGTTTGAGAATATACTTCATCATCCAAAGTCACTTTGCCAGTGTCTGCTTACCAGCAGCCCATCCTCTCTTGTGAAATCCATAGAGAATGAAGAGAAAATATGCCTTTCTGATGACACTGGTACAATCTACGTAGATCCTTAATGCACGGATCACGTCCAGCGATGCATCTCCTGCCGAAAAAGGCCCGGAACCTAAAAGGCCGGGACAACCTTTTCTTTGTTAAGGTGGAACTTAGTCATCACCTTAGGAAGATACCCAGATCTAGTTCTGAGAACTACTTTATCTAGATAAACAATCAGAAATGGGGAACAATATGACAATATCCCTAAGTCTGATATTCTTCTAGCTGACGCCCTAATCAGTAGAAAGACCTCTTTAGCTGTCAACCATTTATGATCCATATTATTAAGTGGTTCAAATGGGGCAACTTGAAGGGCTTTCAGGACTGAACAAGTCCCACGGCACTGTAGGAGAAACAACCAAAGGTTGAATGCGCGGCATACCCTGGAAAAAAGTACGCACATACTGTATTGTAAGTTGGTCATTTACTTTTGGAACTCTACAGTCAATGCCGATGCTTGCCCTCTCAAGGAAGCCATCCATTCCTGCCTGAAGAAATGCTAAGACCCTGGAAACTCTGAAAAAATGTGGTGATCCCATTCACCTACAGCACCTGGCATTCACAGATGTCTCTCATCCAAGCACTCACCAGGCCCATCACTGCAGTGCTTCCAAGATCTGGTGATCTTGGGCATATCCAGTGTGGTGTGGCTGTAAATGTTCTTTCACTGCACCAATGAATATAGGCTTGCCATATTTGGTGATAAATGCGAGCTAAGGAAGGTTTCCTTGCTCTGAACACTGTTTGAAAGTAACCTCTTGACCTCAGGATAGAGGTTTCAATGGCCACGCTGTCAAAGACAGTCGATCCACATGTCTGTGATAACCAGGACCCTGCGTTAGTAGGTCTGAACGTTAAGGGAGCAGAAGTAGAGCATCCATTGCCATTCTCTGCTGGTCTTCCTGTTTAAACTTTCTCACCAACCTGGGTAATAGGGTAATTAGAGGAAAACCCATCTGCCAGATGAAGGCCCTATCTCACCGATAAGGCATCCACAATGATCGCCCTGGGATCCTTTGTTCTTGACCCATATGTGAGCACTTTGTTGTACAACCAAGATGCTATGAGATATATCTCTAGCAAACACCTCTTGTTTGCTAGAGTCCGGAAGATCTCTGGTTGTAGCGCCCATTTACTTCCGTGAATGGTGTGTCAACTTGAGAAAGTCCATTTCCACATTTAGGATTCCCGGAATGAGAACGGCGGACAAGGTTGAATGATGAAGTCCTGTTAACAAGCTTAGTTTGGAAATCAAACCTATGACAGGCCTACTTTGTTGGTGAAAGACCAGCACTCTACCAACTGAGCTAACCTGTCTGCACCCTAGGTATGTGACTTACCTTCTTCATCACTTTTCGGCTGAGAGTTCCTCCCTGATGTTGAGGTACACTACTGCCGTCGCTTTGTCTGATTGGAACTGGACTGGTTTTTACTGAAGACTGTCCCGTGCTTACACCGCTGCCCTGTATATGGCCTGAGGTTTCAACCTTTATCGATAGACAGCTCTTTGGGAACACAATCTTCCTGACACTGATCCCAGTGTCAGAATCTTCCCAATCTGATATCAAAAGGATTTCCCTTTGTCCAGCTGGGATGTCTGTAGCCACCAGGCTAACGACCTTCTTACTTTTATTGTAAGTACCATAGTCCGTCTTTATTATTTGATGCAATCCATTAATACTTACAACACCTTGTATTCCTAGCTGGTCCCTCCGGGTACCAACCAAGCCCACACTGCTGATCTTCCATCCGATCCGATGAAATCTGGGCATATCCAGTGTGGTGTGACTGTAGATTCTACTTGGTAAGAATCAGACGCTGCAGAGACCTAGAGTGGAATTGTGCATACTCCCTCCTGTCGATGCAGATACCATCAAACCCATCCCCGCATTGCTGCGTGAATGGATACCGTTTGACTTATTGCGAGGTAAAAAATTACTCTCTGCAGACCTGATCCAGTACAGCCGCAAGTGAGTCATCCGATGTGACAAAACTGGAGACGATTTTCCCCAAGTTATGAGTCACTTGCCCCTGCATACACGTTACTGCTGTTACTGATGACAAAGAGCAATCTCTGTGACTGTGTCAGGATTAAAAGATCGTCCAGATATGGGAAATACCTTAACCCCTGCTGGCGGAGATAAGGTGTAATTACCCCCATATTCCTGGTAAATAGTCTGGGGACTGTGGCTAACCCAAAGGGTAAGGCCTACTGTAGAACTGAAAATACTGTCTGGAGGATAGCAAACCTTGGATAACACTGATGGACCGTCATCTAGGAACATGTAGGTAAGCATCCTGTATATCCAGGGATACCATAAAAAAACCCTAGCTCCATGCCACACATAAGGAACGTAACAATTCCATGTTTCCCAAAGCATTTGTTCAGCATGTTAGGATTGCACATGAGCCGAAAATGACTAATTTGGCTTCCGACTCAAACCAGGTTGAAGTAAAACCTTGTCCTTGTTTGCCAGAGGAACTGGAATGACTATTCCTGACCGAAGCAATTTGTGACCTGCTTCTTGCAAAGCCATGGCCTTCGTCTCTAGCCGTGACAGGTTGTCTTGAAGGCAAAAGCATAATCTGAGATGCCGTGCCAGATCTGTATGACCTGAGGAAGTCAGCCCCCCAACCTGGAGTCTCCCAGGCGGAGCCCACACCATCAGACTGATGGTTTAATTTTTCTACAGCACCTGGTATACCCCGATGGTCCCCCATCCGAGTACTAACCAGGCCCAACACTGTAGTCTTCTGGTAGCCCAATGCTTTCCTAGTCTCTGACTTGTTAGATACCAATAAGGGCCGAAATGCAGAACTTTTAGGTTTGAACTGTATGTGGAAGGAACCTGCCTTCTTGGAGTCTGCTCTTGACTCCAGAATATCTGTCAATTCTTACCAAAAAGAATATTTTCATAAAAAGACAATGATTCCAAAACCTTCCTAGATTCTGTATCAACTTCCATGTACTAAGTTAAACTGTTCTACGAGCAGGTATTGTTAGGGCTGATGCCCTGGAGTAATATTTTGCTCATATCCAATGCTTCCAGGAACATTGCAGTTTTTATGAGCCATATGAGATTCTTGCACCACTGAAAAATCTCCTTCCAGTGCATCAGCCCACGCAACCACTGCCTTTGTCATTCAAGCCAAAGCCTCATGACTGCCCTAGACAGGAAAAATATGTTGTTGTTTTTAAACCCATCCACTCTCCTATCTGTGATGTTGAAAGCAAAGCTAATGTAGATTATTTGTATCTACTTTAGGAGTCACCTCCCCTTTTTTAAACAATCCCCAGCTGGAATTCTTACTGGGCGTAACCCAAGCTTCTTCCATGATTTCCATCAGCTGATCTAACCCTGGAAACTCAGGTTTTGGGATGTTTAAACACAGGCTCTGCTGTATCATCTAAGGATAAGATGGCTTCATTGCTTTAATTAACTCAGCTATATTCCAGAGCTGAGACCTACCTCTTTTTCATATGATGAAGTAGAATAAATAGGGCTTTCATCTTCTGATGGATCTAAACAATGTGTAGCCTGTGAGGGTGAAGGTTTACTTACCACTGGTTCTGAGAAGCTGCTGCTACTGCATGTAAGGACTAATAGTGTAACCCTATCCCTGGTCCAGGATTTTTGGGGGATAATCCATTTAACTTATTGGATAAAGCCTGTGCAAAGATAGCCCAAGATGGATACACTTGTACCTGCATCCGCCTTGTATCCCTGCCAAGCTAAAACATTATGCATACAAGCCAACCTGAACCAGATCATAAGAGGATAATACAGCTTTTCAAAACAAACATGGTATGAGTGTCCTCACCATTGCCGCTTTAATACATGATAAATAATCAGCACTTCCACAGTGTACTACACAATTTTGTGACAGTGATCACTTCAACCTTTTTTCTTTAAAATTATATCCATCCGACCATACTCATGCACCAGCATTGAGGATCTGCAAAACAAACTGACAAACATATAGTAAAGTCAGCATCATACTAGCAGTTAGTCACATGTTATACATTAGTATAATAAGCAATAAGAGTACATTATCAACTACAATAATATTTTAAGTATGTAGGACACATTTACTGAATCATGTTTAACAGATCTAATGTATTCAGACGCAATGCGAAAGAAACAATAGTAATAGTATACAGACTCATATGCAATATGCACTTATCTAATTATTTGTACTCAAAAGGTAGATAGAGATTTAGTGCTGTATTACCCGTACTCAGTAGAGTGGGATACAGGGAGACTCACCCCGCTTCCAAGATCGATCATACGTTAGCGAACGCTGAGTGGATCCAGACGCTACTACTGTACACTGCCACTCCCTGAACCTAGTGAACACAGACGCGCCGGTCACACAGCCGCTTATGCTGCGACCGGATCCCCTCGAGGTAGCGCTCAGTGAACACAGACGCACCGGTCACACAGCCGCCTATGCTGCGACCGGGTCCCCTCGTGGTTGCAATCAGTGAACACACACGCACCAGTCACACAGCCGCCTAAGCTGCGACAGAGCCCCCTCTTGGTAGCGTCTGAGACGGAAGCGAGGAAACAGTTCATGGCGGGAGACTCGACGGAAACTGGTCATGAACCGGGGGGAAGGACGACCAGGAGAGCGTCTGACTCCCCCTGCTGACATCAACCCTAGGGATCGCGGCCTCATGCTATTCCTGGAGCCTATGATCCCTAAGGCCTAGCGCTGGAGCACCCGTGGTGGCGGCGCGTCAGCTACTGTTTGTTAGTCTCTTTCCCAAAACAGTGCAGCTGTGTCTGTATTCCTCTTCTAAGCGGAACCAATGCCTTACCTTCTCCCCGTGCTGCGGCCACAGCCTGGTAACGTCTGATGGACCTGCTAGTATATCCGACACAGACGCCCGCCGAAAAACAGCACTGTACTCATGGGTAAGCATTGTCGCAACCCGGCGGAGAGTTGATGGAGTGACTCTTTCTAATATGCGTATAAGACGCTGTTTAGAAAGATCACACAAAAAAATAGTAAGACTATAAAAATAAAATAGCTTAGGGCTGCTAAAAAACAGCAGCCCTCTCACCGTGGTCCGGCTTCTGCCGCACCAAACAAAAAACTGATTTGCCTGAGCCAGGGGGCGGGGATATATGGACGGGCCTGTTGCATGCTGGGAGGCCGGAAAGCTTTGACTGATTGGTGCAAATCCGCTGTCGCTCCATCATATCCCATTATTATCCTGTGGATAACCTGTGTACCCTGCCAGAGAAAAATTTCTTAGTTGTAGTGCCAGATATGCGCCCACAGTGCCAGATAAAAAATATGCCCCCATAATGCCAGAAACACATATGCCCCTACAGTACCAGATACACGTATTCCCTCAGTGTCAGATACGCCCCCATAGTGCCAGATATGCCCCCACAGTGCCAGATATGCACCTTCAGTGCCAGATACATATATTCCCCCAGTGGCACATATGCCCCCCCAGTGCTAGGTACACATATACCCCCAGTACCACATATGCCCCCCAGTGCCAGGTACATGCGCTCCTTCCGCTCACCGCAGCTGTGCTGTTGTGAGGCCGGGAAGGAAGACACAGCCGGTGGCGGCCTGGCTGTCAAATGAGTCGCCGGTTCGTGAGCCAATCAGAGCTCACAGTCCGGCAGCCAATCAAGAGCCGCAGCTGCCGGTCCGCGAGCTCTCCATTGCTTCATATAATAAACTGTTACTTTTAATATCTAATATTATATCTACTGTATATATATATATATATATATATATATATAAATGCTAATGTCCTCACTCACTCATCACTAATTCTCTTACTGCCCGATATGTTAGGAAGATGAAATAGGTATTCTTCAGGTGGGAAATAGGAAGACTACGTAATTAGAATTTTAATAAACCTCCCCTAAGGGTATGAAAAGGGGGTTGACATAATGACGTCATTACTGATGCGTGGCTTGCGTTGCGTGAATGATAATGCCCAAACGGACAATCGAATGAAAATTTGGATTGCACCTCCAGTGTGTAGAATTTAATAAACTACAAAAATGGTCTTGTCACTTTTTACCGTATCTGCCCTGGATTAATATTTACTTACATTAAGACATCTCAAATTTACATCTCTATAGATTTACCAAATGTTTAACACAAAATGTATAGTTGGGGGAGGGGTGTATAAACTGAAATCTTTGGTGAGATGTAACGGAGTCCAAGATCGCTGGACTATCTCGGACGTTGTACTAAAGGCGCAATCACCTACAAGGCAAAACCATGCCTTGTATGTGACTGCCCCTTTAAAAAGATGTCAGCGATTGGCCGGCATCCCACACCTCCGGTAATCTTGGACTCCTGCCACTAGATTGAGGAGTAAAAACTAAGCTGCCCATACTTGTTTGCTACATGCACAGCAGCTATTTTTTTCTGCCTGCAATAAACATAAATGCAATTGTTTCCCTATTATTTATTATTTATATATTAACAGTTTTAACAGTTTTTTCATATAGCACAGCAAATGCTGTTGCGCTTTACAATTGGACCTCTAGCAGTGCAACATAATTTGCTCTTAATGCAGTAAGGTTCACCTATAGTAGATAGTTACGTGCATCGTGCTTAGAGGCACCTAATCAGCAGCAAAAGTGACTCTGCATATTATTTGAAATGTTGCCATTTATGATCATGCTGTAAAAAATTATGGTAGCAAGTTTGGAACTAGCAAACACTTTTATGACCTATTTTTCTTACTATAAAATGTTTCCTCTCCGCTTACGGAGCAATTTACCAAAACAGTTTTTTTAAATTCTTAGGTTTATGGAATGAGAATGTAAAATTTTATAATATTCATTATACAGAACTGAATACTGTATGAGGACAGTGTGTACAACAGGGCTACAATGACGCCAGAGCAACCAATGCAGCTGCCCTAAGGGCAAAGCCAAGGAGGCTCCACAGCCACTAGCTATTCAAACTCTGTGGGTACTGTTCATACCTGTCTTAACACTGTGGCATCACTTTAATCACTCTCAGATTTATCTATTCAATGGGGTGTATTCAATAACTGTCGGAAACTGCCGTCTTGTCGGAAAGACGGTAGGTTCCGACCTATTCAATAGGGGGCCATTTTTCCCGACTTGTCGGAATGCACACAGGATCGGCAGCTTAAGCATGCATTGACGAAAGCGCAGCCAAACTCGACAGGTTTAAGCCCCGTTTCCGACAATGTCAATCCGACTTTTAAAAAAGTCAGGTTGCCATTGTCGGAACAGCCAAAACCTGACGAGTTTTAAAAACAGTCTCCAGGTGTGGGGGACATGGCGGAGCTGATCCCTGAGCGCTCTGTTACCTGCGCTGGTGGTCCGGCTGACCAGGAAGATCGGGGCCTGCACCTGGCTCAGGAGCCGTGGCCTCAAGTAGTGGCTGCATTCCGGAGCTCCCGTCCGCACTCTGTGACAGCGGCGGGAGATGACGTCATCCTCACCCTCCTCCCTTCACCAGTCCTGGGTGGTACTGCGCTGGACCCCGCTGAAGTCCCTGCGGGTGCCGAGACTGGGGCGGCAGATGTACGCTCCCCCCTCCGGACTGCTGATCTCCGGCCAGGAGGTAAAAATAAAAAGTCGGATTGGCATTGTCAGTGAGCAGCCAAATCCGACAGTCGGATTTGGCCGCTCACTGAATAGAGCTTGTCGGATCCATTCCTACAAATGCATGTCGGAATGGATCCAACTCAAATTGAATATACCGCTATATGTCTATCTATCTATCTATCTATCTATCTATCTATCTATCTATCTATCTATCTATATATATATGTCTATCTATATATCTATTACATCTATCTATCTATTCCCATATACAGTATATATGTATTAACACAATGCATGTGTATATCTGTTTAAAAATGTGTTGCACATTTGTAATGCATTAGGGCTATAACAAATGAAAATGTCCATGCAAAAACACTGTCCCCAATACCCCGCAAAACACAGCCCATTATGAAAAGAAAAGTAGTGCAAGATGGAATTCTCCTTGAGCTGTCCCACCCACCCTCATAGTGGATATTAAAAAGGACATGCACAGTTTAACAAGCCAGAAACTTCAGCGACATGGACTGCCACCTTTTGGTTTCTTTGGGCCCCTACAAAACAATTTTTTGGAAGGGCTACCTCCGATCACTAATGAGGAGGTTGATGACAAGGGTGTTAATTACAAATTATTATAATTTAGTAAAATAAAATTCATGAACTCCACGCAAATGATGTAACATGAAGGTTAGCATGTCTACATCTAATAGGTGGTTAACATCTCTACCTCTACTAACTTTGGCCTCAGAAATGGATCAGATGCCTTCACAAACTTTGTCAAGATTTGGGTAAAAATAATGCCACACCCAAGAAGTGGCTTTTTTGGCCATATGCTCATCACAATGGCTTTCTTTTAATTATGGACAAGAACTGCTGCCACTGGCGGCTGACTTACAGAAAAATCAACATCGTCATCATCAATATCCTCATTAGCATCAGATAGTACACAAAAATACCCCTCGTCTTGTTGCACTTTCCACACTAGCATCCTCAATTTCTATTATGTCATCATCTTTACTTGTACTGCCCATCCCCACATTTACAGATGGTGCAGATGCAGGCGTAGGAGGCTTCTCTACGAGTACAGTGTCTGACTCAAACATAGCTAACGTGGTACCCCTAGAATCTCCCCAGGGATTTGTGAGCACACAATTTATTCTTCAGCCCTAGGGGGAATTCAAAGAATGGTGGAGGCCTCTGCAAACCTGCAGAGGCCTCCACTACAGCTTAAACATCCTATCCAGGAATACGCCTAGAAGTCCTTCACGCCGATACGGGGAACTTGTTGGTGTCCGAGAGAGGAGTAAGAGACCATGCTTTCAACAGGACTACAACTGTCCATAATCAAGCCTTGAAGGTTCTCCATCCACTCCGTATGGACTATACATCTCCACAGGTGCTATATACACCCCCTGGACTGTGGCATCTTTTTCCAAAGGATTCTATACAGGAGACTGTGTTTGGCCTCTATAAGTGGTAATATATCCAATGAAGTGTTGTGCTGTGTTTGCTCTATTTTACAAATTTTAATACATATTTTTAAATCTGTGGTTGCAACCAAATAGTTAATTTTGTATAAATAAAAAGTTATATTGTCTATATCCAGTGTACAGCGCTGTATATCCTTTCCTAGGGGGAATTCAATTGGGCACGAGGTTTTGGCTGCAAAAAATCTTTTCTGCTTTGAAAACCCTGGGTGGGGGCCAAACACACATGATGGGGGTCACACACACTTATGCACACACACTCACAAATTACATGCACCGCTGCTGGCTATATATAAAAAAATAAAAAGACAAGGAGACTCACGCAACATGGGGAGACCTCCTCTTACAACAGGAAGGTAGGCAAAGATCCTAAATTTGTGAGAAGCCACTAAATTGCTGGACTGTGTATAAATGAGTACAATTGTGTGGCTGGACAATGGACTTGATGGCGTTATAACGTGATAATACAGTGGAGGCCACTATTTATTATTATGTAGTGGAGGTGGGGGGACTATTACATTTCCGATGAACCACAACCAGGAGATACATTGTTCATTATCTCAACTCACCTACTGTATTTCGTATAACACCTATTGGGCATGATGAGACAGTAGTATTGCAGTGATGAACATTTCTCTTACCTGTATTAAATGCAGGTCAGATGAGATTGTACATAGCTATGGGAAGTTTACTGGGCATATAGAAACTGAGAATCAGAGCGATTCAGGATTTGCTACTAGAATTATGGGGGTAATTCCAAGTTGATTGCAGCAGGAAATATTTTGGCAGTTGGGCAAAATCATGGCCCTCATTCCGAGTTGATCGCTCGCAAGGCGATTTTAGCAGAGTTACACACGCTAAGCCGCCGCCTACTGGGAGTGAATCTTAGCTTCTTAAATTGCGACCGATGTATTCGCAATATTGCGATTACTAACTACTTAGCAGTTTCAGAGTAGCTTCAGACTTACTCTGCCTGTGCGATCAGTTCAGTGCTTGTCGTTCCTGTTTTGACGTCACAAACACACCCAGCGTTCGCCCAGACACTCCCCCGTTTCCCCGGCCACTCCTGCGTTTTTTCCGGAAACGGTAGCGTTTTTTCCCGCACGCCCATAAAACGGCCTGTTTCCGCCCAGTAACACCCATTTCCTGTCAATCACATTACGATCGCCGGAGCGATGAAAAAGCCGTGAGTAAAAATACTATCTCCATTGTAAAATTACTTGGCGCAGTCGCAGTGCGAATATTGCGCATGCGTACTAAGCGGAATTTCACTGCGATGCGATGAAAAATACCGAGCGATCAACTCGGAATGAGGGCCCATGTGCATGCAGGGGAGGCAAATATAACATGTGCAGAGAGAGTTAGATTTGGGTGGGTTATTTTGTTTCTGTGCAGGGTAAATACTGGCTGCTTTATTTTTAAACTGCAATTTAGATTGCAGATTGAACACACCACACCCAAATCTATCTCTTTCTGCACATGTTATATTTGCCTTCCCTGCAGTGCACATGGTTTTGCCCAACTGCTAAAAACTTTCCTGCTGCGATCAACTTGGAATTACCCCCTATATGTAAGGTATTGAGGGTCACGGTCAGTGCAGGGGCGTGGCATCATATCATATTATTGTGGCTCCACCCTCCACTATACAGTGCTGAGAAAACAGGCACTGTATAGTGGGAGGCAGAGCTATGATGATTCAGCGCGAATCGTGTCATCGGATCCCCTTGGACTGCCCACTTGTTCTCTGCTGTGGGTGGCCAAGGGGGGCTGCGGAATGGATAGAAGGGAAATAAGGAAACTTGCCCACCTTTCCAGGGGTCTGGGAGGGCCACACGATTGTCGGCGAGCCTCCTGGCCATTTTGCGAGGGTAGGCAAGTATGGCCTGGGCCCGGGTAAATATCTCCCCCCCCCCCCCCCCCCCCCTTCCTTTGGCACCTCTGCTGATCTCTTCCTCCTAAAACAGTTAGAAAAGCTAGGTAATCAGGGTTACACAAATTAGAGTGCATACATTGCATCCGGAAAGTATTCACAGCGCTTCACTTTTTCCACATTTTGTTATATTACAGCCTTATTCCAAAATGGAATAAATTAATTTTTCCCCTCAAAATTTTACACACAATACCTCATAAAGACAACGTGAAAAAAGTTTTTTTTTGTGATTTTTGCAAATTTGTAAAAAATAAGAAAAAAATGAAGAAATCACACGTACATAAGTATTCACAGGCTTGCCACGAAGCTGAAAATTGAGCTCAGGTGCATCCTATTTCCACTGATCATCCCTGAGATGTTCCTACAGCTTAATTGGCATCCACCTGTGGTAAGTTCAGTTGATTGGACATGATTTGAAAAGGCACACACTTGTCTATATAAGGTCCCACACTTGACAGTGCATGTCTTAGCACAAACCAAGCATGAAGTCAAAGGAACTGTCTGTAGACCTCCGAGACAGAAACCAGCTCAAGAGCGCTCTTAACCTCAGACTGGGGCAATGGTTCATCTTTCAGCAGGACAACGACCCCAAGCACACAGCCAAGATATCAAAAGAGTGGTTTCAGGACAACTCTGTGAATGTCCTTGAGTGGCCCAGCCAGAGCCCAGACCTGAATGCGATTGAACATCTCTGGAGAGATCTGAAAATGGCTGTGCACCGACGGTTCCCATCCAAACTGATGGAGCTTGAGAGGTGCTGCAAAGAGGAATGGGTGAAACTCGCCAAAGATAGGTGTGCCAAGCTTGTGGCATCATATTCAAAAAGACTTGAGGCTGTAATTGCTGCCAAAGGTGCACCAACAAAGTATTGAGCAAAGGCTGTGAATACTTATGTACATGTGATTTCTTACTTTTCTATTGTTAATAAATTTGCAAAAATCTCAAAAAATAAGATTTTACTCACCGGTAAATCTATTTCTCGTAGTCCGTAGTGGATGCTGGGAACTCCGTAAGGACCATGGGGAATAGACGGGCTCCGCAGGAGACTGGGCACTCTAAAAGAAAGATTAGGTACTATCTGGTGTGCACTGGCTCCTCCCACCATGACCCTCCTCCAGACCTCAGTTAAGATACTGTGCCCGGAAGAGCTGACACAATAAGGAAGGATTTTGAATCCCGGGTAAGACTCATACCAGCCACACCAATCACACCGTATAACTCGTGATACTACACCCAGTTAACAGTATGAAATATAACTGAGCCTCTCAACAGATGGCTCAACAATAACCCTTAGTTAGGCAATAACTACATACAAGTATTGCAGACAATCCGCACTTGGGATGGGCGCCCAGCATCCACTACGGACTACGAGAAATAGATTTACCGGTGAGTAAAATCTTATTTTCTCTGACGTCCTAGTGGATGCTGGGAACTCCGTAAGGACCATGGGGATTATACCAAAGCTCCCAAACGGGCGAGAGAGTGCGGATGACTCTGCAGCACCGAATGAGAGAACTCAAGGTCCTCCTCAGCCAGGGTATCAATTTTGTAGAATTTAGCAAACGTGTTTGCCCCTGACCAAGTTGCAGCTCGGCAAAATTGTAAAGCCGAGACCCCTCGGGCAGCCGCCCAAGATGAGCCCACTTTCCTCGTGGAATGGGCTTTTACTGATTTAGGATGCGGCAATCCAGCTGCAGAATGCTCCAGCTGAATTGTGCTACAAATTCAGCGCGCAATAGTCTGCTTAGAAGCAGGAGCACCTATTTTCTTGGGTGCCTACAGGATAAAAAGCGAGTCAGTTTTCCTGACTCCAGCCGTCCTGGAAATATAAATTTTTAAGGCCCTGACTACGTCCAGTAACTTGGAATCTTCCAAATCTCTAGTAGCCGCAGGCACTACAATAGGTTGGTTCAAGTGAAAAGCTGATACCACCTTAGGGAGAAACTGGGGACGAGTCCTCAATTCTGCCCTATCCATATGGAAAATCAGATAAGGGCTTTTACATGACAAAGCCGCCAATTCTGACACACGCCTGGCCGAAGCCAAGGCCAACAACATGACCACTTTCCACGTGAGATATTTCAAATCCACAGTTTTAAGTGGCTCAAACCAATGTGATTTTAAGAAACTCAACACCACGTTGAGATCCCAAGGTGCCACAGGAGGCACAAAAGGGGGCTGAATATGTAGCACTCCCTTTACAAATGTCTGAACTAGAGATGAGCGGGTTCGGTTCCTCGGAATCCGAACCCGCCCGAACTTCAGGTTTTTTTACACGGGGCCGAGCGACTCGGATCTTCCCGCCTTGCTCGGTTAACCCGAGCGCGCCCGAACGTCATCATCCCGCTGTCGGATTCTCGCGAGGCTCGTATTCTATCGCGAGACTCGGATTCTATATAAGGAGCCGCGCGTCGCCGCCATTTTCACACGTGCATTGAGATTGATAGGGAGAGGACGTGGCTGGCGTCCTCTCCGTTTAGACTACAGTACTAGAGAGAGACACAAATTTTGGGGAGCATATTATTAGGAGGAGTACTACTTGCTGCTGATAGTGTGACCAGTGACCACCAGTTTAATTAATCCGTTCTCTGCCTGAAAAAAAACGATACACAGTGTGACACAGTCACATACCATATCTGTGCTCAGTCCAGTGTGCTGCATCATATGTAATACTGTATATCATTATCTGACTGTGCTGAGTGCTCACTGCTCACACAGCTTAATTGTGGGGGAGACTGGGGAGCAGTTATAGCAGGAGTACATATTTTAAGTACAGTGCACACTTTTGCTGCCAGAGTGCCACTGCCAGTGTGACTGACCAGTGACCACCAGTATTGTGATTGTCTGCTGACCACCAGTATATTGTGATTGTCTGCCTGAAAAAGATAAACACTCGTCGTGTGGTGTTTTTTTTTATAAACGCATTCTGCAGACAGTGTCCAGTAGGTCCGTCATTACATAATATATACCTGTCCGGCTGCAGTACTAGTGTGATATATATATATATATTTTAATTTTATCTCATTATCATCCAGTCTATATTAGCAGCAGACACAGTACGGTAGTCCACGGCTGTAGCTACCTCTGTGTCGGCAGTCGCTCGTCCATCCATAATTATATACCACCTACCCGTGGTTTTTTTTTTTCTATCTTCTTGATACTAGTAGCTTACTTTAGGAGTCTGCAGTGCTGAGTCTGACAGACAGTGTCCAGCAGGTCCGTCATTACATAATATATACCTGTCCGGCTGCAGTACTAGTGTGATATATATATATATATTTTAATTTTATCTCATTATCATCCAGTCTATATTAGCAGCAGACACAGTACGGTAGTCCACGGCTGTAGCTACCTCTGTGTCGGCAGTCGCTCGTCCATCTATAATTGTATACCACCTACCAGTGGTTTTTTTTTTTTTTTCTATCTTCTTGATACTAGTAGCTTACTTTAGGAGTCTGCAGTGCTGAGTCTGACAGACAGTGTCCAGCAGGTACGTCATTACATAATATATACCTGTCCGGCTGCAGTACTAGTGTGATATATATATATATATTTTAATTTTATCTCATTATCATCCAGTCTATATTAGCAGCAGACACAGTACGGTAGTCCACGGCTGTAGCTACCTCTGTGTCGGCAGTCGCTCGTCTATCCATAATTGTATACCACCTACCCGTGGTTTTTTTTTTTTTCTATCTTCTTGATACTAGTAGCTTACTTTAGGAGTCTGCAGTGCTGACAGACAGTGTCCAGCAGGTCCGTCATTACATAATATATACCTGTCCGGCTGCAGTACTAGTGTGATATATATATATATTTTAATTTTATCTCATTATCATCCAGTCTATATTAGCAGCAGACACAGTACGGTAGTCCACGGCTGTAGCTACCTCTGTGTCGGCAGTCGCTCGTCCATCCATAATTGTATGCCACCTACCCGTGGTTTTTTTTTTTTCTATCTTCTTGATACTAGTAGCTTACTTTAGGAGTCTGCAGTGCTGAGTCTGACAGACAGTGTCCAGCAGGACCGTCATTACATAATATATACCTGTCCGGCTGCAGTACTAGTGTGATATATATATATATATATATATTTTAATTTTATCTCATTATCATCCAGTCTATATTAGCAGCAGACACAGTACGGTAGTCCACGGCTGTAGCTACCTCTGTGTCGGCAGTCGCTGGTCCATCCATAATTGTATACCACCTACCCGTGGTTTTTTTTTCTATCTTCTTGATACTAGTAGCTTACTTTAGGAGTCTGCAGTGCTGACAGACAGTGTCCAGCAGGTCCGTCATTACATAATATATATATACCTGTCCGGCTTCAGTACTAGTGTGATATATATATATATATTTTATTTTTATCTCATTATCATCCAGTCTATATTAGCAGCAGACACAGTACGGTAGTCCACGGCTGTAGCTACCTCTGTGTCGGCAGTCGCTGGTCCATCCATAATTGTATACCACCTACCCGTGGTTTTTTTTCTCTATCTTCTTGATACTAGTAGCTTACTTTAGGAGTCTGCAGTGCTGACAGACAGTGTCCAGCAGGTCCGTCATTACATAATATATATATATACCTGTCCGGCTGCAGTACTAGTGTGATATATATATATATATTTTATTTTTATCTCATTATCATCCAGTCTATATTAACAGCAGACACAGTACGGTAGTCCACGGCTGTAGCTACCTCTGTGTCGGCAGTCGCTGGTCCATCCATAATTGTATACCACCTACCCGTGGTTTTTTTTTCTATCTTCTTGATACTAGTAGATTACTTTAGGAGTCTGCAGTGCTGACAGACAGTGTCCAGCAGGTCCGTCATTACATAATATATATATATACCTGTCCGGCTGCAGTACTAGTGTGATATATATATATATTTTATTTTTATCTCATTATCATCCAGTCTATATTAGCAGCAGACACAGTACGGTAGTCCACGGCTGTAGCTACCTCTGTGTCGGCAGTCGCCCGTCCATCCATAATTGTATACCACCTACCCGTGGTTTTTTTTTCTATCTTCTTAATACTAGTAGCTTACTTTAGGAGTCTGCAGTGCTGACAGACAGTGTCCAGCAGGTCCGTCATTACATAATATATATATACCTGTCCGGCTGCAGTACTAGTGTGATATATATATATATTTTATTTTTATCTCATTATCATCCAGTCTATATTAGCAGCAGACACAGTACGGTAGTCCACGGCTGTAGCTACCTCTGTGTCGGCAGTCGCTCGTCCATCCATAAGTATACTAGTATCCATCCATCTCCATTGTTTACCTGAGGTGCCTTTTAGTTGTGCCTATTAAAATATGGAGAACAAAAATGTTGAGGTTCCAAAAATAGGGAAAGATCAAGATCCACTTCCACCTCGTGCTGAAGCTGCTGCCACTAGTCATGGCCGAGACGATGAAATGCCAGCAACGTCGTCTGCCAAGGCCGATGCCCAATGTCATAGTACAGAGCATGTAAAATCCAAAACACCAAATATCAGTAAAAAAAGGACTCCAAAATCTAAAATAAAATTGTCGTCGGAGAAGCGTAAACTTGGCAATATGCCATTTACCACACGGAGTGGCAAGGAACGGCTGAGGCCCTGGCCTATGTTCATGGCTAGTGGTTCAGCTTCACATGAGGATGGAAGCACTCAGCCTCTCGCTAGAAAAATGAAAAGACTCAAGCTGGCAAAAGCACCGCAAAGAACTGTGCGTTCTTCGAAATCCCAAATCCACAAGGAGAGTCCAATTGTGTCGGTTGCGATGCCTGACCTTCCCAACACTGGACGTGAAGAGCATGCGCCTTCCACCATTTGCACGCCCCCTGCAAGTGCTGGAAGGAGCACCCGCAGTCCAGTTCCTGATAGTCAGATTGAAGATGTCAGTGTTGAAGTACACCAGGATGAGGAGGATATGGGTGTTGCTGGCGCTGGGGAGGAAATTGACAAGGAGGATTCTGATGGTGAGGTGGTTTGTTTAAGTCAGGCACCCGGGGAGACACCTGTTGTCCGTGGGAGGAATATGGCCATTGACATGCCTGGTGAAAATACCAAAAAAATCAGCTCTTCGGTGTGGAAGTATTTCACCAGAAATGCGGACAACATTTGTCAAGCCGTGTGTTGCCTTTGTCAAGCTGTAATAAGTAGGGGTAAGGACGTTAACCACCTCGGAACATCCTCCCTTATACGTCACCTGCAGCGCATTCATAATAAGTCAGTGACAAGTTCAAAAACTTTGGGCGACAGCGGAAGCAGTCCACTGACCAGTAAATCCCTTCCTCTTGTAACCAAGCTCACGCAAACCACCCCACCAACTCCCTCAGTGTCAATTTCCTCCTTCCCCAGGAATGCCAATAGTCCTGCAGGCCATGTCACTGGCAATTCTGACGAGTCCTCTCCTGCCTGGGATTCCTCCGATGCATCCTTGCGTGTAACGCCTACTGCTGCTGGCGCTGCTGTTGTTGCTGCTGGGAGTCGATGGTCATCCCAGAGGGGAAGTCGTAAGCCCACTTTTACTACTTCCACCAAGCAATTGACTGTCCAACAGTCCTTTGCGAGGAAGATGAAATATCACAGCAGTCATCCTGTTGCAAAGCGGATAACTGAGGCCTTGACAACTATGTTGGTGTTAGACGTGCGTCCGGTATCCGCCGTTAGTTCACAGGGAACTAGACAATTTCTTGAGGTAGTGTGCCCCCGTTACCAAATACCATCTAGGTTCCACTTCTCTAGGTAGGCGATACCGAGAATGTACACGGACGTCAGAAAAAGACTCACCAGTGTCCTAAAAAATGCAGTTGTACCCAATGTCCACTTAACCACGGACATGTGGACAAGTGGAGCAGGGCAGGGTCAGGACTATATGACTGTGACAGCCCACTGGGTAGATGTATGGACTCCCGCCGCAAGAACAGCAGCGGCGGCACCAGTAGCAGCATCTCGCAAATGCCAACTCTTTCCTAGGCAGGCTACGCTTTGTATCACCGGTTTCCAGAATACGCACACAGCTGAAAACCTCTTACGGCAACTGAGGAAGATCATCGCGGAATGGCTTACCCCAATTGGACTCTCCTGTGGATTTGTGGCATCGGACAAAGCCAGCAATATTGTGTGTGCATTAAATATGGGCAAATTCCAGCACGTCCCATGTTTTGCACATACCTTGAATTTGGTGGTGCAGAATTTTTTAAAAAACGAGAGGGGCGTGCAAGAGATGCTGTCGGTGGCCAGAAGAATTGCGGGACACATTCGGCGTACAGGCACCACGTACAGAAGACTGGAGCACCACCAAATACGCCTGAACCTGCCCTGCCATCATCTGAAGCAAGAAGTGGTAACGAGGTGGAATTCAACCCTATATATGCTTCAGAGGTTGGAGGAGCAGCAAAAGGCCATTCAAGCCTATACAATTGAGCACGATATAGGAGGTGGAATGCACCTGTCTCAAGCGCAGTGGAGAATGATTTCAACGTTGTGCAAGGTTCTGCAACCTTTTGAACTTGCCACACGTGAAGTCAGTTCAGACACTGCCAGCCTGAGTCAGGTCATTCCCCTCATCAGGCTTTTGCAGAAGAAGCTGGAGACATTGAAGGAGGAGCTAACACAGAGCGATTCCGCTAGGCATGTGGGACTTGTGGATGGAGCCCTTAATTCGCTTAACAAGGATTCACGGGTGGTCAATCTGTTGAAATCAGAGCACTACATTTTGGCCACCGTGCTCGATCCTAGATTTAAAACCTACCTTGGATCTCTCTTTCCAGCACACACAAGTCTGCTGGGGTTCAAAGACCTGCTGGTGAGAAAATTGTCAAGTCAAGCGGAACGCGACCTGTCAACATCTCCTCCTTCACATTCTCCCGCAACTGGGGGTGCGAGGAAAAGGCTCAGAATTCCGAGCCCACCCGCTGGCGGTGATGCAGGGCAGTCTGGAGCGACTGCTGATGCTGACATCTGGTCCGGACTGAAGGACCTGACAACGATTACGGACATGTCGTCTACTGTCACTGCATATGATTCTCTCCCCATTGAAAGAATGGTGGAGGATTATATGAGTGACCGCATCCAAGTAGGCACGTCAGACAGTCCGTACTTATACTGGCAGGAAAAAGAGGCAATTTGGAGGCCCTTGCACAAACTGGCTTTATTCTACCTAAGTTGCCCTCCCACAAGTGTGTACTCCGAAAGAGTGTTTAGTGCCGCCGCTCACCTTGTCAGCAATCGGCGTACGAGGTTACTTCCAGAAAATGTGGAGAAGATGATGTTCATTAAAATGAATTATAATCAATTCCTCCGTGGAGACATTGACCAGCAGCAATTGCCTCCACAAAGTACACAGGGAGCTGATATGGTGGATTCCAGTGGGGACGAATTGATAATCTGTGAGGAGGGGGATGTACACGGTGATATATCGGAGGATGATGATGAGGTGGACATCTTGCCTCTGTAGAGCCAGTTTGTGCAAGGAGAGATTAATTGCTTCTTTTTTGGTGGGGGTCCAAACCAACCCGTCATTTCAGTCACAGTCGTGTGGCAGACCCTGTCACTGAAATGATGGGTTGGTTAAAGTGTGCATGTCCTGTTTATACAACATAAGGGTGGGTGGGAGGGCCCAAGGACAATTCCATCTTGCACCTCTTTTTTCTTTCATTTTTCTTTGCGTCATGTGCTGTTTGGGGAGTATTTTTTTGAAGGGCCATCCTGCGTGACACTGCAGTGACACTCCTAGATGGGCCAGGTGTTTGTGTCGGCCACTAGGGTCGCTTAGCTTACTCACACAGCTACCTCATTGCGCCTCTTTTTTTCTTTGCGTCATGTGCTGTTTGGGGAGTGTTTTTTGGAAGGGCCATCCTGCGTGACACTGCAGTGCCACTCCTAGATGGGCCAGGTGTTTGTGTCGGCCACTAGGGTCGCTTATCTTACTCACACAGCTACCTCATTGCGCCTCTTTTTTTCTTTCGTCATGTGCTGTTTGGGGAGTGTTTTTTGGAAGGGCCATCCTGCGTGACACTGCAGTGCCACTCCTAGATGGGCCAGGTGTTTGTGTCGGCCACTAGGGTCGCTTAGCTTACTCACACAGCTACCTCATTGCGCCTCTTTTTTTCTTTGCGTCATGTGCAGTTTGGGGAGTGTTTTTTGGAAGGGCCATCCTGCGTGACACTGCAGTGCCACTCCTAGATGGGCCAGGTGTTTGTGTCGGCCACTAGGGTCGCTTAGCTTACTCACACAGCTACCTCATTGCGCCTCTTTTGTTCTTTGCGTCATGTGCTGTTTGGGGAGTGTTTTTTGGAAGGGCCATCCTGCGTGACACTGCAGTGCCACTCCTAGATGGGCCAGGTGTTTGTGTCGGCCACTAGGGTCGCTTAGCTTACTCACACAGCTACCTCATTGCGCCTCTTTTTTTCTTTGCGTCATGTGCTGTTTGGGGAGTGTTTTTTGGAAGGGCCATCCTGCGTGACACTGCAGTGCCACTCCTAGATGGGCCAGGTGTTTGTGTCGGCCACTAGGGTCGCTTAGCTTACTCACACAGCTACCTCATTGCGCCTCTTTTTTTCTTTGCGTCATGTGCTGTTTGGGGAGTGTTTTTTGGAAGGGCCATCCTGCGTGACACTGCAGTGCCACTCCTAGATGGGCCAGGTGTTTGTGTCGGCCACTAGGGTCGCTTAGCTTACTCACACAGCTACCTCATTGCGCCTCTTTTTTTCTTTGCGTCATGTGCTGTTTGGGGAGTGTTTTTTGGAAGGGCCATCCTGCGTGACACTGCAGTGCCACTCCTAGATGGGCCAGGTGTTTGTGTCGGCCACTAGGGTCGCTTAGCTTACTCACACAGCTACCTCATTGCGCCTCTTTTTTTCTTTGCGTCATGTGCTGTTTGGGGAGTGTTTTTTGGAAGGGCCATCCTGCGTGACACTGCAGTGCCACTCCTAGATGGGCCAGGTGTTTGTGTCGGCCACTAGGGTCGCTTAGCTTAGTCATCCAGCGACCTCGGTGCAAATTTTAGGACTAAAAATAATATTGTGAGGTGTGAGGTGTTCAGACTAGACTGAAAATGAGTGGAAATTATGGTTTTTGAGGTTAATAATACTTTGGGATTAAAATGACCCCCAAATTCTATGATTTAAGCTGTTTTTTAGGGTTTTTTGAAAAAAACACCCGAATCCAAAACACAACCGAATCCGACAAAAAAAATTCGGTGAGGTTTTGCCAAAACGCGGTCGAACCCAAAACACGGCTGCGGAACCGAACACAAAACCAAAACACAAAACCCGAAAAATTTCAAGTGCACATCTCTAGTCTGAACTCCAGGCAGTGAAGCCAGTTCTTTCTGGAAGAAAATCGACAGAGCCGAAATCTGGACCTTAATGGAACCCAATTTTAGGCCCATAGTCACCCCTGACTGTAGGAAGTGCAGAAAACGACCCAGCTGAAATTCCTCTGTTGGGGCCTTCCTGGCCTCACACCACGCAACATATTTTCGCCAAATACGGTGATAATGGTTTGCGGTTACTTCTTTCCTGGCTTTTATCAGCGTAGGAATGACTTCTTCCGGAATGCCCTTTTCCTTTAGGATCCGGAATTCAACCGCCATGCCGTCAAACGCAGCCACGGTAAGTCTTGGAACAGACAGGGCCCCTACTGTAGCAGATCCTGTCTGAGCGGTAGAGGCCATGGTTCCTCTGATATAATTTCTTGAAGTTCTGGGTACCAAGCTCTTCTTGGCCCATCCGGAACAACGAGTATCGTTCTTACTCCTCGTTTTCGTATTATTCTCAGTACCTTTGGTATGAGAGGCAGAGGAGGGAATACATAAACCGACTGGTACACCCACGGTGTCACTAGAGCGTCCACAGCTATTGCCTGAGGGTCCCTTGACCTGGCGCAATATCTAGTTTTTTGTTTAGGCGGGACACCATCATGTCCACCTGTGGCCTTTCCCAACGGTTTACCAACAGTTGGAAGACTTCTGGATGAAGTCCCCACTCTCCCGGGTGTAGGTCGTGTCTGCTGAGGAAGTCTGCTTCCCAGTTGTCCACTCCCGGAATGAACACTGCTGTCAGTGCTAAGACGTGATTTTCCGCCCATCGGAGAATCCTTGTGGCTTCTGCCATCGCCATCCTGCTTCTTGTGCCGCCCTGTCGGTTTACATGGGCGACTGCCGTGATGTTGTCTGATTGGATCAGTACCGGCTGGTTTTGAAGCAGAGGCCTTGCCAGACTTAGGGCATTGTAAATGGCCCTCAGTTCCAGAATATTTATGTGTAGGGACGACTCCTGACTTGACCAAAGTCCTTGGAAATTTCTTCCCTGTGTGAATGCCCCCCAGCCTCGAAGGCTGGCATCCGTGGTTACCAGGACCCAGTCCTGTATGCCGAATCTGCGGCCCTCTTGAAAATGAGCACTCTGCAGCCACCACAGTAGAGATACCCTGGTCCTTGGAGACAGGGTTATCAGCCGATGCTTCTGAAGATGCGATCCCCACCACTTGTCCAAGAGGTCCCACTGAAAGGTTCTTGCATGGAACCTGCCGAATGGAATTTTGCTTCGTAAGAAGCTACCATTTTTACCAGGACTCGTGTGCAGTGATGCACCGATACCTGTTTTGGTTTCAGGAGGTCTCTGACTAGAGATGACAGCTCCTTGGCTTTCTCCTGCGGGAGAAACACTTTTTTCTGTTCTGTGTCCAGAACCATCCCCAGGAACAGTAGGCGTGTGGTAGGAACCAGCTGTGACTTTGGAATGTATAGAATCCATCCGTGCTGTTGTAGCACTTCCCGAGATAGTGCTACTCTGACCAACAACTGCTCCTTGGACCTCGCCTTTATAAGGAGATCGTCCAAGTACGGGATAATTAAAACTCCCTTTTTTCGAAGGAGTATCATCATTTCTGCCATTACCTTGGTAAAGACCCTCGGTGCCGTGGACAGTCCAAACGGCAGTGTTTGGAATTGGTAATGGCAATCCTGTACCACAAATCTGAGGTACTCCTGGTGAGGATGGTAAATGGGGACATGTAGGTAAGCATCCTTGATGTCCAGGGATACCATGTAATCCCCCTCCTCCAGGCTTGCAATAACCGCCCTGAGCGATTCCATCTTGAACTTGAATTTTTTTATGTATGTGTTCAAGGATTTCAAATTTAAAATGGGTCTCACCGAACCGTCCGGTTTCGGTACCACAAACAGTGTGGAATAGTAACCCCGTCCTTGTTGAAGTAGGGGCACCTTGACTATCACCTGCTGGGAATACAGCTTGTGAATTGCCTCTAGCACAGCCTCCCTGCCTGAGGGAGTTGTCGGCAAGGCAGATTTGAGGAAACGGCGGGGGGGAGACGCCTCGAATTCCAGCTTGTACCCCTGAGATACTACTTGAAGGATTCAGGGATCCACCTGTGAGCGAGCCCACCGATCGCTGAAATTTTTGAGGCGGCCCCCCACCGTACCTGGCTACGCCTGTGGAGCCCCCGCGTCATGCGGTGGACTCAGAGGAAGCGGGGGAAGAATTTTGATTCTGGGAACTGGCTGACTGGTGCAGCTTTTTCCCTCTTCCCTCGTCTCTGTGCAGAAAGGAAGCGCCTTTGACCCGCTTGCTTTTCTGAAGCCGAAAGGACTGTACCTGAGGAAACCTGAGATAAAAAATTTTCTTCCCAGCTGTTGCTGTGGATACGAGGTCCCAGAGACCATCCCCAAACAATTCCTCACCCTTATAAGGCTCTATGTGCCTTTTAAAGTCAGCATCACCTGTCCAGTGTCAGGTCTCTAATACCCTCCTGACAGAATGGACATTGCATTAATTCTGGATGCCAGCCGGCAAAATATCCCTCTGTGCATCCCTCATATATAAGACGACGTCTTATGTTCGCAAAATAGTATCCCTGTTTGACAGGGTTACAGACCACGCTGCAGCAGCACTATCTGCAGGTCTCAGTCTAGTACCTGAGTGTGTAAATACAGACTTCAGGATAGCCTCCTGCTTTTTATCAGCAGGTACCTTCAAAGTGGCCGTATCCTAAGACGGCAGTGCCACCTTTTTTGACAAACGTGTGAGCGCCTTATCCACCCTAGGGGATATCTTCCAGCGTAACTTATCCTCTGGCGGGAAAGGGTACGCCATCAGTAACTTTTTAGAAATTACCAGTTTCTTATCGGGGGAACCCACGCTTTTTCACACTTCATTCACTCATTTGATGGGGGAACAAAACACTGCCTGCTTTTTCTCCCCAAACATAAAACCCTTTTTTAGTGGTACTTGGGTTAATGTCAGAAATGTGTAACACATTTTTTATTGCCGGGATCATGTAACGGATGTTCCTAGTGGATTGTGTATATGTCTCAACCTCGTCGACACTGGACTCAGACTCCGTGTCGACATCTGTGTCTGCCATCTGAGGGAGCGGGCGTTTTTGAGCCCCTGATGGCCTTTGAGACGCCTGGGCAGGCGCGGGCTGAGAAGCCGGCTGTCCCATAGCTGTTACGTCATCCAGCCTTTTATGTAAGGAGTTGACACTGTCGGTTTTTTACCTTCCACCTATCCATCCACTCTGGTGTCGGCCCCACAGGGGGCGACATCACATTTATCGGCATCTGCTCTGCCATCACATAAGCCTCCTCATCAAACGTGTCGACACAGCCGTACCGACACACCGCACACACACACAGGGAATGCTCTGACTGAGGACAGGACCCCACACAGCCCTTTGGGGAGACAGAGAGAGAGTATGCCAGCACACACCAGAGCGCTATATAATTTTGGGATTAACACTATATTGAGTGAATTTTTCCCAATAGCTGCTTGTATATACAATATTGCGCCTAAATTTTGTGCCCCCCCCCCCTCTCTTTTTAACCCTTTGAGCCTGAAAACTACAGGGGAGAGCCTGGGGAGCTGCCTTCCAGCTGCACTGTGAAGAGAAAATGGCGCCAGTGTGCTGAGGGAGAAGCCCCGCCCCTTTTTCAACTGACTTTCTCCCGCTTTTTCTGGAATACTGGCAGGGGTAATTTTACATCTATATAGCCTCTAGGACTATATATGATGTAGATTTGCCAGCCAAGGTGTCATATATTGCCCTCAGGGCGCCCCCCCCCAGCGCCCTGCACCCTCAGTGACCGGAATGTGAAGTGTGCATGAGGAGCAATGGCGCACAGCTGCAGTGCTGTGCGCTACCTTGGTGAAGACCGAAGTCTTCTGCCGCCGATTTTCCGGACCTCTTCTTGCTTCTGGCTCTGTAAGGGGGACGGCGGCGCGGCTCCGGGAACGAACACCAAGGCCAGTTCCATGCGGTCGATCCCTCTGGAGCTAATGGTGTCCAGTAGCCTAAGAAGCCCAAGCTAGCTGCAAGCAGGTAGGTTCGCTTCTTCTCCCCTTAGTCCCTCGATGCAGTGAACCTGTTGCCAGCAGGTCTCACTGTAAAATAAAATTCCTAAAATAAACTTTCTTTCTAGGAGCTCAGGAGAGCCCCTAGTGTGCATCCAGCTCGGCCGGGCACAGAAATCTAACTGGGGTCTGGAGGAGGGTCATGGTGGGAGGAGCCAGTGCACACCAGATAGTACCTAATCTTTCTTTTAGAGTGCCCAGTCTCCTGCGGAGCCCGTCTATTCCCCATGGTCCTTACGGAGTTCCCAGCATCCACTAGGACGTCAGAGAAATAAATAAATAAACTTTTTTCAAATTGTCATTATGGGGTATTGGGGGTGATTCCGAGTTGTTCGCTCGTTAATTTTTTTCGCTACGGAGCGGTTAGTCGCAAACTGCACATGCACAATGTACGCAGTGCGCCTGCGCCAAGTAAATTAGCACAAAAGTTTGGTAATTTACTCACGGCGTAACAAAGTTTTTCATCGCTCTGCTGATCTTAGTGTGATTGACAGGAAGTAGGTGTTTCTGGGCGGAAACTGGCCATTTTATGGGAGTGTGCGGAAAAACGCAGGCGTTCGAGTTTCAAAACGCAGGAGTGGCTGGAGAAACGGGGGAGTGGTTGGGCAAACGCTGGGTGTGTTTGTGACGTCAAACCAGGAACGAAAAGGACTGAGCTGGTCGCAATGGCTGAGTAAGTCTGGAGCTACTCAGAAACTGCGGGGTAATCGTTACGAGAAAATTAGCGAAGCTTTCGTTAGCAAATCTGCTAAGCTAAGATACACTCCCAGTAGGCGTAGGCTTAGCGTGTGCAATGCTGCTAAAAGCAGCTAACGAGCGAACAACTCGGAATGACCCCCTTTGTGTGTAGAATTTTGAGGGAAAAAATTAATTTATTCCAGTTTGGAATAAGGCTGTACCATAACAAAATGTGGAAAAAGTGAAGCGCTGTGAATACTTTCCAGATGCACTGCATACTGTACAGTAAGATATTCCTGGTCAGATGCTTTTGAATTTGTGCATTGCACAGACCTTCCATTTCCTAAGATTTGAAACTGAGTTTATGTGACCCTGATGCTTTGAAGCACTGTGACGCCTGACCACAGACTTCTGCTGACTGTAAATGTGCTGCCATTAGAGCAGGTCTGTAGCACTGCTACTGCACCTGACAGACGATGAAGCTGTTCTAAAACAAGAGTCTTTATTTGTTAGCAAAAAGACATCTGTTATTAAAGCAATAATGTCTATATGCATCTGCTCCTCTGCCCCGACCCTGCACACAGTTGATATCTATTTGAGCTTATGTTTCTGAAGAGAGCTGTGTTGTGGCGCTCACCTTAGGTTCTTGCTGAAGGGACAGGTGTAGTCATGATCTCCTCCTTTGGCCACACCCCTAAGTTCCCAGGCCCTCTGGAATACCTAGCGGCCCTGAACAGCCTGATCTGGAGTAGCATGGCTGGGTCCAAACCTAGCAGTACTACACTGATTTGTCTCCACTTGCACAGCATATTCTCGGTGGCCATGTCTTGACTGGTAAATTGCCCCAAAGCTTTATCTATATTTTTCTTAGAATAGTGGCGTATAAGAGGTGATTTGTAACATTAGTCATATACAGTACATTATTCTCACTGTTTAAAGCGGGTGACCAACATGCAGCCAGATGAGGATGATTGCATGCTCATATAGCACCACATAATATTTTTAGGAACTACAGATGGGTCCTCCGTTATCTTGACTGTTTCTGCGCCTAGACTGAGATTTAGTCACACCTAGGCGATAGCTTAGGTTGCCGAGTTTAATCACGGACAGGCGCGTTGAGGCACGAGCATGCAATACACATCTCCACTACTGGGTGACTAATGCTCCACTACTAATCCAGTACTTTAGTTTGATTAGCGGCGGATTGATCTACAGTACAAGCTCTGGCAAATGGTCAGTGACAACTGTAACGTCCGTGCATGACACGTCTGAACACGTCAGCGAAAAGCAGGTCTATTTGAAAGCTCCTTTTTTTATGAATTCTATGCTTTCCTGGCAGTGTTTGGTTATTGTCGGCAGTGATTGAGAATACAAATTCTTAGTAAATTACTGAGTTGTATAAAGTACAACAGAGAGTCTCTAACGCTGACGATCTACAGAACTATGTTGCTTTAGCAGTTAGTTGCATCAGAATACACTAATTTATATTTACTAGTACTGCATGTCTACGGGTGCTCATTACCGCTGTGTATTTTATATAGCGGAATGAGTCACTCCTGCAGATTTACCCTGATTTATGTGAAACCTGTGTGCACCCTTCCATTGAATGTTTTACAATGGATTACACAGAAAAATAATAATAATAAAGTGAATGTCAGGGAAAAAAAAATATATAGATTGGCACTTTGGGAATCGAACCCGGGACCCTCAGCGTGGGAGGTGGGAGCCTTCACCGCTAGCCCACGTCACTGCATGGAAGATACACAAGTTCATGTGTAAAAGTAATGTAAGCAGCGATTCCTTCCCATTGGTGTTCGTTTATGCCGTTAGGGTACTCGGACACTCATTTAGTGGACTGTACATACTGTAAAGTCAATGAGCTACATTATTCCTTTCACACATTAGTTGCGTCTGCATACACAAGTGTTTTAACACGTTCATTTGCATCTGTATAAACTATTCACACAGTGATTTGGCATCCAGGAACTTAGGAAGGAGCTTTTATCTCTCCCCATTATGCTTAATACTACGGGATTTGGACGCTCACATATCCCTAACATCAATAGACCATACTGTACCTGTAACACGTTCGTTTGCATCTGTATATGCTGTACTATTTGCATCTGTACTGTATATACTGTTATATAATGTATAACATACTGTAGCATAATGTAGCGTAATGAGACGCACCAGTAAAGTAATTCTTACGCTGTAGTTCAGTATTGTATTTTAATGGAGACCACACGCATGCGCACTGGTGATTTTAAAAAGCGACATCTGGTGGATGATCTTAGGTATTACACTCAAAGGTAACTCCAAACGCTCTGTGCACCTCCCTTCGACTAGGCGCGCCTCCTTGCGCCCAGGCACGCTGCGTATGCCTGATCGCGACTAACACCTCAGTCAGCCAAGATAACCGAGGACCCATCTGTAGTGCCTACTTTTCTGATCATATTAGTGAACCCAGTGCTGCATGTGGCAGGGCTGAGTTGTAGGGAAAGCACCAGGTTCCTTCGGCAGCACATAGTAGTAATAACAGGCTATTATCAAAGTGATGAAGGAACACTTTGCTGCCCAATGCACTTTTATGAGATGATCAGACATTCAACTTGTTAATAGCTCATTCCAATACCAATCGTTGATGTTGGGGGGTATTGAATTCTTTGCCCGAAGGGGATAGAGTGTCCCAGGAATGGTCAGGCGATAGCATTTCCGCACCAGCGTCTTTTCTCATTTTGAATTGTACCCTATAACGGTGCTCAGGAAAATTAGGGAAGCTAGTCTCAGTAACACGAATATCATACAGTAAATGCCTCTTATACTCTGTTCATGAAGGTTTTATTCAAAATATCTTTCTCAGAGCTTAAGAGGCCATTGGACATGCACGACTGCTCCTCGTGGGTGAGAGAATTATATGGCAGCGCTACAATAGTCATCCTGAAATGACCTTACTTGTAGAGCCAGGCATACAAATGGCATGCAGTGTCTGATAAAGGCATTGCACTTTTAATGGATGCCTCCCACTAGGAGATCTACTGACGTGTGCTATGTAGAAAAGACTCACAGTGATATTGTAATGCGCTGGTACAATGTTACCATATTTACTCTTTTTGGAGTTATTGGAGCAGTAACGGATTGCATTTGAACTCTCTGTACAATGATCTTATTTGTCTCTCGCTGTAGAGCTGCTTGTTTATTTAATGTAGTGAGAGAAAAATTCAATTTCCCTCAGAGCCGTGCTCACTCACTGAATCCTGGGAAAAGGCAGCAATGGAGATACATGAGATTTATGTAAATTATGTTTAATGAGAATATATAATAGAAAAATCTACCTTGTTTCAGGGAGGGACCTGCACATAGAGGTGCCTGAGGGAACATTCTCATCTCTGACACAGATCAACATATTTGTCAGATGTACACTATGAATTATAAATAGTAGCGTATGGGCAAGACTAAATTATAGAAATCCTTTTAGTATCATTAGAATTTATTTGTACAGCGCCAACAAATTCTGCGGCACTGTACAATAAGAGATGTATTATTGAGGCCCATCAGGCCCTACATATGCAAATAATCAAAACAGGAAAACAGTGACTTACAGTTGAAGACAATATAGGACAAGTACAGGGTAACTAAACATATCTACATCAGCAGATGACACTGGGATAAGTATCAGGGTGGCCGAAGACTGCAGGATTTGGGCAGTTGAGGATTATGAAAGTAAGAAAAGGATAAGCACATGAGGGAAGAGGGCCCTACTCGTGAGAGCTTACATTCTAAAGGGGACGGGAAGACAGACAGGGGTGACACAGTAGACTGCGCGTGGAACAGAGGGTTAGGATGAGATTTGGCAGGGTTTGGTAAAGAAGTTGGTCTTAAGAGCCCGTTTGAAGTTCTGTAGAGAGGTGGAGAGTCTGAGGGGGAGAGGTAGAGAATTAGGGAGCAGCACGTGAAAAATCTTGGAGATAGGAGTGGGAGGAAGTAATCAGAAGACAGGAGAGTAGGCATGCATTAGCAGAGCGAAGAGGACGGGTGGGAGTGTAAAGGGAGATAAGGTCAGAGATGTAAATGGGAGAGGAGTGGGTGAGGGCTTTGTAAGTGAGTGTGAGAAGTTTGAATTGGATTCTGAAAAAGAAGGGAAGCCAGTGAAAGGGCTTGTAGGAGAGGGGAGGTGGATGTAGTGCGTTTGGTGAGAAAGATGAGCCAGGCTGCAGCATTGAGGATAGATTGGAGTGGAGAGAGGTAATTGTCAGGGATGCCAGTTGGGAGAAGATTGCAGTAGTCCAGTCTGGAAATGATCAGTGAGTAGATAATGGTCTTGGTGGCATGCCGGGTGAGAAAGGGTCTGATCCTGAAAATATTTTTCAGGATGAAAATGACAGGTTTGTGAGAGGTGCTGAATGTGTGGTTTGAAGGAGAGGGAGGAGTCAAGGATTATGCCAAGACAGCGCACTTGGGGGCTAGAGGAGATAGTCGTGTCATCAATAATTAATATTGATATTATGGGGCTGATTTACTGTAGGAGCAAAGTAAAAAGAAAATGTGAGAACTCTCCTCCTGGACAAACCATGTTGCAATGCAAGGAGTGCAATACAGTCATTTTTTTGCATGCAGGGTAAATACTGTCTGTTTTTCAATGAAACCCACTAATGTCAAACAGCTTTATTTTGACATTGCTTATTAGGTTTTATTTTAAATGTGTCCAAGTCTCTCTGCACGTTTTATATCTGCAAAATAGTTTTTCCTGAATAGATGCCGTTATCCAGACAGTGAGCAATGTGAGCCTGGGGGCTGCTCATCGAGTGCTGGGCAAGCCCCCCAAATGATGAAAATGGGGAGTGTGTCACAAGGCCATGTCCCAACTAGAGGTGAAAGCCACATTCAGCTAAGGCCGTACACCAAAGTTGCCTACCCTACCGCATTCTGCAGGAGACTCCCTGAAATAGTCGCAATCTCCCTGACTCCCTGAATAAGTCCAGCAATCTCCTTGATTGCGACTTTCCACAATTTCGATTGTAGTAGGGTATGACGGTGGCCGGGCTCCCGGCGGCCAGCATACCAGTGCCGGAATCCCGACCACTGGCATACCGACAGCTTGGCGAGCGCAAATGAGCCCCTTGCTTGCCACGCTATCTAGTCTCCCTCCAAGGGGACCCCCAAGAGGGAGTAAAGGTGTCGGAATGCCGGCTGTCGGGATTCCGGCGCCGGTATACTGTGCGCCGGGATCCCGACAGCCGGCAAACTGAAGACCACACCCATTTCAGTAGCTGTTACATTCTTGGGGAAAAAGAGAAATCAGAGATTTATACATTCAAATGGGCTCATCAGTGCCATTTCCCTGCATTGGTTATAAGGCACAATGATTTCTATGGCTACATTCATTTTAAATAAGGTTTCTCGTGGCCACTTACAGTATACAGAACCTCTTCTAAACCACAATACACAAACATTTCTTGAAAAATATCAGTGTCTTTTCTTCAACTAGTAGATCTTACTAACTTTAGGGCTCATTTACATTTGGATGTAAGTCATTTTCATGACACGCCTCTCAGATGTAGCAGGACACATCCGCGTTGATAGGTGTTACTTTCACAATCTCCCTGAAATGATTCTCCAAAAGTAGGCAAGTATGCCGTACACCCTATTTGTCTGTATAAGCCTTTAGCCCGCGAGGGTCCCGCATTGCACTCATCAAATGTTGGTTATGGAAGCATCCCTAATGTCTTTAAAAGTGTGAATATACCATATAATCCATGTAAACTGAAGAGAACATATAAAAAAGATTCTTGTTGCATATTTTGGAAAGTCAAATTAGTTGAGACTTGTCTAAACTGCAGACTTTTGGTTATTAATAACCCCCAAAAAAGAAAAACATGCAAATTCCACGTAAAATCATCTATATGGACAAATCGCTACTCATTACATTTCCCGCACTGACTGCAAAGCTAACCCTATCTCCAGCATGCTGCCCACTGAATGAGTAATCAGGGCATTATATGTCTTAAGTACTGTATTACATAAACAGCAATTAGGGCCTATTGCAGTGGCAGCGATCGTAGCCTGATACCCTTTGGGAAGTGTGTACAGGCAGAGGCGTTCATGGGGCGTTAGGGGGTGTGCCAGTGGCATTAGAACACCATTGGTGGGGAGCGGTTTGGATAACGCTGGTGTGTCCAGGCCATTGCAGGGGCGGGCCGTGGTGGCTGCGAGATGTTACATGCAGCCGCTGCAACCCATAATGCAGCAGGAAGCCACCTGCCAGCGCAGCTAGGCTGCGCAGGTAGGGAGCTGCTTAGCGGGTGCAAAAGCATCGCTGCTGTGCGATGCTTTTGCACCTGTGCGGGGGAGGTGGGGGCAGGGTCAGACATGCGGGGTGGACTAGCCCTGTGCTGGGGGTCCCCTCGCATGTCAGAGAAACTGATCGTAGATGTGCAAAATTTAGCACATCTACCATCAGTTTTGAATCACCCCCTTTGTTTGGGGCAGACTATAGTCAGTTACATGCTTATTATGCATCCTTCATGGGTTTGCAACAGGGCAGTAACTATGGTGGTCATTCCGAGTTGTTCGCTCGGTAAATTTCTTCGCATCGCAGCGATTTTCCGCTTATTGCGCATGCGCAATGTTCGCACTGCGACTGCGCCAAGTAAATTTGCTATGCAGTTAGGAATTTTACTCACGGCATTACGAGGTTTTTTCTTCGTTCTGGTGATCATAATGTGATTGACAGGAAGTGGGTGTTTCTGGGCGGAAACTGGCCGTTTTATGGGAGTGTGTGAAAAAACGCTACAGTTTCTGGGAAAAACGCGGGAGTGGCTGGAGAAACGGAGGAGTGTCTGGGCGAACGCTGGGTGTGTTTGTGACGTCACACCAGGAACGACAAGCACTGAACTGATCGCACTGGCAGAGTAAGTCTCGAGCTACTCAGAAACTGCACAGAGAAGTCTTTTCGCAATATTGCGAATCTTTCGTTCGCAATTTTGATAAGCTAAGATTCACTCCCAGTAGGCGGCGGCTTAGCGTGTGCAATGCTGCTAAAAGCAGCTTGCGAGCGAACAACTCGGAATGAGGGCCTATGTGTGTGCGGAGTGTGCCTTGCACACAGCACACTTCAGGAGGGTGTGCATCGCTGGTGATGGAGAGTCCCCCGCTGTGCAGGTAGAAGGACAGCTTCGGAGCTTTCCCCTTGCCTGCCCGAGCAGCCCCACTCCCACTCGACATTCCTAGTCCCACTGTACAGTCCTTGCCTACCCGAGCAGCCCCGCCTCCCACTCGACACTCCCAGTCCCTCTCCAGTACACTCCCCCCCACCTTCCCAGAATACCAGTGCGGGCACGAGGTGTTTGCACATGGCATTCTAGGAGCGAGGGCCACTGAGGAGTCCTGCCGGCTGCCACCCACTTGGATCCCGGCAGCAGCACAGAACTCGGCCAGCCTCAGCACTGGAGCAAGAGTGCTAACATACCCACCCCCGGTGAGTGCAGATGTTTCTCTCTCTCTCTTTCACTCTCTCTAAAAAGTGGTCCCTGCCAGCCTGGTGTGTGAACTGAGAGTCTCTGCCAGACTGATCTGTAAACAGGGGGATTCTGCCGGCCTGATGTGTAAAAAGGGGGTCTCTGCCAGCCTGATGTGTAAAAAGTAGAGATGTGCGGCTGGCACTTTTCGTGTTTTGTGTTTTGGTTCTAATTCCACTTTTGCGTTTTGGTTTGGTTTTGGCAAAACCACCCTTTCGGGTTTTGGTTCTGGATGATTTTTGAAAAAAACATAAAAATGGCTAAAATCACAGAATTTGGAGGTAATTTTGATCCTACGGTATTATTAACCCCAATAACATTCATTTCCACTCATTTCCAGTCTATTCTGAACACCTCACAATATTGTTTTTAGGCCCAAAGATTGCACCGAGGTTGCTGGATGACTAAGCTAAGCGACACAAGTGGACAACACAAACATCTGGCCCATCTAGGAGTGGCACTGCAGTGTCAGACAGGAGGGCAGATATAAAAAAAAGGCCCAAAAAAGCACCTCATGCAAAGATGTAGAAGAGGTGCAATGAGGTAGCTGTATGACTAAGCCAAGCGACACAAACAATTGGCCCATCTAGCAGTGGCAGACAGGAGGGCAGATATATAAAAAAAAGGCCCCAAACAGCACATGATGCAAAGAAGAAAAAGAGGTGCACCGAGGTTGCTGTATGACTAAGCTAAGCAACACAACCACCTGACCCATCTAGTAGTGTCACGCAGTGGCTGAATATCGAAAGTGTAAGTGGGCCGCAATTGTTCAGTCCACTGACAGCATCTCCCCTATCATTTTTCAAAAATTCTCCAATTGGTGGACTTATACAACAGTACCCCAGGACTAATACAGCAGTACCCCTGGACTCATATGGCAGTGTCAGACAGGATGGTACTTTTCAAAAACTAGGCCCCAAACAGCACCTCATGCAAAGATGTCGAAGAGGTGCAATGAGGTAGCTGTATGACTAAGCCAAGCGACACAAAAATTCCCACTGGAATTATACGTCTAAATCACTGGAATTATACGTCCAAATCACTGGAATTAAATGGTAAAATCACTGGAATTACACGTCCAAATCACTGGAATTATACGTCAAAATCACTGGAATTAAATGGCAAAATCATTGGAAATATACGTCCAAATCACTGGAATTATACATCGAAATCAGTGGAATTAAATGGCAAAATCACTGGAATTATACAGCAAAATCACTGGAATTATACGTCCAAAGCACTGGACTTAAATGGCAGTACCACTGGACATATACGGAAGTGTCAGACAGGATGGCACTTTAAAAAAATAGTCCCCAAACAGCACATCATGCCAAGAAGTAAAAGAGGGCAATGAGGTAGCTGTATGACTAAGCTAAGCAACACAAGTGTGCGGCACAAACACCTGGCCCATCTAGGGTTGGCACTGCAGTCTCACTGCACTAATGGTGGATACCGGACGCACGACTAACACCAGTATAGTTGTTATGGCCTCAGTAATTGGCTTTACAACAGGGTATATATATATATATATATATATATATATATATATATACACACATACAGCAGTTTTACTGGACTGGATTTATACACCAGTGCCACTGTAATTATACGGCAGGATCATTGGACTTTTACAGCAGGATCACTGGATATATACGGCAGGATCACTGTAATTATACGCCAGTACCACTGTAATAATATACGCCAGGATTACTGGAATTATACGGCAGGATTACTGGAATTATACGGAATGATCACTGGAATTAAATGGCAAAATCACTGGAATTATACGTCCAAATCACTGGAATTAAGTGGCAAAATCACTGGAATTACACATCCAAATCACTGGAATTAAATGGCAAAATCACTGGAATTATACTGTTACGTTCACTGTACTTGGTACTCCTGGAACTGGGCGGATGAGCCCCAAGTACAGGAACGTAAAGCTGCAATAGATACGGAGCTCAGCAGCAACCCCTACGGAAACCTGCAGCCTACGCCTGCGTGACTATGGTTTCTTGGGCCCACGGCAGCCGCTTTTGAAGGGCGGATTATGTCTGCCCAACTCCGATGCCCCCAGGTCTTAATGTGAGACAAGGCGTGAACCGAGACGGGGTGATGACAAGGAAAACTCTAACTAAAGACAGAAATACAGAGTTAGGGGCGCTACAGAACTTAAATAAAGTATGTGCGGCACAGCCGCCAGGAAAAACAACAACAAAGGAAATGCTGTCCACACGCCGACACAATACTGTTGTGTACCGGCGGTGACAGCATATGCAGAACCCTCTGAAAAACACCAGTAACTAGAAACTAAAGAATACAGCGGACTTGACCGACGGACGCGGCAAAGCCGCTACTCACGGAACCGGTACAAATACTGGCAAACGGACAGAAACCCCCAATTTAGCTGACACAGGCTCTCAGGACCAGAGGACAGGCAGAGTTCCAACGACTGAGCAGTGGACACCAAGGAACAGGATACCGAATCAGGATCAGGAATAGACAAAGCCACTGGACTTCAGGACAGGAACGCTTCAAAGCAAGAAGCTGGATCAAACACTGGATCAGACATTGGATCAGACACTGGATCAGACACTGGATCAAGGCTGGAAGCTAGACAGAAACTGCTAGACAGAAACTGCTAGACAGAAGCTCAGAAACTGGACAGGAACTATCACCGGCGTCTGTGAAATGCACTGAGACAGAATATAACAGGCAGCCCTCCAATAGCTGCAGAGAACCTAATTAATTATGTTGTGCAGCTGCCCTGCTGCACAACTGACAGGTGCAATTAACAGACAGGTGAGGCTGAACACAAGGGAACAGGCTGCAATTACACAGACTCACCACCGGCAGCAAACAAGAGTCTTCTAAACCAGAGCAAAGGGAAATCCTGGCCTGCAAGAGAACTAACACATAAAATACATAAACAGAAAACAGGAATGAACCACTACCTGTGGTTCATAACAGTACCCTCTCCTTAAGGGTGGGCTCCGGACACCCCATGACACCCACGGTGAACAGAAACAGAAGTATAACATAAAATACATAACCAAAATGCAAAACAGGAATGAGCCACAGCCGTGGGTCATAACAGTACCCCCCCCCCCTTGAGGAGGGGTCAACGGACCCCAAAATTCAGGTTTTCCAAAACAAGGTATACATTATTAAAACTGACACTGGACAAGCAGACAAAGACAAGAAACAGAAACAAGCTGTGGCAACAGCTTGTAACAGTGAAACCCCCCCCCTGACGGTGGCCACTGGACACAAGACAAGGGGAAAAAGTCTTTTTTTTTTTTTGACAAGGCAAGAGTCAATAATTATTTCTTTTTCTTCTTTTTTTTACATAGTTCTTGAGGTCTGACCAAGGTAATTCCCCAAACATTGTGTGAACTGATGGTACCTTCCAGCAAGGTTGGGTTCAAATCAGAGATTGGTTTCTTAACCTTGGGAACTGAACTTTCAGGCAAAGTACTACTACTAGAAGAAGACAGAAAAGCACATCCTGCAGTTATAGCAATGGGCTGAGATTTTTGTGCCAAGTTTACAGTATACAGTGGATTCTCAGCAGATAAGACGGGTGGCCTAGAGGAACCTGAACCAATTTCTTTGGAACCATATCTCTTAATAACTGCATCACTGAATGCCGGGGGATCCTGAAGAATGGGATCTTCAGCTTTCATTAAGTTGGACGCCCACTCAAAAGGCTCCCCTCTAAAGGAATATATCAGATAGAGCACAAGGTTCTCTGAAGTGATGCCCAGAAATGGTCTAGACAACATAATGATGTAATAGTGTTTGTAAAGCGCCAGAAATTGGACTAAGTCCCCATCAAAGATTATAGATGTTGAGATATCAACAGAGTCAGGATCTGCTTCCTTCCCATCTGACTGACTAGAGTGCTTTGCTAGGACCTGGTCACCACTGACCTTACTCGAGGCTGAGACTTTCTGAACCCCACCCGGGGCAGTGGCCCTCGGAACCCCACCCGGGGCAGTGGCCTTCGGGAACCCCGCTGGGGTCAGCACCTCGGATTCTTTTACTGGGATCGGACCATTGGCCTCCCTCTCTGGGACCGGGCCGTCAGCCTCCCTCTCTGGGATCAGGCCGTCAGCCTCCCTCTCTGGGACCGGGCCAACAGCCTCCCTCTCTGGGACCGGGCCGTCAGCCTCCCTCTCTGGGACCGGGCCAAGTCGATAATTATCGAAACTTTTTCCGGGACTATGACCTCCGGGACTTTTGCTGAAGCTATAACCTTCAGAAACTTCACTAACGCTATTCCTCTTGAGTCCTTTCCTGGGGAAGCGACCTCTAGACCCTTCGCTGGGGCTGTGTCTCTCGAGACCCCACTTGGGGATATTACTTCAAAGATCCCTTCTGGGGTTTTGCTTCTCGAGTTCCCTTCTAGAACTATGGTTTTAGATACCCTTTCTAGGGTTGCGCTTTTCAAGTCCCTACCTGGGGTAACAGCTTCTGAGACCCCTTCTGGTATTGACACCTGAGCTATTATATCCGATGTCCCTCTATGACTCTGGGCATCGGGTACCGCTCCAGGACTCTGGGCATCGGGTACCGCTCCAGGACTCTGGGCATCGGGTACTGCTCCAGGACTCTGGGCATCGGGTACCGCTCCAGGACCCCGGGCATCCACTACTGGGGTTTGTAACTCTGATTCAACAGGAAAATCAAGAGAGGAGAGAAACATTCTCCTTTGGTTCCTGAATCTATAATGGGGATCCCTAGCCCAAGGACCCCAATTATAGGACAGAGTGCTTTTTAGTGTGGGTTTTGTGACAAGTACCTCTGCCACAGTGGAGACAGGAGTAGGTCTAAAATCCTGACTCAACTTAGACAGAGGGTAGGACTTGTCGCCACACTTTGGCTTGCGCAACTCACAGGTCTGCAGATAGTGGCCTAAACCCCCACAATACAGGCATAAATTTAAGTTTCTGCGACGCAGATGCTCCTCTTCTGAGAGCCTAGGCCGCAGAAAACTTTTAAACTTTTTCTCTCCAACTGAACCTGAGGATTCTCTTGTCACCATATTGTGAACAAGAGTCTCTTCAGAGATAGATGTACTCTCAACAACTTCTGGCAAGATAAGCAAAATTTTGGTCAGAAGGTTTTGCAGTTGCTTTAAGGATTGCTGCAAAACTTCCAGCCGCTCAGGTTTCAAAGCACTGAAAGCAGAGTTCAGGGCTGAGAGAGACGTCTGCAGGGCTTGCATAGTAGGATTTCAAACCAGACAAGACTAGACAAGATTCTAGACAAGATTCTAGACAAGATTCTAGACAAGATTCTAGACTGGATTCTAGACTGGATTCTAGACTGGATTCTAGACACTGGATCAGACACTGGATCAAGGCTGGAAGCAGCTAGACAGAAACTGCTAGACGGAAGCTCAGAAACTGGACAGGAACTATCACCGGCGTCTGTGAAATGCACTGAGACAGAATATAACAGGGAGCCCTCCAATAGCTGCAGAGAACCTAATTAATTATGTTGTGCAGCTGCCCTGCTGCACAACTGACAGGTGCAATTAACAGACAGGTGAGGCTGAACACATGGGAACAGGCTGCAATTACACAGACTCACCACCGGCAGCAAACAAGAGTCTTCTAAACCAGAGCAAAGGAAATCCTGGCCTGCAAGAGAGCTAACACATAAAATACATAAACGGAAAACAGGAATGAACCACTACCTGTGGTTCATAACATATACGTCCAAATCTTTGGAATTATACGTCCAAATCACTGGAATAAAATGGCAATATCACTGGAATTATACGGCCAAATCACTGGAATTATACGTCCAAATCACTGGAATTAAATGGCAGTACCACTGGACATATACGGAAGTGTCAGACAGGATGGCACTTTAAAAAAATAGTCCCCAAACAGCACATGATGCAAAGAAGAAAAAAGGTGCATCGAGGTTGCTGTATTACTAAGCTAAGCGACACAGCCACCTGGCCCATCTAGTAGTGTCACGCAGTGGCTGAATGTCGGAAGTGGGACGCAATTGTTCGGTCCACTGACAGCATCTCCAGCACACCCCTGTCATTTTTTTAAAAAAGTCTGCAATTGGTGGACTTATATGGCAGTACCCCAGGACTAATACAGCAGTACCCCAGGACTCATACGACAGTGTCAGACAGGATGGTACTTTTCAAAAACTAGGCCCCAAACAGCACCTCATGCAAAGATGTCGAAGAGGTGCAATGAGGTAGCTGTATGACTAAGCCAAGCGACACAAAAATTCCCACTGGAATTATACGTCTAAATCACTGGAATTATACGTCCAAATCACTGGAATTAAATGGTAAAATCACTGGAATTACACGTCCAAATCACTGGAATTATACGTCAAAATCACTGGAATTAAATGGCAAAATCATTGGAAATATACGTCCAAATCACTGGAATTATACATCGAAATCAGTGGAATTAAATGGCAAAATCACTGGAATTATACAGCAAAATCACTGGAATTATACGTCCAAAGCACTGGACTTAAATGGCAGTACCACTGGACATATACGGAAGTGTCAGACAGGATGGCACTTTAAAAAAATAGTCCCCAAACAGCACATCATGCCAAGAAGTAAAAGAGGGCAATGAGGTAGCTGTATGACTAAGCTAAGCAACACAAGTGTGCGGCACAAACACCTGGCCCATCTAGGGTTGGCACTGCAGTCTCACTGCACTAATGGTGGATACCGGACGCACGACTAACACCAGTATAGTTGTTATGGCCTCAGTAATTGGCTTTACAACAGGGTATATATATATATATATATATATATATATACACATACAGCAGTTTTACTGGACTGGATTTATACACCAGTGCCACTGTAATTATACGGCAGGATCATTGGACTTTTACAGCAGGATCACTGGATATATACGGCAGGATCACTGTAATTATACGCCAGTACCACTGTAATAATATACGCCAGGATTACTGGAATTATACGGCAGGATTACTGGAATTATACGGAATGATCACTGGAATTAAATGGCAAAATCACTGGAATTATACGTCCAAATCACTGGAATTAAGTGGCAAAATCACTGGAATTACACATCCAAATCACTGGAATTAAATGGCAAAATCACTGGAATTATACTGTTACGTTCACTGTACTTGGTACTCCTGGAACTGGGCGGATGAGCCCCAAGTACAGGAACGTAAAGCTGCAATAGATACGGAGCTCAGCAGCAACCCCTACGGAAACCTGCAGCCTACGCCTGCGTGACTATGGTTTCTTGGGCCCACGGCAGCCGCTTTTGAAGGGCGGATTATGTCTGCCCAACTCCGATGCCCCCAGGTCTTAATGTGAGACAAGGCGTGAACCGAGACGGGGTGATGACAAGGAAAGCTCTAACTAAAGACAGAAATACAGAGTTAGGGGCGCTACAGAACTTAAATAAAGTATGTGCGGCACAGCCGCCAGGAAAAACAACAACAAAGGAAATGCTGTCCACACGCCGACACAATACTGTTGTGTACCGGCGGTGACAGCATATGCAGAACCCTCTGAAAAACACCAGTAACTAGAAACTAAAGAATACAGCGGACTTGACCGACGGACGCGGCAAAGCCGCTACTCACGGAACCGGTACAAATACTGGCAAACGGACAGAAACCCCCAATTTAGCTGACACAGGCTCTCAGGACCAGAGGACAGGCAGAGTTCCAACGACTGAGCAGTGGAAACCAAGGAACAGGATACCGAATCAGGATCAGGAATAGACAAAGCCACTGGACTTCAGGACAGGAACGCTTCAAAGCAAGAAGCTGGATCAAACACTGGATCAGACATTGGATCAGACACTGGATCAGACACTGGATCAAGGCTGGAAGCTAGACAGAAACTGCTAGACAGAAACTGCTAGACAGAAGCTCAGAAACTGGACAGGAACTATCACCGGCGTCTGTGAAATGCACTGAGACAGAATATAACAGGCAGCCCTCCAATAGCTCCAGAGAACCTAATTAATTATGTTGTGCAGCTGCCCTGCTGCACAACTGACAGGTGCAATTAACAGACAGGTGAGGCTGAACACATGGGAACAGGCTGCAATTACACAGACTCACCACCGGCAGCAAACAAGAGTCTTCTAAACCAGAGCAAAGGGAAATCCTGGCCTGCAAGAGAACTAACACATAAAATACATAAACAGAAAACAGGAATGAACCACTACCTGTGGTTCATAACAGTACCCTCTCCTTAAGGGTGGGCTCCGGACACCCCATGACACCCACGGTGAACAGAAACAGAAGTATAACATAAAATACATAACCAAAATGCAAAACAGGAATGAGCCACAGCCGTGGGTCATAACAGTACCCCCCCCCCTTGAGGAGGGGTCAACGGACCCCAAAATTCAGGTTTTCCAAAACAAGGTATACATTATTAAAACTGACACTGGACAAACAGACAAAGACAAGAAACAGAAACAAGCTGTGGCAACAGCTTGTAACAGTGAACCCCCCCCCCCCCCCCCTGACGGTGGCCACTGGACACAAGACAAGGGGAAAAAGTCTTTTTTTTTTTTTTTGACAAGGCAAGAGTCAATAATTATTTCTTTTTCTTCTTTTTTTTACATAGTTCTTGAGGTCTGACCAAGGTAATTCCCCAAACATTGTGTGAACTGATGGTACCTTCCAGCAAGGTTGGGTTCAAATCAGAGATTGGTTTCTTAACCTTGGGAACTGAACTTTCAGGCAAAGTACTACTACTAGAAGAAGACAGAAAAGCACATCCTGCAGTTATAGCAATGGGCTGAGATTTTTGTGCCAAGTTTACAGTATACAGTGGATTCTCAGCAGATAAGACGGGTGGCCTAGAGGAACCTGAACCAATTTCTTTGGAACCATATCTCTTAATAACTGCATCACTGAATGCCGGGGGATCCTGAAGAATGGGATCTTCAGCTTTCATTAAGTTGGACGCCCACTCAAAAGGCTCCCCTCTAAAGGAATATATCAGATAGAGCACAAGGTTCTCTGAAGTGATGCCCAGAAATGGTCTAGACAACATAATGATGTAATAGTGTTTGTAAAGCGCCAGAAATTGGACTAAGTCCCCATCAAAGATTATAGATGTTGAGATATCAACAGAGTCAGGATCTGCTTCCTTCCCATCTGACTGACTAGAGTGCTTTGCTAGGACCTGGTCACCACTGACCTTACTCGAGGCTGAGACTTTCTGAACCCCACCCAGGGCAGTGGCCCTCGGAACCCCACCCGGGGCAGTGGCCTTCGGGAACCCCGCTGGGGTCAGCACCTCGGATTCTTTTACTGGGACCGGACCATTGGCCTCCCTCTCTGGGACCGGGCCGTCAGCCTCCCTCTCTGGGACCGGGCCGTCAGCCTCCCTCTCTGGGACCGGGCCAACAGCCTCCCTCTCTGGGACCGGGCCGTCAGCCTCCCTCTCTGGGACCGGGCCAAGTCGATAATTATCGAAACTTTTTCCGGGACTATGACCTCCGGGACTTTTGCTGAAGCTATAACCTTCAGAAACTTCACTAACGCTATTCCTCTTGAGTCCTTTCCTGGGGAAGCGACCTCTAGACCCTTCGCTGGGGCTGTGTCTCTCGAGACCCCACTTGGGGATATTACTTCAAAGATCCCTTCTGGGGTTTTGCTTCTCGAGTTCCCTTCTAGAACTATGGTTTTAGATACCCTTTCTAGGGTTGCGCTTTTCAAGTCCCTACCTGGGGTAACAGCTTCTGAGACCCCTTCTGGTATTGACACCTGAGCTATTATATCCGATGTCCCTCTATGACTCTGGGCATCGGGTACCGCTCCAGGACTCTGGGCATCGGGTACCGCTCCAGGACTCTGGGCATCGGGTACTGCTCCAGGACTCTGGGCATCGGGTACCGCTCCAGGACCCCGGGCATCCACTACTGGGGTTTGTAACTCTGATTCAACAGGAAAATCAAGAGAGGAGAGAAACATTCTCCTTTGGTTCCTGAATCTATAATGGGGATCCCTAGCCCAAGGACCCCAATTATAGGACAGAGTGCTTTTTAGTGTGGGTTTTGTGACAAGTACCTCTGCCACAGTGGAGACAGGAGTAGGTCTAAAATCCTGACTCAACTTAGACAGAGGGTAGGACTTGTCGCCACACTTTGGCTTGCGCAACTCACAGGTCTGCAGATAGTGGCCTAAACCCCCACAATACAGGCATAAATTTAAGTTTCTGCGACGCAGATGCTCCTCTTCTGAGAGCCTAGGCCGCAGAAAACTTTTAAACTTTTTCTCTCCAACTGAACCTGAGGATTCTCTTGTCACCATATTGTGAACAAGAGTCTCTTCAGAGATAGATGTACTCTCAACAACTTCTGGCAAGATAAGCAAAATTTTGGTCAGAAGGTTTTGCAGTTGCTTTAAGGATTGCTGCAAAACTTCCAGCCGCTCAGGTTTCAAAGCACTGAAAGCAGAGTTCAGGGCTGAGAGAGACGTCTGCAGGGCTTGCATAGTAGGATTTCAAACCAGACAAGACTAGACAAGATTCTAGACAAGATTCTAGACAAGATTCTAGACAAGATTCTAGACTGGATTCTAGACTGGATTCTAGACTGGATTCTAGACACTGGATCAGACACTGGATCAAGGCTGGAAGCAGCTAGACAGAAACTGCTAGACGGAAGCTCAGAAACTGGACAGGAACTATCACCGGCGTCTGTGAAATGCACTGAGACAGAATATAACAGGGAGCCCTCCAATAGCTGCAGAGAACCTAATTAATTATGTTGTGCAGCTGCCCTGCTGCACAACTGACAGGTGCAATTAACAGACAGGTGAGGCTGAACACATGGGAACAGGCTGCAATTACACAGACTCACCACCGGCAGCAAACAAGAGTCTTCTAAACCAGAGCAAAGGAAATCCTGGCCTGCAAGAGAGCTAACACATAAAATACATAAACGGAAAACAGGAATGAACCACTACCTGTGGTTCATAACATATACGTCCAAATCTTTGGAATTATACGTCCAAATCACTGGAATAAAATGGCAATATCACTGGAATTATACGGCCAAATCACTGGAATTATACGTCCAAATCACTGGAATTAAATGTCAGTACCACTGGACATATACGGAAGTGTCAGACAGGATGGCACTTTAAAAAAATAGTCCCCAAACAGCACATGATGCAAAGAAGAAAAAAGGTGCATCGAGGTTGCTGTATTACTAAGCTAAGCGACACAGCCACCTGGCCCATCTAGTAGTGTCACGCAGTGGCTGAATGTCGGAAGTGGGACGCAATTGTTCGGTCCACTGACAGCATCTCCAGCACACTCCTGTCATTTTTTAAAAAAAGTCTGCAATTGGTGGACTTATATGGCAGTACCCCAGGACTAATACAGCAGTACCCCAGGACTCATACGGCAGTGTCAGACAGGATGACACTTTTCAAAAACTAGGCCCCAAACAGCACCTCATGCAAAGATGTCGAAGAGGTGCAATGAGGTAGCTGTATGACTAAGCCAAGTGACATATACAATTCCCAGTGGAATTATACGTCCAAATCACTGGAATTATATGTCCAAATCACTGAAATTAAATGGCAAAATCACTGGAATTATACATCAAAATCACTGGAATTAAATGGCAAAATCACTGGAATTATATGTCCAAATCACTGGGATTAAATGGCAAAATCACTGGAATTAAATGGCAAAATCACTGGAATTATATGTCCAAATCACTGGAATTAAATGGCAAAATCACAGGAATTAAATGGCAAAATCACTGTAATTATACTGCAAAATCACTGTAATTATACTGCAAAATCACTGTAATTATACGTCTAAATCACTGGAATTATACATCAAAATCACTAGAATCAAATGGCAAAGTCACTGGAATTAAATGGTAAAATCACTGGAATTATGTGTCCAAATCACTGGAATTAAATGGCAAAATCACGGGAATTAAATGGCAAAATCACAGGAATTAAATGGCAAAATCACTGTAATTATACTGCGAAATCACTGTAATTATACTGCAAATTCACTGTAATTATACGTCCAAATCACTGAAATTATACGTCCAAATAACTGGAATTAAATGGCAAAATCATTGGAATTAAATGGCAAAATCACTGGAATTAAATGGCAAAATCACTGGAATTATATGTCCAAATCACTGGAATTAAATGGCAAAATCACTGGAATTATATTGCAAAATCAATGGAATTATACTGCAGAATCACTGGAATTATACGTCTAAATCACTGGAATTATACATCCAAATCACAAGAATTAAATGGCAAAATCACTGGAATTAAATGGCAAAATCACTGGAATTATACTGCAAAATCACTGGAATTATACGTCCAAATCACTGGAATTAAATGGCAAAATCACTGGAATTATACTGCAGAATCACTGGAATTATACGTCTAAATCACTGGAATTATACATCCAAATCACTAGAATTAAATGGCAAAATCACTGGAATTAAATGTCAAAATCACTGGAATTATACATCCAAATCACTGGAATTAAATGACAAATTTTCGGTATTATCTGCCTAGTGAAGTGGAATCTAGCTGGGATTTGGTACCGGGGACACAATACCTCCATCAATTGTCTAAATCCCACTGCACTAATGGCGGATACCGGAAGCACGTCTAACACCAACATAAGTGTCAAGTCCTCAGATATGAGGGCTTCCATCATCATGTGAAGCTGAACCACTAGTCATGAACATAGGCAAGGGCCTCAGCTGTTCCTTGCCACTCCGTGTCGTAAATGGCATATTGGCAAGTTTACGTTTCTCCTCAGACCATTTCAATTTCTTTTTTTGGGTCTTTTTACTGAACTTTGGCTTTTTGGATTTTACATGCCCTCTACTATCACAATGGGTATCGGCCTTGGCAGACGACGTTGATGGCATTTCATCATCTAAGTCATGGCTAGTGGCAGCAGCTTCAGCACTAGGAGGAAGTGGTTCTTGTTCTTTCCCTATTTTATCCTCCAAATTTTTGTTCTCCATTATTTTTCTGGAGTTATATAACACAATATGCGGCACAAGTGTACCCCTACACCTCACAGGGCAAACACTAAAAATGATTTGGATTAAATATTAATAACTACTTTATTTTGGAGTAAATAATATACAGCACAGGACAGCACCACTGAACTTATATAGCAGCACAACTGGACTGGATTTATACGGAATTAAATGGATTTATATGGAATTATATGGCAGGATAACTGGAACTATACGGCAGTATCACGGGAATTATATGGCCGTATCACAGGAATTATATGCCAGTATTCTGAGAATTATAAGGCAATATCACAGGAATTATATGTCAGTATCACGGGAATTATACGCCAGTATTCCGAGGGTTATATGGCAATATCACAGGAATTATACGCCAGTATCACGGGAATTATACGGCAATATCATGGGAATTATATGCCAGTATCACGGGAATTATACGACAATATCACGGGAATTATACACCAGTATCACGGGAATTATACGCCAGTATATATGGCAGCAGAGGACACCACCACTGTGACTGGTCACTGGACTGATGCTGCACAAGACACTACCCCTGGTCTGATGCAAGCCAACACAGCAAAAATGCAAGGGACTTATACAGCAGCCAGCAGCACTGAACTGGACTGGCTGGACTGATGCAGCATAAGACACTGACAACACTGGCTGGACTGAGCAGCACAACAAAACACAAGACTCGCCACCCCACTTTCCTGCCCCTACACAGACACTGAGGACGGAGACACGTCCTCTCACTACACTCTCCGAGACTGGAGCGAAAATGGCCACGATGCGCGGCTCCTTATATGGAATCCAAATCCCGTGAGAATCCGACAGCGGGATGATGATGTTTTGCCTCGTTCTGGTTTCCGAGTCAGGCGGGAAAACCCGAGCCTGGCTCGGATCTGGACTCGAATGGTGAAGTTCGGTAAGGTCCGGTTCTTTGAGAACCGAACGCGCTCATCTCTAGTAAAAAGGGGGTCTCTACCAGCCTGATGTGTAAAAAGGGGATTCTGCCAGCCTGATCTGTAAAAAGTAGAGATGAGCGGGTTCGGTTCTCAGAGAACTGAACCCCCCCGGACTTCAGGTCACGAGCCCGGATCTTAGTCAGGCTCGGGTTTTCCCGCCTGACTCGGAAACCAGAACAAGGCAAATCATCATCCCGCTGTCGGATTCTCGCGGGGTTTGGATTCCATATAAGGAGCCGCGCATCCCCGCCATTTTCACTCCAGCATTGGAGAGTGTAGAGAGAGGTCTTGTTTCTGTCCTCAGTGGTAGTGTCTTGTCCTGCATCTGTCCAGTAAGAGTGTTTGTGTCCTCTGCTGCCATAGGTCCAGTGCTGCTGTATAAATCCAGTCCAGTGGTGCTGTGTTGTGCTGCATCAATCCAGTGGTGGTGTGATGTGCTGCATCAGTCCAGTCACAGTGGTGGTGTCCTCTGCTACCATATGTCCAGTGTTGCTGTATAAGTCCAGTCCATTGTAGTGGTGCTGGGTTGTCCTGCGTCACCAGTGGTGGTGTCCCTATGCTGCTCTATTAAATCCAGTGGTACTGCCGTATATGTCCATTGATACTGCCGCATATGTCCAGCGGTACTGCCGTATAAATCCAGCGGTACTGCTGTATAAATCCAGCGGTATTGCTGTATACTTCCAGTGGTACTGGCGTATAAGTCCAGTCCAGTGATCCTGCTGTATATATCCATTGATACTGCCGTATATGTCCATTGATACTGCCGTATATGTCCAGCGGTACTGCCGTATAAATACAGTGATCCTGCCATATAATTCCAGTGATCCTGCCGTATAATTCCAGTGGCACTGGCGTATAAGTCCAGTCCAGTGACACTGCCGTATATGTCCAGTGATACTGCCGTATATGTCCATTGATACTGCTGTATATGTCCAGCGGTACTGCCGTATATGTCCAGCGATCTTGCCATATACTGGTACTGGCGTATAATTCCAGTCCAGTGATACTACTGTATATGTCCATTGATACTGCCGTATATATCCATTTATACTGCCTCATATGTCCAGTGGTACTGCCTCATATGTCCAGTGGTACTGCCGTATAAATCCAGTGGTACTGTCGTATAATTCCAGTGGAACTGGCGTATAAGTCCAGTCCAGTAATACTGTCGTGTATGTCCAGTGATACTGCCATATATGTCAAGTGGTACTGCCCTATATGTCCATTGATACTGCCGTATATGTCCAGCGGTACTGCCGTATAAATACAGTGATCCGGACGTATAATTCCAGTGATCCTGCCGTATAATTCCAGTGGAACTGGTGTCTAAGTCCAGTCCAGTGACATTGCCGTATATGTCCAGTGATACTGCCGTATAAATACAGTGATCTTGTCATATATTTCCAGTGATCCTGCCGTATAATTCCAGTGGTACTGGCGTATATGTCCAGTCCAGTGATTCTGCCGTATATGTTCATTGATACTGCAGTATATGTCCAGCGGTACTGCCTCATATGTCCAGCGGTACTGTTGTATAAATCCAGTGATCCTGCCATATCATTCCAGTGGTACTAGCGTATAAGTCCAGTCCAGTAATTCTGCCTTATATGTCCAGTGGTACTGCCATATAATTCCAGTGATACTGCCGTATGTATATATATACCCTGTTGCAAAGCGGATTACTGAGACCATAACATCTATGCTGGTGTTAGACGTGCGTCCGGTATCCGCCATTGGTGCAGTGGGACTGCGGTGCCAACCTTAAATGGGCCAGGTGTTTGCGCCGCACACTTGTGTCGCTTAGCTTAGTCATACAGCTACCTCATTGCACCTCTTTTTCATCTTTGCATGATGTGCTGTTTGGGGCCTTTCTTTTATATCTGCCCTCCTGTCTGACACTGCAGTGCAACTCCTAGATGGATGTATATATAAGGCAATGATCAATCTAGGAGGGGTATTTATACAACCCCAGACAAAGGCATCCGTGCTGAAACGCGTTGGGACTTGCTATTTGACACCACATTCATCTACAGATTTCCCTCTCCGGCCGGAGAAGGGAACGCAGCAGTATTCACCCCAGATAGACAGAGCGCTCACGTGACATCGCACGTGACGCACGAACCCGGAAGCAGCAGACGGGACACATAGACGGAGGAGACCGGCAGCCGCTGGGCAACGCGCGGACCGAAGGAGACGGAGGACACCAAGGAAGAGGACTGACAGCCTGAGGTGGGGAAGCAAGAGACGCGGTCACCAGCGGCAGGCCAAGACCTCAGTGCTGCACATAGAAGGTTACTGACAGGCGGGACGCCGCACTGGTCACACACCCCAAGTACTGAATTAAGACACAGCTTCATAGGGAACATAGGCACCCACTACTCCTATGGTAAAGGTGACCCGCAGGGTACACCTGACATTTACCTGAGCTGGGGTTCATTTTGGTATACCATTAGGAAGGTATACCTTGCAAAGGGTAGTCTGCAAGACACACCTGACAGTGGTGAAAGAACGACAATAAGGAACTAGTAACATTTCAAAAGGAGGATGCTGATAGAAGGGCAGCTTACATAATGCATCTGAACACTGTATACACAAAAAAGTGAATGATAAATACCCCTCCTAGATTGATCATTGCCTTATATATACATCCATAAGAAAGCAGATTCAAACATCCATACACCTATAGATTTCACACATTCCGCAACACCTATTTTTTCCCTCCATTTCTACTAATGAGCGCGCTGACCACTCCAAATTATAAAATCGAAAAGGAGGTAGGACACCTCCAGGTCTAGCAGCACTCATTAGCACCCCTTCCCCCTGTGAGCGCAGCCTCCATCCATTTGAAACAACTCCTAGATGGGCCAATTGTTTGTCGCTGAGCTTAGTCATACATCTACCTCCATTGCACCTCTTTTTCTTCTTTGCATGATATGCTGTTTGGGGCCTAGTTTTTTTAAGTGCCATCCTGTCTGCCACTGCAGTGCCACTCCTAGATGGGCCAGGTGTTTGTGCCGCACACTTGTGTCGCTTAGCTTAGTCATACAGCAACCTTGGTGCACCTCTTTTTCATCTTTGCATCATGTGCTATTTTGCTGTTTGGGGCATGGTTTTTTAAAGTGCCATCCTGTCTAACACTGCCGTATAAGTCATGGGGTACTGCTGTATTAGTCCAGGGGTACTGCCGTAAAAGTCCACCAATTGCAGAATTTTTCAAAAATGACAGGGGCGTGGAAGAGATGCTGTCAGTGGACTGAAAAATTGCGGGCCACTTTTGACATTCAGCCACTGCATGCCACTACTAGATGGGCCAGGTGGTTGTGTCACTTAGCTTAGTCAAACAGCAAACTCCGTGCACTTCTTTTTCTTCTTTGCATCATGTGCTGTTTGGGGACTAGTTTTTTTAAGTGCCATCCTGTCTGCCACTGCAGTGCCACTCCTAGATGGGCCAGGTGGTTGTGCCGCACACTTGTGTCGCTTAGCTTAGTCATATAGAAACCTCATTGCAATTATTTTTCTTCTTTGCATGATGTGCTGTTTGGAGCCTATTTTTTAAATCTGCCATCCTGTCTGCCACTGCAGTGCCACTCCTGGATGGGCCAGGTGTTTGTGCCGCACATTTGTGTCGCTTAGCTTAGTCATACAGCCACCTCGGTGCAACCTTTTGGCCTAAAAACAATACTGTGAGGTGTTCAGAATAGACTGGAAATGAGTGGAAATGAATGTTATTGAGGTTAATAATACAGTTGGATCAAAATTACCCTCAAATTCTGTGCTTTTAGCCATTTTTATGTTTTGGTTTTTTTTTTGTTTTGTTTTTTTCAAAAATCATCCAGATCCAAAACTAAAACACGAGCAGGGAATTAGAACCAAAAGCAAAACACAAAAAGTGCCTGCCGCACATCTCTAGTAAACAGGGTACTCTGCCAGGGTGGTATTCATGTGACCGCCGGTCAGCTGACCGACAGTCACATGACCTCCTCCACGAGCCCGACGGCTCACTTTCCCGATGGTCGGCATGCCGACCAACAGGGACTATTTCCACTCGTGGGTGTCCACGACACCCATAGAGAGGGAATAGAACCGGTGGCGACTGCAGGTCGCCACCGAGCCCGCAGCGTGGCGAGCGCAGCGTGGCGAGCGCAGCGAGCCCGCAAGGGGCTTGCTGCACTCGCCCCTCCCCGCCGGGATCCCGGCGTTGGTAAGCTGACCGGCGGTCAGGAGACCGCCGGTCAGCCATACTACACCCCTCTACCAGCCTGATATGTAAAAAGGGTTCTCTGGCAGCCTAATGTTCTTAAACAGGGGGACTCTGCCAGCCTGATGTGTTAAAAGGAGATTCTGCCAGCCTGATCTGTAAACAGGGGGTCTCTGCCAGCCTGATGTGTAAAAAGGGGAGTCTGCCTGCCTGATGTGTAAAAAGGGGTCTCTGCCAGCCTGATGTGTAAAAAAGGGGACTTTGCCAGCTTGATGTGTAAAAAGGGGTCTCTGACAGCCTGATGTGTAAAAATAAGATATTAAACCTACCGGTAAATATTTTTCTCCTAGTCCGTAGAGGATGCTGGGAACTCCGTAAGGACCATGGGGTATAGACCGTCTCCGTAGGAGACATGGGCACTATAAAGAACTTTTAGTATGGGTGTGCACTGGCTCCTCCCTCTATGCCCCTCCTCCAGACCTCAGTTAGAGAAACTGTGCCCAGAGGAGAAGGACAATATGAGGAAAGGATTTTGTAAACCTAAGGGCAAGATTCATACCAGCCCACACAAATCATACCATATAACTTAGAATATACGCAACCAGTTAACAGTATGAACGAAAAAACAGTATCAGTCAAAGACCGATTCCAACTGTAACATAACCCTTATGTAAGCAACAACTATATACAAGTCTTGCAGATTTAGTCCGCACTGGGACGGGCGCCCAGCATCCTCTACGGACTAGGAGAAAAAGATTTACCGGTAGGTTTAAAATCTTATTTTCTCTTACGTCCTAGAAGATGCTGGGGACTCCGTAAGGACCATGGGGTTTATACCAAAGCTCCAAACCGGGCGGGAGAGTGCGGATGACTCTGCAGCACCGATTGAGCAAACGCGAGGTCCTCATCAGCCAGGGTATCAAACTTGTAGAATTTTGCAAAAGTGTTTGAACCCGACCAAGTAGCTGCTCGGCACAACTGTAATGCCGAGACGCCTCGGGCAGCCGCCCAGGAAGAGCCCACCTTTCTAGTGGAATGGGCCTTTACCGAATTTGGTACCGGCAATCCAGTCGTAGAATGAGCCTGCTGAATCGTGTTACAGATCCAGCGAGCAATAGTCTGTTTAGAAGCAGGCACACCAATCTTGTTGGCTGCATACAAGACAAACAGAGCCTGTTTTCCTAACCCTAGCCGTTCTGGCTACGTAAATTTTTAAGGCCCTGACTACATCCAGGGACTTGGAGTCCCCCGTAGCCACAGGCACCACAATAGGTTGGTTCATATGAAAATAAGAGACCACCTTAGGCAGAAATTGAGGACAAGTCCTCAACTCTGCTCTATCCACATGAAAAATCAAGTAGGGGCTCTTGTGAGACAAGGCCGCCAACTCTGACACCCGCCGTGCCGATGCCAAGGCTAATAACATAACCACCTTCCAGGTGAGAAATTTTAATTCCACCGTTTGAAGAGGTTCAAACCAGTGTGATTTAAGGAACTGTAACACCACGTTAAGGTCCCATGGTGGCACTGGTGGCACAAAAGGAGGCTGGATGTGCAGCACTCCCTTTACGAAAGTTTGGACTTCTGGGAGAGAAGCCAATTACTTTTGAAAAAATATAGATAGGGCCGAAATCTGTACCTTAATGGAGCCTAATTTTAGGCCCATATCCACTCCCGTCTGTAGGAAGTGGAGAAAACGGCCCAGATGGAAATCTTCCGTAGGAGCATTCTTGGTTTCACACCAAGATACATGCTTCCTCCAGATACGGTGATAATGCTTCGCCGATACTTCCTTCCTAGCCTTTATCAGAGTAGGGATAACTACATCCGGAATACCTCTCTGCTAGGATTCGGTGTTCAACCGCCATGCCGTCAAACGCAACCGCGGTAAGTCTTGGAACATGCAAGGCCCCTGCTGTAACAGGTCTTCCCTGAGAGGAAGAGGCCACGGATCTTCTGTGAGCATTTCCTGAAGATCCGAATACCAGGCCCTTCGAGGCCAATCTGGAACCACGAGTATTGCTTGTACTCTGTTTCGTCTTATGATTCTCAACACTTTTGAGACGAGAGGTAGAGGAGGGAACACATAGACTGACTGAAACACCCATGGTGTCACTAGGGCGTCTACCGCTACTGCCTGAGGGTCCCTTGACCTGGCACAATACCTCCGAAGCTTTTTGTTGAGGCGTGACGCCATCATGTCTATTTAAGGAAGTCCCCAAAGACTTGCTATCTCTGCAAAGACCTCTTGATGAAGTCCCCACTCTCCTGGATGGAGATCGTGTATGCTGAGGAAGTCTGCTTCCCAGTTGTCCACTCCCGGTATGAAGACTGCTGACAGAACACTTACGTGATTTTCTGCCCAGCGCAGAATTCTGGTGGCTTCCTGGTCACCAGAACCCAGTCTTGAATCCCAAACCTGCGACCCTCTAGAAGGTGAGCATTCTGTAGCCACCTCAGGAGAGACACCCTGGCCCTGGGGGACAGGCTTATCTTTTGATGAAGGTGTAGATGGGACCCCATTTGTCGAGAAGGTCCCACTGAAACGTCCTCTTTTTGGTTTTAGCAGGTCCCTGACCATGTTCTGGATGTCCTGGGCTTTTTCTATTGGTAGAAAAACCCTCTTCTGTTCCGTGTCCAGAATCATGCCTAGGAATGTTGAGTCGTTGGAAGCAACTGAGACTTTGGCAGATTGAGAATCCAACCGTGTTGATGTAACACTCTCAGGGAGAGTGACACGCTTTTCAGCAATTGATCCCTTGATCTCGCCTTTATCAGGAGAGCGTCCAAGTACGGGATAATTGTGACACCCTGCTTGAGCACCATTATTTCCGTCATTACCTTGGTGAAAATCCTCGGGGCCGTGGAAAGCCCAAACGGCAACGTCTGAAACTGGTAATGACAGTCCTGTACCGCGAAACGCAGGTATTCTTGATGAAGAGGAAATATGGGGACATGAAGGTAGGCATCCTTCACGTCCAGCGACACCATAAAATCCCCTGCTTCCAGACTGGATATCACAGTCCGGAGTGATTCCATCTTGAATTTGAACTTTTTCAAGTATAGGTTTAGGGATTTTAGATTCAAAATTGGTCTGACCGAACCATCCGGCTTTGGTACCACAAACAGTGTTGAATAGTACCCTTTTCCCTGTTGGCCTAGGGGAACCTTGACAATCACTTGCTGTTGACACAGCTTTTGAATTGCATCTAATACCACTCCCCTCTCCGGGGAAGAGGTTGGCAAGGCTGACTTGAGAAATCGGCGAGGGGGCACCTCTTTAAACTCCAGTTTGTAACCTTGGGATACAATTTCCAACGCCCAAGGATCCACGCCTGATAGGACCCAGACCTGGCTGTAGAGTCGAAGACGTGCCCCCAGCGGTGCGGACTCCCTCCGTGGAGCCCCAGCCTCATGCGGTGGATTTAGCAGAAGCCGGGGAGGACTTCTGCTCCTGGGAACTAGCCGAAGCAGGTGTTCTCTTACCTCTACCCTTACCTCTCGCGAGGAAAGAGGAGCCCCGACCTCTTCTGGACTTATGCGACCGAAAGGACTGCATCTGATATTGTGGGGTTTTCTTTTGCTGTGGGGGAACAAAATGCAAAAATGTAGATTTACCTGCGGTAGCTGTGGAAACCAGGTCCGCGAGACCATCCCCCAACAAAACTTCACCCTTGTAAGGTAAAACCTCCTTACGCTTTTTTGAGTTGGCATCACCCGACCACAGAGCTCGTCTTGCCGAAACAGCCATGGTGTTGGCTCAGGAACCAAGCAGGCCCACGTCTCTTTGAGCATCTCTCATATACAAGACTGCGTCCTTAATGTGACCTAAAGTCAGGACAACGGTATCCCTGTCCAGGGTATCCATGTCAGCCAACAAGATATCTGTCCATGCTGCAACAGCGCTATAGACCCATGCCGATGCTATTGCCGGTCTGAGTAAAGCCCCCGTATGTGCATAAATAGACTTTAAGGTAGTCTCCTGTCTACGATCCGCAGGATCCTTAAGGGTTGCGGTGTCTGGAGACGGTAGTGCCACCTTCTTGGACAGGCGCGTTAATGCCTTGTCCACCCTGGGTGAGGATTCCCAACGTACCCTGTCCTTTGCTGGGAAAGATACGCCATAAGGATCCTCTTGGGAATCTGCAGTTTTTTTGTCTGGAGTTTCCCAAGCTTTTTCAAATAATTCGTTCAGTTCATGAGATGGAGGAAACGTTACTTCAGGTTTCTTTCCCTTAAACATGTGTACCCTCGTGTCAGGAACAGGGGGGTCATCTGTGATATGCAAAACATCTTTTATTGCCATAATCATATAATGAATACTTTTGGTCATCTTAGGGTGCAACCTTACCTCATCATAGTCGACACTGGAGTCAGAATCCGTGTCGGTATCAGTATCTACTATTTGTGATAAGGGACGCTTTTGAGACCCTGATGGGCCCTGTGGCTCAGTCAAATCCGCGGATTGACTCCCTGCTGTTTCCTTGGACTCAGCTTTGTCCATTCTCTTATGTAATAAGGTCACATTAGCATTTAAAATATTCCACATATCATACCAATCATGAGTCGGCATTGCCGACGGAGACACCACAATCATCTGCTCCACCTCCTCCTTGGATGAGTCTTCCGCTTCAGACATGTCGACACGCGTACCGACACCCGCACACACACACAGGGATATATCTATAAGGGGACAGTTCCCCAACAAGGCCCTTTGGAGAGACAGAGAGTATGCCAGCACACACCCAGCACCAACTGACACTGGAAACAATTCCCAGATATAGCGCTTTTATATATATATATATATATATATATATATAATGTCAATCGTGTAATACACTCACTGCGCCAAAATGTGCCCCCCCCTCTTTTTCAGCCCTGTATCACCGTTGTGCAGGGGAGAGTCTGGGGAGCCAGCTTCTCTTCAGCACACTGTGGAGAAAATGGCGCTGGTTAGTGCTGTGAGACCAAGCTCCGCCCCCTCTAGTGGCGGGTTTCGGTCCCGCTCAAATTCACAATTAATGGCGGGGGATGAACATATCCACTGACTCCGCAGCCCATATGTGTAATAACATGCCAAAACAGAAGTATATATTGCTGCCCAGGGCGCCCCCCCTGCGCCCTGCACCCATCAGTGCCTGTCCGTGTGTGTAACGTGTGGGAGCAATGGCGCGCTTACCTCAGGGAAGATCTGAAGTCTTCTGCCGCCTTAGAAGTCTTCTTATACTCACCTGGCTTCTATCTTCCGGCTCTACGAGGAGGACGGCGGCGCGGCTCTGAGACGAACGGAAGGAGGAGACCTTGGTTCCGATCCCTCTGGAGCTAATGGTGTCCAGTAGCCTAAGAAGCAGAGCCTATCATTTAAGTAGGTATGCTTCTCTCTCCTCAGTCCCACGATGCAGGGAGCCTGTTGCCAGCAGTGCTCCCTGAAAATAAAAAATCTAACAAAATTCTTTTATCAGAGAAACTCAGTAGAGCTCACCCTGTAGTGCACCCATTCTCCTCTGGGCACAGAATCTAACTGAGGTCTGGAGGAGGGGCATAGAGGGAGGAGCCAGTGCACACCCATACTAAAAGTTCTTTAGAGTGCCCATGTCTCCTGCGGAGCAGGTCTATACCCCATGGTCCTTACGGAGTCCCCAGCATCCTCTAGGACGTAAGAGAAAAGGGGGTCTCTTCCAGCCTGATGTGTAAACAGGGGTTCTCTGCCAGCCTGATGTGTAAACAGGGGAAGTCTGCCAGCCTGAAGTGTAAAAAGGGTACTCTGCCAGCCTGATGTGTAAAAAGTGGTTCTCTACCAGCCTGATGTGTAAACAGGGGGACTCTGCCAGCCTGATGTGTAAAAAGGTTGTCTCCACCAGCCTGATGTGTAAAAAGGGGGTCTCTGCCAGCCTGATGTGTAAAAAGGGGGTTTCTGCCAGCCTGATGTGTAAAAAGGGGTCTCTGCCAGCCTGATGTGTAAAAAGGTGACTCTGCCAGCCTAATGTTTAAAAGGGGGACTCTACCTACCGTAATGTGTAATAGGGTCTCTACTTGGTGTAATGTGTGTAAGTGACGCTACTGTGCGGCGTAATTTGAATAATGGAGACTACTGTACAGCGTAATATGAATTTGTAGTATTTTGTAGCCATGCCCCTTCCCTATGTAGCCATGCCCCTATATTTTTGACGCACGCCTACTGTGCTCACTGGCCCTGTTTTGTATATGGGGGGGCGCCGATGTTGTTTCTTACACACAGCACTAAAATGTATAGTTACGGCACTGGCTGGCAACAATCACTAATAAAATCAAACATTTAGAAACCCCAGTCCGGAAATCCCACGTTTGCGTTTAGATACAGCAAAAATAATTTTGTGGAATTTTATAACCACCTTCTGTCGAAATGCAATTTTGAAACACAAATCACAGTATTCACTCATATGCAATTTGCATAAAAATGGAATCCAATGTGTTGCAGCTGTAAAAGATGCAAGCCACATGCATGTTACAGCGAATCCAAATTTTATTTGCAGTTTAGAAACAAACGGCAAATAAAAGTTTCTTATAATTTTTTTGCAAAGTGTATAATTATGACTAAGGGGCCTATTTATCACCATCCGCATCCAGGATGCGGATGACAGGTGATAAAATCGCCCAAACTCTCACCGCAGGGATGTATCAATAATCGCGTGCAGTGACAGAGCTTGCGGTCAAGCTCTGTCCCTGCGATGATACTCCCCAGCATCATTTGGGTATTTTTCGGACATTTCGGGCATTTCGTGCCGTTCCCGCCGCCGCCTGGTCGACCCCCCCCCCTCCATCACGACTACCCCCACCCGCCGCAGACTTCCCCCCAAGAAGATCAATATACTCATCAGTCCAGGTAGCCGGTCCGTGCTGCTTCTGCTGGGCTGCCCGGCGCCGATCCTGTGCGCTGCGGTGACCCTCGGTGCTGTAGTGTGCTGCCGCTTTGCAGCGTCACTTTACTGCACCAGGATCACATTACAGCACATGGGGGACCCGGTGCCCGGCAGCACTCACCGGAGCAGCGGACACCGGCTCCCTGGACAGGTGAGTATGGTTTTTGGGGTTTTTTTTACTTTTTTTTTTTTTACTTTTTACACTGTGATCAGCTTGTGTGTCCATCAGACACACATAGCTGATCACTCTGCCGGGTCCCCGCTCAGCTTTCTCTGCCAGGGGAAGAGAAAGCTTGGCAAATGCCACATTATCGCAGTGCTGCCCTGTGATTATACCAGCCTGAGCTAGCGAAATTATCACAGGGCACACTGCGGTATTTATTTAAAAAAAAAATTTTTAGTAAATTTGGCCACATCACATTTCCCAGTATAAGTATGGGGAATGTGATGTGGGTTACTAAAAAAAAAAGTGAATTAAAGGGTTTGGAGCAGTTTTTCATGTAGAATGTTCTTGGATTTGCTGTGGTGCGCTCCCTGGGTCAGCTAACGACAGTTTATGGTAAGATCCAATGGCAGGGTACTATGTTCATTCACCCTTGATCAGCGAGAGTAATCCATGATTTCCGGTGTGTGGAGCGCACAGTGCGTTTCACAGCTCAATTTCCGGATAATCCTTTGTATAATTGCATTATATATTTTTAATGGTGCATACTATGTATTTCTTATTACAAAAATCCATATGGCATCCGGAAATTGAGCTGTGAAACGCACTGTGCGCTCCACACACCGGAAGTCATGGATCCGTAAAGAGACCTACACCTTATGCTTCCGTTTTGTGATGAAGCGCATACTGGTAGTTGCGCTTCACACACCGGAAGACAAGGAGGTACAGAGAGAACACAGAATTAGATGTACAACATCCGGACGCGAGGTACACGTGATCGCGGCATACAGGAACCGGAAGTGTGGTGCGTTCCACGTTGTGGAACGCACGCAACTTCATTAGGTATATTAACGGTTTTTAAACATATAAATCAGCCGCAGACCATCATAAATGGATAGAAACAACCTATAATAATGTAGTGAGGATCACAGAGGGTATTTAAACAAGAATAGAAGAGCTGTAATTAATCATGGAACGTCATCCAATCAAAGCACACTGAATGGTATATAAATACCCATTACCACAGACACACCACACACCTTGAGGAAGGCTTACATATAGAGCTGAAACGCGTTGGTGATTGATTGGAGGGACCTTCCATGACCAGAGGGGAGCAAAATCAGCCGAGAATCTGCATGCTTTGACCGTTGCTGCTAATCCCGGGAGGCAACCTTCCATGCGAATTTGGGTGGGCTAGTTGACACCCCATGAAATCTGGTACGCAGGTCCGCCTAATCAGTGGTGGATTTTTTATATTATTTTTAATGATTGCTGCTATTTATATCCTTTGCGGTATACTATTTTGATTGTGGGAAGCGATACCCCATGAATTAACTTGATTTGCACTGAAATTACCGTATCTATTGCTGCTATTCCTACCCATTGTGGTTATGTGATGTAATACATGGGAAGTTATACCCCATAAATTTTTATTTGCACTGAATACTTTATTTGCACTGAATACTTTATGCTAATTTGCACACCAATTAGAATAAAATTGTACTTCACTATATGCGAACTTCTATTTTTTATTTTTTTTTGGGGGGGATACCTATGATGGTGAATTGGTGGAGTGTTCAGAGAGAAGATATATGAATTTCCCCACGTCTGTCTTACTCTCGCTGATCAAGGGTGCATGAACATAGTACCCTGCCATTGGATCTTACCATAAACTGTTGTTAGCTGACCCAGGGAGCGCACCACAGCAAATCCAAGAACATTCTAGTAACTTTAAAGGACTGAGGTGACTGTCCTGTCTGTCTGGTTGCTGCACCTTTGAAGTGAAGCGCCATCTTTGCATTTTTTCTTTTCAGTTTTTCATGTAAACTGCTTCAAATCCCCTTTAATACATTCAGGTGATACTAAAATAATGTGAAAAGGTGAGAAAACACCCTTTTTCACATTATTTTAGTAAAAATAACGTTAATAAATAGACCCCCAATACTGTATGTTTTTTCAGAGGCAACGTTTTCTGTGTCCAGTAGGCCAGAAGGAAATTTGCTTCTTGATGAAGATCAACAATATAAAATGGCAAACTGCTCTAATCAAACTGGTAACATTCTTCAGGTGCTGCGGGAGGGGGTTACTCTAGACAAGAAAAACAAAAGGATTTTTCTCACGCACTCTGAGGGCTGTTAGTAAAGAGAACTGTACACTATATAATAATAGAGCTCTTATTTACATATATTTTGCAAAAAATATGATAAGCCTCCAGGCCACTTCACGGCGGCTCTATTGCTGGAGGTCCCTAATACCAAGTATAAGTCCAGAGCGTGGACCCCACACAATCAGTTCAGGCCCAACCACTCCATGGCAGCACACCATTGAAATACTAAAGTGTTAATATGTGTTAATAAGAAAGAACCAGGAGCTATGTGTTAGAAAGTGATACAAAAAAAAGGGTGTTTGTAAAATACTCAAAAGAGTTGTATTAGTGGAAAAATAAGTGTTACACAAGTGCTAAATAAATATTATGGCGTGCTACCCCAAGGTAGCCCGGTCACACCAGACCTAGGGGGTACTACTCCCAAAACCCACACACAGCATAATAATAATTATATCCACTATGGGTCATATACAGGTTGAGTATCCCATATCCAAATATTCCGAAAATACGGAATATTCCGAAATACGGACTTTTTTTGAGTGAGAGTGAGATAGTGAAACCTTTGTTTTTTGATGACTCAATGTACACAAACTTTGTTTAATACACAAAGTTATAAAAAATATTGTATTACATGACCTACTGGCTGTTTGTATAAGGTGTATATGAAACATAAATGAATTGTGTGAATGTACACACACTTTGTTTAATGCACAAAGTTATTACTCCAGGTAAGCTAGCTCTCAATCTGGATATATTTTGTTTACCAACACAAATAACAAAGTGTTTGAGATAAAAAACATACCCATATAATTACTGCAACAATATATGAAAAAAGTACTAAGTACAGTATGTTTTGTTTTTAACACAAAAACAAATCCAAAAATGATAAAAAAAAGGCAACTTACCGGCTCAGAAAATAAGGGACCACTTCTTTGGAAGAATAAACTGAAAAATGGGTGACTTTGGCACTCCAAATATAATGGGAACAAAAAACAATAGAGACACCTACAAGAGAGAGAAATGGCCAATAAGAAATAAGATACACACTCTCACCAAACACACACCATGACACCCAGGGACAGGAAACTTACCTGCTCAGAAAATAAAGGAACACTTCTTTGGAAAATTAAACTGAAAAATGGCCTACTTTAGCACTCCAAATATAATGGGAACAAAAAACAATAGAGACACCTACATGAGAGAGAAATGGCCAATAAGAAATAAGATACACACTCTCACCAAACACACACACCATGACACCCAGGGACAGGAAACTTACCTGCTCAGAAAATAAGATTTTACTCACCGGTAAATCTATTTCTCGTAGTCCGTAGTGGATGCTGGGAACTCCGTAAGGACCATGGGGAATAGCGGCTCTGCAGGAGACTGGGCACAACTAAAGAAAGCATTAGGACTACCTGGTGTGCACTGGCTCCTCCCTCTATGACCCTCCTCCAGACCTCAGTTAGGATACTGTGCCCGGAAGAGCTGACACAATAAGGAAAGGATTTTGAATCCCGGGTAAGACTCATACCAGCCACACCAATCACACCGTATAACTCGTGATACTATACCCAGTTAACAGTATGAAATATAACTGAGCCTCTCAACAGATGGCTCAACAATAACCCTTTAGTTAAACAATAACTATATACAAGTATTGCAGACAATCCGCACTTGGGACGGGCGCCCAGCATCCACTACGGACTACGAGAAATAGATTTACCGGTGAGTAAAATCTTATTTTCTCTGACGTCCTAGTGGATGCTGGGAACTCCGTAAGGACCATGGGGATTATACCAAAGCTCCCAAACGGGCGGGAGAGTGCGGATGACTCTGCAGCACCGAATGAGCGAACTCTAGGTCCTCGTCAGCCAGGGTATCAAACTTGTAGAATTTAGCAAATGTGTTTGACCCCGACCAAGTAGCTGCTCGGCAAAGTTGTAAAGCCGAGACCCCTCGGGCAGCCGCCCAAGAAGAGCCCACTTTCCTCGTGGAATGGGCTTTTACAGATTTAGGATGCGGCAGTCCAGCCGCAGAATGTGCAAGTTGAATCGTGCTACAGATCCAGCGAGCAATAGTCTGCTTTGAAGCAGGCGCACCCAACTTGTTGGGCGCATGCAGGATAAATAGCGAGTCAGTCTTTCTGACTCCAGCTGTTCTGGAAACATAGATTTTTAGGGCCCGGACTACGTCCAGCAACTTGGTGTCCTCCAAGTCACGAGTAGCCGCAGGCACCACAATAGGCTGGTTCAAATGAAACGCTGAAACCACCTTTGGGAGAAATTGGGGACGAGTCCTCAATTCCGCCCTATCCATATGGAAAATCAGATAAGGGCTTTTACAGGACAAAGCCGCCAATTCTGACACACGCCTGGCCGAAGCCAAGGCCAACAGCATGACCACTTTCCACGTGAGATATTTTAGTTCCACGGTTTTAAGTGGTTCAAACCAATGCGACTTTAGGAAATCCAACACCACGTTGAGATCCCAAGGTGCCACTGGGGGCACAAAAGGGGGCTGAATATGCAGCACTCCCTTAACAAATGTCTGAACTTCAGGTAGTGAAGCCAGTTCTTTTTGGAAGAAAATCGATAGAGCCGAAATCTGGACCTTAATGGAACCCAATTTTAGGCCCATAGTCACCCCTGACTGTAGGAAGTGCAGAAATCGACCTAGCTGAAATTCCTCCGTTGGGGCCTTCCTGGCCTCACACCACGCAACATATTTCCGCCATATGCGGTGATAATGGTTTGCGGTCACTTCTTTCCTAGCTTTAATAAGCGTAGGGATAACTTCCTCCGGAATGCCCTTTTCCTTCAGGATCCGGCGTTCAACCGCCATGCCGTCAAACGCAGCCGCGGTAAGTCTTGGAACAGACAGGGCCCCTGCTGCAGCAGGTCCTGTCTGAGCGGCAGAGGCCATGGGTCCTCTGAGATCATTTCTTGAAGTTCTGGGTACCAAGCTCTTCTTGGCCAATCCGGAACAATGAGTATAGTTCTTACTCCTCTCCTTCTTATTAGTCTCAGTACCTTGGGTATGAGAGGCAGAGGAGGGAACACATACACCGACCGGTACACCCACGGTGTTACCAGAGCGTCCACAGCTATCGCCTGAGGGTCCCTTGACCTGGCGCAATATCTTTTTAGCTTTTTGTTGAGGCGGGATGCCATCATGTCCACCTGTGGCCTTTCCCACCGGTGTACAATCATTTGGAAGACTTCTGGATGAAGTCCCCACTCTCCCGGGTGGAGGTCGTGTCTGCTGAGAAAGTCTGCTTCCCAGTTGTCCACTCCGGGAATGAACACTGCTGACAGTGCTAACACATGATTTTCCGCCCATCGGAGAATCCCTGTGGCTTCTGCCATTGCCATCCTGCTTCTTGTGCCGCCCTGTCGGTTTACATGGGCGACCGCCGTGATGTTGTCTGACTGGATCAGCACCGGCTGGTGTTGAAGCAGGGGTCTTGCCTGACTTAGGGCATTGTAAATGGCCCTTAGTTCCAGAATATTTATGTGTAGGGAAGTCTCCTTACTTGTCCATAGTCCCTGGAAGTTTCTTCCCTGTGTGACTGCCCTCCAACCTCGAAGACTGGCATCCGTGGTCACCAGGACCCAGTCCTGTATGCCGAATCTGCGGCCCTCTAGAAGATGAGCACTCTGCAGCCACCACAACAGCGACACCCTGGTCCTTGGAGACAGGGTTATCAGCCGATGCATCTGAAGATGCGATCCGGACCACTTGTCCAACAGATCCCACTGAAAGATCCTTGCATGGAACCTTCCGAATGGAATTGCTTCGTAAGAAGCCACCATCTTTCCCAGGACTCGCGTGCAGTGGTGCACCGACACCTGTTTTGGTTTTAGGCGGTCTCTGACTAGAGATGACAACTCCTTGGCCTTCTCCTCCGGGAGAAATACTTTTTTCTGTTCTGTGTCCAGAACCATCCCCAGGAACAGTAGACGCGTTGTAGGAACCAGCTGCGACTTTGGAATATTCAGGATCCAGCCGTGCTGTTGTAGCACTTCCCGAGCTAGTGCTACACCGATTAACAACTGTTCCCTGGACCTCGCCTTTATAAGGAGATCGTCCAAGTACGGGATAATTAAAACTCCCTTTCTCCGAAGGAGTATCATCATTTCGGCCATTACCTTGGTAAGTACCCTCGGTGCCGTGGACAGACCAAACGGCAACGTCTAGAATTGGTAATGACAGTCCTGTACCACAAATCTGAGGTACTCCTGGTGAGGAGGGTAAATGGGGACATGCAGGTAAGCATCCTTGATGTCCAGTGATACCATGGAATCCCCCTCGTCCAGGCTTGAAATAACCGCCCTGAGCGATTCCATCTTGAACTTGAACCTTCTTATATAAGTGTTCAAGGATTTTAAATTTAAAATGGGTCTCACCGAACCGTCCGGTTTCGGTACCACAAACATTGTGGAATAGTAACCCCGTCCTTGTTGAAGGAGGGGTACCTTGATTACCACCTGCTGAGAATACAGCTTGTGAATCGCCTCCAGTACTGCGTACCTGTCCGGGGGAGCTGTCGGCAAGGCAGATTTGAGGAAACGGCGAGTGGGAGACGTCTCGAATTCCAGCTTGTACCCCTGAGATACTACTTGTAGAATCCAGGGATCCACCCGTGAGCGAGCCCACTGGTCGCTGAAGTTCTTGAGATGGGCCCCCACCGTACCTGGCTCCGCCTGTGGAGCCCCAGCGTCATGCGGTGGACTTAGAGGAAGCGGGGGAGGACTTTTGTTCCTGGGAACTGGCTGTATGTTGCAGCTTTTTCCCTCTACCTCTGCCTCTGGGCAGAAAGGACGCGCCTCTAACCCGCTTGCTTTCTGGGGCCGAAAGGACTGTACCTGATAATACGGTGCTTTCTTTGGATGTGAGGAAACATGGGGTAAAAATGCTGACTTCCCAGCTGTCGCTGTGGAAACGAGGTCCGAGAGACCATCCCCAAACAACTCCTCACCCTTGTAAGGCAATACTTCCATGTGCCTTTTAGAATCTGCATCTCCTGTCCACTACCGAGTCCACAATCCTCTCCTGGCAGAAATGGACATTGCGTTTATTTTAGATGCCAGCCGGCAAATATCCCTCTGTGCATCTCTCATGTACAAGACAGCGTCTTTAATATGCTCTACGGTTAGCAATATAGTGTCCCTGTCTAGGGTATCAATGTTTTCCGACAGGGAATCTGACCACGCAGCTGCAGCACTGCACATCCATGCTGAAGCAATAGCCGGTCTCAGTATAATACCTGAGTGTGTATATACAGACTTCAGGATAGCCTCCTGCTTTCTATCTGCAGGTTCCTTTAGGGCGGCCGTGTCCGGAGACGGTAGTGCCACCTTTTTTGACAGACGTGTGAGCGCTTTATCCACCCTAGGGGATGTCTCCCAACGTGACCTGTCCTCTGGCGGGAAAGGGTACGCCATTAGTAACTTTTTAGAAATTACCAGTTTCTTATCGGGGGAAGCCCACGCTTCTTCACACACTTCATTTAATTCATCAGATGGGGGAAAAACCACTGGTAGTTTTTTCTCCCCAAACATAATACCCTTTTTTGTGGTACCTGGGGTAATATCAGAAATATGCAACACATTTTTAATTGACGTAATCATGTAACGGGTGGCTCTATTGGAATGTACACTAGTCTCGTCATCGTCGACACTGGAGTCAGTATCCGTGTCGACATCTGTGTCTGCCATCTGAGGTAGCGGGCGTTTTAGAGCCCCCGATGGCTTTAGAAATGTCTGGGCAGGCACAGGCTGAGAAGCCGGCTGTCCCACATCTGCTATGTCGTCAAACCTTTTATGTAAGGAATCGACACTGTCGCGTAATTCCTTCCACATAACCATCCACTCAGGTGTCGACCCCGCAGGGGGTGACATCACATTTATCGGCACCTGCTCCGCCTCCACATAAGCCTCATCAAACATGTCGACACAGCCGTACCGACACACCGCACACACACAGGGAATGCTCTGACTGAGGACAGGACCCCACAAAGCCCTTTGGGGAGACAGAGAGAGAGTATGCCAGCACACACCAACAGCGCTATATAACACAGGGATTAACACTATAACTGAGTGATTTTTCCCAATAGCTGCTTGTATACACAATATTGCGCCTAAATTTAGTGACCCCCCTCTCTTTTTTACCCTATGTAGTCTGGAAACTGCAGGGGAGAGCCTGGGAGCGATCCTTCCAGCGGAGCTGTGAGGGAAAATGGCGCCAGTGTGCTGAGGGAGATAGCCCCGCCCCTTTTTCGGCGGACTTCTCCCGCTTTTTTCTATGTATATCTGGCAGGGGTATTTTACACATATATAGTCTCTATGACTATATTATGTGTTATTTGCCAGCCAAGGTACTCAATATTGCAACCCAGGGCGCCCCCCCCCCCCCCCCCCCAGCGCCCTGCACCCATCAGTGACCGGAGTGTGAGGTGTGCATGGGAAGCAATGGCGCACAGCTGCAGTGCTGTGCGCTACCTTGATGAAAACCGAAGTCTTCTGCCGCCGATTTCCAGGACCCTCTTCTTGCTTCTGGCTCTGTAAGGGGGACGGCGGCGCGGCTCCGAGACCGGACGACCGAGGCTGGGCCTGTGTTCGATCCCTCTGGAGCTAATGGTGTCCAGTAGCCTAGAAGCCCAAGCTAGCTGCAAGCAGGTAGGTTCGCTTCTCTCCCCTTAGTCCCTCGTAGCAGTGAGTCTGTTGCCAGCAGATCTCACTGAAAATAAAAAACCTAAAATAAACTTTCTTTTTCTAAGAGCTCAGGAGAGCCCCTAGAGTGCTTCCAGCTCAGCCGGGCACAAAATTCTGAGGTCTGGAGGAGGGTCATAGAGGGAGGAGCCAGTGCACACCAGGTAGTCCTAAAGCTTTCTTTAGTTGTGCCCAGTCTCCTGCGGAGCCGCTATTCCCCATGGTCCTTACGGAGTTCCCAGCATCCACTAGGACGTCAGAGAAAATAAAGGAACACTTCTTTGGAAAATTAAACTGAAAAATGGCCTACTTTGGCACTCCAAATATAATGGGAACAAAAAACAATAGAGACACCTACAAGAGAGAGAAATGGCCAATAAGAAATGATACACACTCTCACCAAACACACACCATGATACCCAGGGACAGGCAACTTACCTGCTCAGAAAATAAAGGAACACTTCTTTGGAAAATTAAACAAAAAATGGTCTAATTTGGCACTCCAAATATAATGGGAATAAAAAAAAAATAGACACCTACAAGAGAGAGAAATTGCCAATAAGAAATTTAAAAACCACTCTCAGCACTAGAACGGCCACATTGGAAATCACAGGTAACGTAACTATTAGATACTACATGTAAAAAAATAAAAAATAAACAACATTAAACACCAAACAATAAAAACTCATTTTAAACCACTACAAAGGACCATTGCACACCCATACATACTTGGTTTGGTAATATACTAATTTTTTTGAAAATACAAAATAAAATATGTTTTAAATACGCCATCCGCAACACAACAGTAACAAATTTGCAAGCTAACAAACGCACATTTTTATGCTATATACTGAAATAAAAACGTACTCTGAAATGTGATAGGCAACACGTCCACCTTGCTTGTGTCTTGATTCACCACTTATCATCATACACCCACTCACACAGGCTGCAGTCAAGGGTTTTAAATAGCCAGGACAACAATTACTGAAAGTATTTGCATAATTGACACCTGTGCGAATACCTGCACTGGAAATCACACGCAGCTATAAATCGCTAGACACCTGTGCAAACACACATGCCACCAGCAACATGGCTACTCGTGAGCAGATGGCAGCAGAGATGGACCAGGTGCAGCAGCAGATGTCCGCTTTGACACATAGGTGCCTAGCACTGCGGAGGCACATGCTGGAAGCTGCCAGTGCAGATGATGAAAGTGCAGGACCCAGTACTGTTCAAACTCCATCTTCTGATACACAGGAGTTAGGAGGGAATCCCCTGCCAGACACAGATACTGGGGAAACTGAGGGAGATTCAGGCCTACCATCTCAAACACAAAGTACACAAGCAGCTAGTGAAGAGGAAGATGGTGAGGAGGGACAGGACGATAGCTCACAGGCTACATCCCAAAAAAAAAAAGACAGCCCGCCTTCACTAAGAGGGAGTTACGTGTTTTGGTCACACAGGCCATGGAAAAAATTAGAGGCAGCAAAAACATGGGTGCTGCATCCAAAGATCGAATCTGGAGGGACATCACTGGCACATCACAGGAAGTTAGAAGACGGTAAGTGTATATTGACACACCATTTTCTGAGCCAAGTATTATTAAAAACTTAGCTAGATGTGATGCTGCCTATAGCAACCAAATACATAACATGTGTACTATCAATTAAAGCAGGTATTCATAACTTTTATGTCCCTTGCCCCTAATTCTAATCACATATGTAGTTGGGCCGACTTCAAATCCCGCCTGAAGGGCAAGAGGTGTGCGGAGTGGAATGCCTCGAGGGCAACAGGGGGAGGTCCAGCTGCCACTGTGGAATACACAGATCTTGAGATGGCGATGGACTGTGTGAGCTACGACGAGGAGGTTGGGGTGTCTCATATGGACACGGACCTGCCTGAAATACTGAATCCACATGACTTGCCAGGTAAGTTTACACACATATTCCTAAAAAACTAATTTAGTGGTTCAAAAAGTCTCATGTTGGTTTTTTCTTCACTTTTTCCACTCATTCTTCTATTTGCTTTTAACATAACACAGCACAGGTGGGTGAGCAGGTAGAGTCACAGGAGGGTTATGTGGCTGAGGCTGAGGTGGGGGGACCTAGTGTCTCTGCCACTGTGGGACCACAGATTCTATCCGTCCAGATTCCAACTGGCCCCCCCACCCAACCCTCTGCTATCCCGGACATCAAGTCTCAAATTGCCAGGTATGGTATCAGGCAGGGCCAAGAGCAACTCGCCTCCTCCTTCCAACAAATTGCCAATTCCATTCTGCAAGAGCTCCAGAACATCGCTGTCTGCCTTGCCCACAGTGGCAGAGAGCCAGCCACATCTGCTCCCTCCCCTCCTTCTGCCCAGGAAGAACATCCCACTGGGCTGGGCCCTCGAAGGTCACTTCGCAGACCGAGCCGGGAAGAACAACATCAGGCGGGGAAAAAGAAGAGAAAGTGATGTCTCTCCAGATGGCCAGCACCCATGTTTGACATGTTGCCTCAATGTTTTTTATTTTTGCTTGTGTGACCAGAATGTACAACTCCCTCAAAGTGAAAGGGTATTTTTGTGTTTTTTTTAAATTGTAGCCTGTGAGTTATTTTCGTCTACACCTGAGCCATCTTCCTCTTCCTAGCGTGCTGTGTATGTTTGTTTGTGTATTGGTTCCAGAATCGACCTTAGTTCCCCTAAAAGTTTCGTCTGGCTGGGGGTTCACAACATATACTTAGTAAATATTAAACATCATATTTTGTCAGAAGATGGGGTTATCATAGTACTGGGTTCTGCTATGTCAAATTTGGCTCTGGCATCTGCTTGTTGCTATGTCCATCTTTGTATGTGATGCTCATTTGTAGCCATATTGTGTTGCTGCTTTACTTTATTTTTTTAAGTAAAAAAAATATAAAAAAACCTTTTTTGTGTGTTTTATTAAAGGTTATGCACTCTGGAAAACTGTGCCCTGTAAACTATTACATGGCATATTGACATTTGTGGAACAAGGGAACAATCAGAATATTCATACAAACATTGAATATTATAATTTAAAACATGTATGCCTTGCACAACACTTAAGTGGCCATATAAAAAAAACACATAAAAACTTTGGAACTTGGGTTACTAGGGGCAACATGGCATAGTATTAGATATGGACACATATTCCCACACAAAAAAAAAATGGTATTAAGTAACATTAAGTGTAGGCTGCATTATGTTGCTCATGTTATTTGGTATGTACAAAGGAATATGTCTATGTCGAGAACATTTAGCTGATGTAGTTTATAAGTTGGTTTATTCACACTTGATTAAACTTAAAAGTATTAAGCAAATAATTAAAACATGCAGATAACATCAAAGTATTTAACCAAATAAATAAAATACAGTGCATTATTTGTGAGTGTGTCAGATTTATACGTGGTAAAAATAAAAATGTTATGTGGGCATACAATTGCTGTTTGTAGTCTTTTGTAACTGCAGTGTTTGGCAAGTAATTGGTCAACATGTGAATTCATTGGCCAATTAATTGCTAATTAGGGCAGACACACTTCGCAAGTGCTGAGTAGCTGCAGACATACTCCTCGGCTGCGACAAGATAGCGAACATTTGTTGTGTAATTTTTACCATCGCCAACGCATTTCTGCACAAACACGCCTACTGCCAGTTGCCTACTCCCACACTAGCCACCCACTTTCACGCCCATTTGATAAGATAGCGAAGCCGAGCCTCTGCCACGCCTCCGTCACTCCCTGTTTTCGGTGATGTGGTACGAGCTGATTTTCAGTTAGTAATTTTGCACAAGCGTCGTATCGCTCCCTTTGCGCACGCGCATTTCTGCTTTCGCGCATGCGCAGTTTGCGATTTTTTTTGCCATTTGCGATGCGATGAACTGCTGTGAACAACTCGGAATGAGGGCCCAAGTACGGACTTTTGCACGACAAGGCTCCCAATTCTGAGACATGCCTAGCAGAAGCCAGGGCCAGTAACATCACCGTTTTCAATGTGAGGTACTTATCTTCTAACGTCGTCAGAGGTTCAAACCAGGAGGACTGTAGAAAGCGTAACACCAGATCCCAAGGTGCCGTAGGTGGCACAAATGGAGGTTGTATGTGAAGCATCCCTTGCAAGAAGGTCTGAACGTCCGGCAAGAGAGCCAACTTCTTCTGGAAGAACATGGAAAGAGCTGAAATCTGGACCTTAATGGATCCCAGACGTAAGCCTTTATCCACTCCAGCCTGCAGGAAACAGGAACCTTCCCAAGTGGAATTCTGCAGAGGGATATGTGCATTACTCGCACCAACAGATATATCTCCGCCAGATATGATGATAGTATTTTGACATCACAGGTTTTCTGGCTTGCACCATAGTGGCAATGACCTTTTTGGTGAGCTAGGATGTTCTGCTCAACTTTTATGCTGTCAAACAAAGCCGCCGTAAGTCCAGGTAGACGAACGGTCCTTGTTAAAGAAGATCCCTTCTTAGAAGTAGAGGCCAAGGGTCCTCTACGGACATGTCCAGAAGAGCCGCGTACCACGCTCTTCTGGGCCAACCCGGGGCAATCAAGATTGCTCTCACTCTTTGATGCCTGATCCACTTGAGCACCCTTGGGATCAGCGGAATCGGAGGAAACAGGTAGACCAGCTGGTAAAGCCAAGGCGATGTCAGCGCATCGCCTGTGGGTCCCTTGTATGTGAGCAATAGCAGCAAAGCTTCTTGTTGAGGCGAGAGGCCATCAAGTCACTCTGTAGGTATCCCCACCTTTCGATGATCTGTTGAAACACCTGAGGGTGTAGTCCCCACTCTCCCAGGTGGAGGTCGTGGCGACTCAGGAAGTCCACTTCCCAGTTGTCCACTCCCGGAATGAAGATTACAGACAGAGCTCTTACATTTCTTTCTGCCCAGAGGAGTATTCTTGACACTTCTCACATGCAGGCCCTGCTTTTTGTCCCTCCTTGTTGATTGTCTGCACCAGGATCGCCTGATTCCAGAGTAGAGGGGATGCCTGAATCAGAACATTGTAGATAGCCCGAAGTTCCAGAATGTTGATCGGTAGTAGGGCCTCTGGGGCAGACCACCTGCCCTGGAACTGCACCCCCTGCACTCCCCATGCTCTCAAACTCGCATCTGTCGTAAGGAGGAACCAAGCCTGAATCCCAAAGTGTCGACCTACCAGTAGGTTGGAAGACTGTAGCCACCACAGGGGAGAAATCCTGGCCTTGGGTGACAGCCGCATCATCCAGTGCATCTGCAGATGTGAACCGGACCACTTGTTCAGGATGTTCAATTGGAAAGGTCTGGCATGAAACCTCCCGAATTGTATCGCCTCGTACGAGGCCACCATCTTTCCTAACAGTTTTATGCAAAGATGAATGTATACATGAGCAGGTCGGAGAACAATGCGAACCATTTCTTGAAGTGATTTCACATTGTCCTCTGGAAGGAACACTTTCTGTGCTACAGTATCCAGTAGCATCCCCAGAAACAGGAGCCGCTGAGACGGTTCCAGGTGGGACATCTGCAGATTGAGGATCCACCCGTGGCGAGACAGAAGTTGGATAGTGTGATCTATATGGAGCAGTAGAAGCTCCCTGGAACTCTATTTTATCGGGAGATCATCCAGGTAGTTGACCGCCTGGACCCTGAGCTGAAACATCATCTCCGCCATCACCTTCGTAAACACCCTTGAAGCTGTAGACAGGTCGAAGAGTAAAGCCTGAAACTGGTAGTGATCGTCTAGTATGGCGAACCGCAAATAAGAAAAAAATAGGTGAAGGCGCACAAATGTATAGTAACCGACTGCTGTTTTGATGCAAATTGGTAATTTATTTCTAATGAAATTTAAAATCTTTAAAAAACACAATAAAACAAAGGTAATTACCATAAGACCAACAAACATTCATAGGGTTAATACCACATATATTAGAATTCGCTCCACACAGACTGATGCTTTGGTTAGTAAATGGCTCCTTTTGAAGATGGCTTAATGCATGCACCCATCTAAATTAGACCGAATATGCATAAATCTCCTTCAGCTGATATACTCAAAGTCCATGCACATGTGTGAACAAAATATGATTAGTTTTAGTCCCAAGCATTAACTGTTAGTCGTGCAGAAAATAGATCACAAGGGAACCTTGATTGCATGCACTGATGATTAATGAGAGTTACAGAATAATTCTCTTTCAGCTGATGAGTTAAATTTTATGTGCACATAAGAATACAGTATATCTCCAGACCGGCTGAATACTGATTAGTGTGATGGTCACAAGAGTTAATATGAACACGTGCCACTTAGGAAGTAGGTGCTAGCTGTTGTGATGGTGTGGTTTATACTTCACCCATTAGTAATCTCAGGAGCGCTCCCGTGTTGCGTGAAACCCGTGTGTCCTCCTTTTGGTTCCTCCTGCCTGGTCCCCACTCACCGGGGGTACTGATGTCGATTGCAGTGGATGGAGGGCTTTGTAGCTGTGTCCACGGGTTAGTATAACCGCGGCGGCTGTGGAAGAGTGGAGACGCTTGTGTATGTCGCGTGCCGCGACTTCCGGTTTCGGGCTTCCTTTTTTTTGCGTTCCACTTGCGTTTCTCCGCCCACAAAGATGGCGGTTTCATCAGAGGATGATCAGATGCAATTATGTGCAGGTATATGTACATACTAGCATATATACATACACATGTACATATAAATACTATAACTCAGAGAAAAATCATATCCTCTCAAATTTCTATTTATTTTCCATATATATATATATAATATTATTACAACTACATATTTGCAGACTTTTTATATATGGATATATGCATAACACAGTCTCATCAAAATTACAATAAATAAATAATAAGATCAGACAAATACAAATATTTAAAAATCGGACAGGTCTGATTATATAGAGAAATAATTATATAGAAAAAAAAGGGGGGAGGACAAACATCCAATTATCCTAAAGGAGGAGACAGAGGTCATATGTAGAAATAAATATTCAAACTTAATATTTAATATTTATTATTCTACATTCAATATTCCGGAGGAAGGGACAGGGGAAAACGGACAGATAGATATCGTCCCTTTAATTTTCCTTTTTCATGTAGAGACAATAAGAATATATTTATTACTTAATTGTTATGAATACTCATTATTTTTATTTTTATATTTATGTTTATTATTTAATTATTCTATTCAGATACTTGATGTTATTTGTATTTTTTATAAAAAAAAAAAACGTATATACTAAATATTCAATTAAGAAGAGGTATCATAATTCCTATATATTATTTAATTCAATATTTTCATTAAGCCCTAGAGGTTCCAGTGTCTTTAGTCGGAATATCCAATAGGCTTCCCTTCTGCATAGCAGATTAAACCTATCACCCCCTCTTTCCGTCATTCTGACTTGTTCAATCACACATATGTTGATATTCTTTAACTCTCCTAGTTGACAATAATTAGTATGTCTGGATACACTATGTAACAAGCTTTTCTTCAAGATGTTACGTCTATGTTCCAGAAAACGTATTTTAATTTTTCTAATAGTGCGACCGACATATTGTCGACCGCATAAACAGGTAAGTAAATATACAACATAGGAAGACTCACAATTAGTGAAACTTTCTATAGGGTATACCTCTCCCGTGATGTAGGACTTAATGCTGGTTACTTTCCTAGAGCTAACAAAATTGCAGGTAAGACATTTATTTTTAGCACATTTAAAGAAGCCCTTTGGTTTTTCTAATCTCCAATCATTAATGCCCATACTCCTGTCTGTCATGATATTCTCTTGTTTGGGTTTCCTCTTCCCAAACATACTAGGGGCTAATTTTGATTGTAAAGTATCCGACTTCCTATAAAACACTTTAAAATTAGTGTTAGACCCTACATTTAAAAGGGTATCTACTTTCAATATGGTTGCATTCTGATTTATAATTCTCCTTATATCTGCAGCATGAGTATTATACTGTGTCACAAAAACTAATGTACCCCTATTTAAATCTTCTTCTTCTTCCTCCCCCTCGTCTATATTTTTAATTCTAATCATATTTTTATTTATATTTATGTTTTTAATATCATTACTATATTTATTTTTATTTTTTATAAGTAATGCACATCTATCTTTCTTATTAGTATCCTCTAACGCATTCTTCAGGATATGAGAGGGGTAACCTTGGTCCTCAAAAGCTTCATAAACCAGTTTAACCTGTTCTTGATAAGTATCTTGTCTATAACAGTTTCTTTTAATCCTATAAAATAGGCTTTTGGGGACATTATCCCGCCAAGCACGCAAATGACTACTGTCATATCTCAGAAAGTTATTTGTATCTACCGGCTTGAAAAAGGTTTTAGTTTCTATATTATCATCCGCCCTGGACAGGAGCGCAATATCCAAAAATGTAATAAAGTGAGGGTGTGTCGAATGTGTAAATTTTAGACCAAAATCATTACGATTAAGGTGATTAACAAATAAAGTGATAGAAGTTAAGTCCCCATCCCAAATGAAAAATAAATCATCAATGTACCGCTTATAGAGGACCAGGTTCGCCCCAAAGTCAGCACCCCAAATGAGCGCATCCTCAAGTGCACCCATATAAAGATTAGCATAACTCGGGGCGAACCTGGTCCCCATAGCGGTACCCCGTGTCTGTAAATAAAATTGTTTGTTAAATGTGAAATAATTATGCTCCAATATGTATTTTATTGATGCCACTTTAAACATCCTCAGCTTTTCTTCTAAGGATGGGTCTTTCTCTAACACCTGAGTAATCACCTCCAATCCCTTCTCATGGGGTATATTGGAGTAAAGCGATTCTACATCGCATGTGAGGAAATATGTTTTTTTCCAACTTATTTCTTTAATAATGTTTAAAAATTATATTGTGTCTCTAGTATAAGATTCTAATTTAGTGACATACTTTTGTAAATGTGCATCAACAAAATGTGAAAAATTAGAAGTGATAGACCCAATACCAGAAATAATAGGGCGACCCGGGGGTGAAATAAGTGTTTTGTGAATTTTAGGTAAATGATAATAAATGGGAGTGATAGGATAAGGAGTGTAAATAAACTGCCAAGTATCCCTGGAAATTGCGCCCCTGTCTCCTACATCACGGGAGAGGTATACCCTATAGAAAGTTTCACTAATTGTGAGTCTTCCTATGTTGTATATTTACTTACCTGTGGATGCGGCCGACAATATGTCGGTCGCACTATTAGAAAAATTAAAATACGTTTTCTGGAACATAGACGTAACATCTTGAAGAAAAGCTTGTTACATAGTGTATCAAGACATACTAATTATTGTCAACTAGGAGAGTTAAAGAATATCAACATATGTGTGATTGAACAAGTCAGAATGACAGAAAGAGGGAGTGATAGGTTTAATCTGCTATGCAGAAGGGAAGCCTATTGGATATTCCGACTAAAGACACTGGAACCTCTAGGGCTTAATGAAAATATTGAATTAAATAATATATAGGAATTATGATACCTCTTCTTAATTGAATATTTAGTATAAACGGGTTTTTGTTTTTTTTAAATAAAAAATACAAATAACATTAAGTAATTGAATAGAATAATTAAATAATAAACATATAAATATAAATCTAAAAATAAAAATAATGAGTATTCATAATGATTAAGTAATAAATATATTCTTATTGTCTCTACATGAAAAAGGAAAATTAAAGGGATGATATCTATCTGTCCGCTTTCCCCTGTCCCTTCCTCCGGAATATTGAATGTAGAATAATAAATATTAAATATTAAGTTTGAATATTTATTTCTACATATGACCTCTGTCTCCTCCTTTAGGATAATTGGATAATGTTTGTCCTCCCCCCTTTTTTTTCTATATAATTATTTCTCTATATAATCAGACCTGTCCGATTTTTAAATAATAAGATTTTACTCACCGGTAAATCTATTTCTCGTAGTCCGTAGTGGATGCTGGGGACTCCGTAAGGACCATGGGGATTAGCGGCTCCGCAGGAGACTGGGCACAACTAAAGAAAGCTTTAGGACTTCCTGGTGTGCACTGGCTCCTCCCACTAAGACCCTCCTCCAGACCTCAGTTAGGATACTGTGCCCGGAAGAGCTGACACAATAAGGAAGGATTTTGAATCCTGGGTAAGACTCATACCAGCCACACCAATCACACCGTATAACTCGTGATACTATACCCAGTTAACAGTATGATAACAACTGAGCCTCTCAACAGATGGCTCAACAATAACCCTTTAGTTAGGCAATAACTATATACAAGTATTGCAGACAATCCGCACTTGGGATGGGCGCCCAGCATCCACTACGGACTACGAGAAATAGATTTACCGGTGAGTAAAATCTTATTTTCTCTAACGTCCTAAGTGGATGCTGGGGACTCCGTAAGGACCATGGGGATTATACCAAAGCTCCCAAACGGGCGGGAGAGTGCGGATGACTCTGCAGCACCGAATGAGCAAACTCTAGGTCCTCCTCAGCCAGGGTATCAAACTTGCTCTTGCAAGAGTGTTTGAACCCGACCAAGTAACAGCTCGGCAAATTTGTAAAGCCGAGACCCCTCGGGCAGCCGCCCAAGAAGAGCCCACTTTCCTCGTGAAATGGGCTTTCACAGATTTAGGGTGCGGCAGTCCAGCCGCAGAATGTGCAAGTTGAATTGTGCTACAGATCCACCGAGCAATAGTCTGCTTAGAAGCAGGAGCACCCAGCTTGTTGGGTGCATACAGGATAAATAGCGAGTCAGTTTTCCTGACTCCAGCTGTCCTGGAAACATATACTTTTCAGGGCCCTGACTACGTCCAGTAACTTGGAATCCTCCAAGTCCCAAGTAGCCGCAGGCACCACAATAGGTTGGTTCACATGAAAAACTGCTACCACCTCAGGAAGGAATTGGGAACGAGTCCTCAATTCCGCCTTATCCATATAAAATACAGATAAGAGCTTTTGACAAAGCCGCCAATTCTGATACACGCCTGGCCGACGCCAAGGCCCACAGCATGACCACTTTCCACGTGAGGTATTGTAGCTCCACGGATTTAAGTGGCTCAACTCAATGCGACTTCAGGAAATCCAACACTACGTTGAGATCCCACGGTGCCACTGGAGGCACAAACGGGGGCTGACTATGCAGCACTCCCTTAACAAAAGTCTGAACTTCAGGCAGTGAAGCCAGTTCTATTTTGGAAGAAAATCGATAGAGCCGAAATCTGGACCTTAATGGAACCCAATTTTAGGCCCATAGTCACCTTTGACTGTAGGAAGTACAGAAATCGACCCAGCTGAAATTCCTCCTTTGGAGCCTTACTGGCCTCACAGCACGCAACATATTTCCGCCATATGCGGTGATAATGGTTTGCGTTCACTTCTTTCCTAGCTTTAAATAGCATAGGGATAACTTCCTCCGGAATGCCTTTTTCCTTCAGGATCCGGCGTTCAACCGCCATGCCGTCAAACGCAGCCGCGGTAAGTCTTGGAACAGACAGGGCCCCTGCTGCAGCAGGTCCTGTCTGAGCGGCAGAGGCCATGGGTCCTCTGAGATCATTTCTTGGAGTTCTGGTTACCAAGCTCTTCTTGGCCACCCGGAACAATGAGTATAGTTCTTACTCCTCTCCTTCTTATTATTCTCATTACCCTGGGTATGAGAGGCAGAGAAGGGAACACATACACCGACTGGTACACTCACGGTGTTACCAGAGCGTCCACAGCTATCGCCTGAGGGTCCCTTGACCTGGCGCAATATCTTTGTAGCTTTTTGTTGAGGCGGGACGCCATCCTGTCCACCTGTGGCCTTTCCCCACGGTGTACAATCATTTGGAAGACTTCTGGATGAAGTCCCCACTCTCCCGGGTGGAGGTCGTGTCTGCTGAGAAAGTCTGCTTCTCAGATGTCCACTCCGGGAATGAACACTGCTGACAGTGCTAACACATGATTTTCCGCCCATCAGAGAATCCTTGTGGCTTCTGCCATCGCCATCCTGCTTCTTGTGCCGCCCTGTCGGTTTACATGAGCGACCGCCGTGATGTTGTCTGACTGGATCAGCACCGGCCGGTGTTGAAGCAGGGGTCTAGCCTGACTTAGGGCATTGTAAATGGCCCATAGTTCCGGAACATTTATGTGTAGGGAAGTCTCCTGACTTTTCCATAGGCCTTGGAAGTTTCTTCCCTGTGTGACTGCCCCCCAGCCTTGAAGGCTGGCATCCGTGGTCACCAGGACCCAGTCCTGTATGCCGAATCTGCGGCCCCCTAGAAGATGAGCACTCTGCAGTCACCACCACAGCGACACCCTGGCCCTTGGAGACAGGGTTATCCGCCTATGCATCTGAGGATGCGACCCGGACCACTTGTCCAACAGATCCCACTGGAAGATCCTTGCATGGGACTTGGCGAATGGAAATTCTTCGTAAGAAGCTACCATCTTTCCCAAGGCTCGCGTGCATTGAAGCACCGATACCTGTATTTGTATTAGGAGGTCTCCGTCTAGAGACGCCAACTAATTGGACTTCTCCTCCGGGAGAAACCCTTTTTATCCTGTTCTGTGTCCAGAACCATACCCAGGAACAGTAGACGCGTCGTAGGAACCAGCTGCGACTTTGGAATATTCAGACTCCAGCCGTGCTGTTGTAGCACTTCCCGAGATAGTGCTACTCCGACGAACAACTGCTCCCTGGACCTCGCCTTTATAAGGAGATCGTCCAAGTACGGGATAAGTACTTCGGCCATTACCTTGGTAAATACCCTCGGTGCCGGGGACAGACCAACGGCAACGTCTGGAATTGGTAATGACAATCCTGTACCACAATTTTGAGGTACACCTGGTGAAGAGGGTAAATAGGGACATGCAGGTAAGTATCCTTGATGTCCAGTGATACCCTGAAATTTTCCAGGCTTGCAATAATCGCCCTGAGCGATTCCATTTTGAACTTGAACCTTCGTATATAAGTGTTCAAGGATTTCAATTTTAGAATGGGTCCCACCGAACCGTCTGGTTTCGGTACCACAACATTTTGGAATAGTAACCCCGGCCTTGTTGAAGGAGGGGTACCTTGATTTCACCTGCTGGAAGTACAGCTTGTGAATTGCCGCCAGTACTACCTTTCTCCGAGGGCAGCAGGCAAGGCTGATGTGAGGCAACGGCAAGGGGGAGTCGTCTCGAACTCCAGCCTGTATCCCTGTGATACTACTTGCAGAACCTAGGGATCCACCTGTGGGCAAGCCCACTGGTCCCTGCAGTTCCCGAGACGCGCCCCCACCGCACCTGTCTCCACCTGTGGAGCCCCAGCGTCATGCGGTGGACCAAGAGGAAGCGAGGGAAGATATTTGATCCTGGGAACTGGCTGACTGGTGCAGCTTTTTCCTTCTTCCCTTGTCTCTGTGCAGAAAGGAAGCGCCTTTGACCCGCTTGCTTTTCTGAAGCCGAAAGGACTGTACCTGAAAATACGGTGCTTTCTTACGCTTTTGTGAGGAAACCTGAGGTAAAAAAATTTCTTCCCAGCTGTTGCTGTGGATACGAGGTCCCAGAGACCATCCCCAAACAATTCCTCACCCTTATAAGGCAGAATCTCCATGTGCCTTTTAAATGCAGCATCACCTGTCCACTGCCGGGTTTCTAATACCCTCCTGGCAGAATGGACATTGCATTAATTCTGGATGCCAGCCGGCAAATATCCCTCTGTGCATCCTTTATATATAAGACAACGTCTTAAATATGCTCAATGTTAGCAAAATATTATCCCTGTCTTAGCGTATTAATATTATCTGACAGGGTATCAGACCACGCTGCAGCAGCACTATTTATGCTGAGGCAATTGCAGGTTTCAGTATATAACCTGAGTGTGTAAATAAAGACTTCAGGATCGCCTCCTGCTTTTTATCAGCAGGTTCCTTTAAGGTGGCCGTATCCTAAGACGGCAGTGCCACCTTTTGACAAACGTGTGAGCGCCTTATCCACCCTAAGGGACATCTCCCAACGTGACCTATCCTCTGGCGGGAAAGGGTACGCCATCAGTAACTTTTTAGAAATTACCAGTTTCTTATCGGGGGAAACCACGCTTCTTTACCCACTTCATTCATTCATCTGATGGGGGAACAAAACACTGGCTGCTTTTTCTCCCCAAAAATAAAACCCCTTTTATGTGGTACTTGGGTTCATGTCAGAAAATGCGTAACACATTTTTCATTGCCGAGATCATGTAACGGATGTTCCTAGTGGATTGTGTATATGTCTCAACCTCGTCGACACTGGAGTCAGACTCCGTGTCGACATCTGTGTCTGCCATCTGAGGTAACGGGCGTTTTTTTTTTTTTTTTTTGAGCCCCTGATGGCCTTTGAGACGCCTGGGCAGGCACGGGCTGAGAAGCCGGTTGTCCCACAGCTGTTACGTCATCCAGGCTTTTATGTAAGGAGTTGACACTGTCGGTTAATACCTTCCACCTATCCATCCACTCTGGTGTCGGCCCCACAGGGGGCGACATCCCATTTATCGGCCTCTGCTCCGCCTCCACGTAACCTTCCTCATCCAACATGTCGACACAGCCGTACCGACACACCGCACACACACAGGGAATGCTCTGACTGAGGACAGGACCCCACAAAGTCCTTTGGGGAGACAGAGAGAGAGTATGCCAGCACACACCAGAGCGCTATATAATGCAGGGATTAACACTATAACTGAGTGATTTTTCCCCCAATAGCTGCTTGTATACATATATTGCGCCTAAATTTAGTGCCCCCCCTCTCTTTTTAACCCTTTGAGCCTGAAAACTACAGGGGAGAGCCTGGGGAGCTGTCTTCCAGCTGCACTGTGAAGAGAAAATGGCGCCAGTGTGCTGAGGGAGAAGCCCCGCCCCTTTTCCAACTGACTTTCTCTCGCTTTTTCTGGAATACTGGCAGGGGTAATTTTACATCTATATAGCCTCTAGGACTATATATGATGTAGATTTGCCAGCCAAGGTGTCATATATTGCCCTCAGGGCGCCCCCCCCAGCGCCCTGCACCCATCAATGACCGGAGTGTGAGGTGTACATGAGGAGCAATGGCGCACAGCTGCAGTGCTGTGCGCTACCTTGGTGAAGACCGAAGTCTTCTGCCGCCGATTTTCCTGACTCTTCATGCTTCTGGCTCTGTAAGGGGGACGGCGGCGCGGCTCCGGGAACGAACACCAAGGTCGGGTCCTGCGGTTGATCCCTCTGGAGCTAATGGTGTCCAGTAGCCTAAGAAGCCCAAACTACCACCTGTTAGGTAGGTTCGCTTCTTCTCCCCTTAGTCCCTCGCTGCAGTGAGTCTGTTGCCAGCAGATCTCACTGTAAAATAAAAAACCTAAATATACTTTCTTTCTAGGAGCTCAGGAGAGCCCCTAGTGTGCATCCAGCTCAGCCGGGCACAAGAATCTAACTGAGGTCTGGAGGAGGGTCTTAGTGGGAGGAGCCAGTGCACACCAGGTAGTCCTAAAGCTTTCTTTAGTTGTGCCCAGTCTCCTGCGGAGCCGCTAATCCCCATGGTCCTTACGGAGTCCCCAGCATCCACTTAGGACGTTAGAGAAATTTGTATTTGTCTGATCTTATTATTTATTTATTGTAATTTTGATGAGACTGTGTTATGCATATATCCATATATAAAAAGTCTGCCAAGCAAATATGTAGTTGTAATAATATTATATATATATATATATATATATGGAAAATAAATTGAAATTTGAGAGGATATGATTTTTCTCGGAGTTATATTATTTATATGTACATGTGTATGTATATATGCTAGTATGTACATATACCTGCACATATTTGCATCTGATCATTTAGTATCTAATGATGTTGGAGTATAAAATATATATTCCTTTTAATATTCCCTTTTTTCTGTGAATTGAATAGTAGACAGGCACCTCAATAATTTAATATAAGTATTATGTACTGTATAAATGTTAACAGGGACATATTGATGAGCTAATGATCCACTTATTAACTATATGATGTGGTTAGAAAACAACACTGATAGAACTGAATAGGAATGTATCCCAACTAGGGAGATCAAGAGTTAATACTAATTATCCAATTGGGAGCCCTTGGAGGGGATAAAAGGAGACCATGGTGATGAGCCTATCATCCTCTGATGTAACCGCCATCTTTGTGGGCGGAGAAACGCGTCAGGTGACTCATCTTTGGTGAACCGCAAGTGGAACGCAAAAAAACGGAAGCCCGAAACCAGAAGTCGCGGCACGCGACATACACAAGCGTCTCCACTCTTCCACAGCCGCCGCGGTTATACTAACCCGTGGACACAGCTACAAAGCCCTCCATCCCCTGCAATCGACATCAGGACCCCGGTGAGTGGGGACCAGGCAGGAGGAACCAAAAGGAGGACACACGGGTTTCACGCAACATGGGAGCGCTCCTGAGATTACTAATGGGTGAAGTATAAACCACACCATCACAACAGCTAGCACCTACTTCCTAAGTGGCACGTGTTCATATTAACTCTTGTGACCATCACACTAATCAGTATTCAGCCGGTCTGGAGATATACTGTATTCTTATGTGCACATAAAATTTAACTCATCAGCTGAAAGAGAATTATTCTGTAACTCTCATTAATCATCAGTGCATGCAATCAAGGTTCCCTTGTGATCTATTTTCTGCACGACTAACAGTTAATGCTTGGGACTAAAACTAATCATATTTTGTTCACACATGTGCATGGACTTTGAGTATATCAGCTGAAGGAGATTTATGCATATTCGGTCTAATTTAGATGGGTGCATGCATTAAGCCATCTTCAAAAGGAGCCATTTACTAACCAAAGCATCAGTCTGTGTGGAGTGAATTCTAATATATGTGGTATTAACCCTATGAATGTTTGTTGGTCTTATGGTAATTACCTTTGTTTTATTGTGTTTTTTAAAGATTTTAAATTTCATTAGAAATAAATTACCAATTTGCATCAAAACAGCAGTCGGTTACTATACATTTGTGCGCCTTCACCTATTTTTTTCTTGTCTGCATTAGTATACTGGGTGGATTTCCAGGTCCACTTTGGGAAGGCAGCCGATTATCGATTGTCCTCTCTTCTTAATAGAAATTAGTACATATCAATCTAGCGCCAGACACATTGGTTTTTGTTGTCTCTTGAACCGCAGATAAGCCTGATGAGGAGGCCAAATTGGGATATGGAGGTAAGCGTTAATGATATGCAGGGACACAAGGAATTCCTGTGGCTTCAGGCCTGCGATCACCGCTCTCAAAGATTCCATCTTGAATTTGAAAACCTTCAGGTAAGGATTCAAGGACTTCAGATTCAGAATGGGTCTCACCGACCCGTCTGGTTTTGGTACCACGAACATACTGGAGTAGTAACCTTCTCCTTGTTGTTGTAGGGGTACTTGAACAATGACCTGGGACTGGACCAACTTGTTGATGGCCAGTAGTAGCGTACCTAGCATATTTTCCAAAGCTAGTACGCCTGAATTGAAAAAATCGTTGGGGAGGAGCACCGTCGAACTCCAGCTTGTAACCCTGAGAGATAAGGTCCCTTACCCAAGCATCTTGGCAGGAACCGTCCCAGATGTGACTGTAATGACGTAACCGAGCTCCCACCACGAGATCCCCTCGGGGTGGGTGGGCACCGTCATGCTGAAGTCATTGCGGAAGCCAAACTTGTGCTTTGATCCTGAGATCCTGCAACAGCTGGTTTCTTAGGCTTACCTCTGATGCCTTTAGCAGCGTTGGAGTCCCCCCTGGCCCTAGATCAAAATCTAGAGGACCGAAAGGACTGAGTAGATGGTCCCGGGTAGGTACGTCTAGCAGGCGGAGCTCCTGAAAGGAGAAACGTGGATTTCCCAGCAGTAGCTTTGGAGATCCATGCGTCCATTCACCTGTGAAGGGAAAAGATCCACACTATGTTTGGAGTCTGCGTAAGCAATCCACTGACGTACCCATATGGCTCTGCGCGCGGACACAGCCATAGCAGAGGTCCTAGCACTAATATTGCCAATCTCTTTAAGGGAGTCACAGAGGACTCTTGCTGTGTCCTGAATGTGTTTTAGAAAAGTTACAGTAGTAACTAAGGTCATATCACCCAAAAGACCTTCCTGAATCTGAGTAGCCCAGGAATGAATTGCATGCGTCATCCAGCAACCTGCAATGACCGGTCTTTGAGCTACACCTGCAGCAGTGTAGATAGATTTAGTGTGGCCTCAATTTTCCTATCTGCCGGGTCCTTTACCGTAGAAGAGTCCGGAGCAGGAAGTACCACCTTTTTAGAAAGGCGAGAGACTGAGACATCCACTGCTGGAGATTCCTCCCAGAATTTTCTGCCTTCAGTGGCAAAGGGGAATGTATGCAGAAACCGTTTAGACACCTGATATTTTTAATCTGGATTTTTCCAGGCTATTTTAAATAAGTCCAATTCCTTGCAATCAGGAAATGTGACTGTCAGTTTGTCTTGTGGGAGGAAAAATGACTGCTGAGTATTAGCATCCTCCAGGGGGAGCTTTAACACATCCCAAATAGGCAATATGAGGGGTTCAATACCCTGGATAGGAATGGAATCCCCACTTATGGGGTCCACATCATCCCCATCATCCTGTTTATAATTATCAGTATCTAATAGGAGTGCAGGTAGAGCACGTTTTTTTGTGCCCCTGTAGCAGAAAGGGGGGAATGTTTAGCAGTTAGACTTGCCACTGCTTGTTGGAGTTCTTGAGTCTTTTTGGCATTTGCAGTGAGTTGAGATGACATAGCCCCCAACAAGGAGGGCTCTGGACTCTCCCCCACATTGTTATCAGAAATCAGAGATGACTGACTACACTGCTCACATTATATTAAGCCAGATGCACTAGGAGAGAATCTAGCTTTACAAACACTGCATAACTTCTGTTTTACCATACTGAATAAGAAAAACAAGTACAATACACATACAACACAGCCTGAAATACAACACAAGCCTGTTCTATTGCATGTGAGAGGAGACACAGGAGCGCACCCAACGCAGCACAGCCCCAGTGAGGTTGTCAGCGTTTTATATGTAAACAACAGTGAGACTGTATTATGAAAAATCCCTCAGAGGGATGTTACTTGTGCACTCTATAGTGGCTCTCCCCCTCTACACCCAGTACCAGTGATCCAGGAACCGTTATGGAGGAGCTGTTGAGGCTGCTGCTGCTATGCAGAGGAAGGCGCCACAATGGCTGAGCCCGCTCTCATGCAGCTCCGCCCCCCGCCACGGCGACGGACCTACTGTTTTATATTTATACTGGCCATGTTTCACTATGTTTGTAGCCTCACATAAATGCTTGGTACAATGCATTTTAGCCAGTCTCACGCAGGGGTTACAGCTCACCAGAGCTTCAGCCGCACAGTGATCCGGAGGACCCCCCTAGTGGGATCCCCGGCATGTACCCACTAAATAAACAGCCCCTCAGGATGGTGGTCCTGCAGTGGGGAAGTGGCTCTGCACCTCAAGAGGCCGGTGACCGCCCCCCCCCCCCACACACACACACACACAAACACACACACTAACTCCCACGGTGCAGGCATGCTGTCTGTCGAACAGCATACCGAAATAAATAAAACCTTAAAAGAAATTGAAGAAAAACTCTGGAGTGTGCAACCTTTCCTGAGGGCACTTTTTTCTAAATTGATATATACACTATATACAAAAAAATATAAATCTATACAAATATATATCTCTAAAAATATAATCAAACATATTGGGAGAATACTATACATACTGGGAAAATTCACACACACGTAAACAGGAATGGACCATATATAAACATTCAAGTAAAACATAAGAGCATAACGTACAGATAATAGCCATAACAGAGTAAGGAAAAACCAATAGCAACGCATGTGCTCTCAAATCAAAACAGAATACAAAACCATAAAAATAAAACAGAATATAAAACGTTCAACCAGGTCAAAGCTATTGCAGCGAAGGTGACCCAAAACATCCCAGAAGATTGGGCCGGTATGTTAAGTGAGACTCCAAGGAGATCAACTGGTCAGGGACAGTGACACCAAAGTTCTCCAGGACAGAAAAACAGTACTATGGCTCACCAGACCCATCCCCCATCTTCTGCATATTTTAACATGAAACGGACAGCCACAGATAATTCAGCTATCCGAGCCATCACTCTGTTATAAGGGTGGAAAATGGCTTGGAGAAGCTGTTCCATAGCATGGTCAGAAGGAACAGCCAATATAGGAGAACAGAAAAGTTGCATAGGGAAGCCCTGAACAGGAGACTGGGGTGACCAAATCAACAAAGCAGGTGATAGCAAAAATCCATAAGATAACTGGAACAGGAGACTGAAGGTATAGTCAGGAGCTATACAGGGTCACACTGAACTGAAGACGGAAATATAGAGCCAGCGAGACAGACGAACGAGTGAACAGTTCAAGCAAAAGACAACCAGGCTGCAGCAGGTAAGTATCAGGAGCAGGACTCTACAGAATAGCTCTGAAACGGAGACTGGGATGACTAGATCAACAGAGAAGGAAATAATGACAGCTTAACGCCAGCAGACCTCAGAGAGATTAGGGTGTCCAGTATCACAGAAGTGAGAAAGCGGAACAGCAATCACCAGGGCCCCACAGACACATTGGGCCTAATTCAGACCTGATCGCTAGGCTGCGTTTTCGTACACCTTGCGATCAGGTCTGAACTGCACATGCGTATGCACCGCAATGCGCAGGCCGTCGGTCCGCAGCGTCGGGGATCAGCGGGCAGTGACGGGATGTGCAAGAAAAGAGGCCGTTCGTGGGTGGCAACTGACCGTTTTCAGGGAGTGGCCGGAAAAACCCAGGAGGGACCAGGCGTTTGTAGGGAGTGTTTCTGACGTCATCAACGGCCCCGATCATCGCACTGGAAGAGTAAGTCCTGGGCTGTGCAGAGACTGCACAAACTTCTGTTTGTGCAGCTCTCCTGCACAGCAATTTCCCCCTCCCCCTGTAGGCGGCTACTACCTGATCGCAGGGATGCAAAAAACGCACCCTAGCGATCATGTCTGAAATACCCACATTATACGGCATTCAAAATGGAAACAGATAGAAGACCCCAGCAGCAGAGAAGCGACCAGCAGGCAGGAGCAGGTCAGCAGAACAGAACCCCAATTCAAGCGCAGCCATGGGACAGCAGCAGTCACCATAGAGGAACCCGCAATCAGGAGCCGCCAGGCGGTAGAGGATATCCCTCAAGCCAGCAGCTCAGCGGAGCAAAGATACCCGGCACAGCACACGGAATCGCTCTGGAGCAGAGCTCAGGATCCAAGAAGGCTGCAGCTTGCAGGAGAATCGTGCAGCGACACGGCACCACGGGGGATCAAGAGCAACACTGGCACAGGCAACTGCAGGACCCAGGGGGAGACTGTCCACCTTCAGGGGGGACCAAACACCCAGAGAGACCTTCGCGGTCACAGGAGGCAGTGACGGACTGAGTCCTAAAGGGCTCACAGGGGAATGCAATGACAAGGGCCTTCTGAAAGGGTGTGACCAGCACATAAACATAGTAAACATACCTATACATAGTGTACATATACATACTTACAGTACACATGGAGCCACGCTAATCGTGGCTCTGTCTGTGCCTAGGCGTGCCTATCGCTAGAGCGTCTCCGTCCGCGCATCCATGACAGAGACTCACCCCATTCACCAGAATGGAAGAGCGTCTCCATCCAGGGTGAGCGCGCTTCTGTGATGGAGACGCGCCCCATTCACTAGAATGGGAGAGTGTCTCTGTGCACTCCGGCGGGGCTAGGCGGACAGATCACCTAGTCATGCCGGGAGTGCAGGCCTGCGATGGAGCCGCCTCAGATGAGCGCGGCTCCATCTGTATATGTGCACAGACTCAGTATACATACATACATATACAGCAGGCGTAGGCAATGTCCAAGACTCCAGAGGCTATGGAACTGAACATCCCAGTATGCCGTGCTACAATTACAGCTTGCTCTAATAGCAAAACTGTGGCAAGGCATGTTGAGATGTGACATGACATCGCAACTGAAATGCTGAACGTAACTTACATATACATAGTATACATAACAATACATAGTATACACATACATAGTATACATAAACATATACACTGTATACATTGTGTGAATGTACACACACTTTGTTTAATGCACAAAGTTATTAAAAATATTGGCTAAAATGACCTTCAGGCTGTGTGTATAAGGTGTATATGAAACATAAATGCATTCTGTGCTTAGACTTAGGTCCCATCGCCATGATATCTCATTATGGTATGCAATTATTCCAAAATACGGAAAAATCTGATATCCAAAATACTTCTGGTCCCAAGCATTTTGGATAAGGGATACTAAACCTGTACATGTATATACACACACACACACACACACACACACACACACACACACACACACACACATAAGGCCAGACAGCCCAGTGCAAGTGGGGTGATTGGCAGTACAGAGACTGATTCCACCATCCACAGCCATCAGCCGGCTCAGTCAACGGCCCGATGACTGCCCGGCAAGCAGCTGCACTGTGCAGCCTGCTATAATAAACCACCCCGGAGACCTCAACTAGGCATCGCCCTCCAGCGGCAGAGGACGTGGCTATGAATTTCATGGGCCCACCAGGGATTACCCTAAATACCCATACACAGCCCAGTCCAAGCCTGAGCAGAAGAGCCCGGAAAGATGGCGACCAGCAGTCTGGAGCTGGAGGAGACCCTTTGGTCAGTACAGAGTGGCAGGTAGACACACGCTTGTACAAAAAAAAAAATATGGATGAGTCTTTTGGTGGCCACAGGATAGGTAAACAGAGTTATCGGGCTGGAAAGCAGTAAGACTTACGTCTTACTCCATGCCCATCCAGGCCACACCCCAATAGGACACAGTTTATCAAGGTCACCATCGAGGCCAGTTTTGATAAATCGTGCCTTAGAAAAGCTACCCCCACAGTGTTGTATAAATATGTCCTTGCAGGTGTCCTAACACACAAGTGCTCAAACACAAACTGTGTTGCATTTTGGCAGGGTGATTTCGCACTAAGGGGCCTCCTTAAATTTCTACAAAGGTGGGTGAAAATGAACATTTTCACCTACTAGAAAACATACATATTAAATATCCATGTACACCAGAAACATATTACCACGCCTCTACAGGTCTAGAAGTAAAGTCTAGCCTGAGCGCTATCGGTAATTAATAATAATATTAATTACCTGTCTTGGGTCAACTATTCCTGCGGTTCTATCTTCAGAGTATGCTTTGTAGTAAAGATGACCGCGCAGAAGCCCAGAGATGAAGGATGGCGGCTGATGACCTCACAATTCAATCGTGGAGATGGTCCACCTGAAAAAAAAAATTAGAGGCGCGATAATATGTTCCTGATATACATGCATATTTATTATTGTTTCTTTACATAGTACCACAAATAAGTGCAGTGCTGTATATAGAACACATGTCATCCATATCAGTCCCTGCCCCGCAGGAGCTTACAGTCTATATAAATCTAAAATAATATATAAAATATATAATAAAATAGAAAAATAAAATATACACTATATACAAAAAAATATAAATCTATACAAATATATATCTCTAAAAATATAATCAAAAATATTGGGAGAAAACTATACATACTGGGAAAATTCACACATACGTAAACAGGAATGGACCGTATATAAACATTCAAGTAAAATATAAGAGCATAACGTACAGATAATAGCCATACCAGAGTAAGGAAAAACCAATAGCAACGCATGCGCACTCAAATCAAAACAGAATACAAAACCATAAAAATAAAACAGAACATAAAACGTTCAACCAGGTCAAAGCTATTGCAGCGAAGGTGACCCAAAACATCCCAGAAGATTGGGCCGGTATGTTAAGTGAGAGTCCAAGGAGATCAACTGGTCAGGGACAGTGATACCAAAGTCCTCCAGGACAGAAAAACAGTACTATGGCTCACCAGACCCATCCCCCATCTTCTGCATATTTTAACATGAAACGGACAGCCACAGATAATTCAGCTATCCGAGCCATCGGTCTGTTATAAGAGTGGAAAATGGCTTGGAGACCAAGCGTTCCATAGCATGGTCAGAAGGAACAGCCAATGTAGGAGAACAGAAAAGTTGCATAGGGTAGCCCTGAACAGGAGACTGGGGTGACCAAATCAACAAAGCAGGTGATAGCAAAAATCCATAGGATAACTGGAACAGGAGACTGAAGGTATAGTCAGGAGCTACACAGGGTCACACTGAACTGAAGACGGAAATATAGAGCCAGCGAGACAGACGAACGAGTGAACAGTTCAAGCAAAAGACAACCAGGCTGCAGCAGGTAAGTATCAAGAGCAGGACTCTACAGAATAGCACTGAAACGGAGACTGGGATGACTAGATCAACAGAGAAGGAAATAATGACAGCTTAACGCCAGCAGACCTCAGAGAGATCAGGGTGTCCAGTATTACAGAAGTGAGAAAGCGGAACAGCAGTCACCAGGGCCCCACAGACACATTGGGCCTAATTTAGACCTGATCGCTAGGCTGCGTTTTTGTACACCTTGCGATTAGGTCTGAACTGCACATGCGTATGCACCACAATGCGCAGGCCGTCGGTCCGCAGCGACGGGGATCAGCGGGCAGTGACGGGATGTGCAAGAAAAGAGGCCGTTTGTGGGTGGCAACTGACTGTTTTCAGGGAGTGGCCGGAAAAACCCAGGAGGGACCAGGCGTTTGTAGGGAGTGTTTCTGACGTCAGCAACGGCCCCGATCATCGCACTGGAAGAGTAAGTCCTGGGCTGTGCAGAGACTGCACAAACTTCTGTTTGTGCAGCTCTCCTGCACAGCAATTTTTCCCCTCCCCCTGTAGGCGGCCACTACCTAATCGCAGGGATGCAAAAAACGCACCCTAGCGATCAGGTCTGAAATACCCACATTATACGGCATTCAAAATGGAAACAGACAGAAGACCCCAGCAGCAGAGAAGCGACCAGCAGGCAGGAGCAGGTCAGTAGAACAGAACCCCAATTCAAGCGCAGCCATGGGACAGCAGCAGTCACCATAGAGGAACCCGCAATCAGGAGCCGCCAGGCGGTAGAGGATATCCCTCAAGCCAGCAGCTCAGCGGAGCAAAGATACCCGGCACAGCACACGGAATCGCTCTGGAGCAGAGCTCAGGATCCAAGAAGGCTGCGGCTTGCAGGAGAATCGTGCAGCGACACAGCACCACGGGTGATCAAGAGCAACACTGGCAGAGGCAACTGCAGGACCCAGGGGGAGACTGTCTACCTTCAGGGGGGACCAAACACCCAGAGAGACCTTCGCGGTCAGAGGAGGTAGTGTCGGACTGAGTCCTAAAGGGCTCACAGGGGAATGCAATGACAAGGGCCTTCTGAAAGGGTGTGACCAGCACATAAACATAGTAAACATACCTATACATAGTGTACATATACATACTTACAGTACACATGGAGCCACGCTAATCGTGGCTCTGTCTGTGCCTAGGCGTGCCTATCGCTAGAGCGTCTCCGTCCGCGCATCCATGACAGAGACTCACCCCATTCACCAGAATGGAAGAGCGTCTCCATCCAGGGTGAGCGCGCTTCTGTGATGGAGACGCGCCCCATTCACTAGAATGGGAGAGTGTCTCTGTGCACTCCGGCGGGGCTAGACGGACAGATCACCTAGTCATGCCGGGAGTGCAGGCCTGCGATGGAGCCGCCTCAGATGAGCGCGGCTCCATCTGTATATGTGCACAGACTCAGTATATATACATACATATACAGCAGGCGTAGGCAATGTCCAAGACTCCAGATGCTATGGAACTGAACATCCCAGTTTGCCGTGCTACAATTACAGCTTGCTCTAATAGCAAAACTGTGGCAAGGCATGTTGAGATGTGACATGACATCGCAACTGAAATGCTGAACGTAACTTACATATACATAGTATACATAACAATACATAGTATACACATACATAGTATACATAAACATATACACTGTATACATAGTATACATATATATAAATAGTACACACACATATATATATATACAGGTTGAGTATGCCATATCCAAATATTCCGAAATACGGAATATTCCGAAATACAGACTTTTTTGAGTGACAGTGAGATAGTGAAACCTTTGTTTTCTGATGGCTTAATGTACACAAACTTTGTTTAATACACAAAGTTATTAAAAATATTGTATTAAATGACCTTCAGGCTGTGTGTATAAGGTGTATATGAAACATAAATGAATTGTGTGAATGTACACACACTTTGTTTAATGCACAAAGTTATTAAAAATATTGGCTAAAATGACCTTCAGGCTGTGTGTATAAGTTGTATATGAAACATAAATGCATTCTGTGCTTAGACTTAGGTCCCATCGCCATGATATCTCATTATGGTATGCAATTATTCCAAAATACGGAAAAATCTGATATCCAAAATACTTCTGGTCCCAAGCATTTTGGATAAGGGATACTCAACCTGTACATGTATATACACACACACACACACACACACACACACACACACACACATAAGGCCGGACAGCCCAGTGCAAGTGGGGTGATTGGCAGTACAGAGACTGATTCCACCATCCACAGCCATCAGCCGGCTCAGTCAACGGCCCGATGACTGCCCGGCAAGCAGCTGCACTGTGCAGCCTGCTATAATAAACCACCCCGGAGACCTCAACTAGGCATCGCCCTCCAGCGGCAGAGGACGTGGCTATGAATTTCATGGGCCCACCAGGGATTACCCTAAATACCCATACACAGCCCAGTCCAAGCCTGAGCAGAAGAGTCCGGAAAGATGGCGACCAGCAGTCTGGAGCTGGAGGAGACCCTTTGGTCAGTACAGAGTGGCAGGTAGACACACGCTTGTACAAAAAAAAAAATATGGATGAGTCTTTTGGTGGCCACAGGATAGGTAAACAGAGTTATCGGGCTGGAAAGCAGTAAGACTTACGTCTTACTCCATGCCCATCCAGGCCACACCCCAATAGGACACAGTTTATCAAGGTCACCATCAAGGCCAGTTTTGATCGTGCCTTAGAAAAGCTACCCCCACAGTGTTGTATAAATATGTCCTTGCAGGTGTCCTAACACACAAGTGCTCAAACACAAACTGTGTTGCATTATGGCAGGGTGATTTCGCACTAAGGGGCCTCCTTAAATTTCTACAAAGGTGGGTGAAAATGAAAATTTTCACCTACTAGAAAACTTACATATTAAATATCCATGTACACCAGAAACATATTACCACGCCTCTACAGGTCTAGAAGTGAAGTCTAGCCTGAGCGCTATCGGTAATTAATAATAATATTAATTACCTGTCTTGGGTCGACTATTCCTGCGGTTCTATCTTCAGAGTATGCTTTGTAGTAAAGATGACCGCGCAGAAGCCCAGAGATGAAGGATGGCGGCTGATGACCTCACAATTCAATCGTGGAGATGGTCCACCTGAAAAAAAAAATTAGAGGCGCGATAATATGTTCCTGATATACATGCATATTTATTATTGTTTCTTTATATAGTACCACAAATAAGTGCAGTGCTGTATATAGAACACATGTCATCCATATCAGTCCCTGCCCCGCAGGAGCTTACAGTCTATATAAATCTAAAATAATATATAAAATATATAATAAAATAGAAAAATAAAATATACACTATATACAAAAAAATATAAATCTATACAAATATATATCTCTAAAAATATAATCAAAAATATTGGGAGAAAACTATACATACTGGGAAAATTCACACATACGTAAACAGGAATGGACCGTATATAAACATTCAAGTAAAATATAAGAGCATAACGTACAGATAATAGCCATACCAGAGTAAGGAAAAACCAATAGCAACGCATGCGCACTCAAATCAAAACAGAATACAAAACCATAAAAATAAAACGTTCAACCAGGTGAAAGCTATTGCAGCGAAGGTGACCCAAAACATCCCAGAAGATTGGGCCGGTATGTTAAGTGAGAGTCCAAGGAGATCAACTGGTCAGGGACAGTGATACCAAAGTCCTCCAGGACAGAAAAACAGTACTATGGCTCACCAGACCCATCCCCCATCTTCTGCATATTTTAACATGAAACGGACAGCCACAGATAATTCAGCTATCCGAGCCATCGGTCTGTTATAAGAGTGGAAAATGGCTTGGAGACCAAGCGTTCCATAGCATGGTCAGAAGGAACAGCCAATGTAGGAGAACAGAAAAGTTGCACAGGGTAGCCCTGAACAGGAGACTGGGGTGACCAAATCAACAAAGCAGGTGATAGCAAAAATCCATAGGATAACTGGAACAGGAGACTGAAGGTATAGTCAGGAGCTACACAGGATCACACTGAACTGAAGACAGAAATATAGAGCCAGCGAGACAGACGAACGAGTGAACAGTTCAAGCAAAAGACAAACAGGCTGCAGCAGGTAAGTATCAGGAGCAGTACTCTACAGAATAGCACTGAAACGGAGACTGGGATGACTAGATCAACAGAGAAGGAAATAATGACAGCTTAACGCCAGCAGACCTCAGAGAGATTAGGGTGTCCAGTATCACAGAAGTGAGAAAGCGGAACAGCAGTCACCAGGGCCCCACAGACACATTGGGCCTAATTCAGACCTGATCGCTAGGCTGCGTTTTTGTACACCTTGCGATCAGGTCTGAACTGCACATGCGTATGCACCGCAATGCGCAGGCCGTCGGTCCGCAGCGACGGGGATCAGCGGGCAGTGACGGGATGTGCAAGAAAAGAGGCCGTTTGTGGGTGGCAACTGACCGTTTTCAGGGAGTGGCCGGAAAAACCCAGGAGGGACCAGACGTTTGTAGGGAGTGATATGTGAAATTTAACCAGAAGATGTGCGCTAATCGGGACAAATAATGATTAAAAGTTGTTACTTCCCTTATGTAACCTCTTTCGTAGCTTTTAACATGAAATTCCGATGTCACGGATCCATATGTGGAAAGAAAATTAAAATATATGGTGTAGTATGTTCACAATAAAACGAAATTTATTAATAAAAAAATGCTGGAATACAATTGCTGCAAGCAAAGGTGGTAGGTGGAAAATTACCAAAGCAAAAAGGTAAATGCACAATAATACAATGTCCCTAACTTCTGGTATCAAAACTTCCAAAGGTTAAAATCAAGTGAAGGTGGAGGTTTACCAGATCCAGATGAAGTGATTGCGTTCAAGATGTTACCCAGGGGGAGATATCGGCTCCGGAACCAAATTCTCCAGCAATCCTCAATCCGTCTGGCAAATGCTTCCTCCTTCAATGGTTAGTCTGTCATACAGTGCCGACGCGTTTCGGGATCTCTCCCTTCATCAAGGCTGCATGACAGACTGTTAGAAAATTGTGCTATTTAAGCTCTCATGGGCAGCACTTCCGGGTCAGGGGGTCACACAGAAACAAAACTAAAATACATCCTAAAATCTATTGATCCTATCATATGATAAAGTAGTCAGCATAAGGTATATCTCCTGTTTGAAAAATGTATAATAGACTAGTTTTTTGAACAAAAACTAAAACTGAAAAGCAGCATAATCGAGTAGTCACCGGATGTGGTCATAATTTCACTTCCGGTCCGGCGGTTTTGAATTCAATCCAAAGTCTTGAAAGTCAATAAAAGGTACTTAATAAGTCCTTTATAGTGTTCCTGTCTGACTTCATTGGTGGCAATAGTGGCTAGATGCGGTGTATTTCGTGTTGGAACACCTCCTTATGCGTCCGTCCGGTACTTCCGGTATCTGGAACGCATATTGAACCGCAAGCCGGCTTCCGATGACGTATTTCCTGTCAATGACCCGCAAACACAGGAAATACGGAACTGTTCTCTGCCTTTCATTCCTATGGTAAACAGAACGTGATTTGCTTAATAGACGTTAAAACAATACGTTCTACATCAGCCTAAACTACTTTAGTAGAATTAATAGTAAAATTAACAGGTTTGCATCGTGTTTAATAAATATGAAAGAAATATTTTCTGTGCAATTAGAAAGGCATCCCATGCACGTTAAAAGATCATGTGACTCATGCATGTGGCTGATAGCAGGTGAAACAAATGATATACAGCCTGAGACAGGTGATAAAATATTAAAAACATATGTAAATAGTGAATAGGGAATAGAAGGATGGGACGGAGATCAGAGAAACCATTTTAATTCAAAGTCTGCGTTAAGGCCATTAGGGATAAGGCTTTTTAATCTGAATATCCATTTCATTTCTGATTTTGCTAGACGAGATGTTTCATCTCTATGTTTCCAAGTGTTTTTAATATTTTCAATTGCCAAAAACTGTAGGATATGTTTAGTGGAGGAGTTGTGTTTTTCTTTAAAGTGACTGGATAAGGGGTGTGTCATCACTCCCTTTTTGATGTTCCTTATGTGCTCACCCAGACGGGTTTTTAGCGCCCGACTGGTTTTTCCCACGTATGTCATATGACAACTACACTCTATCAGATATATTACATTCGTAGTGTGGCAGGTCATGAAGTTATGAAGTTTATAGGTAGTCCCGTTTGCGTTGAATTCTTCGTATTTTGATTTATCAGTTTGTACTTCACGACAGGCCTGGCATGTGCCGCACCTATAGAAGCCTTTACTTCGAATCGGATGATGGTCTTGCGATGTTAGTGCACTTTTGGTAAGTTTATTTTTTAAGTTCGGTGCTTTTCGATAAATGAATTTGGGCCTTGCTGGTAGAGTGTCTTTTAAGAGAGGACAAACCTCAAATTGTGGTTTCGTTATATAGACGACATCATATTTTTTTGGGAAGGCCCACAGGAGGATTTGAATTCTTTCTGTCAATCACTTAACAACAATGATTTCAATCTGACCCTCACTTGCACAACAAGCCAAAAAGAACTCAACTTTCTGGACCTCAACATATATATCGAGGAAGGGAAACTAGAGACAAAGTGTTACAAGAAACCGACTGATGCTAACAACTATATTGATGTATCAAGCGAACACCATATGAACTGGCTAAACAGTGTGCCAAAAAGCCAATTCCTCAGGTTAAGAAGAAATTGCAGCAGGAAGAATGTATGTGAAGAACAAATAGACCAAATGAAAATAGGTTTTGAAGAAAAGGGCTACGACAAAGTCCGACTGGGCAAATTTAAAGAAGAAGTGTTGAACAAAGATAGGGAGGAACTTCTGAAAGTAAAAGAACTTGGAAAACCAGAAGAGAACACAAATAAATTGGCCTTTATCACACAATTCACCCAACAGCATAAAAAGATCGAATCAATAATAAAAAAACATTGGCATCTTCTACAGAGGGACCCTCTCTTAAAAGACACTCTACCAGCAAGGCCCAAATTCATTTATCGAAAAGCACCGAACTTAAAAAATAAACTTACCAAAAGTGCACTAACATCACAAGACCATCATCCGATTCGAAGTAAAGGCTTCTATAGGTGCGGCACATGCCAGGCCTGTCGTGAAGTACAAACTGATAAATCAAAATACGAAGAATTCAACGCAAACGGGACTACCTATAAACTTCATAACTTCATGACCTGCCACACTACGAATGTAATATATCTGATAGAGTGTAGTTGTCATATGACATACGTGGGAAAAACCAGTCGGGCGCTAAAAACCCGTCTGGGTGAGCACATAAGGAACATCAAAAAGGGAGTGATGACACACCCCTTATCCAGTCACTTTAAAGAAAAACACAACTCCTCCACTAAACATATCCTACAGTTTTTGGCAATTGAAAATATTAAAAACACTTGGAAACATAGAGATGAAACATCTCGTCTAGCAAAATCAGAAATGAAATGGATATTCAGATTAAAAAGCCTTATCCCTAATGGCCTTAACGCAGACTTTGAATTAAAATGGTTTCTCTGATCTCCGTCCCATCCTTCTATTCCCTATTCACTATTTACATATGTTTTTAATATTTTATCACCTGTCTCAGGCTGTATATCATTTGTTTCACCTGCTATCAGCCACATGCATGAGTCACATGATCTTTTAACGTGCATGGGATGCCTTTCTAATTGCACAGAAAATATTTCTTTCATATTTATTAAACACGATGCAAACCTGTTAATTTTACTATTAATTCTACTAAAGTAGTTTAGGCTGATGTAGAACGTATTGTTTTAACGTCTATTAAGCAAATCACGTTCTGTTTACCATAGGAATGAAAGGCAGAGAACAGTTCCGTATTTCCTGTGTTTGCGGGTCATTGACAGGAAATACGTCATCGGAAGCCGGCTTGCGGTTCAATATGCGTTCCAGATACCGGAAGTACCGGACGGACGCATAAGGAGGTGTTCCAACACGAAATACACCGCATCTAGCCACTATTGCCACCAATGAAGTCAGACAGGAACACTATAAAGGACTTATTAAGTACCTTTTATTGACTTTCAAGACTTTGGATTGAATTCAAAACCGCCGGACCGGAAGTGAAATTATGACCACATCCGGTGACTACTCGATTATGCTGCTTTTCAGTTTTAGTTTTTGTTCAAAAAACTAGTCTATTATACATTTTTCAAACAGGAGATATACCTTATGCTGACTACTTTATCATATGATAGGATCAATAGATTTTAGGATGTATTTTAGTTTTGTTTCTGTGTGACCCCCTGACCCGGAAGTGCTGCCCATGAGAGCTTAAATAGCACAATTTTCTAACAGTCTGTCATGCAGCCTTGATGAAGGGAGAGATCCCGAAACGCGTCGGCACTGTATGACAGACTAACCATTGAAGGAGGAAGCATTTGCCAGACGGATTGAGGATTGCTGGAGAATTTGGTTCCGGAGCCGATATCTCCCCCTGGGTAACATCTTGAACGCAATCACTTCATCTGGATCTGGTAAACCTCCACCTTCACTTGATTTTAACCTTTGGAAGTTTTGATACCAGAAGTTAGGGACATTGTATTATTGTGCATTTACCTTTTTGCTTTGGTAATTTTCCACCTACCACCTTTGCTTGCAGCAATTGTATTCCAGCATTTTTTTATTAATAAATTTCGTTTTATTGTGAACATACTACACCATATATTTTAATTTTCTTTCCACATATGGATCCGTGACATAGGAATTTCATGTTAAAAGCTACGAAAGAGGTTACATAAGGGAAGTAACAACTTTTAATCATTATTTGTCCCGATTAGCGCACATCTTCTGGTTAAATTTCACATATCACAATTTTATTTGGGGATTGGGGCTATCCCCTTTACCAGTTGAATTGCAGCTCATATCGGTTGGCGCCACGACTCTTCTCTATTTTTCATACCTGTTTGTAGGGAGTGTTTCTGACGTCAGCAACGTCCCCGATCATCGCACTGGAAGAGTAAGTCCTGGGCTGTGCAGAGACTGCACAAACTTCTGTTTGTGCAGCTCTCCTGCACAGCAATTTTCCCCTCCCCCTGTAGGCGGCTACTACCTGATCGCAGGGATACAAAAAACGCACCCTAGCGATCAGGTCTGAAATACCCACATTATACGGCATTCAAAATGGAAACAGACAGAAGACCCCAGCAGCAGAGTAGCGACCAGCAGGCAGGAGCAGGTCAGCAGAACAGAACACCAATTCAAGCGCAGCCATGGGACAGCAGCAGTCACCATAGAGGAACCCGCAATCAGGAGCCGCCAGGCGGTAGAGGATATCCCTCAAGCCAGCAGCTCAGCGGAGCAAAGATACCCGGCACAGCACACGGAATCGCTCTGGAGCAGAGCTCAGGATCCAAGAAGGCTGCGGCTTGCAGGAGAATCGTGCAGCGACACGGCACCACGGGGGATCAAGAGCAACAATGGCACAGGCAACTGCAGGACCCAGGGGGAGACTGTCCACCTTCAGGGGGGACCAAACACCCAGAGAGACCTTCGCGGTCAGAGGAGGCAGTGTCGGACTGAGTCCTAAAGGGCTCACAGGGGAATGCAATGACAAGGGCCTTCTGAAAGGGTGTGACCAGCACATAAACATAGTAAACATACCTATACATAGTGTACATATACATACTTACAGTACACATGGAGCCACGCTAATCGTGGCTCTGTCTGTACCTAGGCGTGCCTATCGCTAGAGCGTCTCCGTCCGCGCATCCATGACAGAGACTCACCCCATTCACCAGAATGGAAGAGCGTCTCCATCCAGGGTGAGCGCGCTTCCGTGATGGAGACGCGCCCCATTCACTAGAATGGGAGAGTGTCTCTGTGCACTCCGGCGGGGCTAGGCGGACAGATCACCTAGTCATGCCGGGAGTGCAGGCCTGCGATGGAGCCGCCTCAGATGAGCGCGGCTCCATCTGTATATGTGCATATACAGCAGGCGTAGGCAATGTCCAAGACTCCAGATGCTATGGAACTGAACATCCCAGTATGCCGTGCTACAATTACAGCTTGCTCTAATAGCAAAACTGTGGCAAGGCATGTTGAGATGTGACATGACATCGCAACTGAAATGCTGAACGTAACTTACATATACATAGTATACATAACAATACATAGTATACACATACAAAGGGGTATATTTACTAACATTCGTAATTCTCCCGATTTGGTGGGAGAATAATCACGAATGACATCGAAAGTGTAAAACTGCAACTTTTTGAATTTGTTACGACGGATTTACTAAGCTGTCGTATTCGGGTTTTTCTTTTGTTCCGATGTCGATGTCATTCGTGTTTTTTTTTCTTTTTTTTACGGCAGTGATTAGCAAAACACTGCCGACTTTTTAAAAATGAATCTTGGCCGGATCTGTGTGATCCGTGCTGGGGTTTTTTTTTTTTTTTTTTTTTAAATTAAACAGTGTAAAATAAAATAAAAAATTGCGTGGGGTCCCCCCTCCTAAGCATAACCAGCCTCGGGCTCTTTGAGCCGATCCTGGTTGCAGAAATATGGGGGGAAAAATGACAGGGGTTCCCCCATATTTAAGCAACCAGCATCGGGCTCTGCGCCTGGTCCTGGTTCCAAAAATACGGGGGGAAAAAAGAGTAGGGGTCCCCCGTATTTTTAAAACCAGCACCGGGCTCCACTAGCTGGACAGATAATGCCACAGCCGGGGGTCACTTTTATATAGTGCCCTGCGGCCGTGGCATCAAAAATCCAACTTGTCACCCCTGGCCGGGGTACCCTGGGGGAGTGGGGACCCCTTCAATCAAGGGGTCCCCCCCCCCCAGCCACCCAAGGGCCAGGGGTGAAGCCCGAGGCTGTCCCCTCCCATCCAATGGGCTGCGGATGGGGGGGCTGATAGCCTTTTGTGATAATGAAAAGATATTGTTTTTAGTAGCAGTACTACAAGGCCCAGCAAGCCTCCCCCGCATGCTGGTACTTGGAGAACCACAAGTACCAGCATGCAGCGGAAAAACGGGCCCGCTGGTACCTGTAGTACTATTACTAAAAAAATACCCAAAAAAAGACAAGACACACACACCGTGAAAGTAAAGATTTATTACATACATGCACACAAACATACATACATACTTACCTTATGTTCACACGCAGGTCGGTCCTCTTCTCCAGTAGAATCCAAGGGGTACCTGTTGAATAAATTCTACTCACCAGATCCAGGGTCCCAGGGTCCTCGGGGCAACCATTTGTAATCCAGGTACTTGAATAAAATAACAAAACGGATACCCGAGCCACGAACTGAAAGGGGCCCCATGTTTTCACATGGGACTCCTTTCCCCGAATGCCAGAAACCCACTCTGACTTCTGTCTAAGTGGGTTTCTTCAGCCAATCAGGGAGCGCCACGTTGTAGCACTCTCCTGATCGGCTGTGTGCTCCTGTACTGAGTGACAGGCGGCACACGGCAGTGTTACAATGTAGCGCCTATGCGCTCCATTGTAACCAATGGTGGGAACTTTCTGCCCTGCGGTTGACCTAAAGTGATTTATCGGTAAGTAAAATCTTATTTTCTCTGACGTCCTAGTGGATGCTGGGACTCCGTAAGGACCATGGGGATTATACCAAAGCTCCCAAACGGGCGGGAGAGTGCGGATGACCCTGCAGCACCGAATGAGAGAACTCCATGTCCTCCTCAGCCAGGGTATCAAATTTGTAGAATTTAGCAAACGTGTTTGCCCCTGACCAAGTAACTGCTCTGCAAAGTTGTAAAGCCGAGACCCCTCGGGCAGTCGCCCAAGATGAGCCCCCTTCCTTTTGGAATGGGCTTTTACAGATTTTGGCTGTGGCAGGCCTGCCACAGAATGTGTAAACTGAATTGTATTACAAATCCAGCGAGCAATCGTCTGCTTAGAAGCAGGAGCACCCATCTTGTTGGGTGCATACAGGCTAAACAGCGAGTCAGATTTTCTGACTCCAGCCGTCCTGGAAACATATTTTTCAGGGCCCTGACAACGTCAAGTAACTTGGAGTCCTCCAAGTCCCTAGTACCCGCAGGTACCACAATAGGTTGGGTTATGTGAAAAACAGAAAACACCTTAAGGAGAAATTGAGGACGAGTCCTCAATTCTGCCCTGTCAGAATGAAAAATTAAGTAAGGGCTTTATATATGATAAAGCCGCCAATTCTGACACACGCCTGGCTGAAGCCAGGGCTAATAAAATATCTCACATGGAAGGTGACGATGCTAAGTCCACAGTGGTGAGTGGTTCAAACCAATGTGACTTTAGGAAACTCAAAACAACATTGAGATCCCAAGGTGCCACTGGGGCACAAAAGGAGGCTGTATATGCAGTACCCCTTTTACAAACATCTGAACGTCAGGCACTAAAGCCAGTTCTTTCTGGAAGAAATTCGACAGGGCCGAAATTTGAACCTTAATGGACCCTAATTTTAGGCCCATAGACAGTCCTGTTTTCAGGAAATGTAGGAAACGACCCAGTTGGAATTCCTCTGTAGGGGCCTTCTTGGCCTCACACCACGCAACATATCTTCACCAAATGCGGTGAAAATGTTTTGCGGTTACATCCTTCCTGTCTTCGACCAGGGTAGGGATGACTTCATCTGGAATGCCCTTTCAGGATCCGGCGTTCAACCGCCATGCCGTCAAACGCGGCCGCGGTAAGTCTTGGAACAGACAAGGCCCCTGCTGGAGCAGGTCCTTTCTTAAAGGTAGAGGCCACGGGTCTTCCGTGAACATCTCTTGAAGTTTCGGGTACCAAGTCCTTCTTGGCCAATCCGGAACCACGAGTATCGTTCTTACTCATCTCCCTCTTATGATTCTCAGTACTTTTGGTATGAGAGGCATAGGAGGGAACACATACTCTGACTGGTACACCCACAGTGTTACCAGAGCGTCCACCGCTATTGCCTGAGGGTCCCTTGACCTGGCGCAATATCTGTCTAGTTTTTTGTTCAGGCGGGACGCCATCATGTCCACCTTTGGTTTTTCCCAACGGTTTACAATCATGTGGAAGACTTCCCGATGAAGTCCCCACTCTCCCGGGTGGAGGTCATGCCTGCTGAGGAAGTCTGCTTCCCAGTTTTCCACTCCCGGAATGAACACTGCTGAGAGTGTTATCACATGATTTTTCGCCCAGCGAAGAATCCTTGTAGTTTCTGCCATTTCCCTCCTGCTTCTTGTGCCGCCCTGTCTGTTTACGTGGGCGACTGCCGTGATGTTGTCCCACTGGATCAATACCGGCTGACCTTGAAGCAGAGGTCTTGCTAAGCTTAGAGCATTGTAAATTGCCCTTAGCTCCAGTATATTTATGTGGAGAGAAGTCTCCAGACTTGATCACACTCTCTGGAAATTTTTTCCTTGTGTGACTGCTCCCCAGCCACTCAGGCTGGCATCCGTGGTCACCAGGACCCAGTCCTGAATGCCGAATCTGCGGCCCTTTCATAGATGAGCACTCTGCAGCCACCGCAGAAGAAACACCCTTGTCCTTGGAGGCAGGGTTATCCGCTGATGCATCTGAAGATGCGATCCGGACCATTTTTCCAGCAGATCCCACGGAAAGGTTCTTGCGTGAAATCTACCGAATGGGATCGCTTTGTAAGAAACCACCATTTTTCACAGGATCCTTGTGCAATGATGCACTGATACTTTTCCTGGTTTTAGGAGGTTCCTGACTAGCTCGGATAACTCCCTGGCTTTCTTCTCCGGGAGAAAACATCCTTTTCTGGACTGTGTCCAGAATCATCCCTAGGAACAGTAGACGTGTCGTCGGAAAAAACTGCGATTTTGGAATATTTAGAATCCACTCGTGCTGTCGTAGAACTACTTAAGATAGTGCTACTCCGACCTCCAACTGTTCTCTGGACCTTGCCCTTATCAGGAAAGCGTCCATATTTCTTTTAAGAAGAATCATCATTTCGGCCATTACCTTGGTAAAGACCCGGGGTGCCGTGGACAATCCAAACGGCAGCGTCTGAACTGATAGTGACAGTTCTGTACCACGAACTTGAGGTACCCTTGGTGAGAAGGCAAATTTGGACATGTAGGTAAGCGTCCCTGATATCCAGTGACACCATATCGTCCCCTTCTTCCTGGTTCGCTATCACTACTCTGAGTGACTCCATCTTGATTTGAACGCTTGTATGTAAGTGTTCAAATATTTCAGATCTCACCGAGCCGTCTGGCTTCAGTACCACAATATAGTGTGGAATAATACCCCTTCCCTTGTTGTAGAAGGGGTACTTTGATTATCACCTGCTGGGAATACAGCCTGTGAATTGTTCCCAATACTGCCTCCCTGTCGGAGGGAGACGTTGGTAAAGCAGACTTCAGGAACTTGTGAGGGGGAGACGTCTCGAATTTCCAATGTACACCTGAGATACTACGTGTAGGATCCAGGAGTCCACTTGTGAGTGAGCCCCCTGCGTGCTGAAACTCTTGAGATGACCCCCTACCGCACCTGAGTCCGCTTGTACGGCCCCAGCGTCATGCTGCGGACTTGGCAGAAGCTGTGGAGGGCTTCTGTTCCTGGGAATGGGCTGCCTGCTGCAGTCTTCTTCCCTTTCCTCTACCCCTGGGCAGATATGACTGGCCCTTTTGCCCGCCTGCCCTTATGGGGACGAAAGGACTGAGACTGAAAAGACTGTGTCCTTTTCTGCTGAGATGTGACTTGGGGTAACAAAAGGTGGATTTTTCAGCTGTTGCCATGGCCACCAGGTCCGATGGACCGCCCCTTTATACGGCAATACTTCCATGTGCCGTCTGGAATCTGCATCACCTGACCACTGTCGTGTCTTCGTCTGGCAGATATGGACATCACATTTACTCTTGATGCCAGAATGCAAATATCCCTCTGCGCATCTCGCATATATAGAAATGCATCTATAGTCAATAAAATCTTGTCCCTGTCAAGGGTATCAATATTTTCAGTCAGGAAATCCGACCAAGCCCCCTCAGCGCTGCACATCCAGGCTGAGGTGATTGCTGGTCGTAGTATAACACCAGTATGTGTGTATATACTTTTAGGATATTTTTCAGCTTCCTATCAGCTGGCTCCTTGAGGGCTGCCGTATCTGGAGACGGTAACGCCCCTTGTTTTTATAAGCGTGTGAGCGCCTTATCCACCCTAAGGTGTGTTTCCCAACTCGCCCTAACTTCTGGCGGGAAAGGGTATACCGCCAATAATTTTCTATCGGAGGAAACCCACGTATCATCACACACTTCATTTAATTTATCTGATTCAGGAAAAACTACAAGTAGTTTATTCACACCCTACATAATACCCTTATTTGTGGTACTTGTAGTATCAGAAATATGTAACACCTCCTTCATTGCCCTTAACATGAAACGTGTGGCCCTAAAGGAAAATACGTTTGTTTCTTCACCGTCGACACTGGAGTCAGTGTCCGTGTCTGTGTCGACCGACTGAGGTAAATGGGCGTTTTTACAAGCCCCTGACGGTGTCTGAGACGCCTGGACAGGTACTAATTTGTTTGCCGGCCGTCTCATGTCGTCAACCGACCTTGCAGCGTGTTGACATTATCACGTAATTCCTAAATAAGCCATCCATTCCAGTGTCGACTCCCTAGAGAGTGACATCACCAATACAGGCAATTTGCTCCGCCTCCTCACCAACATCGTCCTCCTACATGTCGACACACACGTACCGACACACAGCACACACACAGGGAATGCTCTGATAGAGGACAGGACCCCACTAGCCCTTTGGGGAGACAGAGGGAGAGTTTGCCAGCACACACCAAAAACGCTATAATTATACAGGGACAACCCCTTATACAAGTGTTTTCCCTTATAGCATTTTTATATATGTAATCATATCGCCAAATAAGTGCCCCCCCTCTCTGTTTTAACCCTGTTTCTGTAGTGCAGTGCAGGGGAGAGCCTGGGAGCCTTCCTCACAGCAGAGCTGAGCAGGAAAATGGCGCCGTGTGCTGAGGAGAATAGGCCCCGCCCCCTTTTCGGCGGGCTCTTCTCCCGGAGTTTGTGAGATCTGGCAGGGGTTAAATACATCCATATAGCCTCAAGGGCTATATGTGATGTATTTTAGCCATAAAAAGGTATTATACATTGCTGCCCAGGGCGCCCCCCCCAACGCCCTGCACCCTCAGTGACAGTTGGTGACTGTTGGTGAAGTGTGCTGACAACAATGGCGCACAGCTGCAGTGCTGTGCGCTACCTTATGAAGACTGAAAGTCTTCTGCCGCCTGTTTCTGGACCTCTGGACCTCTTCAACTTCGGCATCTGCAAGGGGGGTCGGCGGCACGGCTCCGGGACCGGACTCCATGGCTGGGCCTGTGTTCGATCCCTCTGGAGCTAATGGTGTCCAGTAGCCTAAGAAGCAAATCCATCCTGCACGCAGGTGAGTTTACTTCTCTCCCCTAAGTCCCTCGTAGCAGTGAGCCTGTTGCCAGCAGGACTCACTGAAAATAAAAAACCTAACTTAAACTTTTATTCTAAGCAGCTCAGGAGAGCCACCTAGATTGCACCCTTCTCGTCGGGCACAAAAATCTAACTGAGGCTTGGAGGAGGGTCATAGGGGGAGGAGCCAGTGCACACCACCTGATCCTAAAGCTTTTATTATTGTGCCCTGTCTCCTGCGGAGCCGCTATATCCCCCCCATGGTCCTTACGGAGTCCCAGCATCCACTAGGACGTCAGAGAAAAATCTTTACTTTCACGGTGTGTGTGTCTTGTCTTTTTTTGGGTATTTTTTTAGTAATAGTACTACAGGTACCAGCGGGCCCGTTTTTCCGCCGCATGCTGGTACTTGTGGTTCTCCAAGTACCAGCATGCGGGGGAGGCTTGCTGGGACTTGTAGTACTGCTACTAAAAACAATATCTTTTCAATTACAACAAAGGCTATCAGCCCCCCCATCCGCAGCCCATTGGATGGGGGGGGACAGCCTCGGGCTTCACCCCTGGCCCTTGGGTGGCTGGGGGGGGGGACCCCTTGATTGAAGGGGTCCCCACTCCCCCAGGGTACCCCGGCCAGGGGTGACTAGTTGGATATTTGATGCCACGGCCGCAGGGCACTATATAAAAGTGACCCCCGGCTGTGGCATTATCTGTCCAGCTAGTGGAGCCCGGTGCTGGTTTTAAAAATACGGGGGACCCCTACTCTTTTTGTCCCCCGTATTTTTGAAACCAGGACCAGGCGCAGAGCCCGATGCTGGTTGCTTAAATATGGGGGAACCCCTGTCATTTTTTTCCCCATATTTCTGCAACCAGGATCGGCTCAAAGAGCCCGAGGCTGGTTATGCTTAGGAGGGGGGACCCCACGCAATTTTTTGTCTGAAAATAATCACTTTCCCACCCCTTCCCACTGATATACATGCACGGATCTCATGGATCCGTGCATGCCTATCCAATCACGGATTAAAAAAGCAGGTCTGGTTTTTTTTAGCACTTTTTTACGAGTTGAAATTTTTCACGGCAGTGTTTTTTTTTTTTTTGCTTTGCACTTCTTAGTAAATTACCGAGATTCATAGTTAAACAGCCGCGTTTTGACCGATGGTGTATTCATTCGTAATTTTTTTGTTGGACTTCCAAAAAATTACGAATGCCCTCATCACTGCCGTGATTATTGCTTAGTAAATTACCGAGATGACACTTTGATGAAAAAACGGCATCTCGGTCAAAATCGGGACCTTAGTAAATATACCCCATAGTATACATAAACATATACACTGTATACATAGTATACATATACATAAATAGTACACACACATATATATATACAGGTTGAGTATCCCATATCCAAATATTCCGAAATACGGAATATTCCGAAATACAGACTTTTTTTGAGTGAGAGTGAGATAGTGAAACCTTTGTTTTCTGATGGCTTAATGTACACAAACTTTGTTTAATACACAAAGTTATTAAAAATATTGTATTAAATGACCTTCAGGCTGTGTGTATAAGGTGTATATGAAACATAAATGAATTGTGTGAATGTACACACACTTTGTTTAATGCACAAAGTTATTAAAAATATTGGCTAAAATAAGAATTTACTCACCGGTAATTCTATTTCTCGTAGTCCGTAGTGGATGCTGGGAACTCCGTAAGGACCATGGGGAATAGCGGCTCCGCAGGAGTCTGGGCACAACTAAAAGAAAGCTTTTAGACTACCTGGTGTGCACTGGCTCCTCCCACTATGACCCTCCTCCAAGCCTCAGTTAGGATACTGTGCCCGGAAGAGCTGACACAATAAGGAAGGTTTTGAATCCCGGGTAAGACTCATACCAGCCACACCACTCACACCGTATAACTCGTTATACCATATCCAGTTAACAGTATGAAACATAACTGAGCCTCTCAACAGATGGCTCATGACAATAACCCTTTAGTGAACAATAACTATGTACAAGTATTGCAGACAGTCAGCACTTGGGACGGGCGCCCAGCATCCACTACGGACTGCGAGAAATAGAATTACCGGTGAGTAAATTCTTATTTTCTCTGACGTCCTAGTGGATGCTGGGAACTCCGTAAGGACCATGGGGATTATACCAAAGCTCCCAAACGGGCGGGAGAGTGCGGATGACTCTGCAGCACCGAATGAGAGAACTCAAGGTCCTCCTCAGCCAGGGTATCAAATTTGTAGAATTTTGCAAACGTGTTTGCCCCTGACCAAGTAGCAGCTCGGCAAAGTTGTAAAGCCGAGACCCCTCGGGCAGCCGCCCAAGATGAGCCCACCCTCCTTGTAGAATGGGCTTTAACTGATTTAGGATGCGGCAGTCCAGCCGCAGAATGCGCCAGCTGAATTGTGCTACAAATCCAGCGAGCAATAGTCTGCTTAGAAGCAGGAGCACCCAGTTTGTTGGGTGCATACAGGATAAATAGCGAGTCAGTTTTCCTGACTCCAGCCGTCCTGGAAACATAAATTTTCAAGGCCCTGACTACGTCCAGTAACTTGGAATCCTCCAAGTCGCTAGTAGCCGCAGGCACTACGATAGGTTGGTTCAAGTGAAAAGCAGATACCAACTTAGGGAGAAACTGAGGACGAGTCCTCAATTCTGCCCTATACATATGGAAAATCAGATAAGGGCTTTTAAATGACAAAGCCGCCAATTCTGATACACGCCTGGCCGAAGCCAAGGCCAATAACATGACCACTTTCCACGTGAGATATTTTAGATCCACGGTCTTTAGTGGCTCAAACCAATGTGATTTTAGGAAATTCAACACCACGTTGAGATCCCAGGGTGCCACTGGAGGCACAAAGGGGGGCTGAATATGCAGCACTCCTTTTACAAATGTCTGAACTTCAGGTAGTGAAGCTAGTTCTTTTTGGAAGAAAATCGACAGAGCCGATATCTGTACCTTAATGGAGCCTAATTTTAGGCCCATAGTCACTCCTGCCTGTAGGAAGTGCAGAAATCGACCCAGCTGAAATTCCTCTGTTGGGGCCTTATTGGCCTCACACCACGCAACATATTTCCGCCATATGCGGTGATAATGTTTTACCGTTGCATCTTTCCTGGCTTTAATCAGCGTAGGAATGACATCCTCCGGAATGCCCTTTTCCTTTAGGATCCGGCGTTCAACCGCCATGCCGTCAAACGCAGCCGCGGTAAGTCTTGGAACAGACAGGGCCCCTGCTGCAGCAGGTCCTGTCTGAGCGGCAGAGGCCATGGGTCCTCTGAGATCATCTCTTGAAGTTCCGGGTACCAAGCTCTTCTTGGCCAATCCGGAACCACGAGTATTGTCCTCACTCCTCGTTTTCTTATTATTCTCAGTACCTTTGGTATGAGAGGCAGAGGAGGGAACACATAAACTGACTGGTACACCCACGGTGTCACTAGAGCGTCCACCGCTATCGCCTGAGGGTCCCTTGACCTGGCGCAATATCTCTCCAGTTTTTTGTTTAGGCGGGACGCCATCATGTCCACCTGTGGCCGTTCCCAACGATTTACAATCAGTGTGAAGACTTCTGGATGAAGTCCCCACTCTCCCGGGTGGAGGTCGTGCCTGCTGAGGAAGTCTGCTTCCCAGTTGTCCACTCCCGGAATGAACACTGCTGACAGTGCTAGCACGTGATTTTCCGCCCATCGGAGAATCCTTGTGGCTTCTGCCATTGCCGTCCTGCTTCTTGTGCCGCCCTGTCGGTTTACATGGGCGACCGCCGTGATGTTGTCTGACTGGATCAGTACCGGCTGGTGTAGAAGCAGGGGTTTTGCCTGACTTAGGGCATTGTAAATGGCCCTTAGTTCTAGAATATTTATGTGTAGGGAAGTCTCCTGACTCGACCATAGTCCTTGGAAGTTTCTTCCCTGTGTGACTGCCCCCCAGCCTCGAAGGCTGGCATCCGTAGTCACCAGGACCCAGTCCTGTATGCCGAATCTGCGGCCCTCTAGGAGATGAGCACTCTGCAGCCACCACAGCAGAGACACCCTGGTTCTTGGAGACAGGGTTATTAGCCGATGCATCTGAAGATGCGATCCGGACCATTGGTCCAACAGGTCCCACTGAAAGATTCTGGCATGGAACCTGCCGAAAGGAATTGCTTCGTAAGAAGCCACCATCTTTCCCGAGGGGGCGTGGCCTGGCTAGCAGTGAGGACAGAAGCACCTCTCATGAGCTCCTGCTACCTAAGGGCTTAAAATCCAATTTTACCCCCATAAAAGTACCCTGCTGCCACCTCCACATACCTTATTGCCTCTGCCCTCAGTAGCCTCCAACAGGGAAGCGAGCTGCGGAGTCGGGAGGCGGCCTTGGCTGTCTCTGCGGACTGCGGCCTTCCCCTCCTGGTGAAGCCGGGGCCTCGATTTTGGCGCCTAACGGGGCCGGGCTCCGGAGCCCTCAGCGGGAGCCGGGAAACCTCCTCCAGCCTTCCTAGATATACTGCGCTGGGCTGCGGTGACCTCGTCCACCCCCCGTGGGCCTGCACAGCGGAGTTGTGTGGCCGACGAACCGGGCCTGCGTCCTCCGGCTACCTCCGGCCGCCGAGGCCTACTACGCGACCTGCAGCCGGGGCCTGGAGTTTGGGGATACCCCGGCCGGGAGCTCCGGGACCGGAGCGCGGCCGCACCGGAACCCCCAGGACATCGGACCTTCCCCCCCTGGCTTGGCTGAGCACCCCCTGGCACCTGGAGAGAGCCTCAGCACCTCCACCAGTCCCACAGGAGATTTCTGAGGAGGGTGGGCTGCCCTGTGTGAGCTGCGGCGGCCATCTTGGATTCCCGGGCCATAAGCTGGAGAGAGCTGTGCACACCTAAGGGAAGCCCTGAAAAGCTGTAAAACACATCCAGCGGGCTGATTTACCCTCAATGCCTGGTCCACTTGGAGGGTGGTGAGTACCTGCTGTTGCCACAGCAATCATTCCCGATCTGCACCCCTGCCCCATAGAATCCTGTGACACGAACCCGGAACCTCCATTTTGCTTTCTGGCATTTAGCCAGGGTGAAGATAAATTGCATTATACCACACACCTCTCACCCGTGCAGGCCCACAGATTCTGCCCGCACTACCGCCCGCAGTGGCGACAACCATGAAAGAGCTTTAATATCCACGGGGTAAGCCAGAGCCACGGGATGAAGGGTTAAGCCGCAACCTACCTCGACACCGGAGCTGACGCCTGGGAAAGCCCAGCCCCCGACGTCATGACACTCGGATCTATATATTCCCGACCCACTCTTAAGATGAGTTAACGCAGGATAATAAAGTGCCATAACTAAGTAATACGAATCTATCTATAACGTTCTGGCACACTATCCCCAACTCAACGGTTAGGACACCTGAAGAAGACAAATTTATCCCCCTCGGGAGGCCGCTACGGTGAGCTACTTGATTTACAATAACAGAAATCAGGAACCCGAAATAATTTTGAATCCCGATCAACTCCTACGAACCTGACAAGACACCCTCCTCCGCCCCCCGACCCTCCTGGGGCTTCCACCATTCACCCCACCAGCCGCATAGGAGACCGGTGCAAACCTAAAACGGACAGCAGTCTGACCTCCCCGGACTATCCGTATAACATACGGACCCTGAACTGTGTCCCCCCGTCAACAATTTTTTCATTCCCTTTTTTTTTTCACCTCCACCTCCACCCCCCCCCCCCCCCCCCCCTTTTTTGGTACATACATGCCACTATGTCTAAAAATAAAAAAGCAACACAAGTCCCGACTAACTTCTTTGGCTCAAAATCTAAGGGCCCACAGAACCCCAACATGTCCGCAGGCTCCCCCCCCCTCTCCGTGCTTATCGGAAACAGGTATCGACCCTCAGATACAGGCGGTCATGTCGAGCCTACTGGAGGGGGTACAATCTGCGTTCAAACAGGAACTCTCGAACGCCATAGCCGACTTTAAATCAGACCTTACAGACCTTGGCAATCGAACGGACACATTGGAAACCAAGACAGACGATCTCTGTCGCTCCCAACACCGACTTGACAGTGAGCTCACTAGATTGCACGAAGAAATGGAGACCCTCAAAGAGCGACAAGAGGACCAAGAAAATCGCTCGCGTAGAAACAACCTACGCATACGCGGCATCCCGGAATCGGTCCTCGGAACATCGCTGCCGGCATTTCTGAGAGATTTCTTCACGCACATAACACCAGACCTCACAGACGAAGAATGCCTCTGCGACAGGGCACATAGAGCACTCCGTGCTAAACCGTCTCCTGCCCAACCACCCAGGGATGTTATTATCCGTTTCCATTATTTCCGTTCGAAAGAGAAAATCTTGTCCTCCGTTCGAGACTCACCGGAGACTCTGTTTAAGGGTATGCAACTACAGATTTATCAGGACCTAGCCCCCTCCACGATCCAGAAACGGCGGGACATCCAGCCGGTCACCCGGATCCTGCGTCAGCATCAGATCAGATACAGATGGGGATTCCCCTTTCAACTCCACGTCTCGGTCAACAACTTTGTCCACTCAGTCAAGACCCTAAACCAGGGACAGGAACTACTGGCAAAGTTAGATCTCCTCCCAGCATCACCCGTAGCAGATTCGGCGAATTCTTCATCGAAACCACCGCACCCTCCGCCACCCCTTCCCGACTGGACGAGGGTGACCCGACAGCGTAACGCGGACAAAGACCCTCCCTGACTTGGGGATCCCCCCACTGTGGATCATATACGTCATGCTGGCGCAACACTTACGCGCATTGAACTGAGCCAAAGTCGTGGATGACCCGACCTCCATCCTTCTGCCAGTATCGTAATTATTTTCTGTTATTGCTGTTATAACTAAGCCATACTTGCTTGCACCCCTGTGGTTTATCCTCCCCCCCCCCCCCCCACCCCTGTTTATATATTTTTTTTTTTTGTGTGTGTCTCTCCCTCCCTCCCTCCTTTCTCCCCCTTCCCCAACCCCCTCCTTCTCCCCCCTTCCCCCTCCCCATTTCAAATTTACGTTTGAATTTCTTGTTGTCTGGACACAGTTCTCACTGTCCTATACTGTAATATGTCCGATATAGTTAAAAAGGCTGACCCCGACCCTTGTGGCCCGGGCACCCTAGGCCCTCCCACATGGTACCCTGGTTACCCCCCCATAATCCCTCACTGATGCTTACAATGTTATTGATGCAATGCTTTCTCCCTGGCGGTCCCCGAATGGGACCCACAACTTTAGGGATGTTTGCCCGTTTGGGGTGTTTCTTTTTCTTCTCTATTTTCCTCTTTCTTTCCCTCTTCTGGCGACCTCTGCCTGACCTTCCCGTTCCTTTTCTTGCTAGGTCCGGAGGGGTGGCCTTCTCCTGGCGCGGGCGGTACGTTACTGGACCTTTAGGGCAATGTGTCATACTCCCCCATGCAAACAGCCATGTCCCTTAAAATATTCTCGGCCAATGTAAATGGCCTAAACTCCCCTAGGAAACGCACCGTGTTCCTGAGCGCCTGTAGACGCGAGAAAATCGACATAGCATTTCTCCAGGAAACACATCTCACCGGTCCCCATACCCAGCTTAAGGGCAAATGGTTCTCCCAGTCCTACTTTGCTTCGGCAGACTGTAAAAAACGGGGTGTGGCCATATTAGTTCGCCGTAACATCCCGTTTATCCACTCTAGGACAGTGACAGACCCAGAAGGACGTTTCCTCATGGTAATGGGCACCCTCCGCTCAACGGCTCTCACACTGGTCTCCACCTATGCCCCCAACCAAGATCAGTCTCTGTTTTTCGACTCTCTTTCTAAACGCTTATCACGGGAAGCACAAGGAAGCATTATTATGGGTGGCGACTTTAACACCATAATCGACCCCTTACTAGACAGATCTGCCCCCCCCCCCTCATGCTTCTATATCAACCCTCCCTCGGGCCTCCCGCACACTTACCGCCATCATGAAACATCACGGCCTCTGTGACACTTGGCGTTCTCAACACCCTCACATCAAAGATTTCACGCATTTTTCAGCCCCACACCAACACTACTCCAGGATCGATATGATCCACATCTCCTCTGCCCTCATGCCACTGGTCTCAGACACGGGCATTACACCTCTGTCATGGACGGACCACGCTGGGGTCTATCTCCTCATAGATATATACCGCGTGCCACGTAAGAGACGACTCGCTTTTACAACACCCCTCAGCATTAGAGGAAACCAGACTAGCAATCACACACTACTTCACCGAAAACACATCTCCCGATATCTCGCTCAATGTTCTCTGGGAAGCCCACAAAGCTACGATTCGCGGAGCCTTATTAGCAAAATCGTCAGCTCTTAAGAAAAAAGCCGCGCAGGAGATATCCTCCCTCGAAACAGAAATAGCCACCCTTCTATCCAAACATAAAGCATCCCCCAATCCTTCCCTGCTCACTCAGATAGATTCCCTCCGGGGACAACTTAATACCCTCCTCTCCAACCGCGCGGCATTGATCCTCCGGAAGCTGCAACAACGCTTCTATGATAAAATGGATAAAATAGATTCCCTACTGGCCAACAAACTACGCCGCAAGCAAGCGTTGGGTGCAATAGATAAATTGTATTCGTCACGAAGGGGAACCTATACATATGACCCTGAAGTGATGGCCGAAGAATTCCGTTTGTTTTATAGCTCCCTTTATAACCTACCCGACCCACCCCAGCAGTCTCCAGCAGAGACGGGGGGAGTGCGCTCATACTTGTCTGATACTCCAATCCCAACCCTGTCGGATTCTCAGTCGGAAGCCCTTAATTGTCGAATCTCGGAGGAGACATTAGCCGCCATACGATCAATGCGCTCGTCGGCCGCCCCAGGCCCGGATGGTTTCACAGCCCAATATTATAAACTCTTCGCGAAGGAGCTGACCCCACACCTAACCTCCCTATTTAACGGTGATTTTAAGGGAGCCCCCTTCCTGCCAGAGTCCACCCGAGCCGATATAGTGGTAATCCCAAAGCCCGACAAAGACCCGACTAGCTGCCTGAACTACAGACCGATTTCACTATTGAATGTCGACCTGAAGATATACGCGAAAATATTAGCTAATCGCCTGGGGCCTTTGATGCCCGGTCTGGTCCACCCGGACCAGGTCGGCTTCATCCCTGGACGCCAGGCACCTGATAACACCAGAAGGGCAATAGATCTAATATATTCGATACAAAAAAGGAAATCTCCCTCTCTCATCCTGGCCCTCGATGCGGAAAAGGCCTTCGACCGTATATCGTGGTCTTTTGCCTTTGCAGTCCTTGGCAAACTGGGATTCTCCGGAGAATTTTTGGAAGGGATCAAAGCACTTTACCGCTCCCCATCGGCCCAGGTTATGGTTAATGGTGTCTCCTCCTCCAGTTTTGAGATTGCCAACGGCACCAGACAGGGTTGCCCCCTTTCCCCGTTAATTTTTGCACTAGTCATGGAGCCCCTAGCAGCAAGAATTCGCAACAACAATTCTATTCGTGGAATATCCACAGGCCTATCCGAACATAAGATAGCGTTATATGCCGACGATGTCCTGATCTCCCTCACAGACCCAGCCCAATCTCTCCCCGCCCTCTTATCCGAGATCACCTCATACTCCCAGTTCTCTGGATATAAAATAAACGTTAATAAAACAGAGGTCCTCAACTTTTATATCCCAGCAGATCTCAAACAGGACCTCCAGAACATCCTTCCATGTAACTGGTACACAAAGAAAATCAAATACCTCGGTGTGTACCTGACCCACCATCACCACCAACTTTTCCAAGCAAATTATCCCCGTCTATTGCAGACAATCAAGGAAGATTTGGTGAAATGGTCCAGCTACTTTATATCATGGATAGGCAGAATTAACTCCGTCAAGATGAGCGTACTCCCCCGGCTTTTGTATTTATTTCAGACCCTCCCAATTTACGTCCCTACCTACGTGTTCAAGACCCTGCAACGCCAATACTCCCTTTTTATCTGGAACCATAAGCGCCCCCGCGTTAGACTTAAATTGCTTCAACGCCCCTCCAGAGGCGGAGGCCTGGGTATCCCGGACTTTAAGAAATATTTCTATGCTGCACAACTTGCTCAGTGCGCACAATGGTGCAACGAGGGAGGGTCACGAAAGGTCTGGGTGGGGATCGAGGCAGAGGAAACGGGCCTAGCTACATTATCCTCCCTACTGTGGCTTCACTGAAATCAGCGTCCACGCGCGGCCCTCTCGCACCCTGTAGTAAGCCGTTCATTAGCGACATGGGATCTAACAAATAGACGGTTCAATTTAGCCCCATACCCATCTCCGCTAATTCCATTATTTCACAACCCAGCCTTTCCTCCGGGCATGGGTAAAGCCTCGCATACATGTTGGCGCTCGAGTGGTATATTATACGTTAACGATATTACCTCCAATGCCACTTTCCCACAATTCGCGGATATCCGTGAAGGAACAGCAATCCCCTCCTCGGATTTCTTCCGCTACCTACAAATCAGACACTTCCACTCCACCACTACCACCACCCTCCTCCACAGACACTTATCTCCCTTCGAATACATTTGCTGGAAACGCACCAACACCAAGGGCCTCATATCAGATATTCACATCTTACTTGACAACTACCCCAACACACCCCAAGCCCCCCACGAAGCGGCATGGGAAAAGGAACTGGGAGTAACTATAGACAACGAAGACTGGGTAGATATTTGGGACAATGCTGCCTCCAGCTCTATCTGTGTGAAAATTAAAGAAAACACATATAAACTACTCTACCGCTGGTACTATGTCCCAGCCCGCCTACACACTATGTTCCCCAACACCCCAGATGGTTGCTGGAGGGGGTGCATGGACAGTGGCTCTTTCTTACACATATGGAGGGCCTGCCCCAAAATTCACAAAATATGGGGTGAACTCATTATATTGCTTTCGCGCTTATTTGATATCTCTATCCCCCCTGACCCCCAATACTTCTTGCTCCCCATGTCCCTCCCAATCCTCAATAGACACCAAAACAAACTATTTCGACATGTAGTTTCGGCAATGACATGCCAAATTGCTACAGACTGGAAGAGCCTGACCCCTTCACCAATGCCGGTGATAATCTCCCGAATATGGTATGTCCACAAAATGGAATATATGACCGCAGTCATACGTAACACCTCGAAACAATTTGACAAAGTATGGTCCCCATGGCTAAACCTACAACAAGCCTCCTCCCCATTTGTAGCCTGACGCGGTACCCCGCGGTTCGACCCGCCTCCTGCCCTGGAGGGCCCCCCCTCCCCCCCTCTCTACTCCCCCTCCTTCTCTCTCCGACTGGAGGCTCTCAGCCTCACCTGCTTTTCTACCCCCTTTTTACTCGATTTCTGAGTACTCTTTTCTTCTCATTGCCTTCGCTGACTCTCTATGACGGAAGGCCAATCCGTCGCCGAGAGTGCCCCACCGCATACATCTTAACTTTACTCTTTTAAAATAAGGGGAAAACAAAAACAAAAAAAAGGATCAATTATTCTGTTGTTGTAACAATTCATTGTAACTATATTTGTTCTTTAAACACCCAAATTGTCCGGGTGCTCTGTTACCAATGTAATCTTATTTTGATCCACCCAATAAATCGTGTTTAAAAAAAAAAAGAAGCCACCATCTTTCCCAGGACTCGCGTGCAGTGATGCACCGACACCTGTTTTGGTTTCAGGAGGTCTCTGACTAGAGATGACAGCTCCTTGGCTTTCTCCTCCGGGAGAAACACTTTTTTCTGGACTGTGTCCAGAATCATTCCCAGGAACAGTAGACGTGTCGTCGGAACCAGCTGTGACTTTGGAATATTCAGAATCCAACCGTGCTGGTGTAGCACCTCCTGAGATAGTGCTACTCCTACCAACAACTGCTCCCTGGATCTCGCCTTTATTAGGAGATCGTCCAAGTACGGGATAATTAAAACTCCCTTTTTTCGAAGGAGTATCATCATTTCCGCCATTACCTTGGTAAACACCCTAGGTGCCGTGGACAGTCCAAACGGCAGCGTCTGGAATTGGTAATGGCAATTTTGTACCGAAAATCTGAGGTACTCCTGGTGAGGATGATAAATGGGGACATGCACGTAAGCATCCTTGATGTCCAGGGATACCATGTAATCCCCCTCGTCCAGGCTTGCAATAACCGCCCTGAGCGATTCCATCTTGAACTTGAACTTTTTTATGTATGTGTTCAAGGATTTCAAATTTAAAATGGGTCTCACCGAACCGTCCGGTTTCGGTACCACAAACAGTGTGGAATAGTAACCCCGTCCTTGTTGAAGTAGGGGCACCTTGACTATCACCTGCTGGGAATACAGCTTGTGAATTGCCTCTAGCACAGCCTCCCTGCCTGAGGGAGTTGTTGGCAAGGCAGATTTGAGGAAACGGCGGGGGGTAGACGCCTCGAATTCCAGCTTGTACCCCTGAGATACTACTTGCAAGATCCAGGGATCCACCTGTGAGCGAGCCCACTGATCGCTGAAATTTTTGAGGCGGCCCCCCACCGTACCTGGCTCCGCCTGTGGAGCCCCACCGTCATGCGGTGGACTTGGAAGAAGCGGGGGAGGACTTTTGCTCCTGGGAACCTGCTGTTTGTTGCAGCCTTTTTCCCCTACCTCTGCCTCTGGACAGAAAGGACCCGCCTTTTCCTCGCCTGTTTCTCTGGGTCCGAAAGGACTGTACCTGATAAAACGGCGCTTTTTTAGGCTGTGAGGGAACCTGGGGTAAAAATGCTGACTTCCCAGCTGTCGCTGTGGAAACTAGGTCCGAGAGACCATCCCCGAATAACTCCTCACCCTTATAAGGCAAAACTTCCATGTGCCTTTTGGAATCTGCATCCCCTGTCCACTGCCGAGTCCATAAGCCTCTCCTAGCAGAAATGGACAATGCACTTATTTTAGATGCCAGCCGGCAGATCTCCCTCTGTGCATCTCTCATGTATAAGACTGAGTCTTTTATATGCTTTATGGTTAGGAGAATAGTGTCCCTGTCTAGGGTGTCAATATTTTCTGACAGGGAATCTGACCATGCAGCGGCAGCACTGCACATCCATGCTGACGCAATAGCTGGTCTAAGTATAATGCCTGAGTGTGTATATACAGACTTCAGGATCGCCTCCTGCTTTCTATCCGCAGGCTCCTTTAGGGCGGCCGTATCCGGAGACGGAAGTGCCACCTTTTTAGACAAACGTGTGAGCGCTTTATCCACCCTAGGAGGTGTTTCCCAACGTGCCCTATCCTCTGGCGGGAAAGGGAACGCCATTAGCAATTTTTTAGGGATTACCAATCTTTTATCGGGGAAAGCCCACGCTTCTTCACACACTTCATTTAATTCTTCAGATGGGGGAAAAAATAAGAATTTACTCACCGGTAATTCTATTTCTCGTAGTCCGTAGTGGATGCTGGGGACTCCGTCAGGACCATGGGGAATAGCGGCTCCGCAGGAGACAGGGCACAAAATTTAAAAGTTTGACCACTAGGTGGTGTGTACTGGCTCCTCCCCCTATGACCCTCCTCCAAGCCTCAGTTAGGATACTGTGCCCGGACGAGCGTACACTGGCCCTCATTCCGAGTTGATCGGTCGCAAGGCGAATTTAGCAGAGTTGCTCACGCTAAGCCTACGCCTACTGGGAGTGTATCTTAGCTTCTTAAAATTGCGACCGATGTATTCGCAATATTGCGATTACAAACTACTTAGCAGTTTCAGAGTAGCTTCAGACTTACTCGGCATCTGCGTTCAGTTCAGTGCTTGTCGTTCCTGGTTTGACGTCATAAACACACCCAGCGTTCGCCCAGACACTCCCCCGTTTCTCCGGCCACTCCTGCGTTTTTTCCGGAAACGGTAGCGTTTTTATCCACAAGCCCCGAAAACGCAGTGTTTCCGCCCAGTAACACCCATTTCCTGTCAATCACATTACGATCGCCGGAGCGAAGAAAAAGCCGTGAGTAAAAATACTATCTTCATTGCTAAATTACTTGGCGCAGTCGCAGTGCGAATATTGCGCATGCGTACTAAGCGGATTTTCATTGCGATGCGATGAAAAATACCGAGCGAACGACTCGGAATGAGGGCCACAACAATAAGGAAGGATTTTGAATCCCGGGTAAGACTCATACCAGCCACACCAATCACACCGTACAACTTGTGATCTGAACCCAGTTAACAGTATGATAACGTAGGAGCCTCTGAAAAGATGGCTCACAACAATAAACAACCCGATTTTTTTGTAACAATAACTATGTACAAGTATTGCAGACAATCCGCACTTGGGATGGGCGCCCAGCATCCACTACGGACTACGAGAAATAGAATTACCGGTGAGTAAATTCTTATTTTCTCTGACGTCCTAGTGGATGCTGGGGACTCCGTCAGGACCATGGGGATTATACCAAAGCTCCCAAACGGGCGGGAGAGTGCGGATGACTCTGCAGCACCGAATGAGAGAACTCCAGGTCCTCCTTAGCCAGGGTATCAAATTGGTAGAATTTTACAAACGTGTTCTCCCCTGACCACGTAGCTGCTCGGCAGAGTTGTAATGCCGAGACCCCTCGGGCAGCCGCCCAAGATGAGCCCACCTTCCTTGTGGAGTGGGCATTGACAGATTTAGGCTGTGGCAGGCCTGCCACAGAATGTGCCAGTTGAATTGTGCTACAAATCCAACGAGCAATCGTCTGCTTAGAAGCAGGAGCACCCAGCTTGTTGGGTGCATACAGTATAAACAGCGAGTCAGATTTTCTGACTCCAGCCGTCCTTGAAATATATATTTTCAATGCTCTGACAACGTCCAGCAACTTGGAATCCTCCAAATCGCTAGTAGCCGCAGGCACCACAATAGGCTGGTTCAGGTGAAACGCTGATACCACCTTAGGCAGAAAATGAGGACGCGTCCTCAATTCTGCCCTGTCCGAATGGAAAATCAGATATGGGCTTTTATACGATAAAAGCCGCCAATTCCGACACTCTCCTGGCTGAAGCCAGGGCCAGTAGCATGGTTACTTTCCATGTAAGATATTTCAAATCTACCGATTTGAGTGGCTCAAACCAATGGGATTTGAGAAAATCCAAAACTACATTGAGATCCCACGGTGCCACTGGGGGCACAACCGGGGGCTGTATATGTAGTACTCCTTTTACAAAAGTCTGGACTTCAGGAACTGAAGCCAATTCTTTCTGGAAGAAAATCGACAGGGCCGAAATTTGAACCTTAATGGACCCTAATTTGAGGCCCATAGATAATCCTGTTTGCAGGAAATGTAGGAATCGACACAGTTGAAATTCCTCTGTCGGGGCCTTCCTGGCCTCACACCATGCAACATATTTTCTCCAAATGCGGTGATAATGTTGTGCAGTCACCTCCTTCCTGGCTTTGACCAGGGTAGGGATGACCTCTTCCGGAATGCCTTTTTCCCTTAGGATCCGGCGTTCAACCGCCATGCCGTCAAACGCAGCCGCGGTAAGTCTTGGAATAGACACGGTCCCTGCTGAAGCAGATCCCTTCTTAGAGGTAGAGGCCACGGATCTTCCGTGAGCATCTCCTGAAGTTCCGGGTACCAAGTCCTTCTTGGCCAGTCCGGAGCCACTAGTATCGTTCTTACTCCCCTTTGCCGTATAATTCTCAGTACCTTGGGTATGAGAGGCAGAGGAGGGAACACATACACTGACTGGTACACCCATGGTGTTACCAGAGCGTCCACAGCTATTGCCTGAGGGTCTCTTGACCTGGCGCAATACCTGTCCAGTTTTTTGTTGAGGCGGGACGCCATCATGTCCACCATTGGTCTTTCCCAATGGACTACAATCATGTGGAAGACTTCTGGATGAAGTCCCCACTCTCCCGGGTGAAGATCGTGTCTGCTGAGGAAGTCTGCTTCCCAGTTGTCCACTCCCGGGATGAACACTGCTGACAGTGCTATCACATGATTTTCCGCCCAGCGAAGAATCCTTGCAGCTTCTGCCATTGCCCTCCTGCTTCTTGTGCCGCCCTGTCTGTTTACGTGGGCGACTGCCGTGATGTTGTCCGACTGGATCAACACCGGCTGACCCTGAAGCAGAGGTTTTGCCAGGCTTAGAGCATTGTAGATTGCTCTTAGTTCCAGTATATTTATGTGAAGAGACGTTTCCAGGCTTGACCACACGCCCTGGAAGTTTCTTCCTTGTGTGACCGCTCCCCAGCCTCTCAGGCTGGCATCCGTGGTCACTAGGACCCAGTTCTGTATGCCGAATCTGCGGCCCTCTAACAGATGAGCACTCTGCAACCACCATAGCAGAGAGACCCTTGTCCTTGTCGACAATTTTATCCGCTGATGCATCTGCAGATGCGATCCGGACCATTTGTCTAGCAGATCCCACTGAAAAATTCGTGCATGGAATCTGCCGAATGGAATCGCTTCGTAAGAAGCCACCATTTTTCCCAGGACTCTTGTGCATTGATGCACAGACACTGTCCCTGGTTTTAGGAGGTTCCTGACGAGTTCGGATAACTCCCTGGCTTTCTCCTCCGGAAGAAATACCTTTTTCTGAACAGTGTCCAGAATCATCCCTAGGAACAGCAGACGTGTCGTCGGGATCAGTTGGGATTTTGGAAAATTCAGAATCCACCCGTGCTGTTGGAGCACTACTTGAGTTAGTGCTACTCCGACCTCCAGCTGTTCTCTGGATCTTGCCCTTATCAGGAGATCGTCCAAGTAAGGGATAATTAATACGCCTTCTCTTCGAAGAAGGATCATCATTTCGGCCATTACCTTGGTAAAGACCCTGGGTGCCGTGGACAATCCAAACGGCAGCGTCTGAAACTGATAATGACAGTTTTGTACCACGAACCTGAGGTACCCTTGGTGTGAAGGGCAAATTGGGACATGAAGGTAAGCATCCTTGATGTCCAAGGACACCATAAAATCCCCTTCTTCCAGATTCGCTATCACTGCTCTGAGTGACTCCATCTTGAACTTGAATTTTTGTATGTACAGGTTCAGAGATTTCAGATTTAGAATAGGTCTTACCGAGCCGTCCGGCTTCGGTACCACAAATAGCGTGGAGTAATACCCCTTTCCCTGTTGTAGAAGGGGTACCTTGATTATCACCTGCTGAGAATACAGCTTGTGAATGGCTTCCAATACCGTCGCCCTGTCTGAGGGAGACGTTGGCAAAGCAGATTTTAGGAACCGGCGAGGGGGAGACTTCTCGAATTCCAACCTGTAACCCTGAGATACTACCTGCAGGATCCAGGGGTCCACCTGCGAGTGAGCCCACTGTGCGCTGAAATTCTTGAGGCGACCCCCCACCGCCCCTGAGTCCGCTTGTAAGGTCCCAGCGTCATGCTGAGGCCTTTGCAGAAGCCGGGGAGGACTTCTGCTCCTGGGAAGGGGCTGCTTGCTGCAGTCTCTTACCCTTTCCTTTGCCTCGGGGCAAATATGAATGTCCTTTTGCTCGCTTGTTCTTATAGGAACGAAAGGACTGCGGCTGAAAAGACTGCGTCTTTTTCTGCTGGGAGGGGACTTGAGGTAAAGAGGTGGACTTCCCGGCTGTTGCCGTGGCTACCAAATCCGATAGACCGACCCCAAATAATTCCTCCCCTTTATACGGCAATACTTCCATATGCCGTTTGGAATCCGCATCGCCTGACCACTGTCGTGTCCATAGACTTCTTCTGGCAGATATGGACATCGCACTTACTCTTGATGCCAGAGTGCAGATATCCCTCTGTGCATCTCGCATATATAGGAATGCATCCTTTAATTGCTCTATAGTCAATAAAATACTGTCCCTATCCAGGGTATCAATATTTTCAGTCAGGGAATCCGACCAAGCCACCCCAGCACTGCACATCCAGGCTGAGGCGATTGCTGGTCGCAGTATAACACCAGTATGTGTGTATATACTTTTTAGAGTATTTTCCAGCCTCCTATCAGCTGGATCCTTGAGGGCGGCCGTATCAGGAGACGGTAACGCCACTTGTTTGGATAAACGTGTGAGCGCCTTGTCCACCCTAGGGGGTGTTTCCCAGCGCGCCCTAACCTCTGGCGGGAAAGGGTATAACGCCAATAACTTCTTTGAAATTAGCAGTTTTTTATCAGGGGTAACCCACGCTTCATCACACACGTCATTCAATTCCTCTGATTCAGGAAAAACTACAGGTAGTTTTTTCAGACCCCACATAATACCCCTTTTTGTGGTACTTGCAGTATCAGAGATATGCAAAGCCTCCTTCATTGCCGTGATCATATAACGTGTGGCCATACTGGAAAATACGTTCGTTTCTTCACCGTCGACACTAGATTCGGTGTCCGTGTCTGGGTCTGTGTCGACCGACTGAGGCAAAGGGCGTTTTACAGCCCCTGACGGTGTTTGAGACGCCTGTACAGGTACTAACTGGTTTGCCGGTCGTCTCATGTCGTCAACCGACTTTTGCAGCGTGCTGACATTATCACGTAATTCCATAAACAAAGCCATCCATTCCGGTGTCGACTCCCTAGGGGGTGACATCACCATTACCGGCAATTGCTCCGCCTCCACACCAACATCGTCCTCATACATGTCGACACACACGTACCGACACACAGCAGACACACAGGGAATGCTCTGATAGAAGACAGGACCCCACTAGCCCTTTGGGGAGACAGAGGGAGAGTTTGCCAGCACACACCAAAGCGCTATAATTATATAGGAACAACCTTATATAAGTGTTGTTTCCTTATAGCTGCTTAAATATATATAATATCGCCAAAAAATGCCCCCCCTCTCTGTTTTTTACCCTGTTTCTGTAGTGCAGTGCAGGGGAGAGCCTGGGAGCCTTCCTAGCAGCGGAGCTGTGTAGGAAAATGGCGCTGTGTGCTGAGGAGATAGGCCCCGCCCCCTATTCCGGCGGGCTCTTCTCCCGGTTTTTCTGAGACCTGGCAGGGGTGAAATACATCCATATAGCCTCATGGACTATATGTGATGTATTCTTTTTAGCCAGAAAGGTATTAACATTGCTGCCCAGGGCGCCCCCCCCAGCGCCCTGCACCCTCAGTGACCGCCGGTGTGAAGTGTGCCTGAGCGCAATGGCGCACAGCTGCAGTGCTGTGCGCTACCTCATGAAGACTGAAAAGCCTTCAGCCGCCGGTTTCTGGACCTCTTCTTACTTCGGCATCTGCAAGGGGGTCGGCGGCGCGGCTCCGGTGACCCATCCAGGCTGTACCTGTAATCGTCCCTCTGGAGCTAGTGTCCAGTAGCCTAAGAAGCAAATCCATCCTGCACGCAGGTGAGTTCACTTCTTCTCCCCTAGGTCCCTCGTTGCAGTGAGCCTGTTGCCAGCAGGACTCACTGAAAATAATAAAACTATCAAAACTTTTACTCTAAGCAGCTCTTTATGAGAGCCACCTAGATTGCACCCTGCTCGGACGGGCACAAAAACCTAACTGAGGCTTGGAGGAGGGTCATAGGGGGAGGAGCCAGTATACACCACCTAGTGGTCAAACTTTTAAATTTTGTGCCCTGTCTCCTGCGGAGGCGCTATCCCCATGGTCCTGACGGAGTCCCCAGCATCCACTAGGACGTCAGAGAAACTACGGGTAGTTTTTTCTCCCCAAACATAATACCCTTTTTAGTGGTACCTGGGTTTATATCCGAAATGTGTAATACCTCCTTCATTGCCTCAATCATGCAACGAATGGCCCTAGTGGACATTAGATTAGACTCATCGTCGTCGACACTGGTATCAGTATCCGTGTCGACATCTGCGTCTGCCATCTGAGGTAGCGGGCGTTTTAGAGCCCCTGATTGCCTTTGAGACACCTGGGCAGGCACGAGCTGAGAAGCCGGCTGTCCCGCATTTGGCATGTCGTCAAATTTTTTGTGTAAGGAGTCGACACTTGCACGTAATTCCTTCCATAAAACCATCCACTCAGGTGTCTGCCCCGCAGGGGGTGACATCACTTCTATAGGCATCTGCTCCGCCTCCACATAATTTTCCTCATCAAACATGTCGACACAGCCGTACCGACACACCGCACACACACCGGCAATGCTCTAACAGAGGACAGGACCCCACAGAAGCCCTTTGGGGAGACAGAGAGAGAGTATGCCAGCACACACCAGAGCGCTATATAATGCAGGGACTAACTGAATTATGTCCCCTATAGCTGCTATAATATTTACTGCGCCTAAATTTAGTGCCCCCCCTCTCTTTTTAACCCTTTTCTGTAGTGTAGACTGCAGGGGAGAGCCAGGGAGCTTCCTTCCAGCGGAGCTGTGAGGGAGAAATGGCGCCAGTGTGCAGAGGGAGATACCCTTTTTCGTGGACTTTTCTCCCGCTTTTTTAAGGATTCTGGCAGGGGTAATTATCACATATATAGCCTCTGGGGCTATATATCAGGGACGTGCAGTCAGGGGAGGCAGTGCCTCCCCTGTGATTAATTATTAAAATAACACAAAGAACATACTTATGACACATATTCTGTGTCATAAGTATGTTCTTTATTTTATTCTAATAATTTTAGGGGTTTAAATAGGTTTGGGAGGCACTGATAGCAGTGCCTCCCGTAGATAATGAAAACGGGGATCGAGCGGGGGGCGGGGCCAAGAACTGGGCTGTAAAAGCCCATTGAAAAACACAGGCGAAGCGGCATCTCTAGAAGTGCCTCGCTGACATCACTGTCAGCAAGGCAGAAATGATTGGACAGCGGATCCAGCACTGGATCCGCTGGTCCAATCATCCATACGAGGCGGCGGGATAGTTTGCTGCTCCCCTCCCTTCATCCCCCCCCTTACTCCGTTACCTGCTGCTGGCAATCGCCCCTGCCTGGGGCCCTGTGTATGAGACAAGTGCAGCGGCAAGTGCTAAAAGTTCAGCGGCGGCGGGCGGCGCTCGCCTCCTCCAGCCTCAGCATCGGGTGTCTGTCAGCCGCGTCCGGAGTGCAGGGACAGCCTGAGCGGCGCCGGCGTGCGGCGCTCGCCTCCTCCAGCCTCAGCATCGGGTGTCTGTCAGCCGCGTCCTGAGTGCAGAGACAGCCTGAGCGGCGCCGGCGGGCGGCGCTCGCCTCCTCCAGCCTCAGCATCGGGTGTCTGTCAGCCGCGTCCGGAGTGCAGGGACAGCCTGAGGCGCCTGTGGTGAGTACAGCACATATCTCTCTCTCTCTCCCTCCCGTGGATTGAACTATGGCCGTACACACTGGTCGATATATCGGCCGTTCTCTTGAACGGCCGATATATCACTAGTCCGTCGGCCAGTGTGTACGGCCGATACGTCTGTGAACTCTGTCGTTCACAGACGTATTGCGTCGGCCCCGCAGCACAGCCGACGGCCAATATATCTACCGATATATTGGTGCGTCGCTGTGTGTGTACGGCGGTCGGCCGACCGCCCGTACACATGCTGCGGCGGGCGGCGGTGATTGACAGCTGAACTGGGCGGGCGTGTGTACACGCCCGCCCAGTTCATGACGTCAGTCCCCGACGGATCGGGCAGTGTGTATGCTCAACACACTACCCAATCCGTCCATAGATATATCTGCAGATCAATTGATCTGCAGATATATCTTTCTAGTGTGTACCCACATTAAACCTAATTTTAATTTTTACAGGTACCGGCCCTATTGGATTCTACTGGACAAGTGGACGTGACCGGCGTGGGATGTAGGTAAGTATGTGTGAGTGTGTAAGTGTGTTTTTAATAAACTTTTACTTTCACGGTGTGCGAGTTGTGTTTTTATTTGGGTATTTTTGTTGTTGTAGAACTACAGGTACCAGCGGGCCCATTATTTCCTCGCATGCTGGTACTTGAGGTTCTCCAAGTACCAGCAAGCGGGGGAGGCTTGCTGGGCCTTGTAGTTCCACAACAAAAAACAATATTCTTTTTTTTTACACACGTGGCTACCAGCCTCCCATCCACCGCCCACGGATGGGGGGGACAGCCTCGGGCTTCACCCCTGGGTGCCTGGAGGGGGGGGGGGCCTTGATTTAAGGGGTCACCACTCCTCCAGGGAACCCCGGCCAGGGGTGACTAGTTGGGGGGGTAATGCCACGGCCGCAGGGACCTACATAAATGTGTCCCCCGCCTGTGGCATTATGTCCCTGGCTAGTGGAGCCCGGTGCTGGTTTTAAAAATACGGGGGACCCCTACATCTTTTGTCCCCCGTATTTTTGGAACCAGGACCGGACTAAGAGCCCGGTGCTGGTTGTTTAAATACGGGGGACCCCTGTCCAATTTTTTCCCAGTATTAAAACAACCAGGACCGGCTCAAATAAGCCCGAGGCTGGTTATACTTTGGAGGGGGGACCTCATGCATTTTTTTTTTAACCCATTCAGACTCCTTTCCATTAAGTTAATGGAAGCCCTGGACAACAAAATTGCATTCATGTCCTCCTCCCACTCCCTTCCCAGTCCCAAACACTATTTTTTTTTTCTATAAAAATGTACACTATATCACAAGTATGATGAGCAGGCAGGCAGCGGGCATTGGCGGCATCGGACTGAGATGCAAATTAGTGGTGGAGGGCTGGGTCAGTTGATGGTGGGTGAGTTTGTAAGCCACTGGTGGTGGCAGCAGGCAGCGGCTCAGTGCAAGTAGCGGGCATTGGCTCGGCGGCGGTAGGGGCCATCGGCAGGATTCGGCAGACTTTATGGCTGTAGTGCCTCACCAGCCACTGACCTCACCGCACGCCACTGCTATATATTGTGATTGTTTTGCCAGCCAAGGTGTTTTTATTGCTGCTCAGGGCGACCCCCCCCAGCGCCCTGCACCCTCAGTGACCGGAGTGTGAAGTGTGTATGAGGAGCAATGGCGCACAGCTGCAGTGCTGTGCGCTACCTTGGTGAAGACAGAAGTCTTCATGCCGCCGATTTTCCGGACTTCTTCTTGCTTCTGGCTCTGTAAGGGGGACGGCGGCGCGGCTCCGGGACCGAACACCAAGGCCAGTTCCATGCGGTCGTTCCCTCTGGAGCTAATGGTGTCCAGTAGCCTAAGAAGCCCAAGCTAGCTGCAAGCAGGTAGGTTCGCTTCTTCTCCCCTTAGTCCCTCGTTGCAGTGAGCCTGTTGCCAGCAGGTCTCACTGTAAAATAAAAAACCTAAAATATACTTTCTTTCTAAGAGCTCAGGAGAGCCGCTAGTGTGCATCCAGCTCGGCCGGGCACAAAAATCTAACAGAGGCTTGGAGGAGGGTCATAGTGGGAGGAGCCAGTGCACACCAGGTAGTCTAAAAGCTTTCTTTTAGTTGTGCCCAGACTCCTGCGGAGCCGCTATTCCCCATGGTCCTTACGGAGTTCCCAGCATCCACTAGGACGACAGAGAAAATGACCTTCAGGCTGTGTGTATAAGGTGTTGTCAAAGTCAGAAAAATATCTCTATGCACACTACCATATTTGCACCTCACACAGGTCCGTGCTGCGCATGCGTACGCTCTCCCGTACGTGCGCATACTCACAGTCGCGGGCACCCGCAGGCGCACGGTATGCGTATTTACGGTAGAGTTTATGTGATCGTAGCGTGCGACTCAATCATTACATATTTTCACTATATAATGTATTTTGTAGATCATGGTCCCTTTGATAGATTCTGAAAGTTTGGTTAATATAGAATGTTCATGAACAAAAGAATCCCTCTTTGTTTGATACGAAGGGTCAGACAGGAGTAATACAGTGGTGTTTAGTATCCATCGGAAGAATATTTAATTAGAAATATTCCGGTGTTGGTTTGAAGCAGATCAATCGCTCGTGCGAATAGTTATGGACATAAGAAGTTTATGAACATTTACTTTATTTGCACTTTATTACCCATGCGGCGGGAAACCCAGTTTCCCTCCCACCTGAGCTGTTGGAAATAGTCACAGCCCACCTGTATGAATCAACCTATGACCTTTTGTTATAATGCGAAGCCGAATTCCTGTGTCCAATGAACAATGAGATTGTAGGGACCATTGAATTGCATTGTGTGTGGGGCATAAATAGAAAGGCCGATCACATCCAGCTCTTACTCTTCAACGGTTATCATTGCTGAAAATCGGGAGCTGGATGTCCAGAGGCGCATGCGATCGTTTCCTTTGTGCGTAAGTTTTTCTCCGTAATCATACTGTTTCTCTCTTGTTATTATGGGCCATATCTTTCTCTCTCTTCTCTTTCTCTCATTTTCTCTTAAACTTAATTGTATTGTATTTACTGTATAGTTACCTGGTTAGTTAGTCTATGTTATATTGTAGTGTATGATTTGTATTTGTATTAATTCTTTTGCAAGTATATCATTCAAAATATATATATATTAGGCGTTGGACCCTAAGCCTAGGTATCTGTGTATTTCTTATAGAGTTAAGTATTCTCAGAGCGTCGGTGACGCTCAAACTGCTTTCAAGCTAGTAAGGTTATACTGTGTTGCATTTATACCATATCACTACACAAAGGGTTTACTGCATAATACACTGTTTATGGTTTAGATATAAAGGTTTTACATTGTGAGCGTATGCGCCGCTGGTGATCTCTTCATGGTCTCGAGCGGTCGCATCGCTATAGCGAATCATTACGGTAGTCGGCAGCCAATAGCGTGCCTGCCAGTGATCTCTTGGCCGTGAGCGAACATAACGCTTGAGCGTCTCGACCACGGCTAAGCGATCGTTACGCAACGTGCGTACCCTTACGGTACTTCATACGTAGTTAGCGTACAGTGTTCTTAGACCTCATAAAGGGTATTATATACGATAAATATTTAGCTTTATCAATTGCGGGCTCGTCCTGTCCTTCACATATCTACACTAGGTAATTTCAGCAGACATTATCCAGCAGCAAAGGGCGGGAGATCATATTCCTCGTAGTGCTGTTTGGATAAGCGTCTGCTTCTCTTAGTAAAGGGTGCTGAAGGAATCCGGGAACCGGAGGTAAGAACAAAACAATAGTGTTTTTTTAAAACTGTTTATTTTTCTGTCTTGCGTACACACGCACGCACACATATATATCTGCATTTCCTTTTCATTTGTGTATTTTCGTATATCACTCTTCTGTTTGCCAGTTTTATAGTTGATAAACGTGCTAAGAAAGATTTGTCACTATTTTATAGTTTAAGAGTAAAGGTAACATAGTTAAAGTATAGACAAACACACAGTTTTGCCTGGGAGATAAGGCGAAGTCAGTGTGGTGCGTGGTAGATGATAAAGGATCATCTACATTGATAAACGTATAAATTGTGTTACGGTGGATCTTTGCTTTGCGTACACGTGTCTCTAACAAAAGACTGAGACTTGCGTACGCAATCCAAGGGCCGACGCACGCAGCGTATATTACGCAACGGAGCGTACGGGTACGCCCACGTAACTCAAATCACAAGTTTTTTTTCTCTCCTCTCAACGCGATAAGTAGCGCCACGCGGTAAATAACGCCAGGCGATAAATCGCACAAATTTATTTTAAATTCGAAATTTAAATTAATAGATCCTTCTCCTAATTTGTAACACATCTGGTCTAAAGAGAAATTTCTGCGCAGAAATAGAAATAGAAACAAAAGTGTATATGTGGTGAGTGAGTGTTTGTTTTTACAATTTTTGAGGTTGAACCACAAGAAAAGTCGAGTTCTCGTGAGGTACATACGTGTAAGTGACGTACATGGTGGCTAGGGAGGCATCCCTGGTTAAAACATACAATTTGAGCATTAGAGTGTAGCAGACCAGGAGGTCATACTGTAACAGACCAGGAGGTCATAGCAGACCAACAGGTTCAGGTACAGCAGACAAGGAAGTCCGCTATACAGTCCACAGGCACAACACCAAGAAAGGGTTGGTGCAACACCCATATAGGCCATACAAGCTCTTGCTGAAGGAATTCGCAGCCGCAATTTTCGATTCCGCTGGTCGCCCCGTACATAAGATTAGTTGCTTATGTGCTGAACGATTGTACCGCACGTAATTGTGTACATTAGTAAACCTGACCGGTACTATTTGTGTACGAAGGTCATAAACGCTATTTGTACATTCTAACGTGATTTGTGTAATTTTTTTTATTTTAAGGGAAGTTCGCTGCTCACTCAGGAACTATCCAGCAACCAATAGTTACTGGAAAGAGTAAGTGTTCTTCGGATCACCCTCACAGGTTCCAGTAAATAGAGGTTCAGGTCGCAGGGGCCCTAGGTCGAGTACGCCAGCACCATATCGGTGTGATCAGGTCGTATTGGTCGGCGTGGGCGAGTGAGTGGGGTACTCGGTAAACCGCCACCGTCAGCCTATTTTGGACATTTGGTTTGCGTAAGGGTTGGTTGAATAAAGCAACACCTTCGAACTATGGGGGCCACTTGTTCAGGTAGGGGGCGATCAACCTCGGTTCGGGTTGATTCAGTGAACCGACCAATTGGGTCGGCAAGGTATGTAATGTGTGAGAAATACGGAAGTCACACAGAAGCTTTATGTGATGAATGGGAGAGAATGACGGTACATGACGGGGAGAAATTCCCAAGAGTAGGTAGCTTCAGCTCAGAAGTGTTAACGAATTTAAGGAGAAGGATATGTCTCATTAAATCAGCAAAGAGACGAATTAAGCATTATGATTATTTGCAGTTGTGGCAACAGGAGGGTGACATACAGAGAGGATTGGCTCAGGCGGCGGGATCTGGCTCAATCAGAAAACTGATAGCCACGGCCCCACCGCCACCATATATATCGGGAGAGAAATTGGTTGCGGAGAATGACGCACTAAGGTGTAACACACAAACACTTAGCAACTGTGTAAATGTTAAAGATATTGTTAACCAATTAACCAATGCAAGTATTAACCCGTGCAAGTTGTACCCTGTTTTGAACTTTCCTCAGGAGTGTGATCAAGAAGACGAATCGGCAACAATTTCAGCGCTCTCTCTAGCAGCCACCATAGCAGAGACCACAGTAGGCACAGCTCCACCCACGAGATTAGTAACAAAGGCCCCTAGCGGAGGGATAGGTGAGGTCGTATCTACAGGTAAGTACGGCACCATACACTATGCTGAAGCCATTTCACCACAGGCTGTAGAACCCACACAGAGTGATGTTGTTAGAGTTACTCCTGTTAGGGTAATAGCTGTTCCAAATGGGAAAACTGACACATCAGGAGTCACCCCTGTGAGGAACATTGCCATGTATAGCCCATTTTCCAGAATGGAATTAAGGACCATAGTGTCTGAATTCCCTGACCCTAGAAAAGACTTAGTTGCCAGTCAAAAATACATCAGAGACTTAGGTAACACTGTAGAGCCCAACAATAAAGACTGGCAGATATTGCTGAGAGCATGTTTACCCTCCAATGTTGACGCAACTCAATTTTTAGCTGATTGCGGATTAGATCAGGATGTACCTCTTACAGATGTGTACAACAAAGATAATGTAAAAAGAATAAGCTTACAGTTAAAAGAGTATTTCCCAGCGGTAGTCAGATGGAACAAGATATTCTCCATTAAACAGAAGGAGTCAGAGACAGCTGCAGAGTATTTTCACAGAGCATTATCAGAAATGGCAAAATACACAGGCATAGAGGACATTAAAACAAACATAAACCATCGAGAAGTAGCAGTATCGGTACTGATGGATGGTTTAAAAGAATCATTAAAGACTAGGGTACAGACCACACAACCATGTTGGCGAGGTCTGTCTGTGGCTACTTTGAGAGAGGCTGCTATTGATCACGATAGGAACATCACCAGACACAGGGAACAACAAAGTGATAAGTTAATGGCAGTAAGTATACAGGCCCTGACCACAAAACAGCCTGTGTTAACATCACCAAACCCTGTGGGTAAGTCAAATGTGGTAACATGTTATTTTTGTCACAGACAGGGACACTTTGCACGAGACTGTAGATCGAGAAATGTACAAAAATCTTATCAACCCCCTAGACAACGACACGACACACGACATTGGGAGCAAGGTCCGCAGAAACGGAGTTATGAGCCACATGCAGGGGAAACAAAAAAATACCCCCCAAACAGAGATTGGCAAACCTCTGGTAGTTCCCAGCTAACCCCCTCACAAGTAGTTGCTGCCAGCGGGATTCAGGGAGGTCACCATACCCAATAGGGGTGTGGCCATACCTGTAATCTGCAGCCAGTAAAATTGATTGCAAGTCTTGGAAGTGAACCAGAAATTGCAATCAATGTAGCTGGTAAATCATTAAACTTTCTTGTAGACACAGGGGCGGCCAAATCAGTGATAAATTCGACAGTGGGCATGAGGACCACTGGTAGGACAATTCCAGCCGTGGGAGTAACAGGAGTAGTCCAGCATTACCCTGTTAGCAAACCAGCAGAGATTACAATAGGGCCTTTACATACCAAGCATTCCTTTTTGCTGGCTGCATCGGCACCGACCAATCTCCTGGGAAGAGACTTACTGTGTAAAATGGGGTGCGTCATTTATTGTACTCCTGAAGGTGTATTCTTGGACATACCTGAGAATCACGCTCAGGAAGTACGAGACATGTTAGACTCCCCGTCAAAATTAATGTCACATACCATTATGACAAATAGGACTCCCTCCCAAGTAGAAGAAATGACATCTCAGATACCAGAGTCACTTTGGACAAAAGATGGACAGGACACTGGATTAATGGCAAACGTAGCTCCGGTAGTTGTACAAGTAAAAGATGGTAGGATAGCTCCAAAAATCCCACAGTACCCTCTGAAGCCAGAGGTGGAGTTAGGAGTTTACCCAGTAATAGAGCGCTTGCTACAACAGGGCATTCTGGTAAGAACGTCCAGCACTGCTAATAGTCCCATCTTCCCTGTGAAAAAGAGTGGGGGGAGGGGTTACAGGCTAGTGCAGGATCTAAGGGGGATTAACAAAATAGTTGAGAGCCAGTTCCCCGTAGTGCCAAATCCAGCTGTCATCCTAATGCAAATCCCTCCCACTGCGAAATTTTTCACTGTTATTGACCTCTGCTCTGCTTTCTTTTCGGTACCTCTGCACCCTGACAGTCAATATTTGTTTGCATTTACATACAGAGGAGTCCAATACACATGGACTCGATTACCACAAGGATTCATAGATAGCCCAAGTATATTTTCTCAGGCTTTGCATGACTGTTTACAGTCTTTCCAACCAGTGAGTGGATCAGTATTAATACAGTACGTGGATGATCTACTACTGTGTTCTGATTCATTGGAAGCATCCCTGAAGGATACGAAACAGCTCCTGTTTCATCTTTCAGACACAGGACACAAGGTTTCCAAAGACAAGTTGCAATTATGCCAAACTAAGGTAAAATATTTGGGACACTGTTTAACACAAGGACTGAGACACCTGACCGCTGATAGAATTCAAGCAATTAGAGACATGACTCTGCCACAAACCCAGCAACAGATCAGAACATTTTTAGGAATGTGTGGGTATTGCCGTAACTGGATCCCAGGGTTTTCCATCCTAGCGTTACCTTTGCAGGAGATGGTCTCCTCAAACAAACCTGATCGGATTTCGCATACAGACGAGTCTGAGGCAGCATTTGAGAGACTTAAACAGTGCCTAACGCAGGCACCAGCATTAGGTATGCCGGACTATGGGAAACCCTTTGAACTATACGGAACAGAAAGTGCTGGTTGCGCGGCAGGCGTACTAACCCAAAAGCACGGTGATGCCAGCAGGCCAGTAGCATATTACAGCGCTCAGCTAGATACGGTAGCGCGATCCCTCCCCACATGCTTGCGAAGCGTTGCTGCGATAGCATTGCTAGTAACGAAAAGCGAAGACGTCGTGCTAGGTCACAACCTCACAATTCATACACCACATGCAGTGTCAGCCTTGATAAATTCTGCCCAAACCAGGCACGTCTCATCAGCGCGGTTTACAAGATGGGAATTGGCACTAATGGCCCCCGTAAACATCACCATAAGGAGATGCAGTGCATTAAATCCTGCAACATATCTCCCAGGTGTGCCTGGACAGGCACAAAGGGTGGAGGATGAGAGTGGTGGGGAAGGAGGATTTAATACAAAGGAAGACACTCATGATTGTATGGAATATTTGACCCAAAATTTTACCGCAAGGCCTGACATCAGTGACAACCCACTGGAAGATGCAGAACTTACGTTCTACACGGACGGTAGTTGTCATAGACAGTCAGACTCGGGAGACTTGTGTACTAGGTACGCAGTCGTAGATGACCAAGGCACCATAGAAGCGGAACCGCTAGGCCCACCTCACTCAGCCTAGGTTGCTGAACTGGTCGCCCTAACCAGAGCATGTGAATTGGCTAAGGGAAAATCAGCCAATATCTACACCGATTCTAGATACGCATTCGGGGTAGTCCATGATTTCGGAGCCCTATGGCGCCTCAGAAATTTCATGACGGCAGCTGGTACACCGGTAGCGCATGCAGCTCACATAAAAAGGCTTCTAACAGCGATACAGGAACCCGATAGAGTGGCTGTTATCAAGTGTAAAGCACATACATATAGCCAAGACCCAGTATCGCTTGGTAACAGCCGAGCAGACGAAGCGGCTAAATTAGCAGCTGCTACCCCCAGACAGACAGACACCACACAACTGATGGTATTTAATACCATCAACACACAGAAGTTGTGTGAGATGCAAAATTTGTGTTCCACACAGGAAAAGGCAGTCTGGAAGGCAAAGGGATATGGCCAGGAGTCCTCAGGACTCTGGACGGATGGACATGGTAAACCAGTGGCCCCCAGAGCATATCTTCAATGTTTGGCTGAAGCAGCTCACGGGCTGACTCATCTAGGCAAGGAAGGGATGTGCAAGTTGGAAAGAGCATATTGGTGCGCCCCAGGATTCTCCTCTCATGCGAGTAAAAGAGCCATGTCATGCCTTACCTGTTTGAGAAAGAATATTGGAAAGGCAATACCTACAGAACCATCCCATATCCCACCTGCCGGCGGCCCTTTCCAGGTAATACAGATTGACTTCATTCAATTACCCCCTTGTCGAAATTTGAAATATGTACTTGTTTGTATAGATGTTTTCTCAAATTGGGTCGAAGCATTTCCGGCGGCCACAAATACCGCTATGTTTACTGCTAAGAAAATTGTGCAGGAATTTGTATGTAGATATGGTATCCCTAGAATTATCGAAAGTGATAGGGGTACCCATTTTACAGGTGATGTCTTTCAAGGAATGTGTAAATTGATGGGAATTGATAGCAAGCTGCACACTCCATACCGTCCACAGGCGAGTGCGAAAGTGGAAAGAGTGAACAGCACTATTAAAAATAAACTGAGTAAAGTGATGGCAGAGACAGGATTGACATGGCCAGAAGCTTTACCCATTGTACTGTACAGCATCAGAACCACTCCCAGGTCCCCTCTAAATCTGTCTCCCTTTGAAATCTTGTTTGGTCGACAACCGCATGTTATGATTAACCCTCAGGATGATTTGAAGTGTAACAATGAAGTGACTGTAAAATACTTGATTAACATGAGTAAACAGTTAAGGAATCAAAATGATAATTTGAAGTTGGTGATTCCTGATTTACCAGATAGTAATTGTCATGACATTGAACCTGGGGATTATGTAATGATACGGAATTTTCTACGCTCAGGTTGCCTTATTGACAGATGGGAAGGACCATACCAGGTCTTATTGACTAGCACTACAGCATTGAAGGTTGCTGAGAGAGAGACTTGGGTTCATTCGTCCCACTGTAAGAAGGTCGTTGATCCAGAGAAGTCCTGTGATAAGGAACAGACGGTAGAGGTTGTATCACTAGAGTGTCTGTTCCAGGAGGACTAAGGCGGCACCTGAGCATCGAGAACCACAAGATCAAAAGCAGTTGTCGATCCCCTGTTCCCTTTTATTGTTTTTCTCCACTTCCCATCCCCTCTCCCTCAAATTATTTTTCCCCCCTTCTCATTCTTCTTCGTCTCCTCCTAAGATGGACTTGCCTCAAGAGACTGTGATCCGGATTTTCCTGTTGACCATGATGTTGACCAGAGCAGTCTGTTCCGGCGAGAGTACCATGGAGGTCGAGAGAGGTTCTGGAATGGGTTCTGATGATAAAGATGGAGGCGTAGTTTTCCAAGAACAACTTAACCAACAAGTAAAGGCGAGTATCAGAAAACGATCCGATAACATTGACCATAGAAGGAATTGTGAAGGATTGTTAGCTGAAGAAAACTGTATCTGTCGGCTCTGTAACAATGTCATTGAGGATGGGTGCATAAAGAAATGCCAATCCAGTTTTAATATCCATATGGACCGGCATCCATTGAGTGACTATCACTCCTTAGTGGGTAGTGTGTTAAATAAAACAGATTGTTGGGTATGCTCTCAAGTACCTCAAGGTCATAGCAAATCAGGACTAGTACCATTTCCTTTAACGATAGGGGAGGTACTTGAGTTAAGTGGTGGGAGACCGGTGGACAGAAGGTTTAATATCTCCAGTCCTCCTAGTTTGAAGCTCCACCAATACCATGTGGATAGGTCCCTATTATGTTTCAACATCTCCAATCCCCGAAAGCCGGGAAATTGGGAAGTGTCATGGAGTAACCAAACCATGACCTTTTCGCATAGAGCAGATAGAATGCCTACAGATACAGAGCTTGTACGCCACATAGCCAGTAGAGGAAAATCTTTCCGGTATAGGTATACCTTAGGAAATAGGATTACTAGAGTTGGAGAGGTATCACCAGGATACTGTGCACATATCGTACAACCTGATACGTGTACTAAGCAGATGGAAGAATTAGGGTTAGGAGATTTCACATGGAAGGTGTGTAATATGGTTATGTCCTACTCCGTCCCATATGTTCTCCCCGATGATGCATATTTCATATGCTGGAGAAAGGCGTACAAGTGGCTTGCCCCAAACTCTGAAGGATTGTGTTATATTGGAAAAGTACTGCCTGAAGTAATGACTGTATCACATGACAAAATGAAAGACATACACCGTGGTGCCCAAGCTTCTTATACTCATACTCATTACGAGCACATCGTTAAACGGCACCTGATAGAAAGAACAGAGCACCCGGCCTCTGACATGATCAGTGAATCCACCGGGATTCAATTCTTAATCGCGTTAGATTTCACCTGCACCGCTAGAGGAGTGCTGAATTATAAATACATATCGGCGCTCGCAAATTTGTTAGATAATATCACTGAAATGTATGATGACACATTTAGGTATACTGGAAGGGAACTTCAAGCTTACAAAACAGAACTGGTACAGCATAGAATGGTTCTCAATTACCTCACAGCAGTGACAGGCGGATATTGTGTCACACTGGCAACACAATACGGCGTGAAATGTTGCACATATATTATGAATAGCACCGAGGACCCGGTCGAGGTCATAGACCAAAAGATGGACGATATTCTCCAACTAAAGTGGGAATTTCGCAGAAGACACAATCTCACCCTTGCTGCTGTGAGTAATGAGCTGACTGGTTGGGTGTCATGGTTGAACCCGCGAAATTGGTTCTCCGGTTTAGGAGAATGGGCCCAAGGAGTTATAATGGATGTTGGGAAGTTTCTCCTATGTATCTTAGGTGTTATCATAACGATTGGTTTGATATTTAGATGCGGTCAGGCTTTAATGAGGTGCAATCGTCGTACTAGGGTAATGAGTTTAAGGAGTAAGGAAACTGTAATTCCAATGGACTTGATTTATGACCCAAATGTAGAAACAATGATGTGATGAAAATGCGATTTCTACGGTCCGTTTCTTTCACCTGTTTTTCCGTTTCCTCCAAGGTAAAAAGACCCACTTGGACGAGGAATTTGATGAGCCGATATACAGACAACAGGTGGATTAAAGAAGAAGTTTTGACAACCTGAAACACAGATTTTGATGAACTATGCCATGGATCCCCAGTTTCCCTAGAAATTTTAAAATTACGCTAGCCCAACACTTTTGTAAATCTATGGACATTGACAGCTTTTGCTCGCACCTTATGGGCAAAAGCACAAAGAAGACTGCATTCAACAGACACCAAACAAGACCTCAATCGACGAATGTACATTTACCTGACATAGAATACCACCGCATTTACCGTAATTATGTCTTTTCTTCATTTCTACAACCCTCAGGTAATGACACACATAGTCGATAGGGAATACAGGCACAGATATCAGCAATCACATATCTCCCCCATTCATGTATCATCAACTAAAATGTGCTCCCCCATTTTGTTACAACCAAAGCCGGAAAGAGCTCGGTAAAGTTTGACAGCCCATCCACAGACCCGTACCACGGGATAAGAAGGAATTCAAATGTATACTTCGCAATACCTCGAAGCTTGATTTAAAACACGTACGGCACGATGATACATGACCCCCAAGCACGGATTCATACACACATGCTTCTGCTATCTCACTAGGTCATACCCTTTTCCTACCATCTCCTCTCCTCCCTTACCCAACCATGTAAATGTATTAACCCCTAACATATATTTTTCTCTTTTTGAAATGTTTTCAGGAAGTGGCAGTTATTGTTGACTGCCAAAGGGTGGACTGTCAAAGTCAGAAAAATATCTCTATGCACACTGCCATATTTGCACCTCACACAGGTCCGTGCTGCGCATGCGTACGCTCTCCCGTACGTGCGCATACTCACAGTCGCGGGCACCCGCAGGCGCACGGTATGCGTATTTACGGTAGAGTTTATGTGATCGTAGCGTGCGACTCAATCATTACATATTTTCACTATATAATGTATTTTGTAGATCATGGTCCCTTTGATAGATTCTGAAAGTTTGGTTAATATAGAATGTTCATGAACAAAAGAATCCCTCTTTGTTTGATACGAAGGGTCAGACAGGAGTAATACAGTGGTGTTTAGTATCCATCGGAAGAATATTTAATTAGAAATATTCCGGTGTTGGTTTGAAGCAGATCAATCGCTCGTGCGAATAGTTATGGACATAAGAAGTTTATGAACATTTACTTTATTTGCACTTTATTACCCATGCGGCGGGAAACCCAGTTTCCCTCCCACCTGAGCTGTTGGAAATAGTCACAGCCCACCTGTATGAATCAACCTATGACCTTTTGTTATAATGCGAAGCCGAATTCCTGTGTCCAATGAACAATGAGATTGTAGGGACCATTGAATTGCATTGTGTGTGGGGCATAAATAGAAAGGCCGATCACATCCAGCTCTTACTCTTCAACGGTTATCATTGCTGAAAATCGGGAGCTGGATGTCCAGAGGCGCATGCGATCGTTTCCTTTGTGCGTAAGTTTTTCTCCGTAATCATACTGTTTCTCTCTTGTTATTATGGGCCATATCTTTCTCTCTCTTCTCTTTCTCTCATTTTCTCTTAAACTTAATTGTATTGTATTTACTGTATAGTTACCTGGTTAGTTAGTCTATGTTATATTGTAGTGTATGATTTGTATTTGTATTAATTCTTTTGCAAGTATATCATTCAAAATATATATATATTAGGCGTTGGACCCTAAGCCTAGGTATCTGTGTATTTCTTATAGAGTTAAGTATTCTCAGAGCGTCGGTGACGCTCAAACTGCTTTCAAGCTAGTAAGGTTATACTGTGTTGCATTTATACCATATCACTACACAAAGGGTTTACTGCATAATACACTGTTTATGGTTTAGATATAAAGGTTTTACATTGTGAGCGTATGCGCCGCTGGTGATCTCTTCGTGGTCTCGAGCGGTCGCATCGCTATAGCGAATCATTACGGTAGTCGGCAGCCAATAGCGTGCCTGCCAGTGATCTCTTGGCCGTGAGCGAACATAACGCTTGAGCGTCTCGACCACGGCTAAGCGATCGTTACGCAACGTGCGTACCCTTACGGTACTTCATACGTAGTTAGCGTACAGTGTTCTTAGACCTCATAAAGGGTATTATATACGATAAATATTTAGCTTTATCAGTGTATATGAAACATAAATGCATTCTGTGCTTAGACTTAGGTCCCATGATATCTCATTATGGTATGCAATTATTCCAAAATACGGAAAAATCTGATATCCAAAATACTTCTGGTCCCAAGCATTTTGGATAAGGGATACTCAACCTGTACATGTATATACACACACACACACGCACACACACACACACACACACACACACACACACACACACACACACACACAGAAGGCCAGACAGCCCAGTGCAAGTGGGGTGATTGGCAGTACAGAGACTGATTCCACCATCCACAGCCATCAGCCGGCTCAGTCAACGGCCCGATGACTGCCCGGCAAGCAGCTGCACTGTGCAGCCTGCTATATTAAACCACCCCGGAGACCTCAACTAGGCATCGCCCTCCAGCGGCAGAGGACGTGGCTATGAATTTCATGGGCCCACCAGGGATTACCCTAAATACCCATACACAGCCCAGTCCAAGCCTGAGCAGAAGAGCCCGGAAAGATGGCGACCAGCAGTCTGGAGCTGGAGGAGACCCTTTGGTCAGTACAGAGTGGCAGGTAGACACACGCTTGTACAAAAAAAAAATATGGATGAGTCTTTTGGTGGCCACAGGATAGGTAAACAGAGTTATCGGGCTGGAAAGCAGTAAGACTTACGTCTTACTCCATGCCCATCCAGGCCACACCCCAATAGGACACAGTTTATCAAGGTCACCATCAAGGCCAGTTTTGATCGTGCCTTAGAAAAGCTACCCCCACAGTGTTGTATAAATATGTCCTTGCAGGTGTCCTAACACACAAGTGCTCAAACACAAACTGTGTTGCATTTTGGCAGGGTGATTTCGCACTAAGGGGCCTCCTTAAATTTCTACAAAGGTGGGTGAAAATGAAAATTTTCACCTACTAGAAAAATAAGAATTTACTCACCTGTAATTCTATTTCTCGTAGTCCGTAGTGGATGCTGGGAACTCCGTAAGGACCATGGGGAATAGCGGGCTCCGAAGGAGGCTGGGCACTCTAGAAAGATCTTAGACTACCTGGTGTGCACTGGCTCCTCCCACTATGACCCTCCTCCAAGCCTCAGTTAGGTACTGTGCCCGGACGAGCGTACACAATAAGGAAGGAATTTGAATCCCGGGTAAGACTCATACCAGCCACACCAATCACACCGTACAACTCGTGATATGAAACACAGTTAACAGTATGAAACAATAGAGCCTCTCAACAGATGGCTCAACAATAACCCGATTTAGTTAACAATAACTATGTACAAGTATTGCAGATAAACCGCACTTGGGATGGGCGCCCAGCATCCACTACGGACTACGAGAAATAGAATTACCGGTGAGTAAATTCTTATTTTCTCTGACGTCCTAGTGGATGCTGGGAACTCCGTAAGGACCATGGGGATTATACCAAAGCTCCCAAACGGGCGGGAGAGTGCGGATGACTCTGCAGCACCGAATGAGAGAACTCCAGGTCCTCCTCAGCCAGGGTATCAAATTTGTAGAATTTTGCAAACGTGTTTGCCCCTGACCAAGTAGCAGCTCGGCAAAGTTGTAAAGACGAGACCCCTCGGGCAGCCGCCCAAGATGAGCCCACCTTCCTTGTGGAATGGGCATTGACAGATTTTGGCTGTGGCAGGCCTGCCACAGTATGTGCAAGCTGAATTGTACTACAAATCCAACGAGCAATAGTCTGCTTAGAAGCAGGAGCACCCAGCTTGTTGGGTGCATACAGGATAAACAGCGAGTCAGATTTTCTGACTCCAGCCGTCCTGGAAACATATATTTTCAGGGCCCTGACAACGTCTAGCAACTTGGAGTCCTCCAAATCCTTAGTAGCCGCAGGCACCACAATAGGCTGGTTCAGGTGAAACGCTGACACCACCTTAGGGAGAAACTGGGGACGAGTCCTCAATTCTGCCCTATCCATATGGAAAATCAGATAAGGGCTTTTACATGATAAAGCCGCCAACTCTGACACTCGCCTGGCTGAAGCCAAGGCCAATAACATGACCACTTTCCACGTGAGATATTTCAGATCCACGGTTTTTAGTGGCTCAAACCAATGTGATTTTAAGAAACTCAACATCACGTTGAGATCCCAAGGTGCCACAGGAGGCACAAATGGGGGCTGAATATGCAGCACTCCTTTCACAAATGTCTGAACTTCAGGTACTGAAGCTAGTTCTTTTTGAAAGAAAATTGACAGAGCCGAGATCTGTACCTTAATGGAGCCCAGTTTTAGGCCCATATTCACTCCTGCTTGCAGGAAATGCAGAAATCGACCTAGTTGAAATTCCTCCGTTGGGGCCTTTTCGGCCTCACACCATGCAACATACCTCCGCCATATGCGGTGATAATGAGTTGCTGTGACCTCTTTCCTGGCTTTAATAAGCGTAGGAATGACTTCCTCCGGAATGCCCTTTTCCTTCAGGATCCGGCGTTCAACCGCCATGCCGTCAAACGCAGCCGCGGTAAGTCTTGGAACAGACAGGGGCCCTGCTGCAGCAGGTCCTGTCTGAGCGGCAGAGACCACGGGTCCTCTGAGATCATCTCTTGAAGTTCCGGGTACCACGCTCTTCTCGGCCAATCCGGAACCACGAGAATTGTGTTTACTCCTCGCTTTCTTATTATTCTCAATACCTTTGGTATGAGAGGTAGAGGAGGGAACACATAAACTGACCGGTACACCCACGGTGTCACTAGAGCGTCCACAGCTATCGCCTGAGGGTCTCTTGACCTGGCGCAATACTTCTCTAGTTTTTTGTTTAGGCGGGACGCCATCATGTCCACCTGTGGACGACCCCATTGATTTACAATCATTTGGAAGACTTCTGGATGAAGTCCCCACTCTCCCGGGTGGAGGTCGTGCCTGCTGAGAAAGTCTGCTTCCCAGTTGTCCACTCCCGGGATGAACACTGCTGACAGTGCTAGTACATGATTCTCCGCCCATCGGAGAATTTTTGTGGCTTCTGCCATCGCCGTCCTGCTTCTTGTGCCGCCCTGTCGATTCACATGGGCGACTGCCGTGATGTTGTCTGACTGGATCAGCACCGGCTGGTGTAGGAGCAGGGATTTTGCTTGACTTAGGGCATTGTAAATGGCCCTTAGTTCCAGAATATTTATGTGAAGGGCAGTCTCCTGACTTGACCATAGTCCTTGGAAATTTCTTCCCTTTGTGACTGCCCCCCAGCCTCGTAGGCTGGCATCCGTGGTCACCAGGACCCAGTGCTGTATGCCGAATCTGCGGCCCTCCAGAAGATGAGCACTGTGCAGCCACCACAGAAGAGACACCCTGGTTCGTGGAGACAGGGTTATTAAACGATGCATCTGAAGATGCGTTCCGGACCACTTGTCCAACAGGTCCCACTGAAAAATTCTGGCATGGAACCTGCCGAATGGAATTGCTTCGTAAGAAGCTACCATCTTTCCCAGGACCCGCGTGCAGTGATGCACCGATACCTGTTTTGGTTTTAGGAGGTCTCTGACTAGAGAAGACAACTCCCTGGCTTTCTCCTCCGGGAGAAACACTTTTTTCTGGGCCGTGTCCAGAATCATTCCCAGGAACATTAGACGTGTCGTGGGGACCAGCTGTGACTTTGGGATATTCAGAATCCAACCGTGCTGGCTCAGCACTTCCTGAGATAGTGCTACTCCCACTAACAACTGTTCCTTGGATCGTGCCTTTATTAGGAGATCGTCCAAGTATGGGATAATTAAAACTCCCTTTTTTCGAAGGAGTATCATCATTTCCGCCATAACCTTGGTAAATACCCTCGGTGCCGTGGAGAGTCCAAACGGCAGCGTCTGGAATTGGTAATGGCAATCCTGTACCACAAATCTGAGGTACTCCTGGTGAGAATTGTAAATGGGGACATGCAGGTAAGCATCCTTGATGTCCAGGGATACCATGTAATCCCCCTCGTCCAGGCTTGCAATAACCGCCCTGAGCGATTCCCTCTTGAACTTGAATTTTTTTATGTATGTGTTCAAGGATTTCAAATTTAAAATGGGTCTCACCGAACCGTCCGGTTTCGGCACCACAAATAGTGTGGAATAGTAACCCCGGCCTTGTTGAAGTAGGGGTACCTTGATTATCACCTGCTGGGAACACAGCTTGTGAATCGCTGCTAGCACCGCCTCCCTGTCTGAGGGAGCAATCGGCAAGGCGGATTTTAGGAAACGGCGGAGTGGAGTCGCCTCGAATTCCAGCCTGTATCCCTGAGATACTATTTGAAGGATCCAGGGATCCACCTGTGAGCGAGCCCACTGATCGCTGAAATTCCTGAGGCGGGCCCCCACCGTACCTGGCTTCGCCTGTGAAGCCCCACCGTCATGCGGCGGACTTGGAAGAGGAAGCGGGGGAGGACTTTTGTTCCTGGGAACCTGCTGTTTGCTGCAGCCTTTTTCCCCTGCCTCTGCCTCTTGACAGAAAAGAACCTCCTTTTCCCCGCTTGTTTTTCTGGGACCGAAAGGACTGACCCTGATAAAATGGCGCCTTCTTAGGCTGTGAGGGGACATGAGGTAAAAATGCTGACTTCCCAGACGTTGCTGTGGAAACTAGGTCGGAGAGACCATCCCCAAATAATTCCTCCCCTTTATAAGGCAAAACTTCCATGTGCCTTTTGGAATCTGCATCTCCAGTCCACTGGCGAGTCCATAAGCATCTCCTAGCAGAGATGGATAATGCACTTAATTTAGATGCCAGCCGGCAGATTTCCCTCTGTGCATCTCTCATGTATAAGACTGAGTCTTTGATATGGTCAATTGTTAGCAGGATCGTGTCTCTGTCTAACGTGTCAATATCTTCTGACAGTTTATCTGACCACGCAGCGGCAGCACTGCACATCCATGCTGACGCAATAGCTGGTCTGAGTATAATGCCTGAGTGTGTATATACAGACTTCAGGATCGCCTCCTGCTTTCTATCAACAGGTTCCTTAAGGGCGGCCGTATCCTGGGATGGTAGTGCCACCTTTTTAGACAAACGTGTGAGCGCTTTATCCACCTTCGGGGGTGTTTCCCAACGTAACCTATCCTCTGGCGGGAAAGGGAACGCCATTAGTAGCTTCTTAGGAATTACCAATTTCTTATCAGGGGAAGCCCACGCTTCTTCACACACTTCATTTAATTAATCTGACGGGGGGAAAACTACAGGTAGTTTTTTTTTCTCCCCAAACATAATACCCTTTTTTGTGGTACCTGGATGTAAATCAGAAATATTTAACACCTCTTTCATTGCCTCAATCATGCAGTGAATGGCCTTAACGGGCATTAAATTTGACTCATCGTCGTCGACACTGGTGTCAGTATCCGTGTCGACATCTACTTGTGCCACCTGAGATAGCGGGCGTTTCAGAGCCCCTGATGACTTTTGAGACACCTGGACAGGCACGAGCTGAAGACTCGGCTGTCCCACAGTCGGCATGTCGTCAAATTTTTTATGTAAGGAGTCTATACGTGCACTCATTTCCTGCCATAATACCATCCACTCAGGTGTCTGACCCCCAGGGGGTGACATCCCTGCTAAAGGCATCTGCTCCCCCTCCACATCATTATCCTCCTCAAACATGTCGACACAGCCGTACCGACACACTCCACACACACAGGGAATGCTCTAACAGAGGACAGGACCCACAAAAGCCCTTTGGGGGGACAGAGTAAGAGTATGCCAGCACACACCAGAGCGCCATATATATACAGGGACTAACTGAGTTATGTCCCTAATAGCTGCTTTTCAATATAATATACTGTATACAGTGCCAATTTTAATGCCCCCCCTCTCTTTTCCCTCTTACTGTACTGTAGAATTGCAGGGAAGAGCCAGGGAGCTTCCTTCCAGCCGAGCTGTGAGGGAAAAATGGCGCCAGTGTGCTGAGGAGATAGGCTCCGCCCCTTTTTCGCGGCGTATTCTCCCGCTTTTTATGGGATTCTGGCAGGGGTATTTACCTCATATATAGCCCCAGGGGCTATATATTGAGGTATTTTAGCCAGCCAAGGTGTTTTTATTGCTGCCTCAGGGCGCCCCCCCCAGCGCCCTGCACCCTCAGTGACCGGAGTGTGAAGTGTGTATGAGGAGCAATGACGCACAGCTGCAGTGCTGTGCGCTACCTTGGTGAAGACAGGATGTCTTCATGCCGCCGATTTTCCGGACCATCTTCTTGCTTCTGGCTCTGTAAGGGGGACGGCGGCGCGGCTCCGGGACCGAACATCAAGGCTGGGCCTGCGGTCGATCCCTCTGGAGCTAATGGTGTCCAGTAGCCTAAGAAGCCCAATCCGGCTGCAAGCAGGCGAGTTCGCTTCTTCTCCCCTTAGTCCCTCGCTGCAGTGAGCCTGTTGCCAGCAGGTCTCACTGAAAATAACAAATTCTAAGACTATAACTTTCTAAGAGCTCAGGAGAGCCCCTAGTGTGCATCCAACCTCGGCCGGGCACGAAATCTAACTGAGGCTTGGAGGAGGGTCATAGTGGGAGGAGCCATTGCACACCAGGTAGTCTAAGATCTTTCTAGAGTGCCCAGCCTCCTTCGGAGCCCGCTATTCCCCATGGTCCTTACGGAGTTCCCAGCATCCACTAGGACGTCAGAGAAACATACATATTAAATATCCATGTACACCAGAAACATATTACCACGCCTCTACAGGTCTAGAAGTGAAGTCTAGCCTGAGCGCTATCGGTAATTAATAATAATATTAATTACCTGTCTTGGGTCGACTATTCCTGCGGTTCTATCTTCAGAGTATGCTTTGTAGTAAAGATGACCGCGCAGAAGCCCAGAGATGAAGGATGGCGGCTGATGACCTCACAATTCAATCGTGGAGATGGTCCACCTGAAAAAAAAAATTAGAGGCGCGATAATATGTTCCTGATATACATGCATATTTATTATTGTTTCTTTATATAGTACCACAAATAAGTGCAGTGTTGTATATAGAACACATGTCATCCATATCAGTCCCTGCCCCGCAGGAGCTTACAGTCTATATAAATCTAAAATAATATATAAAATATATAATAAAATAGAAAAATAAAATATACACTATATACAAAAAAATATAAATCTATACAAATATATATCTCTAAATATATAATCAAAAATATTGGGAGAAAACTATACATACTGGGAAAATTCACACATACGTAAACAGGAATGGACCGTATATAAACATTCAAGTAAAAATAAGAATTTACTTACCGATAATTCTATTTCTCGTAGTCTGTAGTGGATGCTGGGGACTCCGTAAGGACCATGGGGAATAGCGGCTCCACAGGAGACAGGGCACAAAAGTAAAAGCTTTAGGATCAGGTGGTGTGCACTGGCTCCTCCCCCTATGACCCTCCTCCAAGCCTCAGTTAGGATACTGTGCCCGGACGAGCGTACACAATAAGGAAGGATTTTGAATCCCGGGTAAGACTCATACCAGCCACACCAATCACACTGTACAACCTGTGATCTGAACCCAGTTAACAGCATGATAACAGCGGAGCCTCTGAAAAGATGGCTCACAACAATAATAACCCGATTTTTGTAACAATAACTATGTACAAGTATTGCAGACAATCCGCACTTGGGATGGGCGCCCAGCATCCACTACGGACTACGAGAAATAGAATTATCGGTAAGTAAATTCTTATTTTCTCTGACGTCCTAAGTGGATGCTGGGGACTCCGTAAGGACCATGGGGATTATACCAAAGCTCCCAAACGGGCGGGAGAGTGCGGATGACTCTGCAGCACCGAATGAGAGAACTCCAGGTCCTCCTCAGCCAGGGTATCAAATTTGTAGAATTTTGCAAACGTGTTTGCCCCTGACCAAGTAGCAGCTCGGCAAAGTTGTAAAGCCAAGACCCCTCGGGCAGCCGCCCAAGATGAGCCCACCTTCCTTGTGGAATGGGCATTTACATATTTTGGCTGTGGCAGGCCTGCCACAGAATGTGCAAGCTGAATTGTACTACACATCCAACTAGCAATCGTCTGCTTAGAAGCAAGAGCACCCCGTTTGTTGGGTGCATACAGGATAACAGCAAGTCAGTTTTCCTGACTCCAGCCGTCCTGGAAACATATATTTTCAGGGCCCTGACAACATCTAGCAACCTGGAGTCCTCCAAGTCCCTAGTAGCCGCAGGTACCACAATAAGCTGGTTCAGGTGAAACGCTGACACCACCTTAGGGAGAAACTGGGGACGAGTCCGCAGCTCTGCCCTGTCCGAATGGACAATCAGATATGGGCTTTTGTGAGACAAAGCCGCCAATTCTGACACTCGCCTGGCCGAGGCCAGGGCCAACAGCATGGTCACTTTCCATGTGAGATATTTCAAATCCACAGATTTGAGCGGTTTAAACCAATGTGATTTGAGGAATCCCAGAACTACGTTGAGATCCCACAGTGCCACTGGAGGCACAAAAGGGGGTTGTATATGCAGTACTCCCTTGACAAACTTCTGGACTTCAGGAACTGAAGCCAATTCTTTCTGGAAGAAAATCGACAGGGCCGAAATTTGAACCTTAATGGACCCCAATTTGAGGCCCATAGACAGTCCTGTTTGCAGGAAATGCAGGAATCGACCGAGTTGAAATTCCTCCGTGGGGGCCTTCCTGGCCTCACACCATGCAACATATTTTCGCCAAATGCGGTGATAATGTTGTGCGGTCACCTCCTTCCTGGCTCTGACCAGGGTAGGGATGACCTCTTCCAGAATGCCTTTTTCCCTTAGGATCCGGCGTTCAACCGCCATGCCGTCAAACGCAGCCGCGGTAAGTCTTGGAACAGACATGATCCTTGCTGAAGCAAGTCCCTTCTTAGTATCTCTTGAAGTTCCGGGTACCAAGTCCTTCTTGGCCAATCCGGAGCCACGAGTATAGTTCTTACTCCTCTCCGTCTTATAATTCTCAGTAACTTGGGTATGAGAGGCAGAGGAGGGAACACATACACCGACTGGTACACCCACGGTGTTACCAGAGCGTCCCAGCTATTGCCTGAGGGTCTCTTGACCTGGCGCAATACCTGTCCAGTTTTTTGTTCAGACGGGACGCCATCATGTCCACCTTTGGTCTTTCCCAACGGTTCACAATCATGTGGAAGACTTCCAGATGAAGTCCCCACTCTCCCGGGTGGAGGTCGTGCCTGCTGAGGAAGTCTGCTTCCCAGTTGTCCACTCCCGGAATGAACACCGCTGACAGTGTTATCACATGATTTTTCGCCCAGCGAAGAATCCTTGCTGCCATTGCCCTCCTGCTTCTTGTGCCGCCCTGTCTGTTTACGTGGGCGACTGCCATGATGTTGTCCGACTGGATCAGCACCAGTTGACTTTGAAGCAGAGGTCTTCCTAGGCTCAGAGCATAGTAACTTGCCCTTAGCTCCAGTATATTTATGTGGAGAGAAGTCTCCAGACTTGACCACACTCCTTGGAAATTTCTTCCCTGTGTGACTGCTCCCCAGCCTCTCAGGCTGGCATCCGTGGTCACCAGGACCCAGTCCTGAATGCCGAATCTGCTGCCCTCTAGTAGATGAGCACTCTGCAGCCACCATAGAAGAGACACCCTTGTCCTTGGAGACAGGATTATCCGCTGATGCATCTGAAGATGCGATCCGGACCATTCGTCCAGCAGATCCCACTGAAAAATTCTTGCGTGAAATCTGCCGAATGGAATCGCTTCGTAAGAAGCCACCATTTTTCCCAGGACTCTTGTGCATTGATGCACTGACACTTGGCCTGGTTCTAGGAGGTTCCTAACTAGCTCGGATAACTCCCTGGCTTTCTCCTCCGGGAGAAACACCTTTTTCTGGACTGTGTCCAGAATCATCCCTAGGAACAGCAGACGTGTCGTCGGAATCAGCTGCGATTTTGGAATATTTAGAATCCATCCGTGCTGTCGTAGAACTACTTGAGATAGTGCTACTCCGACCTCCAACTGTTCTCTGGACCTTGCCCTTATCAGGAGATCGTCCAAGTAAGGGATAATTAAGACGCCTTTTCTTTGAAGAAGAATCATCATTTCGGCCATTACCTTGGTAAAGACCCGGGGTGCCGTGGACAATCCAAACGGCAGCGTCTGAAACTGATAGTGACAGTTCTGTACCACGAACCTGAGGTACCCTTGGTGAGAAGGGCAATTTGGGACATGGAGGTAAGCATCCTTGATGTCCAGGGACACCATATAGTCCCCTTCTTCCTGGTTCGCTATCACTGCTCTGAGTGACTCCATCTTGATTTGAACCTTTGTATGTAAGTGTTCAAAGATTTCAGATTTAGAATAGATCTCACCGAGCCGTCTGGCTTCAGTACCACAAATAGTGTGGAATAATACCCCTTTCCTTGTTGTAGGAGGGGTACTTTGATTATCACCTGCTGGGAATACAGCTTGTGAATTGTTTCCAATACTGCCTCCCTGTCGGAGGGAGACGTTGGTAAAGCAGACTTCAGGAACCTGCGAGGGGGAGACGTCTCGAATTTCCAATCTGTACCCCTGGGATACTACTTGTATGATCCAGGGGTCCACTTGCGAGTGAGCCCACTGCGCGCTGAAACTCTTGAGACGACCCCCCACCGCACCTGAGTCCGCTTGTACGGCCCCAGCGTCATGCTGAGGACTTGGCAGAAGTGGTGGAGGGCTTCTGTTCCTGGGAAGGGGCTGCCTGCTGCAGTCTTCTTCCCTTTCCTCTACCCCTGGGCAGATATGACTGGCCTTTTGCCCGCTTGCCCTTATGGGGACGAAAGGACTGAGGCTGAAAGACGGTGTCTTTTTCTTTATACGGCAATACTTCCATGTGCCGTTTGGAATCTGCATCACCTGACCACTGTCGTGTCCATAAACATCTTCTGGCAGACATGGACATCGCACTTACTCTTGATGCCAGAGTGCAAATATCCCTCTGTGCATCTCTCATATATAGTAATGCATCCTTTAAATGCTCTATGGTCAATAAAATACTGTCCCTGTCAAGGGTATCAATATTTTCAGTCAGGGAATCCGACCAAGCCACCCCAGCGCTGCACATCCAGGCTGAGGCGATCGCTGGTCGCAGTATAACACCAGTATGTGTGTATATACTTTTTAGGATATTTTCCAGCCTCCTATTAGCTGGCTCCTTGAGGGCGGCCGTATCTGGAGACGGTAACGCCACTTGTTTTGATAAGCGTGTGAGCGCCTTATCCACCCTAGGGGGTGTTTCCCAACGCGCCCTAACTTCTGGCGGAAAAGGGTATAACGCCAATAATTTTCTATCGGGGGAAACCCACGCATCATCACACACTTCATTTAATTTATCTGATTCAGGAAAAACTACAGGTAGTTGTTTCAAACCCCACATAATACCCTTTTTTGTGGTACTTGTAGTATCAGAAATATGTAACACCTCCTTCATTGCCCTTAACATGTAACGTGTGGCCCTAATGGAAAATACATTTGTTTCTTCACCGTCGACACTGGAGTCAGTGTCCGTGTCTGTGTCGACCGACTGAGGTAATGGGCGTTTTAAAGCCCCTGACGGTGTTTGAGACGCCTGGACAGGTACTAATTGGTTTGCCGGCCGTCTCATGTCGTCAACCGACCTTGCAGCGTGTTGACATTATCACGTAATTCCCTAAATAAGCCATCCATTCCGGTGTCGACTCCCTAGAGAGTGACATCACCATTACAGGCAATTGCTCCGCCTCCTCACCAACATCGTCCTCATACATGTCGACACACACGTACCGACACACAGCACACACACAGGGAATGCTCTGATAGAGGACAGGACCCCACTAGCCCTTTGGGGAGACAGAGGGAGAGTTTGCCAGCACACACCAAAACGCTATAATTTTACAGGGACAACCTTATATAAGTGTTTTCCCTTATAGCATCTTAATATGTAATAATATCGCCACAAAAATGCCCCCCCTCTCTGTTTTAACCCTGTTTCTGTAGTGCAGTGCAGGGGAGAGCCTGGGAGCCTTCCCACCAGCAGTTCTGTGAGGGAAAATGGCGCTGTGTGCTGAGGAGAATAGGCCCCGCCCCCTTTTCGGCGGGCTTCTTCTCCCGTTTTTCTGACAACCTGGCAGGGGTTAAATACATCCATATAGCCCCAGAGGCTATATGTGATGTATATTTAGCCAGCATAGGTACTTTCATTGCTGCCCAGGGCGCCCCCCCCAGCGCCCTGCACCCTCAGTGACCGTTGGTGTGAAGTGTGCTGAGAGCAATGGCGCACAGCTGCAGTGCTGTGCGCTACCTTAAGAAGACTGGGAAGTCTTCAGCCGACGATTTCTGGACCTCTTCTCTCTTCAGCATCTGCAAGGGGGTCGGCGGCGCGGCTCCGGTGACCCATCCAGGCTGTACCTGTGATCGTCCCTCTGGAGCTAGTGTCCAGTAGCCTAAGAAGCCAATCCATCCTGCACGCAGGTGAGTTCACTTCTTCTCCCCTAAGTCCCTCGTTGCAGTGAGCCTGTTGCCAGCAGGACTCACTGAAAATAAAAAACCTAATAAAACTTTTACTCTAAACAGCTCTTTAGGAGAGCCACCTAGATTGCACCCTTCTCGGCCGGGCACAAAAACCTAACTGAGGCTTGGAGGAGGGTCATAGGGGGAGGAGCCAGTGCACACCACCTGATCCTAAAGCTTTTACTTTTGTGCCCTGTCTCCTGCGGAGCCGCTATTCCCCATGGTCCTCACGGAGTCCCCAGCATCCACTTAGGACGTCAGAGAAATATAAGAGTATAACGTACAGATAATACCCATACCAGAGTAAGGAAAAACCAATAGCAACGCATGCGCACTCAAATCAAAACAGAATACAAAACCATAAAAATAAAACAGAACATAAAACGTTCAAGCAGGTGAAAGCTATTGCAGCGAAGGTGACCCAAAACATCCCAGAAGATTGGGCCGGTATGTTAAGTGAGAGTCCAAGGAGATCAACTGGTCAGGGACAGTGATACCAAAGTCCTCCGGGAAAGAAAAACAGTACTATGGCTCACCAGACCCATCCCCCATCTTCTGCATATTTTAACATGAAACGGACAGCCACAGATAATTCAGCTATCCGAGCCATCGGTCTGTTATAAGAGTGGAAAATGGCTTGGAGACCAAGCGTTCCATAGCATGTTCAGAAGGAACAGCCAATGTAGGAGAACAGAAAAGTTGCACAGGGTAGCCCTGAACAGGAGACTGGGGTGACCAAATCAACAAAGCAGGTGATAGCAAAAATCCATAGGATAACTGGAACAGGAGACTGAAGGTATAGTCAGGAGCTACACAGGGTCACACTGAACTGAAGACGGAAATATAGAGCCAGCGAGACAGACGAACGAGTGAATAGTTCAAGCAAAAGACAACCAGGCTGCAGCAGGTAAGTATCAGGAGCAGGACTCTGCAGAATAGCACTGAAACGGAGACTGGGATGACTAGATCAACAGAGAAGGAAATAATGACAGCTTAACGCCAGCAGACCTCAGAGAGATCAGGGTGTCCAGTATCACAGAAGTGAGAAAGCGGAACAGCAGTCACCAGGGCCCCACAGACACATTGGGCCTAATTCAGACCTGATCGCTAGGCTGCGTTTTCGTACACCTTGCGATCAGGTCTGAACTGCACATGCGTATGCACCGCAATGCGCAGGCCGTCGGTCCGCAGCGACGGGGATCAGCGGGCAGTGACGGGATGTGCAAGAAAAGAGGCCGTTTGTGGGTGGCAACTGACCGTTTTCAGGGAGTGGCCGGAAAAACCCAGGAGGGACCAGGCGTTTGTAGGGAGTGTTTCTGACGTCAGCAACGGCCCCGATCATCGCACTGGAAGAGGAAGTCCTGGGCTGTGCAGAGACTGCACAAACTTCTGTTTGTGCAGCTCTCCTGCACAGCAATTTCCCCCTCCCCCTGTACGCGGCTACTACCTGATCGCAGGGATGCAAAAAACGCACCCTAGCGATCAGGTCTGAAATACCCACATTATACGGCATTCAAAATGGAAACAGACAGAAGACCCCAGCAGCAGAGAAGCGACCAGCAGGCAGGAGCAGGTCAGCAGAACAGAACCCCAATTCAAGCGCAGCCATGGGACAGCAGCAGTCCCCATAGAGGAACCCGCAATCAGGAGCCGCCAGGCGGTAGAGGATATCCCTCAAGCCAGCAGCTCAGCGGAGCAAAGATACCCGGCACAGCACACGGAATCGCTCTGGAGCAGAGCTCAGGATCCAAGAAGGCTGCGGCTTGCAGGAGAATCGTGCAGCGACACGGCACCACGGGGGATCAAGAGCAACACTGGCACAGGCAACTGCAGAACCCAGGGGGAGACTGTCCACCTTCAAGGGGGACCAAACACCCAGAGAGACCTTCGCGGTCACAGGAGGCAGTGTCGGACTGAGTCCTAAAGGGCTCACAGGGGAATGCAATGACAAGGGCCTTCTGAAAGGGTGTGACCAGCACATAAACATAGTAAACATACCTATACATAGTGTACATATACATACTTACAGTACACATGGAGCCACGCTAATCGTGGCTCTGTCTGTGCCTAGGCGTGCCTATCGCTAGAGCGTCTCCGTCCGCGCATCCATGACAGAGACTCACCCCATTCACCAGAATGGAAGAGCGTCTCCATCCAGGGTGAGCGCGGTTCCGTGATGGAGACGCGCCCCATTCACTAGAATGGAAGAGTGTCTCTGTGCACTCCGGCGGGGCTAGGCGGACAGATCACCTAGTCATGCCGGGAGTGCAGGCCTGCGATGGAGCCGCCTCAGATGAGCGCGGCTCCATCTGTATATGTGCACAGACTCAGTATACATACATACATATACAGCAGGCGTAGGCAATGTCCAAGACTCCAGATGCTATGGAACTGAACATCCCAGTATGCCGTGCTACAATTACAGCTTGCTCTAATAGCAAAACTGTGGCAAGGCATGTTGAGATGTGACATGACATCGCAACTGAAATGCTGATCGCAACTTACATATACATAGTATACATAACAATACATAGTATACACATACATAGTATACATAAACATATACACTGTATACATAGTATACATATACATAAATAGTACACACACATATATATATATATATATATATATATATATATACAGGTTGAGTATCCCATATCCAAATATTCATAAATACGGAATATTCCGAAATACAGACTTTTTTGAGTGAGAGTGAGATAGTGAAACCTTTGTTTTCTGATGGCTTAATGTACACAAACTTTGTTTAATACGCAAAGTTATTAAAAATATTGTATTAAATGACCTTCAGGCTGTGTGTATAAGGTGTATATGAAACATAAATGAATTGTGTGAATGTACACACACTTTGTTTAATGCACAAAGTTATTAAAAATATTGGCTAAAATGACCTTCAGGCTGTGTGTATAAGGTGTATATGAAACATAAATGCATTCTGTGCTTAGACTTAGGTCCCATCGCCATGATATCTCATTATGGTATGCAATTATTCCAAAATACGGAAAAATCTGATATCCAAAATACTTCTGGTCCCAAGCATTTTGGATAAGGGATACTCAACCTGTACATGTATATACAGGTTGAGTATCCCATATCCAAATATTCCGAAATACGGAATATTCCGAAATACGGACTTTTCTGAGTGAGAGTGAGATATTGAAACCTTTGTTTTCTGATGGCTCAATGTACACAAACTTTGTTTAATACACAAAGTTATTAAAAATATTGTATTAAATGACCTTCAGGCTGTGTGTATAAGGTGTATATGAAACATAAATGAATTGTGTGACTGTAAACACACTTTGTTTAATGCACAAAGTTATAAAAAATATTGGCTAAAATGACCTTCAGGCTGTGTGTATAAGTTGTATATGAAACATAAATGCATTCTGTGCTTAGACTTAGGTCCCATCGCCATGATATCTCATTATGGTATGCAATTATTCCAAAATACGGAAAAATCCGATATCCAAAATACCTCTGGTCCCAAGCATTTTGGATAAGGGAGACTCAACCTGTATACACACACACACACACACACACACACACACACACATAAGGCCAGACAGCCCAGTGCAAGTGGGGTGATTTGCAGTACAGAGACTGATTCCACCATCCACAGCCATCAGCCGGCTCAGTCAACGGCCCGATGACTGCCCGGCAAGCAGCTGCTCTGTGCAGCCTGCTATAATAAACCACCCCGGAGACCTCAACTAGGCATCGCCCTCCAGCGGCAGAGGACGTGGCTATGAATTTCATGGGCCCACCAGGGATTACCCTAAATACCCATACACAGCCCAGTCCAAGCCTGAGCAGAAGAGCCCGGAAAGATGGCGACCAGCAGTATGGAGCTGGAGGAGACCCTTTGGTCAGTACAGAGTGGCAGGTAGACACACGCTTGTACAAAAAAAAAAATAAGAATTTACTCACCGGTAATTCTATTTCTCGTAGTCCGTAGTGGATGCTGGGGACTCCGTAAGGACCATGGGGATTAGACGGGCTCCGCAGGAGACTGGGTACTCTATAGAAAGATTTAGGACTATCTGGTGTGCACTGGCTCCTCCCCCTATGACCCTCCTCCAAGGCTCAGTTAGGAACTGTGCCCGGAAGAGCTGACACAATAAGGAAGGATTTTTGAATCCCGGGTAAGACTCATACCAGCCACACCAATCACACCATATAACACGTGATAGGAACCCCGGTTAACAGTATGATAACAAATGGAGCCTCTGAAGAGATGGCTCACAACAAAACCCGATTTTTGTAACAATAACTATGTACAGGTATTGCAGACAATCCGCACTTGGGATGGGCGCCCAGCATCCACTACGGACTACGAGAAATAGAATTACCGGTGAGTAAATTCTTATTTTCTCTGACGTCCTAGTGGATGCTGGGGACTCCGTAAGGACCATGGGGATTATACCAAAGCTCCCAAACGGGCGGGAGAGTGCGGATGACTCTGCAGCACCGAATGAGAGAATTCCAGGTCCTCCTCAGCCAGGGTATCAAATTTGTAGAATTTTGCAAACGTGTTTGCCCCCGACCAAGTTGCTGCTCGGCAAAGTTGTAAAGCCGAGACCCCTCGGGCAGCCGCCCAAGATGAGCCCACCTTCCGTGTGGAATGGGCTTTTACAGATTTAGGCTGCGGTAAGCCTACCGCAGAATGCGCCAGCTGAATAGTGCTACAAATCCAGCGCGCAATAGACTGCTTAGAAGCAGGAGCACCCAGCTTGGTGGGTGCATACAGGATAAACAGCGAGTCAGTCTTTCTGACTCCAGCCGTCCTGGAAATATACATTTTTAGGGCCCTGACTACGTCCAGCAACTTGGAATCCTCCAAGTCCCTAGTAGCCGCAGGCACCACAATAGGTTGGTTCAAGTGAAAAGCTGAGACCACCTTTGGGAGAAACTGAGGACGAGTCCTTAATTCTGCCCTATCCATATGGAAAATCAGATAAGGGCTTTTACAAGACAAAGCCGCCAATTCTGAAACCCTCCTGGCCGACGCCAGGGCCAACAGCATGACCACTTTCCACGTGAGATATTTTAAAACCACAGTCTTAAGTGGTTCGAACCAATGTGATTTCAGGAATGCCAAAACCACATTGAGATCCCAAGGTGCCACTGGGGGCACAAAAGGAGGCTGAATACGCAGTACTCCTTTGACAAAAGTCTGAACTTCAGGCAGTGAAGCCAGTTCTTTTTGGAAGAAAATCGACAGAGCCGAAATCTGGACCTTTATGGACCCCAATTTGAGGCCCAACGTCACCCCTGCTTGCAGGAAGTGCAGGAATCGACCCAGTTGAAATTCCTCCGTCGGGGCCTTCATGGCCTCACACCAAGCAACATATTTTCGCCAAATGCGGTGATAATGTCTTGCGGTGACATCCTTCCTGGCTTTGATCAGGGTAGAGATGACTTCCTCCGGAATACCCTTTTCCTTCAGGATCCGGTGTTCAACCGCCATGCCGTCAAACGCAGCCGCGGTAAGTCTTGGAACAGACAGGGTCCCTGCTGCAGCAGGTCTTGTCTGAGCGGCAGAGGCCAAGGGTCCTCTGTAAGCATCTCTTGAAGTTCCGGGTACCAAGCTCTTCTTGGCCAATCCGGAACCACGAGTATGGTTTTCACTCCTCGCCTTCTTATTATTCTCAGTACCTTGGGTATGAGAGGTAGAGGAGGAAACACATAAACCGACTGGTACACCCATGGTGTCACTAGAGCGTCCACCGCTATCGCCTGAGGGTCTCTTGACCGGGCGCAATATCTTTTCAACTTCTTGTTGAGGCGGGACGCCATCATGTCTACCTGTGGTTTTTCCCACCGGTTGACCAGCATTTGGAAGACTTCTGGATGAAGTCCCCATTCTCCCGGGTGGAGGTCGTGCCTGCTGAGGAAGTCTGCTTCCCAGTTGTCCACTCCCGGAATGAACACTGCCGTCAGTGCTAACACATGATTCTCTGCCCATCTGAGAATCCTTGTGGCTTCTGCCATTCTGCCATCGCAATCCTGCTTCTCGTGCCGCCCTGTCTGTTTACATGGGCGACCGCCGTGATGTTGTCTGATTGGATCAGTACCGGCTGGTTTTGAAGCAGGGGTCTTGCCTGGCTTAGGGCATTGTAAATGGCCCTTAGCTCCAGGATATTTATGTGAAGAGAAATCTCCTGATTTGACCACAGTACTTGGAAATTTCTTCCCTTTGTGACTGCCCCCCAGCCCCGAAGGCTGGCATCCGTGGTCACCAGGACCCAGTCCTGTATTCCGAATCTGCGGCCCTCTAGTAGATGAGCCCTCTGCAGCCACCACAGCAGCGACACCCTGGTTCTGGCCGATAGGGTTATCCGCTGTTGCATCTGGAGTTGGGACCCGGACCATTTGTCCAACAGGTCCCACTGGAACGTCCTTGCGTGGAACCTTCCGAATGGAATTGCTTCGTACGAAGCTACCATTTTTCCCAGGACTCGTGTGCATTGATGTACCGACACTTTTCCTGGTTTTAGGATGTCTCTGACCAGAGATGACAATTCCTCGGCTTTTTCCAGTGGAAGAAACACTCTTTTCTGGTCTGTGTCCAGAATCATTCCCAGGAACAGAAGACGTGTCGTCGGGACCAGCTGTGACTTTGGAATGTTTAGAATCCAGCCGTGCTGTTGTAGCACTTCCTGAGAAAGTGCCACCCCCACTATCAACTGTTCTTTGGACCTCGCCTTTATCAGGAGATCGTCCAAGTACGGGATAATTAAAACTCCCTTCTTGCGAAGGATTATCATCATTTCGGCCATTACCTTGGTAAAGACCCTCGGTGCCGTGGATAACCCAAACGGCAGCGTCTGGAACTGATAGTGACAGTCCTGTGCCACACATCTGAGGTACTCCTGGTGCGGAGGGTAAATGGGGACATGCAGGTACGCATCCTTGATGTCCAGGGATACCATGTAATCCCCCTCCTCCAGGCTCGCAATAACCGCCCTGAGCGATTCCATCTTGAACTTGAACCTTTTGATATAAGTGTTCAAGGCTTTTAAATTTAAGATGGGTCTCACCGAACCGTCCGGTTTCGGTACCACAAACATTGTGGAGTAGTAACCCTTTCCTTGCTGAAGGAGGGGTACCTTGACAATCACTTTCTGTGAATACAGTTTTTGAATAGCCACCAACACTGTCTCCCTGGCAGAGGGAGTTGCCGGCAAGGCAGATTTTAGGAAACGGCGGGGGGGGGGAGACGTCTCGAATTCCAGCCTGTACCCCTGAGATACTACTTGAAGGACCCAGGGATCCACTTGTGAGAGAGCCCACTGTGTGCTGAAAAACCTGAGACGTGCCCCCACCGTTCCCGATTCCGCCTGAGCAGCCCCAGCGTCATGCTGTGGACTTACCGGACGCAGGGGAGGACTTCTGCTCCTGGGAACTAGCTGTGTGCTTTTTTCCCCCTTCCTCTGCCCCTCGGCAGAAAGGATGAGCCTCTAGCCCGCTTATTTTTCTGGGGCCGAAAGGACTGTACCTGATAATACGGTGCTTTCTTTTGCTGTGGGGTAGCCTGTGGCAAAAAAGTCGATTTCCCAGCAGTAGCTGTGGAAACGAGGTCTGAAAGACCTTCCCCAAAAAGTTCCACCCCTTTATAGGGTAAAACTTCCATGTGCCGCTTGGAGTCGGCATCACCTGACCATTGCCTAGTCATAACCCCCGTCTGGCGGCAATGGACATAGCGCTTATTTTTGATGCCAGCCGGCAAATATCCCTCTGTGCATCACGCATGTATAAGACCGCGTCTTTTATATGGTCAATCGTTAGCAAAATATTGTCCCTATCCATGGTATCAATGTTTTCTGACAGGGAGTCTGACCACGCAGCAGCAGCACTGCACATCCAAGCTAATGCAATAGCGGGTCTCAATATAATGCCAGTGTGTGTGTATATAGCTTTTAGGGTACTTTCCTGCTTTCTATCAGCAGGTTCTTTTAGGGCGGCCGTATCCGGAGACGGTAGTGCCACCTTCTTTGATAAGCGTGTCAGCGCTTTATCTACCCTAGGGGGTGTTTCCCAGCGTGACCTATCCTCTGGCGAGAAAGGGTACGCAGCCATTAACCGTTTAGAAATGATCAATTTCTTATCTGGGGAAGTCCACGCTTCCTCACACACCTCATTGAATTCGTCAGATGCAGGAAAAACTACTGGTAGTTTTTTCTCACCAAACATAATACCCTTTTTTGTGGTACCTGGGGTATCATCAGAAATGTGTAATACATTTTTCATAGCCTCAATCATGTAACGGGTGGATCTATTGGAGGGTACACTCGTCTCATCATCGTCGACACTGGAGTCGGTATCCGTGTCGACATCTGTATCTGTCATCTGAGGTAGCGGGCGTTTTATAGCCCCTGATGACATTTGAGACGCTTGGACAGGTACAAGCTGAGTAGCCGGCTGTCCTATGTCGTCAAACCTTTTATGTAAGGAGCTGACACTGTCACGTAATTCCTTCCATAAGTCCATCCACACTGGTGTCGACCCCGCAGGGGGTGACATCACATTCACAGGCATTTGCTCCGCCTCCACATCATTATCCTCATCATACATGTCGACACAGCAGTACCGACACACAGCAGACACACAGGGAATGCTCTTACAGAGGACAGGACCCCACAAAGCCCTTTGGGGAGACAGAGGGAGAGTATGCCAGCACACACCAGGGCGCTATATAACACAGGGATATCACTATACAGAGTGTTTTCCCCTATAGCTGCCTATAACATATATATACTGCGCCTAAATTGTGCCCCCCCTCTCTTTTTTACCCTTTCTGTAGTGCAGGACTGCAGGGGAGAGCCAGGGAGCTTCCTTCCAGCGGAGCTGTGAGGGAAAAAATAAGAATTTACTTACCGATAATTCTATTTCTCGGAGTCCGTAGTGGATGCTGGGGTTCCTGAAAGGACCATGGGGAATAGCGGCTCCGCAGGAGACAGGGCACAAAAGTAAAGCTTTCCGATCAGGTGGTGTGCACTGGCTCCTCCCCCTATGACCCTCCTCCAAGCCAGTTAGGTACTGTGCCCGGACGAGCGTACACAATAAGGGAGGAATTTTGAATCCCGGGTAAGACTCATACCAGCCACACCAATCACACCGTACAACTTGTGATCTAAACCCAGTTAACAGTATGATAACAGCGGAGCCTCTGAAAAGATGGCTCACAACAATAATAACCCGATTTTTGTAACTATGTACAAGTATTGCAGATAATCCGCACTTGGGATGGGCGCCCAGCATCCACTACGGACTCCGAGAAATAGAATTATCGGTAAGTAAATTCTTATTTTCTCTATCGTCCTAGTGGATGCTGGGGTTCCTGAAAGGACCATGGGGATTATACCAAAGCTCCCAAACGGGCGGGAGAGTGCGGATGACTCTGCAGCACCGAATGAGAGAACTCCAGATCCTCCTTAGCCAGGGTATCAAATTTGTAGAATTTAGCAAACGTGTTTGCCCCTGACCAAGTAGCTGCTCGGCAAGGTTGTAAAGCCGAGACCCCTCGGGCAGCCGCCCAAGATGAGCCCACCTTCCTTGTGGAATGGGCATTTACATATTTTGGCTGTGGCAGGCCTGCCACAGAATGTGCAAGCTGAATTGTATTACACATCCAACTAGCAATAGTCTGCTTAGAAGCAAGAGCACCCAGTTTGTTGGGTGCATACAGGATAACAGCAAGTCAGTTTTCCTGACTCCAGCCGTCCTGGAACATATTTTCAGGGCCCTGACAACATCTAGCAACTTGGAGTCCTCCAAGTCCCTAGTAGGTGCAAGGCACCACAATAAGCTGGTTCAGGTGAAACACTGACACCACCTTAGGGAGAGAACTGGGGACGAGTCCGCAGCTCTGCCCTGTCCGAATGGACAAACAGATATGGGCTTTTTTGAGAAAAAACCACCAATTTGACACTCGCCTGGTCCAGGCCAGGGCCAAGAGCATGGTCACTTTTCATGTGAGATGCTTCAAATCCACAGATTTGACTGGTTTTAAACCAATGTGATTTGAGGAATCCCAGAACTACGTTGAGATCCCACAGTGCCACTGGAGGCACAAAAGGGGGTTGTATATGCAATACTCCCTTGACAAACTTCTGGACTTCAGGAACTGAAACCAATTCTTTCTGGAAGAAAATCGACAGGGCCGAAATTTGAACCTTAATGGACCCCAATTTGAGGCCCATAGACACTCCTGTTTGCAGGAAATGCAGGAAACGACCGAGTTGAAATTTCTTTGTGGGGCCTTCCTGGCCTCACACCACGCAACATATTTTCGCCACATGTGGTGATAATGTTGTGCGGTCACCTCCTTTCTGGCTTTGACCAGGGTAGGAATGACCTCTTCCGGAATGCCTTTTTCCCTTAGGATCCGGCTTTCCACCGCCATGCCGACAAACGCAGCTGCGGTAAGTCTTGGAACAGACATGGTACTTGCTGAAGCAAGTCCCTTCTTAGCGGCAGAGGCCATAAGACCTCTGTAAGCATCTCTTGAAGTTCCGGGTACCAAGTCCTTCTTGGCCAATCCGGAGCCATGAGTATAGTTCTTACTCCTCTACGTCTTATAATTCTCAGCACCTTAGGTATGAGAAGCAGAGGAGGGAACACATACACCGACTGGTACACCCACGGTGTTACCAGAACGTCCACAGCTATTGCCTGAGGGTCTCTTGACCTGGCGCAATACCTGTCCCGTTTTTTGTTCAGACGGGACGCCATCATGTCCACCTTTGGTATTTCCCAACGGTTTACAATCATGTGGAAAAAACTTCCCGATGAAGTTTCCACTCTCCCGGGTGGAGGTCGTGCCTGCTGAGGAAGTCTGCTTCCCAGTTTCCATTCCCGGGATGAAACACTGCTGACAGTGCTATCACATGATTTTCCGCCCAGCGAAAAGTCCTTGCAGTTTTTGCCATTGCCCTCCTGCTTCTTGTGTCGCCCTGTCTGTTTACGTGGGCGACTGCCGTGATGTTTTTCCCACTGGATCAATACCGGCTGACCTTGAAGCAGAGGTCTTGCTAAGCTTAGAGCATTATAAATTTACCCTTAGCTCCAGTATATTTATGTGGAGAAAAGTCTCCAGACTTGATCACACTCCCTGGAAATTTTTTCCTTGTGTGACTGCTCCCCAGCCTCTCGGGCTGGGCTCCGTGGTCACCAGCATCCAATCCTGAATGCCGAATCTGCGGCCCTCTAGAAGATGAGCACTCTATAACCACCACAGGAGAGACACCCTTGTCCTTGGATATAGGGTTATCCGCTGATGCATCTGAAGATGCGATCCGGACCATTTGTCCAGCAGATCCCACTGAAAAGTTCTTGCGTGAAATCTGCCGAATGGAATTGCTTCGTAGGAAGCCACCATTTTTACCAGGACCCTTGTGCAATGATGCACTGTTTTTAGGAGGTTCCTGACTAGCTCGGATAACTCCCTGGCTTTCTCTTCCGGGAGAAACACCTTTTTCTGGACTGTGTCCAGAATCATCCCTAGGCACAGCAGACGTGTCGTCGGGATCAGCTGCGATTTTGGAATATTTAGAATCCACCCGTGCTGTTGTAGCAGTATCCGAGATAGTGCTACTCCGACCTCCAACTGTTCCCTGGACTATGCCCTTATCAGGAGATCGTCCAAGTAAGGGATAATTAAGACGCCTTTTCTTCGAAGAAGAATCATCATTTCGGCCATTACCTTGGTAAAGACCCGGGGTGCCGTGGACAATCCAAACGGCAGCGTCTGAAACTGATAGTGACAGTTCTGCACCACGAACCTGAGGTACCCTTAGTGAGAAGGGCAAATTTGGGACATAGAGGTAAGCATCCCTGATGTCCCGGGACACTATATAGTCCCCTTCTTCCTGGTTCGTTATCACTGCTCTGAGTGACTCCATCTTGATTTGAACCTTTGTAAGTGTTCAAAAAAAATTTTTTAGAATAAGTCTCACCTAGCCTTCTGGCTTCAGTACCACAATATAGTGTGGAATAATACCCCTTTTCTTGTAGTAGGAGGGGTAATTTAATTATCACCTGCTGGGAATACAGCTTGTGAATTTTTTCCCATACTGCCTCCTTGTCGGAGGGAGACCTTGGTAAAGCAGACTTCAGGAGCCTGCGAAGGGGAAACGTCTCGACATTCCAATCTGTACCCCTGGGATACTACTTGTAGGATCCAGGGGTCCTGTACGGTCTCAGCGCCATGCTGAGAACTTGTCAGAAGCGGTGGAACGCTTCTGTTCCTGGGAATGGGCTGCCTGCTGCAGTCTTCTTCCCTTTCCTCTATCCCTGGGCAGATATGATCTTATAGGGACGAAAGGACTGAGGCTGAAAAGACGGTGTCTTTTTCTGCAGAGATGTGACTTAGGGTAAAAACGGCGGATTTTCCAGCAGTTGCCGTGGCCACCAGGTCCGATGGACCGACCCCAAATAACTCCTCTTCCTTTATACGGCAATACACCTTTGTGCCGTTTGGAATCTGCATCACCTGACCACTGTCGTGTCCATAACATCTTCTGGCAGATATGGACATCGCATTTACTCTTGATGCCAGAGTGCAAATATCCCTCTGTGCATCTCGCATATATAGAAATGCATCCTTTAAATGCTCTATAGTCAATAAAATACTGTCCCTGTCAAGGGTATCAATATTTTTAGTCAGGGAATCCGACCAAGCCACCCCAGCTCTGCACATCCAGGCTGAGGCGATCGCTGGTCGCAGTATAACACCAGTATGTGTGTATATACTTTTTATGATATTTTCCAGCCTCCTGTCAGCTGGTCCTTGAGGACGGCCCTATCTATAGACGGTACCGCCACTTGTTTTGATAAGCGTGTGAGCGCCTTATCCACCCTAAGGGGTGTTTCCCAACGCGCCCTAACTTCTGGCGGGAAAGGGTATACCGCCCATAATTTTCTATCGGGGGGAACCCACGCATCATCACACACTTTATTTAATTTATCTGATTCAGGAAAAACTACGGTAGTTTTTTCACATCCCACATAATACCCTCTTTTGTGGTACTTGTAGTATCAGAAATATGAAACACCTCCTTCATTGCCTTTAACGTGTGGCCCTAATAAGGAATACGTTTGTTTATTCACCGTCGACACTGGATTCAGTGTCCCTGTCTGTGTCTGTGTCGACCGACTAAAGTAAACGGGCGTTTTAAAACCCCTGACGGTGTTTTTGAGACGTCTGGACCGGTACTAATTGTTTGTCGGCCGTCTCATGTCGTCAACCGACCTTGCAGCGTGTTGACATTATCACGTAATTCCCTAAATAAGCCATCCATTCCGGTGTCGACTCCCTAGAGAGTGACATCACCATTACAGGCAATTGCTCCGCCTCCTCACCAACATCGTCCTCATACATGTCGACACACACGTACCGACACACAGCACACACACAGGGAATGCTCTGATAGAGGACAGGACCCACTAGCCCTTTGGAGAGACAGAGGGAGAGTTTACCAGCACACACCAAAAACGCTATAATTATATAGGGACAACCTTATATAAGTGTTTTCCCTTATAGCATCTTTTTTATATATTTCTAACGCCAAATTAGTGCCCCCCCTCTCTGTTTTAACCCTGTTTCTGTAGTGCAGTGCAGGGGAGAGCCTGGGAGCCTTCCCTCCAGCCTTTCTGTGAGGGAAAATGGCGCTGTGTGCTGAGGAGATAGGCCCCGCCCCTTTTTCGGCGGCCTCGTCTCCCGCTCTTAACGGATTCTGGCAGGGGTTAAATATCTCCATATAGCCTCCGGAGGCTATATGTGAGGTATTTTTAGCCAAAATAGGTATTCATTTGCCTCCCAGGGCGCCCCCCTCCCAGCGCCCTGCACCCTCAGTGACTGCCGTGTGAAGTGTGCTGAGAGGAAAATGGCGCACAGCTGCAGTGCTGTGCGCTACCTTTAGAAGACTGAGGAGTCTTCTGCCGCCGATTCTGGACCTCTTCTTACTTCAGCATCTGCAAGGGGGCCGGCGGCAAGGCTCCGGTGACCATCCAGGCTGTACCTGTGATCGTCCCTCTGGAGCTGATGTCCAGTAGCCAAGAAGCCAATCCATCCTGCACGCAGGTGAGTTCACTTCTTCTCCCCTAAGTCCCTCGTTGCAGTGATCCTGTTGCCAGCAGGACTCACTGTAAAATAAAAAACCTAAGCTAAACTTTTCTAAGCAGCTCTTTAGGAGAGCCACCTAGATTGCACCCTTCTCGGCCGGGCACAAAAATCTAACTGGCTTGGAGGAGGGTCATAGGGGGAGGAGCCAGTGCACACCACCTGATCGGAAAGCTTTACTTTTGTGCCCTGTCTCCTGCGGAGCCGCTATTCCCCATGGTCCTTTCAGGAACCCCAGCATCCACTAGGACGATAGAGAAATGGCGCCAGTGTGCTGAGGGAGTTGGCTCCGCCCCTTTTTCGGCGGGCTTTCTCCCGCTATTTTATCGTTTCTGGCAGGGGTTAATATACACCTATATAGCCTCTGGGGCTATATATGGTGTTAGTTTTGCCAGCCAAGGTGTTACTATTGCTGCTCAGGGCGCCCCCCCCCCCAGCGCCCTGCACCCATCAGTGACCGCAGTGTGTGGTGTGCATGAGGAGCAATGGCGCACAGCTGCAGTGCTGTGCGCTACCTTGGAGAAGACAGAAGTCTTCAGCCGCCGATTTTCCGGACCACCTTCTTGTTTCTGGCTCTGTAAGGGGGACGGCGGCGCGGCTCCGGGAACGGACGACGAGGTCGGGTCCTGTGTTCGATCCCTCTGGAGCTAATGGTGTCCAGTAGCCTAAGAAGCCCAAGCTACCACCACTTAGGTAGGTTCGCTTCTTCTCCCCTTAGTCCCTTGTTGCAGTGAGCCTGTTGCCAGCAGGTCTCACTGAAAATAAAAAACCTAAACTATACTTTCTTCTAGGAGCTCAGGAGAGCCCCTAGTGTGCATCCAGCTCAGCCGGGCACAGAAATCTAACTGAAGCTTGGAGGAGGGTCATAGGGGGAGGAGCCAGTGCACACCAGATAGTCCTAAATCTTTCTATAGAGTGCCCAGTCTCCTGCGGAGCCCGTCTATTCCCCATGGTCCTTACGGAGTCCCCAGCATCCACTAGGACGTCAGAGAAATATGGATGAGTCTTTTGGTGGCCACAGGATAGGTAAACAGAGTTATCGGGCTGGAAAGCAGTAAGACTTACGTCTTACTCCATGCCCATCCAGGCCACACCCCAATGAGACACAGTTTATCAAGGTCACCATCAAGGCCAGTTTTGATAAATCGTACCTTAGAAAAGCTACCCCCACAGTGTTGTATAAATATGTCCTTGCAGGTGTCCTAACACACAAGTGCTCAAACACAAACTGTGTTGCATTTTGGCAGGGTGATTTCGCACTAAGGGGCCTCCTTAAATTTCTACAAAGGTGGGTGAAAATGAAAATTTTCACCTACTAGAAAACATACATATTAAATATCCATGTACACCAGAAACATATTACCACGCCTCTACAGGTCTAGAAGTGAAGTCTAGCCTGAGCGCTATCGGTAATTACTAATAATATTAATTACCTGTCTTGGGTCAACTATTCCTGCGGTTCTATCTTCAGAGTATGCTTTGTAGTAAAGATGACCGCGCAGAAGCCCAGAGATGAAGGATGGCGGCTGATGACCTCACAATTCAATCGTGGAGATGGTCCACCTGAAAAAAAAAATTAGAGGCGCGATAATATGTTCCTGATATACATGCATATTTATTATTGTTTCTTTATATAGTACCACAAATAAGTGCAGTGCTGTATATAGAACACGTCATCCATATCAGTCCCTGCCCTGCAGGAGCTTACAGTCTATATAAATCTAAAATAATATATAAAATATATAATAAAATAGAAAAATAAAATATACACTATATACAAAAAAATATAAATCTATACAAATATATATCTCTAAAAATATAATCAAAAATATTGGGAGAAAACTATACATACTGGGAAAATTCACACATACGTAAACAGGAATGAACCGTATATAAACATTCAAGTAAAATATAAGAGCATAACGTACCGATAATAGCCATACCAGAGTAAGGAAAAACCAATAGCAACGCATGCGCACTCAAATCAAAACAGAATACAAAACCATAAAAATAAAACAGAACATAAAACGTTCAACCAGGTGAAAGCTATTGCAGCGAAGGTGACCCAAAACATCCCAGAAGATTGGGCCGGTATGTTAAGTGAGAGTCCAAGGAGATCAACTGGTCAGGGACAGTGATACCAAAGTCCTCCAGGACAGAAAAACAGTACTATGGCTCACCAGACCCATCCCCCATCTTCTGCATATTTTAACATGAAACGGACAGCCACAGATAATTCAGTTATCCGAGCCATCGGTCTGTTATAAGAGTGGAAAATGGCTTGGAGACCAAGCGTTCCATAGCATGGTCAGAAGGAACAGCCAATGTAGGAGAACAGAAAAGTTGCACAGGGTAGCCCTGAACAGGAGACTGGGGTGACCAAATCAACAAAGCAGGTGATAGCAAAAATCCATAGGATAACTGGAACAGGAGACTGAAGGTATAGTCAGGAGCTACACAGGGTCACACTGAACTGAAGACGGAAATATAGAGACAGCGAGACAGACGAACGAGTGAACAGTTCAAGCAAAAGACAACCAGGCTGCAGCAGGTAAGTATCAGGAGCAGGACTCTACAGAATAGCACTGAAACGGAGACTGGGATGACTAGATCAACAGAGAATGAAATAATGACAGCTTAACGCCAGCAGACCTCAGAGAGATCAGGGTGTCCAGTATCACAGAAGTGAGAAAATAGGATTTTGGTACTTACCAGGTAAATCCTTTTCTTTGAATCCATAGGGGGCACTGGAGTACTCTTGGGATATGGACGGGCTTCCGTAGGAACAGCACTGAATATTTAAATTTAGAACACTCCACCCCTCCATATCCCCGAGTACCTCTCAGTGTTTTTTACTGAGCCGAACAGGAACTATAGAGAGGTTGACAATGGAGTATTACATATAACATAACGGACAACAACGAAGTTGACACATAACGTAACGGACAACTAAACAGTTGACACCCTAACCAGCACTTGTAATTTGAACCAGTCTGTGAAAGTGTGTTACCATAAGATCCTCAGAACTCACCACAACTAGGTAAAACTGCTCTGGGTGGGCGTCCAGTGCCCCCTATGGATTCAAAGAAAAGGATTTACCTGGTAAGTACCAAAATCCTATTTTCTTTATCATCCACTAGGGGTCACTGGAGTACTCTTGGGACGTACCAAAGCTTCCCCCGTGGGCGGGAGAGCTGTTTGGCACTTGTAACACTAGGCGGCCAAAGCTAGATGCTGATGCCGCAAACGTATCAAACTTGTAAAAGCGCACAAACGTGTGCACTGAAGACCATGTAGCCGCACGGCAAAGCTGCGTCGTAGAAGCCCCACGACCAGCTGCCCATGAAGTTCCCACAGAACGTGTGGAATGAGCGGTTACTGACGTAGGCGGTTGTAACCTAGCATGAAGGTAAGCCTGACGTATGGTCAGTTTTATCCATCTGGATAAGGTTTGTTTAGACGCTGGCCAACCTATCTTGGCAGCATCATAGAGAACAAACAACGTATCCGTCTTACGAACTGAAGACGTTCGGGATACATAAATGCGTAATGCGCGTACCACATCCAGAGTTCCAGAATGTGCTGTCAACACAGGAACTACTATTGGTTGATTGATGTGAAAAGATGACACTACCTTTGGTAAGAAAGTTCCGCTCTGTCATCATGAAACACCAAATACGGTGCCTTGCATGACAAGGCACCCAAATCCGAAACACGCCTTGCCGAAGCTAAGGCTAGGAGAAAAATTGTTTTCCAAGTGAGAAACTTTATATCCACTTGCTGTAAGGGTTCAAAATATGAAGACTGTAAGAACTCTAAAACCAGATTCAAGTCCCATGGCGCTGTAGGTGGAATGAATGGAGGCTGTACTCTGAGTACACCTTGGAGAAAAGTGCGTATAGACGGCAATAGAGCCAATCGTCTTTGAAAATAAATTGACAAAGCAGATACCTGCACCTTTAGTGTAGATAAACGCAGTCCTCCATCTAACCCCGTTTGTAGAAACAACAAAAGGCGGGATAACTTGAAAAATGATGTCGGAAACTTCCGAGTTTCACACCAACCTATATAGGCACGCCATATTCTGTAATAATGAGCTGCCGTAACCGGCTTCCTAGCTCGTAACATGGTTGGTATAACTGAATCTGGAATGCCCTCTCTTCTTAAGAGTGCGGTCTCAACAGCCACCCCGTCAAACGCAGCCGCGCTAAATCGGGGTAAAGGAACGGACCTTGTTGTAATAGGTCTGGACGTAGTGGAAGCGGCCAAGGATCGTCTGCGAGTAGTCCTTGGAGATCCGAGAACCAAGCTCTTCGAGGCCAATGAGGCGCCACTAGTATGACTGTGACCGACTCTCTTTTGATCCGTTTTAGCACCAGAGGGAGCAACGGAAACGGTGGAAACAGATACACAAGACTGTACGGCCACGCGACAGTGAGAGCATCCACCGCCACTGCCTTTGGATCTCTTGTTCTGGACACATACTGGAACGTTTGGTGATTGTGACGAGATGCCATCAGGTCCACCTGAGGATAACCCCATCGCTGAACCAACATGTGAAACACTTCTGGATTTAATGCCCATTCGCCTGGATGAAAATCCCGACGACTGAGATAATCCGCTTCCCAGTTGTCCACTCCCGGAATGAACACGGCCGACAATATCACCTGGTGGCATTCCGCCCAATTGAGGATTCGAGCTACTTCCCGCATTGCCATGCGGCTTCTCGTTCCTTCTTGTTTGTTGATGTATGCAACCGCCGTCGCATTGTCTGACTGCACTTGGACAGGCTGAGAGCGAAGCATGTGCACTGCTTGTCGTAGCGCATTGTAAATTGCGCGGAGTTCCAGGACATTTATAGACAGCAATTTTTCGTGATCCGCCCAGAGACCCTGGAGCTGACAATTTTGAATTACCGCTCCCCAACCTCTGAGACTGGCGTCCGTAGTTAGAATTATCCAATCCCAACCTCCGAACAGTCTTCCTGCGGTTAAATTGTGTTCCTTGAGCCACCAGAGCAGAGATACTCTTGCTCTTGGCGACAACCTCACCCTGTGGTGAATCTGCAGATGCGAGCCCGACCACTGGGCAAGCACATTCAGTTGAAATGGACGAGAGTGAAATCTTCCGAACTGAAGCGCCTCGAAAGCTGCCACCATTGTGCCTAAGAGGCGAATGCACAAGTGTACCGACACTGTGCGTGGCTTGAGCACTAATTGTACTAGATGGCGTAGAATTTGTACTTTCTGCTGTGGTAGGTAAATTCTTTGATTGACCGTATCGAGAATCATACCTAGGAACTGAAGGCGTTGAGACGGAATTAGATGTGATTTCTTGAAGTTGACAATCCAACCGTGGTGAACCAGTACATCGTATGTTAGCAGCGCATGTTGGAGAAGTATCTGTTGAGACGGAGCTTTGATGAGCAGATCGTCTAAATACGGTACTATTGTCACTCCCAGGGATCTGAGGTGAGCTATCATCACAGACATCACTTTGGTGAATACCCGAGGCGCTGATGACAGGCCAAACGGTAGAGCCTGAAACTGGTAATGGTTCTGGCGTATTGCAAACCGTAAGAATTTCTGATGAGGCTGCCAAATTGGAATGTGTAAGTACGCATCCTTGAGATCTAGCGCAATCATAAATTCCTTTGGCTCTAAACCCGCAATCACCGAACGCAGAGACTCCATTTTGAATCTGTAGTAAGTTACGTACTGATTGAGACCCTTTAAGTTCAATATTGGTCTGACTGAGCCATCCGGCTTCGGTACTACAAACAGACTTGAATAATAACCCTGACCCTGTTGGTGTACAGGGACCGGAATCAAAACTGCTGAATCCAGTAGGGACTGGATGGCGATTTGCAGAACCGTCCTCTTGTCGTCCGACAGAGGCAATCCTGTCTTGAAAAACCGCAGAGGCGGAAGACAGTCGAACTCTATTTTGTAACCTTTTAACACTAAATTGCGGATCCACCCATCCGCGGATGTGTGGAACCACGCCAAATGGAACGTCTGAAGGCGTGCTCCCACAATCGGAGAACCGAGATGGGCTGGTAGCCCGTCATGCCACTGGCTTGTCGGTAACCTTAGCGTCTTGGCGAGTTGTGTTGGTTTGATGGAAACCACGTCCGCGACCACGTCTAGCAGGCGTGGCTGTTCCTCTGCCACGTCCTCGAAAGGGCTGAGGTCTAAAGGATTTGAACGAAGGTCCAGCGTACCTTCTTCTTGATACCGGTGGAGGCAATGGTAAGAAAACAGACTTACCTCCCGTAGCCTCAGCAATCCATGCGTCCAATTCAAGACCAAACAACTTCTTGCCATCGTAAGGCAACGCCTCTATACCTCGTTTGACTTCTGCCTCCGCATGATAAGCACGTAGCCAGAGTGCTCTTCGTGCCGTAACTAGCGACGATGAAATACGAGAAGTGAACTGACAGACGTCAGTAGACGCTGTACAGAGATACTCTACAGCCTCAATCATTTGATTTACAAGAATTATCAGGTTTTCGTCATGTAAATCAGATTTGAGTTCTGTAAGCCATATTATGAGCGCCTTAGTGACCCAAATGCCAACCAATCCAGGTCTCAGCATCACACCTGCTGCTACATACATGGATTTTAGCATAGTTTCTATCTTGCGATCTGAAGGGTCTTTAAGCGTAGTAGCTGCTGGCACTGGTATGGTTAATTTCTTGGTAAGCTTTGACACTGAAGAATCAACTATTGGTGGATTCTCCCATGTACATGTTACCGAGTCTGGAAACGGGTAACTAGACTTAAATCTGCGAGGTATAGCAAACCGTTTATGTTTCTACTAACATCTGATTAAGAGATTCCGACACAGGAAAACTTATTGGTGTTTTTTTCCGTTTAGTAAAAACGACCTGATTATTTGTAAGAGGCTCCTCAGTTTCTGTAAACTTCAGAGACTGACGTACCGCTCTGATGAGATCATCAATGCCGGAACTGTTAAAATCCTCGCCATCTGACTGCACTTCGCCCTCCTCACCCTCATCTTGTTCCGTGAGGTCTGGCATGGAATCGTCAGAATGCAACATAGCAGACACTGGAAAATCATAAGACATATGAAATTTATCCCGTTTACCCAAAATGGATTTGGACCTTACGCAAGGCTGAGACGCCTCCGGTAGTTCTGGCGGTGCCACCCTAGATTCAGATCTTACCGTTTCCCGCTCCTGACGAGCGGAGGTCAATTCTGATTGTAACCTATCCAGTACATTTACTAACATACCCCACGGAGGGTCCGGTGAGGACATTGGTTGTAAAACAGGAGCAGAAATGGTATTCTGAACCGAATTCACAAAACATACTGTACATGTGGTAGATCCATCCGGTAATACACTGTTACAGACTTTGCAATTATGCTTTTTAGTTTTTGCTGGTGCCTTACTCATTATGGCGACAGACAATACAATACACAAAAAACAGACACCTGCACGACTCAGTAAAATAGCAGTAAGGTGTCTCTGTATATATATCTGGCCAAGTGCAGTACACGTGGCCAGTACTATGAAATGTGATCCCAAATTCCCACTAACACCCCTGCGCCTCCGGTGGAGTAGAGATGTAGGACAGGAACGTTCTGGAATCACAGAGGAATACACAGGAAGCATGGTTAAAATGGCCCCCATGCTTATACATATAATCACAGTGCAGTTTCATGCTGATATTATAAACAGCCTGTGTAATCATGATAAAACCTCCTCCCTGGCAGTATAAACATTATATAGTTATATGCTATACTACCAACAGCCTGTTGCTGCTGTTCTTTCTCCCCCCCCCCCCTCACATCTGCTCCATAGCGTGCAGTGCGGGTAGCGGGCACCCCGGGACCTGGGAGCGCGTGTTAGCGCTATGAGACCCGGGCAGCAGCGGTCAAGCGGCGGGCGGAAGTGCAGGAGAAGCGGCGGGCGGACCCGTTGAGAGACACGGGTATCCTTCTTCCCCCTGTAAGACGCGCCGGAGCAGCGGAGAAGCGGCGGCCGGACCCGACTTCAGAGACGCGGGAGCGGGAGCAGCTCAAGCGGCGGGCGGAAGCGGCGCTATGTTACCCGGCGGCCGGAGCAACTGCGGCGGGCGGCAGACACCTTCCTTCCCCACACCTCGGGGCGGCAGCGGAAGCTGACCGCCCCGTTCTCTCCCCTCACATACCTGTTATGTAGAAACGTCTGTGAAGAGGCTCCAACGGGGCTTCTTAGTAAGCGCCGGCCAGCCTGTGTGTGTGTGTGTGTGGCTGTGAGGGAGCTCTTTCAGAGAGGCCCGACACGCCCCTGCTGCTATCAGCAGCTGCACTATCCCTGACCCTGCCTTTTGGAAGGGGGAAAGGGATGTGTAAAATAGTAAAAATAAAAAAGAAAAAGAAAATTCTTCAATAGTAAACGTGACCTGAGTCACATAGCTGTTACTACTTCGAGCACAGAAAAAACACTGAGAGGTATTCGGGGATATGGAGGGGTGGAGTGTTCTAAATTTAAATATTCAGTGCTGTTCCTACGGAAGCCCGTCCATATCCCAAGAGTACTCCAGTGACCCCTAGTGGATGATAAAGAAAGCGGAACAGCAGTCACCAGGGCCCCACAGACACATTGGGCCTAATTCAGACCTGATCGCTAGGCTGCGTTTTCGTACACCTTGCGATCAGGTCTGAACTGCACATGCGTATGCACCGCAATGCGCAGGCCGTCGGTCCGCAGCGACGGGGATCAGCGGGCAGTGACGGGATGTGCAAGAAAAGAGGCCGTGTGTGGGTGGCAACTGACCGTTTTCAGGGAGTGGCCGGAAAAACCCAGGAGGGACCAGGCGTTTGTAGGGAGTGTTTCTGACGTCAGCAACGGCCCCGATCATCGCACTGGAAGAGTAAGTCCTGGGCTGTGCAGAGACTGCACAAACTTCTGTTTGTGCAGCTCTCCTGCACAGCAATTTTCCCCTCCCCCTGTAGGCGGCTACTACCTGATCGCAGGGATGCAAAAAACGCACCCTAGCGATCAGGTCTGAAATACCCACATTATACGGCATTCAAAATGGAAACAGACAGAAGACCCCAGCAGCAGAGAAGCGACCAGCAGGCAGGAGCAGGTCAGCAGAACAGAACCCCAATTCAAGCGCAGCCATGGGACAGCAGCAGTCACCATAGAGGAACCCACAATCAGGAGCCGCCAGGCGGTAGAGGATATCCCTCAAGCCAGCAGCTCAGCGGAGCAAAGATACCCGGCACAGCACACGGAATCGCTCTGGAGCAGAGCTCAGGATCCAAGAAGGCTGCGGCTTGCAGGAGAATCGTGCAGCGACACGGCACCACGGGGGATCAAGAGCAACACTGGCACAGGCAACTGCAGGACCCAGGGGGAGACTGTCCACCTTCAGGGTGGACCAAACACCCAGAGAGACCTTCGCGGTCACAGGAGGCAGTGTCGGACTGAGTCCTAAAGGGCTCACAGGGGAATGCAATGACAAGGGCCTTCTGAAAGGGCGTGACCAGCACATAAACATAGTAAACATACCTATACATAGTGTGCATATACATACTTACAGTACACATGGAGCCACGCTAATCGTGGCTCTGTCTGTGCCTAGGCGTGCCTATCGCTAGAGCGTCTCCGTCCGCGCATCCATGACGGAGACTCACCCCATTCACCAGAATGGAAGAGCGTCTCCATCCAGGGTGAGCGCGCTTCCGTGATGGAGACGCGCTCCATTCACTAGAATGGGAGAGTGTCTCTGTGCACTCCGGCGGGGCTAGGCGGACAGATCACCTAGTCATGCCGGGAGTGCAGGCCTGCGATGGAGCCGCCTCAGATGAGCGCGGCTCCATCTGTATATGTGCACAGACTCAGTATACATACATACATATACAGCAGGCGTAGGCAATGTCCAAGACTCCAGATGCTATGGAACTGAACATCCCAGTATGCCGTGCTACAATTACAGCTTGCTCTAATAGCAAAACTGTGGCAAGGCATGTTGAGATGTGACATGACATCGCAACTGAAATGCTGATCGCAACTTACATATACATAGTATACATAACAATACATAGTATACACATACATAGTATACATAAACATATACACTGTATACATAGTATACATATACATAAATAGTACACACACATATATATATATACAGGTTGAGTATCCCATATCCAAATATTCAGAAATACGGAATATTCCGAAATACAGACTTTTTTGAGTGAGATAGTGAAACCTTTGTTTTCTGATGGCTTAATGTACACAAACTTTGTTTAATACACAAAGTTATTAAAAATATTGGCTAAAATGACCTTCAGGCTGTGTGTATAAGGTGTATATGAAACATAAATGCATTCTGTGCTTAGACTTAGGTCCCATCGCCATGATATCTCATTATGGTATGCAATTATTCCAAAATACGGAAAAATAAGAATTTACTTACCGATAATTCTATTTCTCGTAGTCCGTAGTGGATGCTGGGGACTCCGTCAGGACCATGGGGAATAGCGGCTCCGCAGGAGACAGGGCACAAAAGTAAAAGCTTTAGGATCAGGTGGTGTGCACTGGCTCCTCCCCCTATGACCCTCCTCCAAGCCTCAGTTAGGATACTGTGCCCGGACGAGCGTACACAATAAGGAAGGATTTTGAATCCCGGGTAAGACTCATACCAGCCACAGCAATCACACTGTACAACCTGTGATCTGAACCCAGTTAACAGCATGATAACAGCGGAGCCTCTGAAAAGATGGCTCACAACAATAATAACCCGATTTTTGTAACAATAACTATGTAAGTATTGCAGACAATCCGCACTTGGGATGGGCGCCCAGCATCCACTACGGACTACGAGAAATAGAATTATCGGTAAGTAAATTCTTATTTTCTCTGACGTCCTAAGTGGATGCTGGGGACTCCGTCAGGACCATGGGGATTATACCAAAGCTCCCAAACGGGCGGGAGAGTGCGGATGACTCTGCAGCACCGAATGAGAGAACTCCAGGTCCTCCTCAGCCAGGGTATCAAATTTGTAGAATTTTTCAACGTGTTTGCCCCTGACCAAGTAGCAGCTCGGCAAAGTTGTAAAGCCGAGACCCCTCGGGCAGCCGCCCAAGATGAGCCCACCTTCCTTGTGGAATGGGCATTTACATATTTTGGCTGTGGCAGGCCTGCCACAGAATGTGCAAGCTGAATTGTACTACACATCCAACTAGCAATCGTCTGCTTAGAAGCAAGAGCACCCAGTTTGTTGGGTGCATACAGGATAACAGCAAGTCAGTTTTCCTGACTCCAGCCGTCCTGGAAACCTATATTTTCAGGGCCCTGACAACATCTAGCAACTTGGAGTCCTCCAAGTCCCTAGTAGCCGCAGGTACCACAATAAGCTGGTTCAGGTGAAACGCTGACACCACCTTAGGGAGAAACTGGGGACGAGTCCGCAGCTCTGCCCTGTCCGAATGGACAATCAGATATGGGCTTTTGTGAGACAAAGCCGCCAATTCTGACACTCGTCTGGCCAAGGCCAGGGCCAACAGCATGGTCACTTTCCATGTGAGATATTTAAAATCCACAGATTTGAGCGGTTTAAACCAATGTGATTTGAGGAATCCCAGAACTACGTTGAGATCCCACAGTGCCACTGGAGGCACCAGACATGGTACTTGCTGAAGCAAGTCCCTTCTTAGCGGCAGAGGCCATGAGTCCTCTGTGAGCATTTCTTGAAGTTCCGGGTACCAAGTCCTTCTTGGCCAATCCGGAGCCACGAGTATAGTTCTTACTCCTCTACATCTTATAATTCTCAGTACCTTGGGTATGAGAAGCAGAGGAGGGAACACATACACCGACTGGTACACCCACGGTGTTACCAGAACGTCCACAGCTATTGCCTGAGGGTCTCTTGACCTGGCGCAATACCTGTCCAGTTTTTTGTTCAGGCGGGACGCCATCATGTCCACCTTTGGTCTTTCCCAACGGTTCACAATCATGTGGAAGACTTCCCGATGAAGTCCCCACTTTCCCGGGTGGAGGTCGTGCCTGCTGAGGAAGTTTGCTTCCCAGTTTTCCACTCCCGGAATGAACACTGCTGACAGTGCTATCACATGATTTTCCGCCCAGCGAAGAATCCTTGCAGTTTCTGCCATTGCCCTCCTGCTTCTTGTGCCGCCCTGTCTGTTTACGTGGGCGACTGCCGTGATGTTGTCCCACTGGATCAATACCGGCTGACCTTGAAGCAGAGGTCTGGCTAAGCTTAGAGCATTGTAAATTGTCCTTAGCTCCAGTATATTTTAGAGATGAGCGCCGGAAATTTTTCGGGTTTTGTGTTTTGGTTTTGGGTTCGGTTCCGCGGCCGTGTTTTGGGTTCGACCGCGTTTTGGCAAAACCTCACCGAATTTTTTTTGTCGGATTCGGGTGTGTTTTGGATTCGGGTGTTTTTTTCAAAAAACACTAAAAAACAGCTTAAATCATAGAATTTGGGGGTCATTTTGATCCCAAAGTATTATTAACCTCAAAAACCATAATTTACACTCATTTTCAGTCTATTCTGAATACCTCACACCTCACAAAATTATTTTTAGTCCTAAAATTTGCACCTAGGTCGCTGGATGACTAAGCTAAGCGACCCTAGTGGCCGACACAAACACCGGGCCCATCTAGGAGTGTCACTGCAGTGTCACGCAGGATGTCCCTTCCAAAAAACCCTCCCCAAACAGCACATGACGCAAAGAAAAAAAGAGGCGCAATGAGGTAGCTGTGTGAGTAAGATAAGCGACCCTAGTGGCTGACACAAACACCGGGCCCATCTAGGAGTGTCACTGCAGTGTCACGCAGGATGTCCCTTCCAAAAAACCCTCCCCAAACAGCACATGACGCAAAGAAAAAAAGAGGCGCAATGAAGTAGCTGTGTGAGTAAGATAAGCGACCCTAGTGGCCGACACAAACACAGGGCCCATCTAGGAGTGTCAATGCAGTGTCACGCAGGATGTCCCTTCCAAAAAACCCTCCCCAAACAGCACATGACGCAAAGAAAAAAAGAGGCGCAATGAGGTAGCTGTGTGAGTAAGATAAGCGACCCTAGTGGCCGACACAAACACCGGGCCCATCTAGGAGTGTCACTGCAGTGTCACGCAGGATGTCCCTTCCAAAAAACCCTCCCCAAACAGCACATGACGCAAAGAAAAAAAGAGGCGCAATGAGGTAGCTGTGTGAGTAAGATAAGCGACCCTAGTGGCCGACACAAACACCGGGCCCATCTAGGAGTGTCACTGCAGTGTCACGCAGGATGTCCCTTCCAAAAAACCCTCCCCAAACAGCACATGACGCAAAGAAAAAAAGAGGCGCAATGAGGTAGCTGTGTGAGTAAGATAAGCGACCCTAGTGGCCGACACAAACACCGGGCCCATCTAGGAGTGTCACTGCAGTGTCACGCAGGATGTCCCTTCCAAAAAACCCTCCCCAAACAGCACATGACGCAAAGAAGAAAAGAGGCGCAATGAGGTAGCTGTGTGAGTAAGATAAGCGACCCTAGTGGCCGACACAAACACCGGGCCCATCTAGGAGTGTCACTGCAGTGTCACGCAGGATGTCCCTTCCAAAAAACCCTCCCCAAACAGCACATGATGCAAAGAAAAAAAGAGGCGCAATGAGGTAGCTGTGTGAGTAAGATAAGCGACCCTAGTGGCCGACACAAACACCGGGCCCATCTAGGAGTGTCACTGCAGTGTCACGCAGGATGGCCCTTCCAAAAAACCCTCCCCAAACAGCACATGACGCAAAGAAAAAAAGAGGCGCAATGAGGTAGCTGTGTGAGTAAGATAAGCGACCCTAATGGCCGACACAAACACCGGGCCCATCTAGGAGTGGCACTGCAGTGTCACGCAGGATGTCCCTTCCAAAAAACCCTCCCCAAACAGCACATGACGCAAAGAAAAAAAGAGGCGCAATGAGGTAGCTGTGTGAGTAAGATAAGCGACCCTAGTGGCCGACACAAACACCGGGCCCATCTAGGAGTGTCACTGCAGTGTCACGCAGGATGTCCCTTCCAAAAAACCCTCCCCAAACAGCACATGACGCAAAGAAAAAAAGAGGCGCAATGAGGTAGCTGTGTGAGTAAGATAAGCGACCCTAGTGGCCGACACAAACACCGGGCCCATCTAGGAGTGGCACTGCAGTGTCACGCAGGATGGCCCTTCCAAAAAACCCTCCCCAAACAGCACATGACGCAAAGAAAAATTAAAGAAAAAAGAGGTGCAAGATGGAATTGTCCTTGGGCCCTCCCACCCACCCTTATGTTGTATAAACAGGACATGCACACTTTAACCAACCCATCATTTTAGTGACAGGGTCTGCCACACGACTGTGACTGAAATGACGGGTTGGTTTGGACCCCAACCAAAAAAGAAGCAATTAATCTCTCCTTGCACAAACTGGCTCTACAGAGGCAAGATGTCCACCTCATCATCATCCTCCGATATATCACCGTGTACATCCCCCTCCTCACAGATTATCAATTCGTCCCCACTGGAATCCACCATCTCAGCTCCCTGTGTACTTTGTGGAGGCAATTGCTGCTGGTCAATGTCTCCACGGAGGAATTGATTATAATTCATTTTAATGAACATCATCTTCTCCACATTTTCTGGATGTAACCTCGTACGCCGATTGCTGACAAGGTGAGCGGCGGCACTAAACACTCTTTCGGAGTACACACTTGTGGGAGGGCAACTTAGGTAGAATAAAGCCAGTTTGTGCAAGGGCCTCCAAATTGCCTCTTTTTCCTGCCAGTATAAGTACGGACTGTGTGACGTGCCTACTTGGATGCGGTCACTCATATAATCCTCCACCATTCTTTCAATGGTGAGAGAATCATATGCAGTGACAGTAGACGACATGTCCGTAATCGTTGTCAGGTCCTTCAGTCCGGACCAGATGTCAGCATCAGCAGTCGCTCCAGACTGCCCTGCATCACCGCCAGCGGGTGGGCTCGGAATTCTGAGCCTTTTCCTCGCACCCCCAGTTGCGGGAGAATGTGAAGGAGGAGATGTTGACAGGTCGCGTTCCGCTTGACTTGACAATTTTCTCACCAGCAGGTCTTTCAACCCCAGCAGACTTGTGTCTGCCGGAAAGAGAGATCCAAGGTAGGCTTTAAATCTAGGATCGAGCACGGTGGCCAAAATGTAGTGCTCTGATTTCAACAGATTGACCACCCGTGAATCCTTGTTAAGCGAATTAAGGGCTCCATCCACAAGTCCCACATGCCTAGCGGAATCGCTCCGTGTTAGCTCCTCTTCCAATGTCTCCAGCTTCTTCTGCAAAAGCCTGATGAGGGGAATGACCTGACTCAGGCTGGCAGTGTCTGAACTGACTTCACGTGTGGCAAGTTCAAAGGGCATCAGAACCTTGCACAACGTTGAAATCATTCTCCACTGCGCTTGAGACAGGTGCATTCCACCTCCTATATCGTGCTCAATTGTATAGGCTTGAATGGCCTTTTGCTGCTCCTCCAACCTCTGAAGCATATAGAGGGTTGAATTCCACCTCGTTACCACTTCTTGCTTCAGATGATGGCAGGGCAGGTTCAGTAGTTTTTGGTGGTGCTCCAGTCTTCTGTACGTGGTGCCTGTACGCCGAAAGTGTCCCGCAATTCTTCTGGCCACCGACAGCATCTCTTGCACGCCCCTGTCGTTTTTTAAAAAATTCTGCACCACCAAATTCAAGGTATGTGCAAAACATGGGACGTGCTGGAATTTGCCCATATTTAATGCACACACAATATTGCTGGCGTTGTCCGATGCCACAAATCCACAGGAGAGTCCAATTGGGGTAAGCCATTCCGCGATGATCTTCCTCAGTTGCCGTAAGAGGTTTTCAGCTGTGTGCGTATTCTGGAAAGCGGTGATACAAAGCGCAGCCTGCCTAGGAAAGAGTTGGCGTTTGCGAGATGCTGCTACTGGTGCCGCCGCTGCTGTTCTTGCGGCGGGAGTCCATACATCTACCCAGTGGGCTGTCACAGTCATATAGTCCTGACCCTGCCCTGCTCCACTTGTCCACATGTCCGTGGTTAAGTGGACATTGGGTACAGCTGCATTTTTTAGGACACTGGTGAGTCTTTTTCTGAGGTCTGTGTACATTTTCGGTATCGCCTGCCTAGAGAAGTGGAACCTAGATGGTATTTGGTAACGGGGGCACACTACCTCAAGAAATTGTGTAGTTCCCTGTGAACTAACGGCGGATACCGGACGCACGTCTAACACCAACATAGTTGTCAAGGCCTCAGTTATCCGCTTTGCAGCAGGATGACTGCTGTGATATTTCATCTTCCTCGCAAAGGACTGTTGGACAGTCAATTGCTTACTGGAAGTAGTACAAGTGGTCTTCCGACTTCCCCTCTGGGATGACCATCGACTCCAAGCAGCAACAACAGCAGCGCCAGCAGCAGTAGGCGTTACACGCAAGGATGCATCGGAGGAATCCCAGGCAGGAGAGGAATCGTCAGAATTGCCAGTGACATGGCCTGCAGGACTATTGGCATTCCTGGGGAAGGAGGAAATTGACACTGAGGGAGTTGGTGGGGTGGTTTGCGTGAGCTTGGTTACAAGAGGAAGGGATTTACTGGTCAGTGGACTGCTTCCGCTGTCACCCAAAGTTTTTGAACTTGTCACTGACTTATTATGAATGCGCTGCAGGTGACGTATAAGGGAGGATGTTCCGAGGTGGTTAACGTCCTTACCCCTACTTATTACAGCTTGACAAAGGCAACACACGGCTTGACACCTGTTGTCCGCTTTTCTGTTGAAATACCTCCACACTGAAGAGCTGATTTTTTTGGTATTTTCACCAGGCATGTCAACGGCCATATTCCTCCCACGGACAACAGGTGTCTTCCCGGGTGCCTGACTTAAACAAACCACCTCACCATCAGAATCCTCCTGGTCAATTTCCTCCCCAGCGCCAGCAACACCCATATCCTCCTCATCCTGGTGTACTTCAACACTGACATCTTCAATCTGACTATCAGGAACTGGACTGCGGGTGCTCCTTCCAGCACTTGCAGGGGGCGTGCAAATGGTGGAAGGCGCATGCTCTTCACGTCCAGTGTTGGGAAGGTCAGGCATCGCAACCGACACAATTGGACTCTCCTTGTGGATTTGGGATTTCGAAGAACGCACAGTTCTTTGCGGTGCTTTTGCCAGCTTGAGTCTTTTCAGTTTTCTAGCGAGAGGCTGAGTGCTTCCATCCTCATGTGAAGCTGAACCACTAGCCATGAACATAGGCCAGGGCCTCAGCCGTTCCTTGCCACTCCGTGTGGTAAATGGCATATTGGCAAGTTTACGCTTCTCCTCCGACAATTTTATTTTAGGTTTTGGAGTCCTTTTTTTACTGATATTTGGTGTTTTGGATTTGACATGCTCTGTACTATGACATTGGGCATCGGCCTTGGCAGACGACGTTGCTGGCATTTCATCGTCTCGGCCATGACTAGTGGCAGCAGCTTAAGCACGAGGTGGAAGTGGATCTTGATCTTTCCCTAATTTTGGAACCTCAACATTTTTGTTCTCCATATTTTAATAGGCACAACTAAAAGGCACCTCAGGTAAACAATGGAGATGGATGGATACTAGTATACTTATGGATGGACTGCCGAGTGCCGACACAGAGGTAGCTACAGCCGTGGACTACCGTACTGTGTCTGCTGCTAATATAGACTGGATGATAATGAGATGAAATCAATATATATATATGTATGTATATATAATATCACTAGTACTGCAGCCGGACAGGTAGATAATATATTTATTAGGTAATGATGACTGATGACGGACCTGCTGGACACTGTCAGCTCAGCAGCACCGCAGACTGCTACAGTAAGCTACTATACTATAGTAGTATGTACAAAGAAGAAAGAAAAAAAAAAAACCACGGGTAGGTGGTATACAATTATGGATGGACTGCCGAGTGCCGACACAGAGGTAGCTACAGCCGTGGACTACCGTACTGTGTCTGCTGCTAATATAGACTGGATGATAATGAGATGAAATCAATATATATATATGTATGTATATATAATATCACTAGTACTGCAGCCGGACAGGTAGATAATATATTTATTAGGTAATGATGACTGATGACGGACCTGCTGGACACTGTCAGCTCAGCAGCACAGCAGACTGCTACAGTAAGCTACTATACTATAGTAGTATGTACAAAGAAGAAAGAAAAAAAAAAACCACGGGTAGGTGGTATACAATTATGGATGGACTGCCGAGTGCCGACACAGAGGTAGCTACAGCCGTGGACTAACGTACTGTGTCTGCTGCTAATATAGACTGGATGATTGATAATGAGATGAAATCAATAATAAGAATTTACTTACCGATAATTCTATTTCTCATAGTCCGTAGTGGATGCTGGGGACTCCGTAAGGACCATGGGGAATAGCGGCTCCGCAGGAGACTGGGCACATCTAAAGAAAGCTTTTGGACTAACTGGTGTGCACTGGCTCCTCCCCCTATGACCCTCCTCCAAGCCTCAGTTAGGATACTGTGCCCGGACGAGCGTACACAATAAGGAAGGATTTTGAATCCCGGGTAAGACTCATACCAGCCACACCAATCACACCGTATAACTTGTGATCTGAACCCAGTTAACAGTATGATAACAGAGGAGCCTCTGAAAAGATGGCTCCCAACAATAATAACCCGATTTTTGTAACAATAACTATGTACAAGTATTGCAGACAATCCGCACTTGGGATGGGCGCCCAGCATCCACTACGGACTATGAGAAATAGAATTATCGGTAAGTAAATTCTTATTTTCTCTAACGTCCTAAGTGGATGCTGGGGACTCCGTAAGGACCATGGGGATTATACCAAAGCTCCCAAACGGGCGGGAGAGTGCGGATGACTCTGCAGCACCGAATGAGAGAACTCCAGGTCCTCCTCAGCCAGGGTATCAAATTTGTAGAATTTAGCAAACGTGTTTGCCCCTGACCAAGTAGCTGCTCGGCAAAGTTGTAAAGCCGAGACCCCTCGGGCAGCCGCCCAAGATGAGCCCACTTTCCTTGTGGAACGGGCTTTTACAGATTTTAGCTGTGGCAGGCCTGCCACAGAATGTGCAAGCTGAATTGTACTACAAATCCAACGAGCAATAGTCTGCTTAGAAGCAGGAGCACCCAGCTTGTTGGGTGCATATAGGATAAACAGCGAGTCAGATTTCCTGACTCCAGCCGTCCTGGAATATTTTCAGGGCCCTGACAACATCCAGCAACTTGGATTCCTCCAAGTCCCTAGTAGCCGCAGGCACCACAATAGGTTGGTTCAGGTGAAAACGCTGGAACCACCTTAGGGAGAAACTGAGGACGAGTCCTCAATTCCGCCCTGTCCGAATGGAAAATCAGATAAGGGCTTTTACAGGATAAAGCCGCCAATTCTGACACGCGCCTGGCCCAGGCCAGGGCCAACAGCATGACCACTTTCCATGTGAGATATTTTAACTCCACAGATTTAAGTGGTTCAAACCAATGTGACTTTTGGAACCCAAACTACATTGAGATCCCAAATTGCCACTGGAGGCACAAAAGGAGGCTGTATATGCAGTACCCCTTTTACAAACGTCTAAACTTCAGGGACTGAAGCTAGTTCTTTTTTGGAATAAAAAATTGACAGGGCCGAAATCTGAACCTTAATGGACCCCAATTTCAGGCCCATAGACACTCCTGTTTGCAGGAAATGTAGGAATCGACCCAGTTGAATTTCCTCCGTCGGGCCTTACTGGCCTCGCACTACGCAACATATTTTCGCCAATTGCGGTGATAATGTTTTTGCGGTTACATCCTTCCTGGCTTTAGATCAGGATATGGATGACTTCATCCGGAATGCCTTTTTTCCTTCAGGATCCGGTGTTCAACCGGCATGCCGTCAAACGCAGCCGCGGTAAGTCTTGGAACAGACAGGGTCCTTGCTGGAGCAGGTCCCTTCTTAGAGGTAGAGGCCACGGATCCTCCGTGAGCATCTCTTGAAGTTCCGGTTACCAAGTCCTTCTTGGCCAATCCGGAGCCACGAATATAGTGCTTTCTCCTCTCCATCTTATCAATCTCAGTACCTTGGGTATGAGAGGCAGAGGAGGGAACACATACACTGACTGGTACACCCACGGTGTTACCAGAGCGTCTACAACTATTGCCTGAGGGTCTCTTGACCTGGCGCAATACCTGTCGAGTTTTTTAATCATGTGGACGACTTCTGGGTGAAGTCCCCACTCTCCCGGGTGGAGGTCGTGCTGAGGAAGTCTGCTTCCCAGTTGTCCACTCCCGGAATGAATACTGTTGACAGTGCTATCACATGATTTTCCGCCCAGCGAAGAATCCCTGCAGCTTCTGCCATTGCCCTCCTGCTTCTTGTGCCACCCTGTCTGTTTACGTGGGTGACTGCCATGATGTTGTCCGACTGGATCAACACCGGCTGACCTTGAAGCAGAGGTCTTGCTAAGCTTAGAGCATTGTAAATGGCCCTTAGCTTCAGGATATTTATGTGAAGTGATGTATCCAGGCTTGACCCTAAGCCCTGGATATTCCTTCCCTGTGTGACTGCTCCCCAGCCTCGTAGGCTGGCATCCGTGGTCACCAGGACCCAGTCCTGAATGCCGAATCTGCGGCCCTCTAGAAGATGAGCACTCTGCAACCACCACAGGATGGATACCCTTGTCCTTGGTGACAGGGTTATCCGCTGATGCATCTGAAAATGCGACCCGGACCATTTGTCCAGTAGGTTCCACTGGAAAGTTCTTGCGTGGAATCTAGCGAATGGGATTGCTTCGTAGGAAGCCACCATTTTTACCCAGAACCCTTGTGCATTGATGTACTGAGCCTTGGTTCGGTTTTAGGAGGTTCCTGACTAGCTCGGATAACTCCCTGGCTTTCTCTTCCGGGAGAAACACCTTTTTTTCTGGACTGTGTCCAGGAACATCCCTAGGAAACAGAAGACAAGTTGTCGGAACCAGCTGCGATTTTGGAATATTGTGCTGCCGCAACACTACCTGAGATAGTGCTACACCGACTTCCAACTGTTCCCTGGATCTTACCCTTATCAGGGAATCGTCCAAGTAAGGGATAACTAAAATTTCCTTCCTTCGAAGGGATATCATTTCGGCCATGTTTTATTGCGTCTCAGGGCGCCCCCCCCAGCGCCCTGCACCCTCAGTGACCGGAGTATGAAGTGTGCTGAGAGCAATGGCGCACAGCTGCAGTGCTGTGCGCTACCTTATTTGAAGACAGGAACGTCTTCTGCCGCCGCTTTCTCCGGACCTCTTCGCTCTTCTGGCTCTGTAAGTGGGCCGGCGGCGCGGCTCCGGGACCCATCCAGGCTGAACCTGTGATCGTCCCTCTGGAGCTAATGTCCAGTAGCCAAGAAGCCCAATCCACTCTGCACGCAGGTGAGTTCGCTTCTTCTCCCCTTAGTCCCTCGATGCAGTGAGCCTGTTGCCAGCAGGTCTCACTGAAAATAACAAACCTAAACTAAAACTTTCACTAATAAGCTCAGGAGAGCCCCTAGTGTGCACCCTTCTCGTCGGGCACAGAAATCTAACTGAGGCTTGGAGGAGGGTCATAGGGGGAGGAGCCAGTGCACACCAGTTAGTCCAAAAGCTTTCTTTAGATGTGCCCAGTCTCCTGCGGAGCCGCTATTCCCCATGGTCCTTACGGAGTCCCCAGCATCCACTTAGGACGTTAGAGAAATATATATGTATGTATATATAATATCACTAGTACTGCAGCCGGACAGGTAGATAATATATTTATTAGGTAATGATGACTGATGACGGACCTGCTGGACACTGTCAGCTCAGCAGCACCGCAGACTGCTACAGTAAGCTACTATACTCTATAGTAGTATGTACAAAGAAGAAAGAAAAAAAAAAACCACGGGTAGGTGGTATACAATTATGGATGGACTGCCGAGTGCCGACACAGAGGTAGCTACAGCCGTGGACTAACGTACTGTGTCTGCTGCTAATATAGACTGGATGATTGATAATGAGATGAAATCAATATATATATGTATGTATATATAATATCACTAGTACTGCAGCCGGACAGGTAGATAATATATTTATTAGGTAATGATGACTGATGACGAACCTGCTGGACACTGTCAGCTCAGCAGCACCGCAGACTGCTACAGTAAGCTACTATACTATAGTAGTATGTACAAAGAAGAAAGAAAAGAAAAAAACCACGGGTAGGTGGTATACAATTATGGATGGACTGCCGAGTGCCGACACAGAGGTAGCTACAGCCGTGGACTAACGTACTGTGTCTGCTGCTAATATAGACTGGATGATTGATAATGAGATGAAATCAATATATATATGTATGTATATATAATATCACTAGTACTGCAGCCGGACAGGTAGATAATATATTTATTAGGTAATGATGACTGATGACGGACCTGCTGGACACTGTCAGCTCAGCAGCACCGCAGACTGCTACAGTAAGCTACTATACTCTATAGTAGTATGTACAAAGAAGAAAGAAAAAAAAAAACACGGGTAGGTGGTATACAATTATGGATGGACTGCCGAGTGCCGACACAGAGGTAGCTACAGAAGTGGACTAACGTACTGTGTCTGCTGCTAATATAGACTGGATGATAATGAGATGAAATCAATATATATATGTATGTATATATAATATCACTAGTACTGCAGCCGGACAGGTAGATAATATATTTATTAGGTAATGATGACTGATGACGGACCTGCTGGACACTGTCAGCTCAGCAGCACCGCAGACTGCTACAGTAAGCTACTATACTCTATAGTAGTATGTACAAAGAAGAAAGAAAAAAAAAAAACCACGGGTAGGTGGTATACAATTATGGATGGACTGCCGAGTGCCGACACAGAGGTAGCTACAGCCGTGGACTAACGTACTGTGTCTGCTGCTAATATAGACTGGATGATTGATAATGAGATGAAATCAATATATATATGTATGTATATATAATAACACTAGTACTGCAGCCGGACAGGTAGATAATATATTTATTAGGTAATGATGACTGATGACGGACCTGCTGGACACTGTCAGCTCAGCAGCACAGCAGACTGCTACAGTAAGCTACTATACTATAGTAGTATGTACAAAGAAGAAAGAAAAAAAAAAAACACGGGTAGGTGGTATACAATTATGGATGGACTGCCGAGTGCCGACACAGAGGTAGCTACAGCCGTGGACTAACGTACTGTGTCTGCTGCTAATATAGAGTCTAGACTGGATGATAAATTATTGATAATGAGATGAAATCAATATAATATCACTAGTACTGCAGCCGGACAGGTACTATATATATTTATTATGTAATGACTGATGACGGACCTGCTGGACACTGTCAGGTCAGCACAGCACCGCAGACTGCTACAGTAAGCTACTATAGTAGTATGTATAAAGAAGAATGAAAAAAAAAAAAACCACGGGTAGGTGGTATACAATATTATATATATATATATATATATATATATATTATATACAATTATATATATATATATATATATATATATATATATTAAACTGGTGGTGATTGATTATTAAACTGGTGGTCACTTCAGGTCACGTTGCAACTTGCAACTAGTACTCCGAGGCCTAAGCAGACAATCACAAAATATATTATTATACTGGTGGTCAGTGTGGTCACAACAATGGCAGTGTGGCACTGACTCTGGCAGCAAAAGTGTGCACTGTACGTTATATGTACTCCTGAGTCCTGCTCTCAGACTCTAACTGCTCCCCACTGTCAGTGTCTGCCCCACAAGTCAGATAATACACTTACAGTCACACTATCTAATCTATAAATATCACTTCAGCAAGTAGTATATTAGTATACAGTATAGTAGTACTCCTCCTAATAATGCTCCCCAAAATACTGTGTCTCTCTCTTCTCTAAACGGAGAGGACGCCAGCCACGTCCTCTCCCTATGACTCTCAATGCACGTGTGAAAATGGCGGCGACGCGCAGCTCCTTATATAGAATCCGAGTCTCGCGATAGAATCCGAGCCTCGCGAGAATCCGACAGCGTGATGATGACGTTCGGGCGCGCTCGGGTTAGCCGAGCAAGGCGGGAAGATCCGAGCCTGCTCGGACCCGTGTAAAAAACCTGAAGTTCGGGCGGGTTCGGATTCAGAGGAACCGAACCCGCTCATCTCTAGTATATTTATGTGGAGAGAAGTCTCCAGACTTGATCACACTCCCTGGAAATTTTTTCCCTGTGTGACTGCTCCCCAGCCTCTCAGGCTGGCATCCGTGGTTACCAGGACCCAGTCCTGAATGCCGAATCTGCGGCCCTTTAGTAGATGAGCACTCTGCAGCCACCGCAGAAGAAACACCCTTGTCCTTGGAGACAGGGTTATCCGCTGATGCATCTGAAGATGCGATCCGGACCATTTTTCCAGCAGATCCCACTGAAAAGTTCTTGCGTGAAATCTGCCGAATGGAATCGCTTCGTAAGAAGCCACCATTTTTCCCAGGACCCTTGTGCAATGATGCACTGACACTTTTCCTGGTTTTAGGAGGTTCCTGACTAGCTCGGATAACTCCCTGGCTTTCTTCTCCGGGAGAAACACCCTTTTCTGGACTGTGTCCAGAATCATCCCTAGGAACAGTAGACGTGTCGTCGGAAACAGCTGCGATTTTGGAATATTTAGAATCCACCCGTGCTGTCGTAGAACTACTTGAGATAGTGCTACTCCGACCTCCAACTGTTCTCTGGACCTTGCCCTTATCAGGCGATCGTCCATTTTCTTTGAAGAAGAATCATCATTTCGGCCATTACCTTGGTAAAGACCCGGGGTGCCGTGGACAATCCAAACGGCAGCGTCTGAAACTGATAGTGACAGTTCTGTACCACGAACCTGAGGTACCCTTGGTGAGAAGGGCAAATTGGGACATGGAGGTAAGCATCCCTGATGTCCAGGGACACCATATAGTCCCCTTCTTCCTGGTTCGCTATCACTGCTCTGAGTGACTCCATCTTGATTTGAACCTTTGTATGTAAGTGTTCAAATATTTCAGATTTAGAATAGGTCTCACCGAGCCATCTGGCTTCAGTACCACAATATAGTGTGGAATAATACCCCTTTCTTTGTTGTAGGAGGGGTACTTTGATTATCACCTGCTGGGAATACAGCTTGTGAATTGTTTCCAATACTGCCTCCCTGTCGGAGGGAGACGTTGGTAAAGCAAACTTCAGGAACCTGCGAGGGGGAGACGTCTCGAATTTCCAATCTGTACCCCTGGGATACTACTTGTAGGATCCAGGGGTCCACTTGCGAGTGAGCCCACTGCGTGCTGAAACTCTTGAGACGACCCCCCACCGCACCTGTTTGTACGGCCCCAGCGTCATGCTGAGGACTTGGCAGAAGCGGTGGAGGGCTTCTGTTCCTGGGAATGGGCTGCCTGCTGCAGTCTTCTTCCCTTTCCTCTATCCCTGGGCAGATATGACTGGCCTTTTGCCCGCTTGCCCTTATGGGGACGAAAGGACTGAGGCTGAAAAGACGATGTCTTTTTCTGCTGAGATGTGACTTGGGGTGAAAAAGGTGGATTTTCCAGCTGTTGCCGTGGCCACCAGGTCCGATGGACCGACCCCAAATAACTCCTCCCCTTTATACGGCAATACTTCCATGTGCCGTTTGGAATCTGCATCACCTGACCACTGTCGTGTCCATAAACATCTTCTGGCAGATATGGACATCGCACTTACTCTTGATGCCAGAGTGCAAATATCCCTCTGTGCATCTCGCATATAAAGAAATGCATCCTTTAAATGCTCTATAGTCAATAAAATACAGTCCCTGTCAAGGGTATCAATATTTTCAGTCAGGGAATCCGACCAAGCCACCCCAGCGCTGCCCATCCAGGCTGAGGTGATCGCTGGTCGCAGTATAACACCAGTATGTGTGTATATACTGTTTAGGATATTTTCCAGCCTCCTATCAGTTGGCTCTTTGAGGGCGGCCGTATCTGATAAGCGTGTGAGCGCCTTATCCACCCTAAGGGATGTTTCCCAACGCGCCATAACTTCTGGCGGGAAAGGGTATACCGCCAATAATTTTCTATCGGGGGAAACCCACGCATCATCACACACTTCATTTAATTTATCTGATTCAGGAAAAACTACAGGTAGTTTTTTCACACCCCACATAATACCCTTTTTTGTGGTACTTGTAGTATCAGAAATATGTAACACCTCCTTCATTGCCCTTAACATGTAACGTGTGGCCCTAAAGGAAAATACGTTTGTTTCTTCACCGTCGACACTGGAGTCAGTGTCCCTGTCTGTGTCTGTGTCGACCGACTGAGGTAAATGGGCGTTTTAAAGCCCCTGACGGTGTTTGAGACGCCTGGACAGGTACTAATTTGTTTGCCGGCCGTCTCATGTCGTCAACCGACCTTGCAGCGTGTTGACATTATCACGTAATTCCCTAAATACGCCATCCATTCCGGTGTCGACTCCCTAGAGAGTGACATCACCATTACAGGCAATTGCTCCGCCTCCTCACCAACATCGTCCTCATACATGTCGACACACACGTACCGACACCCAGCACACACACAGGGAATGCTCTGATAGAGGACAGGACCCCACTAGCCCTTTGGGGAGACAGAGGGAGAGTTTGCCAGCACACACCAAAACGCTATAATTTTACAGGGACAACCTTATATAAGTGTTTTCCCTTATAGCATCTTAATATGTAATAATATCGCCACAAAAATGCCCCCCCTCTCTGTTTTAACCCTGTTTCTGTAGTGCAGTGCAGGGGAGAGCCTGGGAGCCTTCCCACCAGCAGTTCTGTGAGGGAAAATGGCGCTGTGTGCTGAGGAGAATAGGCCCCGCCCCCTTTTCGGCGGGCTTCTTCTCCCGTTTTTCTGACAACCTGGCAGGGGTTAAATACATCCATATAGCCCCAGAGGCTATATGTGATGTATTTTTAGCCAGTATAGGTATTTTCATTGCTGCCCAGGGCGCCCCCCCCAGCGCCCTGCACCCTCAGTGACCGTTGGTGTGAAGTGTGCTGAGAGCAATGGCGCACAGCTGCAGTGCTGTGCGCTACCTCATGAAGACTGAGAAGTCTTCAGCCGCCGATTTCTGGATCTCTTCTCTCTTCAGCATCTGCAAGGGGGTCGGCGGCGCGGCTCCGGTGACCCATCCAGGCTGTACCTGTGATCGTCCCTCTGGAGCTAGTGTCCAGTAGCCTAAGAAGCCAATCCATCCTGCACGCAGGTGAGTTCACTTCTTCTCCCCTAAGTCCCTCGTTGCAGTGAGCCTGTTGCCAGCAGGACTCACTGAAAATAAAAAACCTAATAAAACTTTTACTCTAAGCAGCTCTTTAGGAGAGCCACCTAGATTGCACCCTTCTCGGCCGGCCACAAAAACCTAACTGAGGCTTGGAGGAGGGTCATGGGGGGAGGAGCCAGTGCACACCACCTGATCCTAAAGCGTTTACTTTTGTGCCCTGTCTCCTGCGGAGCCGCTATTCCCCATGGTCCTGACGGAGTCCCCAGCATCCACTTAGGACGTCAGAGAAAATCTGATATCCAAAATACTTCTGGTCCCAAGCATTTTGGATAAGGGATACTCAACCTGTACATGTATATATACACACACACACACACACACACACACACACACACACACACACACACACACACACACACATAAGGCCAGACAGCCCAGTGCAAGTGGGGTGATTGGCAGTACAGAGACTGATTCCACCATCCACAGCCATCAGCCGGCTCAGTCAACGGCCCTGCTGCTCTGTGCAGCCTGCTATAATAAACCACTCCAGAGACCTCAACTAGGCATCGCCCTCCAGCGGCAGAGGACGTGGCTATGAATTTCATGGGCCCACCAGGGATTACCCTAAATACCCATACACAGCCCAGTCCAAGCCTGAGCAGAAGAGCCCGGAAAGATGGCGACCAGCAGTCTGGAGCTGGAGGAGACCCTTTGGTCAGTACAGAGTGGCAGGTAGACACACGCTTGTACAAAAAAAAAAATATGGATGAGTCTTTTGGTGGCCACAGGATAGGTAAACAGAGTTATCGGGCTGGAAAGCAGTAAGACTTACGTCTTACTCCATGCCCATCCAGGCCACACCCCAATAAGACACAGTTTATCAAGGTCACCATCAAGGCCAGTTTTGATAAATCGTACCTTAGAAAAGCTACCCCCACAGTGTTGTATAAATATGTCCTTGCAGGTGTCCTAACACACAAGTGCTCAAACACAAACTGTGTTGCATTTTGGCCGGGTGATTTCGCACTAAGGGGCCTCCTTAAATTTCTACAAAGGTGGGTGAAAATGAAAATTTTCACCTACTAGAAAACATACATATTAAATATCCATGTACACCAGAAACATATTACCACGCCTCTACAGGTCTAGAAGTGAAGTCTAGCCTGAGCGCTATCGGTAATTAATAATAATATTAATTACCTGTCTTGGGTCGACTATTCCTGCGGTTCTATCTTCAGAGTATGCTTTGTAGTAAAGATGACCGCGCAGAAGCCCAGAGATGAAGGATGGCGGCTGATGACCTCACAATTCAATCGTGGAGATGGTCCACCTGAAAAAAAAAATTAGAGGCGCGATAATATGTTCCTGATATACATGCATATTTATTATTGTTTCTTTATATAGTACCACAAATAAGTGCAGTGCTGTATATAGAACACATGTCATCCATATCAGTCCCTGCCCCGCAGGAGCTTACAGTCTATATAAATCTAAAATAATATATAAAATATATAATAAAATAGAAAAATAAAATATACACTATATACAAAAAAATATAAATCTATACAAATATATATAGTAAAGGGCGCCTGTTAGTGTCTAATAAAATTATAGAGCTGATGTGATTGAGAACAGGATACTACTTATCTGTCATAAATAGACTTTTGCTTCAGTCATAGGACCAGTACAGGTACATGAAAAAAGAAGAACAAAATAACATAGCGCGTACTGTTTTTACGCAATCACAATCTACAGATCATATAAACCAATTGTGTGTTAAAAAACTTTCTGGGTAAAGGTAAATCCCACAAATTTAAAATCCACAGCCAGGGATTTTGTTTTAAAAGTTTTTCACCATAAAACACACATAAAACATAAAGGTAGACGTATAAAATATACAGTGTTCAATCTATAGATAAAATGGACCAATTATGTGTTTAAAACTTTCTGGGTATATGCAAGTCCCAAAAATTTAAAATCCACAGCCAGGGATTTTTTAAAAGTTTTTTCACAAAATTTAATAAAACACATAAAACATGAAAGGTAGAAGTAATGCGAGCGTACAAGATAAAATTGAATGACAAGCTTATCTGTCCATATTAGGACTGGGATACATCAGATCTTTCGTAAGCATCCAAGATAAATAGTAAAATTTCAAACGTACAAAAATTAAATATTAAAACAGCTTATCTGCCCATAAGGGAAGTTCAGGTGCATCAGGGACTGATGCACCTGAACTTCCCTTATGGGCAGATAAGCTGTTTTAATATTTAATTTTTGTACGTTTGAAATTTTACTATTTATCTTGGATGCTTACGAAAGATCTGATGTATCCCAGTCCTAATATGGACAGATAAGCTTGTCATTCAATTTTATCTTGTACGCTCGCATTACTTCTACCTTTCATGTTTTATGTGTTTTATTAAATTTTGTGAAAAAACTTTTAAAAAATCCCTGGCTGTGGATTTTAAATTTTTGGGACTTGCATATACCCAGAAAGTTTTAAACACATAATTGGTCCATTTTATCTATAGATTGAACACTGTATATTTTATACTTCTACCTTTATGTTTTATGTGTGTTTTATGGTGAAAAACTTTTAAAACAAAATCCCTGGCTGTGGATTTTAAATTTGTGGGATTTACCTTTACCCAGAAAGTTTTTTAACACACAATTGGTTTATATGATCTGTAGATTGTGATTGCGTAAAAACAGTACGCGCTATGTTATTTTGTTCTTCTTTTTTCATGTACCTGTACTGGTCCTATGACTGAAGCAAAAGTCTATTTATGACAGATAAGTAGTATCCTGTTCTCAATCACATCAGCTCTATAATTTTATTAGACACTAACAGGCGCCCTTTACTTCACTTTCTAAAAATTTTGTTTATGTGTTTTCCAAGCACATATCTATTGCTTAAGGTTGCAGCCACTCTTACTTTAGAGGAAGTGTCACTTATTCTATACACTTGATTTCATAATTTTACTATTTATTAGTGGTAGTGCACCGTGACATCTGAGCGCCCCCGTTTCTCTTTTCGACTATACAAATATATATCTCTAAAAATATAATCAAAAATATTGGGAGAAAACTATACATACTGGGAAAATTCACACATACGTAAACAGGAATGGACCGTATATAAACATTCAAGTAAAATATAAGAGCATAACGTACAGATAATAGCCATACCAGAGTAAGGAAAAACCAATAGCAACGCATGCGCACTCAAATCAAAACAGAATACAAAACCATAAAAATAAAACAGAACATAAAACGTTCAACCAGGTGAAAGCTATTGCAGCGAAAGGGACCCAAAACACCCCAGAAGATTGGGCCGGTATGTTAAGTGAGAGTCCAAGGAGATCAACTGGTCAGGGACAGTGATACCAAAGTCCTCCGGGACAGAAAAACAGTACTATGGCTCACCAGACCCATCCCCCATCTTCTGCATATTTTAACATGAAACGGACAGCCACAGATAATTCAGCTATCCGAGCCATCGGTCTGTTATAAGAGTGGAAAATGGCTTGGAGACCAAGCGTTCCATAGCATGGTCAGAAGGAACAGCCAATGTAGGAGAACAGAAAAGTTGCACAGGGTAGCCCTGAACAGTAGACTGGGGTGACCAAATCAACAAAGCAGGTGATAGCAAAAATCCATAGGATAACTGGAACAGGAGACTGAAGGTATAGTCAGGAGCTACACAGGGTCACACTGAACTGAAGACGGAAATATAGAGACAGCGAGACAGACGAACGAGTGAACAGTTCAAGCAAAAGACAACCAGGCTGCAGCAGGTAAGTATCAGGAGCAGGACTCTACAGAATAGCACTGAAACGGAGACTGGGATGACTAGATCAACAGAGAATGAAATAATGACAGCTTAACGCCAGCAGACCTCAGAGAGATCAGGGTGTCCAGTATCACAGAAGTGAGAAAGCGGAACAGCAGTCACCAGGGCCCCACAGACACATTGGGTCTAATTCAGACCTGATCGCTACGCTGCGTTTTCGTACACCTTGCGATCAGGTCTGAACTGCACATGCGTATGCACCGCAATACGCAGGCCGTCGGTCCGCAGCGACGGGGATCAGCGGGCAGTGACGGGATGTGCAAGAAAAGAGGCCGTTTGTGGGTGGCAACTGACCGTTTTCAGGGAGTGGCCGGAAAAACCCAGGAGGGACCAGGCGTTTGTAGGGAGTGTTTCTGACGTCAGCAACGGCCCCGATCATCGCACTGGAAGAGTAAGTCCTGGGCTGTGCAGAGACTGCACAAACTTCTGTTTGTGCAGCTCTCCTGCACAGCAATTTTCCCCTCCCCCTGTAGGCGGCTACTACCTGATCGCAGGGATGCAAAAAACGCACCCTAGCGATCAGGTCTGAAATACCCACATTATACGGCATTCAAAATGGAAACAGACAGAAGACCCCAGCAGCAGAGAAGCGACCAGCAGGCAGGAGCAGGTCAGCAGAACAGAACCCCAATTCAAGCGCAGCCATGGGACAGCAGCAGTCACCATAGAGGAACCCGCAATCAGGAGCCGCCAGGCGGTAGAGGATATCCCTCAAGCCAGCAGCTCAGCGGAGCAAAGATACCCGGCACAGCACACGGAATCGCTCTGGAGCAGAGCTCAGGATCCAAGAAGGCTGCGGCTTGCAGGAGAATCGTGCAGCGACACGGCACCACGGGGGATCAAGAGCAACACTGGCACAGGCAACTGCAGGACCCAGGGGGAGACTGTCCACCTTCAGGGGGGACCAAACACCCAGAGAGACCTTCGCGGTCACAGGAGGCAGTGACGGACTGAGTCCTAAAGGGCTCACAGGGGAATGCAATGACAAGGGCCTTCTGAAAGGGTGTGACCAGCACATAAACATAGTAAACATACCTATACATAGTGTACATATACATACTTACAGTACACATGGAGCCACGCTAATCGTGGCTCTGTCTGTGCCTAGGCGTGCCTATCGCTAGAGCGTCTCCGTCCGCGCATCCATGACGGAGACTCACCCCATTCACCAGAATGGAAGAGCGTCTCCATCCAGGGTGAGCGCGCTTCCGTGATGGAGACGCGCCCCATTCACTAGAATGGGAGAGTGTCTCTGTGCACTCCGGTGGGGCTAGGCGGACAGATCACCTAGTCATGCCGGGAGTGCAGGCCTGCGATGGAGCCGCCTCAGATGAGCGCGGCTCCATCTGTATATGTGCACAGACTCAGTATATATACATACATACATATACAGCAGGCGTAGGCAATGTCCAAGACTCCAGATGCTATGGAACTGAACATCCCAGTATGCCGTGCTACAATTACAGCTTGCTCTAATAGCAAAACTGTGGCAAGGCATGTTGAGATGTGACATGACATCGCAACTGAAATGCTGAACGTAACTTACATATACATAGTATACATAACAATACATAGTATACATAAACATATACACTGTATACATAGTATACATATACATAAATAGTACACACACATATATATATACAGGTTGAGTATCCCATATCCAAATATTCCGAAATACGGAATATTCCGAAATACAGACTTTTTTGAGTGAGAGTGAGATAGTGAAACCTTTGTTTTCTGATGGCTTAATGTACACAAACTTTGTTTAATACACAAAGTTATTAAAAATATTGTATTAAATGACCTTCAGGCTGTGTGTATAAGGTGTATATGAAACATAAATGAATTGTGTGAATGTACACACACTTTGTTTAATGCACAAAGTTATTAAAAATATTGGCTAAAATGACCTTCAGGCTGTGTGTATAAGGTGTATATGAAACATAAATGCATTCTGTGCTTAGACTTAGGTCCCATCGCCATGATAATAAGAATTTACTTACCGATAATTCTATTTCTCGTAGTCCGTAGTGGATGCTGGGGACTCCGTCAGGACCATGGGGATTAGCGGCTCCGCAGGAGACAGGGCACAAAAGTAAAAGCTTTAGGATCAGGTGGTGTGCACTGGCTCCTCCCCCTATGACCCTCCTCCAAGCCTCAGTTAGGATACTGTGCCCGGACGAGCGTACACAATAAGGAAGGATTTTGAATCCCGGGTAAGACTCATACCAGCCACACCAATCACACTGTACAACCTGTGATCTGAACCCAGTTAACAGCATGATAACAGCGGAGCCTCTGAAAAGATGGCTCACAACAATAATAACCCGATTTTTGTAACAATAACTATGTACAAGTATTGCAGACAATCCGCACTTGGGATGGGCGCCCAGCATCCACTACGGACTACGAGAAATAGAATTATCGGTAAGTAAATTCTTATTTTCTCTGACGTCCTAAGTGGATGCTGGGGACTCCGTCAGGACCATGGGGATTATACCAAAGCTCCCAAACGGGCGGGAGAGTGCGGATGACTCTGCAGCACTGAGTGAGAGAACTCCAGGTCCTCCTCAGCCAGGGTGTGCCCCTGACCAAGTAGCAGCTCGGCAAAGTTGTAAAGCCGAGACCCCTCGGGCAGCCGCCCAAGATGAGCCCACCTCTCTTGTGGAATGGGCATTTACATATTTTGGCTGTGGCAGGCCTGCCACAGAATGTGCAAGCTGAATTGTACTACACATCCAACTAGCAATCGTCTGCTTAGAAGCAAGAGCACCCAGTTTGTTGGGTGCATACAGGATAACAGCAAGTCAGTTTTCCTGACTCCAGCCGTCCTGGAACCTATATTTTCAGGGCCCTGACAACATCTAGCAACTTGGAGTCCTCCAAGTCCCTAGTAGCCGCAGGTACCACAATAAGCTGGTTCAGGTGAAACGCTGACACCACCTTAGGGAGAAACTGGGGACGAGTCCGCAGCTCTGCCCTGTCCGAATGGACAATCAGATATGGGCTTTTGTGAGACAAAGCCGCCAATTCTGACACTCGCCTGGCCGAGGCCAGGGCCAACATCATGGTCACTTTCCATGTGAAATATTTCAAATCCACAGATTTGAGCGGTTTAAACCAATGTGATTTGAGGAATCCCAGAACTACGTTGAGATCCCACAGTGCCACTGGAGGCACAAAAGGGGGTTGTATATGCAGTACTCCCTTGACAAACTTCTGGACTTCAGGAACTGAAGCCAATTCTTTCTGGAAGAAAATCGACAGGGCCGAAATTTGAACCTTAATGGACCCCAATTTGAGGCCCATAGACACTCCTGTTTGCAGGAAATGCAGGAATCGACCGAGTTGAAATCTCTTCGTGGGGCCTTCCTGGCCTCACACCACGCAACATATTTTCGCCACATGTGGTGATAATGTTGTGCGGTCACCTCCTTCCTGGCTTTGACCAGGGTAGGAATGACCTCTTCCGGAATGCCTTTTTCCCTTAGGATCCGGCGTTCAACCGCCATGCCGTCAAACGCAGCCGCGGTAAGTCTTGGAACAGACATGGTACTTGCTGAAGCAAGTCCCTTCTTAGCGGCAGAGGCCATGAGTCCTCTGTGAGCATCTCTTGAAGTTCCGGGTACCAAGTCCTTCTTGGCCAATCCGGAGCCACGAGTATAGTTCTTACTCCTCTACGTCTTATAATTCTCAGTACCTTAGGTATGAGAAGCAGAGGAGGGAACACATACACCGACTGGTACACCCACGGTGTTACCAGAACGTCCACAGCTATTGCCTGAGGGTCTCTTGACCTGGCGCAATACCTGTCCAGTTTTTTGTTCAGGCGGGACGCCATCATGTCCACCTTTGGTCTTTTCCAACGGTTCACAATCATGTGGAAGACTTCCCGATGAAGTCCCCACTCTCCCGGGTGGAGGTCGTGCTGAGGAAGTCTGCTTCCCAGTTGTCCACTCCCGGAATGAACACTGCTGACAGTGCTAACACATGATTTTCCGCCCAGCGAAGAATCCTTGCAGTTTCTGCCATTGCCCTCCTGCTTCTTGTGCCGCCCAGTCTGTTTACGTGGGCGACTGCCGTGATGTTGTCCCACTGGATCAATACCGGCTGACCTTGAATCAGAGGTCTTGCTAAGCTTAGAGCATTGTAAATTGCTCTTAGCTCCAGTATATTTATGTGGAGAGAAGTCTCCAGACTTGATCACACTCCCTGGAAATTTTTTCCTTGTGTGACTGCTCCCCAGCCTTTCAGGCTGGCATCCGTGGTCACCAGGACCCAGTCCTGAATGCCGAATCTGTGGCCCTTTAATAGATGAGCACTCTGCAGCCACCACAGAAGAGACACCCTTGTCCTTGGAGATAGGGTTATCCGCTGATGCATCTGAAGATGCGATCCGGACCATTTTTCCAGCAGATCCCACTGAAAAGTTCTTGCGTGAAATCTGCCGAATGGAATCGCTTCGTAAGAAGCCACCATTTTTCCCAGGACCCTTGTGCAATGATGCACTGACACTTTTCCTGGTCTTAGGAGGTTCCTGACTAGCTCGGATAACTCCCTGGCTTTCTCCTCCGGGAGAAACACCTTTTTCTGGACTGTGTCCAGAATCATCCCTAGGAACAGCAGACGTGTCGTCGGAGACAGCTGCGATTTTGGAATATTTAGAATCCACCCGTGCTGTCGTAGAACTACTTGAGATAGTGCTACTCCGACCTCCAACTGTTCTCTGGACCTTGCCCTTATCAGGAGATCGTCCAAGTAAGGGATAATTAAGACGCCTTTTCTTTGAAGAAGAATCATCATTTCGGCCATTACCTTGGTAAAGACCCGGGGTGCCGTGGACAATCCAAACGGCAGCGTCTGAAACTGATAGTGACAGTTTTGTACCACGAACCTGAGGTACCCTTGGTGAGAAGGGCAAATTGGGACATGGAGGTAAGCATCCTTGATGTCCAGGGACACCATATAGTCCCCTTCTTCCTGGTTCGCTATCACTGCTCTGAGTGACTCCATCTTGATTTGAACCTTTGTATGTAAGTGTTCAAATATTTCAGATTTAGAATAGGTCTCACCGAGCCGTCTGGCTTCAGTACCACAATATAGTGTGGAATAATACCCCTTTCCTTGTTGTAGGAGGGGTACTTTGATTATCACCTGCTGGGAATACAGCTTGTGAATTGTTTCCAATACTGCCTCCCTGTCGGAGGGAGACGTTGGTAAAGCAGACTTCAGGAACCTGCGAGGGGGAGACGTCTCGAATCTCCAATCTGTACCCCTGGGATACTACTTGTAGGATCCAGGGGTCCACTTGCGAGTGAGCCCACTGCGCGCTGAAACTCTTGAGACGACCCCCCACCGCAGCTGAGTCCGCTTGTACGGCCCCAGCGTCATGCTGAGGACTTGGCAAAAGCGGTGGAGGGCTTCTGTTCCTGGGAATGGGCTGCCTGCTGCAGTCTTCTTCCCTTTCCTCTATCCCTGGGCAGATATGACTGGCCTTTTGCCTGCTTGCCCTTATGGGGACGAAAGGACTGAGGCTGAAAAGACGGTGTCTTTTTCTGCTGAGATGTGACTTGGGGTAAAAAAAAAAGGTGGATTTTCCAGCTGTTGCCGTGGCCACCAGGTTCCGATGGACCGACCCCAAATAACTCCTCCCCTTTATACGGCAATACTTCCATGTGCCGTTTGGAATCTGCATCACCTGACCACTGTCGTGTCCATAAACATCTTCTGGCAGATATGGACATCGCACTTACTCTTGATGCCAGAGTGCAAATATCCCTCTGTGCATCTCGCATATATAGAAATGCATCCTTTAAATGCTCTATAGTCAATAAAATACTGTCCCTGTCAAGGGTATCAATATTTTCAGTCAGGGAATCCGACCAAGCCACCCCAGCGCTGCACATCCAGGCTGAGGCGATCGCTGGTCGCAGTATAACACCAGTATGTGTGTATATACTTTTTAGGATATTTTCCAGCCTCCTATCAGCTGGCTCCTTGAGGGCGGCCGTATCTGGAGACGGTAACGCCACTTGTTTTAATAAGCGTGTGAGCGCCTTATCCACCCTAAGGGGTGTTTCCCAACGCGCCCTAACTTCTGGCGGGAAAGGGTATAACGCCAATAATTTTCTATCGGGGAAAACCCACGCATCATCACACACTTCATTTAATTTATCTGATTCAGGAAAAACTACAGGTAGTTTTTTCACACCCCACATAATACCCTCTTTTGTGGTACTTGTAGTATCAGAAATATGTAACACCTCCTTCATTGCCCTTAACATGTAACGTGTGGCCCAAATGGAAAATACGTTTGTTTCTTCACCGTCGACACTGGAGTCAGTGTCCGTGTCTGTGTCGACGGACTGAGGTAAATGGGCGTTTTAAAGCCCCTGACGGTGTTTGAGACGCCTGGACAGGTACTAATTGGTTTGCCGGCCGTCTCATGTCGTCAACCGACCTTGCAGCGTGTTGACATTATCACGTAATTCCCTAAATAAGCCATCCATTCCGGTGTCGACTCCCTAGAGAGTGACATCACCATTACAGGCAATTGCTCCGCCTCCTCACCAACATCGTCCTCATACATGTCGACACACACGTACCGACACACAGCACACACACAGGGAATGCTCTGATAGAGGACAGGACCCCACTAGCCCTTTGGGGAGACAGAGGGAGAGATTGCCAGCACACACCAAAACGCTATAATTATACAGGGACAACCTTTATATAAGTGTTTTTCCCTTATAGCATCTTAATATATATAATCATATCGCCAAATAAATGCCCCCCCTCTCTGTTTTAACCCTGTTTCTGTAGTGCAGTGCAGGGGAGAGCCTGGGAGCCTTCCCACCAGCATTTCTGTGAGGGAAAATGGCGCTGTGTGCTGAGGAGAATAGGCTCCGCCCCCTTTTCGGCGGGCTTCTTCTCCCGTTTTTCTGAGACCTGGCAGGGGTTAAATACATCCATATAGCCCCAGGGGCTATATGTGATGTATCTTTTAGCCAGTATAGGTATTTCATTGCTGCCCAGGGCGCCCCCCCCCAGCGCCCTGCACCCTCAGTGACCGCTGGTGTGAAGTGTGCTGACAACAATGGCGCACAGCTGCAGTGCTGTGCGCTACCTCATGAAGACTGAAAAGTCTTCTGCCGCCGGTTTCTGGACCTCTTCACTCTTCGGCATCTGCAAGGAGGTCGGCGGCGCGGCTCTGGGACCGGACTCCATGGCTGGGCCTGTGTTCGATCCCTATGGAGCTAATGGTGTCCAGTAGCCTAAGAAGCCAATCCATCCTGCACGCAGGTGAGTTCACTTCTTCTCCCCTAAGTCCCTCGTAGCAGTGAGCCTGTTGCCAGCAGGACTCACTGAAAATAAAAAACCTAACAAAACTTTTACTCTAGGCAGCTCTTTAGGAGAGCCACCTAGATTGCACCCTTCTCGGCCGGGCACAAAAATCTAACTGAGGCTTGGAGGAGGGTCATAGGGGGAGGAGCCAGTGCACACCACCTGATCCTAAAGCTTTTACTTTTGTGCCCTGTCTCCTGCGGAGCCGCTAATCCCCATGGTCCTGACGGAGTCCCCAGCATCCACTTAGGACGTCAGAGAAATCTCATTATGGTATGCAATTATTCCAAAATATGGAAAAATCCCATATCCAAAATACCTCTGGTCCCAAGCATTTTGGATAAGGGATACTTAACCTGTACATGTATATACAGACACACACACACACACACACACACACACACACACACACATATAAGGCCGGACAGCCCAGTGCAAGTGGGGTGATTGGCAGTACAGAGACTGATTCCACCATCCACAGCCATCAGCCGGCTCAGTCAACGGCCCGATGACTGCCCGGCAAGCAGCTGCACTGTGCAGCCTGCTATAATAAACCACTCCGGAGACCTCAACTAGGCATCGCCCTCCAGCGGCAGAGGACGTGGCTATGAATTTCATGGGCCCACCAGGGATTACCCTAAATACCCATACACAGCCCAGTCCAAGCCTGAGCAGAAGAGCCCGGAAAGATGGCGACCAGCAGTCTGGAGCTGGAGGAGACCCTTTGGTCAGTACAGAGTGGCAGGTAGACACACGCTTGTACAAAAAAAAAAATATGGATGAGTCTTTTGGTGGCCACAGGATAGGTAAAGAGAGTTATCGGGCTGGAAAGCAGTAAGACTTACGTCTTACTCCATGTCCATCCAGGCCACACCCCAATAAGACACAGTTTATCAAGGTCACCATCAAGGCCAGTTTTGATAAATCGTGCCTTAGAAAAGCTACCCCCACAGTGTTGTATAAATATGTCCTTGCAGGTGTCCTAACACACAAGTGCTCAAACACAAACTGTGTTGCATTTTGGCAGGGTGATTTCGCACTAAGGGGGCTCCTTAAATTTCTACAAAGGTGGGTGAAAATGAAAATTTTCACCTACTAGAAAACATACATATTAAATATCCATGTACACCAGAAACATATTACCACGCCTCTACAGGTCTAGAAGTGAAGTCTAGCCTGAGCGCTATCGGTAATTAATAATAATATTAATTACCTGTCTTGGGTCGACTATTCCTGCGGTTCTATTTTCAGAGTTTGCTTTGTAGTAAAGATGACCGCGCAGAAGCCCAGAGATGAAGGATGGCGGCTGATGGCCTCACAATTCAATCGTGGAGATGGTCCACCTGAAAAAAAAAATTAGAGGCGCGATAATATGTTCCTGATATACATGCATATTTATTATTGTTTCTTTATATAGTACCACAAATAAGTGCAGTGCTGTATATAGAACACATGTCATCCATATCAGTCCCTGCCCCGCAGGAGCTTACAGTCTATATAAATCTAAAATAATATATAAAATAAGATTTTACTTACCGATAAATCTATTTCTCGTAGTCCGTAGTGGATGCTGGGGACTCCGTCAGGACCATGGGGATTAGCGGCTCCGCAGGAGACAGGGCACAAAAAATAAGATTTTACTTACCGATAAATCTATTTCTCGTAGTCCGTAGTGGATGCTGGGGACTCCGTCAGGACCATGGGGATTAGCGGCTCCGCAGGAGACAGGGCACAAAAATAAAGCTTTAGGATCAGGTGGTGTGCACTGGCTCCTCCCCCTATGACCCTCCTCCAAGCCTCAGTTAGGATACTGTGCCCGGACGAGCGTACACAATAAGGAAGGATTTTGAATCCCGGGTAAGACTCATACCAGCCACACCAATCACACCGTACAACTTGTGATCTGAACCCAGTTAACAGTATGACAACGTAGGAGCCTCTGAACAGACGGCTCACAACAAGAACAACCCGATTTTTTTGTAACAATAACTATGTACAAGTATTGCAGACAATCCGCACTTGGGATGGGCGCCCAGCATCCACTACGGACTACGAGAAATAGATTTATCGGTAAGTAAAATCTTATTTTCTCTAACGTCCTAGTGGATGCTGGGGACTCCGTCAGGACCATGGGGATTATACCAAAGCTCCCAAACGGGCGGGAGAGTGCGGATGACTCTGCAGCACCGAATGAGAGAACTCCAGGTCCTCTTTAGCCAGGGTATCAAATTTGTAGAATTTTACAAACGTGTTCTCCCCCGACCACGTAGCTGCTCGGCAGAGTTGTAATGCCGAGACCCCTCGGGCAGCCGCCCAGGATGAGCCCACCTTCCTTGTGGAATGGGCCTTGACAGATTTAGGCTGTGGCAGGCCTGCCACAGAATGTGCAAGTTGAATTGTGCTACAAATCCAACGAGCAATCGTCTGCTTAGAAGCAGGAGCACCCAGCTTGTTGGGTGCATACAGTATAAACAGCGAGTCAGATTTTCTGACTCCAGCCGTCCTTGAAATATATATTTTCAATGCCCTGACAACGTCCAGCAACTTGGAATCCTCCAAATCGCTAGTAGCCGCAGGCACCACAATAGGCTGGTTCAGGTGAAACGCTGACACCACCTTAGGCAGAAAATGAGGACGCGTCCGCAGTTCTGCCCTGTCCGAATGGAAAATCAGATATGGGCTTTTATACGATAAAGCCGCCAATTCTGACACTCTCCTGGCTGAAGCCAGGGCCAGTAGCATGGTTACTTTCCATGTAAGATATTTCAAATCCGCCGATTTGAGTGGCTCAAACCAATGGGATTTGAGAAAATCCAAAACTACATTAAGGTCCCACGGAGCCACTGGGGGCACAACCGGGGGCTGTATATGTAGTACTCCTTTTACAAAAGTCTGGACTTCAGGAACTGAAGCCAATTCTTTCTGGAAGAAAATCGACAGGGCCGAAATTTGAACCTTAATGGACCCCAACTTGAGGCCCATAGACAATCCTGTTTGCAGGAAATGTAGGAATCGACCCAATTGAAATTCCTCCGTGAGGGCCTTCCTGGCCTCACACCACGCAACATATTTTCTCCAAATGCGGTGATAATGTTGTGCAGTCACCTCCTTCCTGGCTTTAACCAGTGTAGGAATGACCTCTTCTGGAATGCCTTTTTCCCTTAGAATTCGGCGTTCAACCGCCACGCCGTCAAACGCAGCCGCGGTAAGTCTTGGAATAGACACGGTCCCTGCTGAATCAGGTCCCGTCTTAGAGGTAGAGGCCACGGATTTTCCGTGAGCATCTCCTGAAGTTCCGGGTACCAAGTTCTTCTTGGCCAATCCGGAGCCACGAGTATCGTTCTTACTCCCCTTTGCCGTATAATTCTCAGTACTTTGGGTATGAGAGGCAGAGGAGGAAACACATACACAGACTGGAACACCCACGGTGTTACCAGAGCGTCCACAGCTATTGCCTGAGGGTCTCTTGACCTGGCGCAATACCTGTCCAGTTTTTTGTTGAGGCGAGACGCCATCATATCCACCTTTGGTTTTTCCCAACGGTTCACAATCATGTGGAAGACTTCTGGATGAAGTCCCCACTCTCCCTGGTGTAGATCGTGTCTGCTGAGGAAGTCTGCTTCCCAGTTGTCCACTCCCGGAATGAACACTGCTGACAGTGCTATCACATGATCTTCCGCCCAGCGAAGAATCCTTGCAGCTTCTGCCATTGCTCTCCTGCTTCTTGTGCCGCCCTGTCTGTTTACGTGGGCGACTGCCGTGATGTTGTCCGACTGGATCAACACCGGCTGACCCTGAAGCAGGGGTTTTGCCAGGCTTAGAGCATTGTAAATCGCTCTTAGCTCCAGTATATTTATGTGAAGAGACATCTCCAGGCTTGACCATACTCCCTGGAAGTTTCTTCCCTGTGTGACCGCTCCCCAGCCTCTCAGACTGGCATCCGTGGTCACCAGGACCCAGTCCTGTATGCCGAATCTGCGGCCTTCTAACAGATGAGCACTCTGCAACCACCACAGAAGAGACACCCTCGTCCGTGGCGATAAGGTTATCCGCTGATGCATCTGCAGATGCGATCCGGACCATTTGTCCAGCAGATCCCACTGAAAAGTTCGTGCGTGGAATCTGCCGAATGGGATTGCTTCGTAAGAAGCCACCATCTTTCCCAGGACTCTTGTGCATTGATGCACAGACACTTTTCCTGGTTTTAGGAGGTTCCTGACAAGTTCGGATAACTCCTTGGCTTTCTCCTCCGGAAGAAACACCTTTTTCTGAACCGTGTCCAGAATCATTCCCAGGAACAGCAGACGTGTTGTCGGGGTCAACTGAGATTTTGGAAAATTCAGAATCCACCCGTGTTGTTGCAGCACTACTTGGGTTAGTGCTACTCCGTCCTCCAGCTGTTCTCTGGACCTTGCCCTTATCAGGAGATCGTCCAAGTAAGGGATAATTAATACGCCTCTTCTTCGCAGAAGAATCATCATTTCGGCCATTACCTTGGTAAAGACCCGAGGTGCCGTGGACAATCCAAACGGCAGCGTCTGAAACTGATAATGACAGTTTTGCACCACGAACCTGAGGTACCCTTGATGTGAAGGGCAAATTGGGACATGCAGGTAAGCATCTTTTATGTCCAGGGACACCATAAAGTCCCCTTCTTCCAGATTCGCTATCACTGCTCTGAGTGATTCCATCTTGAACTTGAATTTTTGTATGTACAGGTTTAAAGATTTCAGATTTAGAATAGGTCTTACCGAGCCGTCCGGCTTCGGTACCACAAATAGCGTGGAGTAATACCCCTTTTCCTGTTGTAGGAGGGGTACCTTGACTATCACCTGCTGAGAAAACAGCTTGTGAATGGCTTCCAATACCGTCGCCCTGTCTGAGGGAGACGTTGGCAAAGCAGACTTTAGGAACCGGCGAGGGGGAGACTTCTCGAATTCCAACCTGTAACCCTGAGATACTACCTGCAGGATCCAGGGGTCCACCTGTGAGCAAGCCCACTGCGCGCTGAAATTCTTGAGTCGACCCCCCACCGTTCCTGAGTCCGCTTGTAAAGCCCCAGCGTCATGCTGAGGGCTTTGCAGAACCCGCGGAGGGCTTCTGTTCCTGGGAAGGAGCTGCTTGCTGCCCTCTCTTACCCTTTCCTCTGCCTCGGGGCAGATATGACTGTCCTTTTGCCCGCTTCTTATAGGACCGAAAGGACTGCGGCTGAAAAGACGGTGTCTTTTTCTGTTGGGAGGGGGTCTGAGGTAAAAAGGTGGATTTCCCGGCAGTTGCCGTGGCCACCAAATCCGATAGACCGACGCCAAATAATTCCTCCCCTTTATACGGCAATACTTCCATATGCCGTTTGGAATCCGCATCACCTGACCACTGTCGTGTCCATAAACTTCTTCTGGCAGATATGGACATCGCACTTACTCTCGATGCCAGAGTGCAAATATCCCTCTGAGCATCTCGCATATAAAGAAAAGCATCCTTTAATTGCTCTAAAGTCTGTAAAATACTGTCCCTATCCAGGGTATCAATATTTTCAGTCAGGGAATCCGACCAGACCACCCCAGCACTGCACATCCAGGCTGAGGCGATGGCTGAACGCAGTATAACACCAGTATGTGTGTATATACTTTTTAGGGTAGTTTCCAGCCTCCTATCAGCTGGATCCTTGAGGGCGGCCGTATCAGGAGACGGTAACGCCACTTGTTTTGATAAGCGTGTGAGCGCCTTAGCCACCTTAGGGGGTGTTTCCCAGCGCGCCCTAACCTCTGGCGGGAAAGGGTATAATGCCAATAACTTTTTTGAAATTAGCACTTTTCTATCTGGGTTAACCCACGCTTCATCACATACATCATTCAATTCCTCTGATTCAGGAAAAACTACAGGTAGTTTTTTCACCCCCCACATAATACCCCTTTTTGTGGTACTTGTAGTATCAGAGATATGCAAAGCCTCCTTCATTGCCGTGATCATATAACGTGTGGCCCTACTGGAAAATACGTTTGTTTCTTCACCGTCGACACTAGATTCAGTGTCCGTGTCTGGGTCTGTGTCGACCGACTGAGGTAAAGGGCGTTTTACAGCCCCTGACGGTGTCTGAGACGCCTGGGCAGGTACTAACTGGTTTTCCGGCCGTCTCATGTCGTCAACTGATTTTTGTAATGTGCTGACATTATCACGTAATTCCATAAACAAAGCCATCCATTCCGGTGTCGACTCCCTGGGGGGTGACATCACCATTACCGGCAATTGCTCTGCCTCCACACCAACATCGTCCTCAAACATGTCGACACACACGTACCGACACACAGCAGACACACAGGGAATGCTCTATTGAAGACAGGACCCCACTAGCCCTTTGGGGAGACAGAGGGAGAGTTTGCCAGCACACACCCAAGCGCTATAATATATATGGGAACAACCCTATATAAGTGTTGTATCCTTATAGCAGCTTAAATATAGTAATATCGCCAAAAAAAGTGCCCCCCCTCTCTGTTTTACCCTGTTTCTGTAGTGCAGTGCAGGGGAGAGTCCTGGGAGCCTTCCTCACAGCGGAGCTGAGCAGGAAAATGGCGCTGTGTGCTGAGGAGAATAAGCCCCGCCCCCTATTTCGGCGGGCTCTTCTCCGGAGTTTGTGAGATCTGGCAGGGGTTAAATACATCCATATAGCCTCAAGGGCTATATGTGATGTATTTTTTTAGCCATAAAAAGGTATTATACATTGCTGCCCAGGGCGCCCCCCCAGCGCCCTGCACCCTCCGTGACCGCTGTGTGAAGTGTGCTGACAACAATGGCGCACAGCTGCAGTGCTGTGCGCTACCTCAGGAAGACTAAAAAGTCTTCTGCCGCCTGCTTCTGGACCTCTTCCATCTTCGGCATCTGCAAGGGGGGTCGGCGGCGCGGCTCCGGGACCGGACTCCATGGCTGGGCCTGTGTTCGATCCCTCTGGAGCTAATGGTGTCCAGTAGCCTAAGAAGCCAATCCATCCTGCACGCAGGTGAGTTGACTTCTCTCCCCTAAGTCCCTCGATGCAGTGAGCCTGTTGCCAGCAGGACTCACTGAAAATAAAAAACCTAAAAACTTTTTCTAAGCAGCTCTTTAGGAGAGCCACCTAGATTGCACCCTGCTCGGACGGGCACAAAAACCTAACTGAGGCTTGGAGGAGGGTCATAGGGGGAGGAGCCAGTGCACACCACCTGATCCTAAAGCTTTATTTTTGTGCCCTGTCTCCTGCGGAGCCGCTAATCCCCATGGTCCTGACGGAGTCCCCAGCATCCACTAGGACGTTAGAGAAATAAAGCTTTAGGATCAGGTGGTGTGCACTGGCTCCTCCCCCTATGACCCTCCTCCAAGCCTCAGTTAGGATACTGTGCCCGGACGAGCGTACACAATAAGGAAGGATTTTGAATCCCGGGTAAGACTCATACCAGCCACACCAATCACACCGTACAACTTGTGATCTGAACCCAGTTAACAGTATGACAAACGTAGGAGCCTCTGAACAGACGGCTCACAACAATAACAACCCGATTTTTTTGTAACAATAACTATGTACAAGTATTGCAGACAATCCGCACTTGGGATGGGCGCCCAGCATCCACTACGGACTACGAGAAATAGATTTATCGGTAAGTAAAATCTTATTTTCTCTGACGTCCTAGTGGATGCTGGGGACTCCGTCAGGACCATGGGGATTATACCAAAGCTCCCAAACTGGCGGGAGAGTGCGGATGACTCTGCAGCACCGAATGAGAGAACTCCAGGTCCTCTTTAGCCAGGGTATCAAATTTGTAGAATTTTACAAACGTGTTCTCCCCCGACCACGTAGCTGCTCGGCAGAGTTGTAATGCCGAGACCCCTCGGGCAGCCGCCCAGGATGAGCCCACCTTCCTTGTGGAATGGGCCTTGACAGATTTAGGCTGTGGCAGGCCTGCCACAGAATGTGCAAGTTGAATTGTGCTACAAATCCAACGAGCAATCGTCTGTTTAGAAGCAGGAGCACCCAGCTTGTTGGGTGCATACAGTATAAACAGCGAGTCAGATTTTCTGACTCCAGCCGTCCTTGAAATATATATTTTCAATGCCCTGACAACGTCCAGCAACTTGGAATCCTCCAAATCGCTAGTAGCCGCAGGCACCACAATAGGCTGGTTCAGGTGAAACGCTGACACCACCTTAGGCAGAAACTGAGGACGCTTCCGCAGTTCTGCCCTGTCCGAATGGAAAATCAGATATGGGCTTTTATACGATAAAGCCGCCAATTCTGACACTCTCCTGGCTGAAGCCAGGGCCAGTAGCATGGTTACTTTCCATGTAAGATATTTCAAATCCGCCGATTTGAGTGGCTCAAACCAATGGGATTTGAGAAAATCCAAAACTACATTAAGGTCCCACGGAGCCACTGGGGGCACAACCAGGGCTGTATATGTAGTACTCCTTTTACAAAAGTCTGGACTTCAGGAACTGAAGCCAATTCTTTCTGGAAGAAAATCGACAGGGCCGAAATTTGAACCTTAATGGACCCCAATTTGAGGCCCATAGACAATCCTGTTTTCAGGAAATGTAGGAATCGACCCAATTGAAATTCCTCCGTGGGGGCCTTCCTGGCCTCACACCACGCAACATATTTTCTCCAAATGCGGTGATAATGTTGTGCAGTCACCTCCTTCCTGGCTTTTACCAGTGTAGGAATGACCTCTTCCGGAATGCCTTTTTCCCTTAGAATTCGGCGTTCAACCGCCATGCCGTCAAACGCAGCCGCGGTAAGTCTTGGAATAGACACGGTCCCTGCTGAAGCAGGTCCCGTCTTAGAGGTAGAGGCCACGGATCTTCCGTGAGCATCTCCTGAAGTTCCGGGTACCAAGTTCTTCTTGGCCAATCCGGAGCCACGAGTATCGTTCTTACTCCCCTTTGCCGTATAATTCTCAGTACTTTTGGTATGAGAGGCAGAGGAGGAAACACATACACTGACTGGAACACCCACGGTGTTACCAGAGCGTCCACAGCTATTGCCTGAGGGTCTCTTGACCTGGCGCAATACCTGTCCAGTTTTTTGTTGAGGCGAGACGCCATCATATCCACCTTTGGTTTTTCCCAACGGTTCACAATCATGTGGAAGACTTCTGGATGAAGTCCCCACTCTCCCGGGTGTAGATCGTGTCTGCTGAGGAAGTCTGCTTCCCAGTTGTCCACTCCCGGAATGAACACTGCTGACAGTGCTATCACATGATCTTCCGCCCAGCGAAGAATCCTTGCAGCTTCTGCCATTGCTCTCCTGCTTCTTGTGCCGCCCTGTCTGTTTACGTGGGCGACTGCCGTGATGTTGTCCGACTGGATCAACACCGGCTGACCCTGAAGCAGGGGTTTTGCCAGGCTTAGAGCATTGTAAATCGCTCTTAGCTCCAGTATATTTATGTGAAGAGACATCTCCAGGCTTGACCATACTCCCTGGAAGTTTCTTCCCTGTGTGACCGCTCCCCAGCCTCTCAGACTGGCATCCGTGGTCACCAGGATCCAGTCCTGTATGCCGAATCTGCGGCCCTCTAACAGATGAGCACTCTGCAACCACCACAGAAGAGACACCCTTGTCCGTGGCGATAAGGTTATCCGCTGATGCATCTGCAGATGCGATCCGGACCATTTGTCCAGCAGATCCCACTGAAAAGTTCTTGCGTGAAATCTGCCGAATGGAATCGCTTCGTAAGAAGCCACCATTTTTCCCAGGACCCTTGTGCAATGATGCACTGGCACTTTTCCTGGTTTTAGGAGGTTCCTGACTAGCTCGGATAACTCCCTGGCTTTCTTCTCCGGGAGAAACACCTTTTTCTGGACTGTGTCCAGAATCATCCCTAGGAACAGCAGACGTGTCGTCGGAAACAGCTGCGGTTTTGGAATATTTAGAATCCACCCGTGCTGTCGTAGAACTACTTGAGATAGTGCTACTCCGACCTCCAACTGTTCTCTGGACCTTGCCCTTATCAGGCGATCGTTTATTTTCTTTGAAGAAGAATCATCATTTCGGCCATTACCTTGGTAAGGACCCGGGGTGCCGTGGACAATCCAACCGGCAGCGTCTGAAACTGATAGTGACAGTTCTGTACCACGAACCTGAGGTACCCTTGGTGAGAAGGGCAAATTGGGACATGGAGGTAAGCATCTGTCCCGGGACACCATATAGTCCCCTTTTTCCTGGTTCGCTATCACTGCTCTGAGTGACTCCATCTTGATTTGAACCTTTTTATGTAAGTGTTCAAATATTTCAGATTTAGAATAGGTCTCACCGAGCCGTCTGGCTTCAGTACCACAATATAGTGTGGAATAATACCCCTTTCCTTGTTGTAGGAGGGGTACTTTGATTATCACCTGCTGGGAATACAGCTTGTGAATTGTTTCCACTACTGCCTCCCTGTCGGAGGGAGACGTTGGTAAAGCAGACTTCAGGAACCTGCGAGGGGGAGACGTCTCGAACTTCCAATCTGTACCCCTGGGATACTACTTGTAGGATCCAGGGGTCCACTTGCGAGTGAGCCCACTGCGTGCTGAAACTCTTGAGACGACCCCCCACCGCACCTGAGTCCGCTTGTACGGCCCCAGCGTCATGCTGAGGACTTGGCAGAAGCGGTGGAGGGCTTCTGTTCCTGGGAATGGGCTGCCTGCTGCAGTCTTCTTCCCTTTCCTCTATCCCATGGCAGATATGACTGGCCTTTTGACCGCTTGCCCTTATGGGGACGAAAGGACTGAGGCTGAAAAGACGTTGTCTTTTTCTCCTTTATACGGCAATACTTCCATGTGCCGTTTGGAATCTGCATCACCTGACCACTGTCGTGTCCATAAACAACTTCTGGCAGATATGGACATCGCACTTACTCTTGATGCCAGAGTGCAAATATCCCTCTGTGCATCTCGCATATATAGAAATGCATCCTTTAAATGCTCTATAGTCAGTAAAATACTGTCCCTGTCAAGGGTATCAATATTTTCAGTCAGGGAATCCGACCAAGCCACCCCAGCGCTGCACATCCAGGCTGAGGCGATCGCTGGTCGCAGTATAACACCAGTATGTGTGTATATACTTTTTAGGATATTTTCCAGCCTCCTATCAGCTGGCTCCTTGAGGGCGGCCCTATCTGGAGACGGTACCGCCACTTGTTTTGATAAGCGTGTGAGCGCCTTATCCACCCTAAGGGGTGTTTCCCAACGCGCCCTAACTTCTGGCGGGAAAGGGTATACCGCCAATAATTTTCTATCGGGGGAAACCCACGCATCATCACACACTTCATTTAATTTATCTGATTCAGGAAAAACTACAGGTAGTTTTTTCACACTCCACAAAATACCCTTTTTTGTGGTACTTGTAGTATCAGAAATATGTAACACCTCCTTCATTGCCCTTAACAAGTAACGTGTGGCCCTAAAAGAAAAATACGTTTGTTTCTTCACCGTCGACACTGGAGTCAGTGTCCGTGTCTGTGTCTGTGTCGACCGACTGAGGTAAAAAGACGTTTTAACGCCCCTGACGGTGTTTGAGACGCCTGGACAGGTACTAATTGGTTTGCCGGCCGTCTCATGTCGTCAACCGACCTTGCAGCGTGTTGACATTATCACGTAATTCCTTAAATAAGCCATCCATTCCGGTGTCGACTCCCTAGAGAGTGACATCACCATTACAGGCAATTGCTCCGCCTCCTCACCAACATCGTCCTCATACATGTCGACACACACGTACCGACACCCAGCACACACACAGGGAATGCTCTGATAGAGGACAGGACCCCACTAGCCCTTTGGAGAGACAGAGGGAGAGTTTGCCAGCACACACCAAAACGCTATAATTATACAGGGACAACCTTTATATAAGTGTTTTTCCCTTATAGCATCTTAATATATATAATCATATCGCCAAATAAGTGCCCCCCCTCTCTGTTTTAACCCTGTTTCTGTAGTGCAGTGCAGGGGAGAGCCTGGGAGCCTTCCCACCAGCATTTCTGTGAGGGAAAATGGCGCTGTGTGCTGAGGAGAATAGGCCCCGCCCCCTTTTCGGCGGGCTTCTTCTCCCGTTTTTCTGAGACCTGGCAGGGGTTAAATACATCCATATAGCCCCAGGGGCTATATGTGATGTATCTTTTAGCCAGTATAGGTATTTCATTGCTGCCCAGGGCGCCCCCCACAGCGCCCTGCACCCTCAGTGACCGCTGGTGTGAATTGTGTGACAACAATGGCGCACAGCTGCAGTGCTGTGCGCTACCTCATGAAGACTGAAAAGTCTTCTGCCGCCGGTTTCTGGACCTCTTCACTTTTCGGCATCTGCAAGGGGGTCGGCGGCGCGGCTCCGGGACCGGACTCCATGGCTGGGCCTGTGTTCGATCCCTCTGGAGCTAATGGTGTCCAGTAGCCTAAGAAGCCAATCCATCCTGCACGCAGGTGAGTTCACTTCTTCTCCCCTAAGTCCCTCGTTGCAGTGAGCCTGTTGCCAGCAGGACTCACTGTAAAATAAAAAACCTAAAAACTTTTTCTAAGCAGCTCTTTAGGAGAGCCACCTAGATTGCACCCTGCTCGGACGGGCACAAAAACCTAACTGAGGCTTGGAGGAGGGTCATAGGGGGAGGAGCCAGTGCACACCACCTGATCCTAAAGCTTTATTTTTGTGCCCTGTCTCCTGCGGAGCCGCTAATCCCCATGGTCCTGACGGAGTCCCCAGCATCCACTAGGACGTCAGAGAAAATATATAATAAAATAGAAAAATAAAATATACACTATATACAAAAAAATATAAATCTATACAAATATATATCTCTAAAAATATAATCAAAAATATTGGGAGAAAACTATACATACTGGGAAAATTCACACATACGTGAACAGGAATGGACCGTATATAAACATTCAAGTAAAATATAAGAGCATAACGTACAGATAATAGCCATACCAGAGTAAGGAAAAACCAATAGCAACGCATGCGCACTCAAATCAAAACAGAATACAAAACCATAAAAATAAAACAGAACATAAAACGTTCAACCAGGTGAAAGCTATTGCAGCGAAGGTGACCCAAAACATCCCAGAAGATTGGGCCGGTATGTTAAGTGAGAGTCCAAGGAGATCAACTGGTCAGGAACAGTGATACCAAAGTCCTCCGGGACAGAAAAACAGTACTATGGCTCACCAGACCCATCCCCCATCTTCTGCATATTTTAACATGAAACGGACAGCCACAGATAATTCAGCTATCCGAGCCATCGGTCTGTTATAAGAGTGGAAAATGGCTTGGAGACCAAGCGTTCCATAGCATGGTCAGAAGGAACAGCCAATGTAGGAGAACAGAAAAGTTGCACAGGGTAGCCCTGAACAGGAGACTGAGGTGACCAAATCAACAAAGCAGGTGATAGCAAAAATCCATAGGATAACTGGAACAGGAGACTGAAGGTATAGTCAGGAGCTACACAGGGTCACACTGAACTGAAGACGGAAATATAGAGACAGCGAGACAGACGAACGAGTGAACAGTTCAAGCAAAAGACAACCAGGCTGCAGCAGGTAAGTATCAGGAGCAGGACTCTACAGAATAGCACTGAAACGGAGACTGGGATGACTAGATCAACAGAGAATGAAATAATGACAGCTTAACGCCAGCAGACCTCAGAGAGATCAGGGTGTCCAGTATCACAGAAGTGAGAAAGCGGAACAGCAGTCACCAGGGCCCAACAGACACATTGGGTCTAATTCAGACCTGATCGCTAGGCTGCGTTTTCGTACACCTTGCGATCAGGTCTGAACTGCACATGCGTATGCACCGCAATACGCAGGCCGTCGGTCCGCAGCGACGGGGATCAGCGGGCAGTGACGGGATGTGCAAGAAAAGAGGCCGTTTGTGGGTGGCAACTGACCGTTTTCAGGGAGTGGCCGGAAAAACCCAGGAGGGACCAGGCGTTTGTAGGGAGTGTTTCTGACGTCAGCAACGGCCCCGATCATCGCACTGGAAGAGTAAGTCCTGGGCTGTGCAGAGACTGCACAAACTTCTGTTTGTGCAGCTCTCCTGCACAGCAATTTCCCACTCCCCCTGTAGGCAGCTACTACCTGATCGCAGGGATGCAAAAAACGCACCCTAGCGATCAGGTCTGAAATACCCACATTATACGGCATTCAAAATGGAAACAGACAGAAGACCCCAGCAGCAGAGAAGCGACCAGCAGGCAGTAGCAGTTCAGCAGAACAGAACCCCAATTCAAGCGCAGCCATGGGACAGCAGCAGTCACCATAGAGGAACCCGCAATCAGGAGCCGCCAGGCGGTAGAGGAAATCCCTCAAGCCAGCAGCTCAGCGGAGCAAAGATACCCGGCACAGCACACGGAATCGCTCTGGAGCCAGGCTCAGGATCCAAGAAGGCTGCGGCTTGCAGGAGAATCGTGCAGCGACACGGCACCACGGGGGATCAAGAGCAACACTGGCACAGGCAACTGCAGGACCCAGGGGGAGACTGTCCACCTTCAGGGGGGACCAAACACCCAGAGAGACCTTCGCGGTCAGAGGAGGCAGTGTCGGACTGAGTACTAAAGGGCTCAAAGGGGAATGCAATGACAAGGGCCTTCTGAAAGGGTGTGACCAGCACATAAACATAGTAAACATACCTATACATAGTGTACATATACATACTTACAGTACACATGGAGCCACGCTAATCGTGGCTCTGTCTGTGCCTAGGCGTGCCTATCGCTAGAGCGTCTCCGTCCGCGCATCCATGACAGAGACTCACCCCATTCACCAGAATGGAAGAGCGTCTCCATCCAGGGTGAGCGCGGTTCCGTGATGGAGACGCGCCCCATTCACTAGAATGGGAGAGTGTCTCTGTGCACTCCGGCGGGGCTAGGCGGACAGATCACCTAGTCATGCCGGGAGTGCAGGCCTGCGATGGAGCCGCCTCAGATGAGCGCGGCTCCATCTGTATATGTGCACAGACTCAGTATATATACATACATACATATACAGCAGGCGTAGGCAATGTCCAAGACTCCAGATGCTATGGAACTGAACATCCCAGTATGCCGTGCTACAATTACAGCTTGCTCTAATAGCAAAACTGTGGCAAGGCATGCTGAGATGTGACATGACATCGCAACTGAAATGCTGAACGTAACTTACATATACATAGTATACATAACAATACATAGTATACACATACATAGTATACATAAACATATACACTGTATACATAGTATACATATACATAAATAGTACACACACATATATATATACAGGTTGAGTATCCCATATCCAAATATTCCGAAATACGGAATATTCTGAAATACGGACTTTTTTGAGTGAGAGTGAGATAGTGAAACCTTTGTTTTCTGATGGCTTAATGTACACAAACTTTGTTTAATACACAAAGTTATTAAAAATATTGTATTAAATGACCTTCAGGCTGTGTGTATAAGGTGTATATGAAACATAAATGAATTGTGTGAATGTACACACACTTTGTTTAATGCACAAAGTTATTAAAAATATTGGCTAAAATGACCTTCAGGCTGTGTGTATAAGTTGTATATGAAACATAAATGCATTCTGTGCTTAGACTTAGGTCCCATCGCCATGATATCTCATTATGGTATGCAATTATTCCAAAATACGGAAAAATCTGATATCCAAAATACTTCTGGTCCCAAGCATTTTGGATAAGGGATACTCAACCTGTACATGTATACACACACACACACACACACACACACACACACACACACACACACACACACATATAAGGCCGGACAGCCCAGTGCAAGTGGGGTGATTGGCAGTACAGAGACTGATTCCACCATCCACAGCCATCAGCCGGCTCAGTCAACGGCCCGATGACTGCCCGGCAAGCAGCTGCACTGTGCAGCCTGCTATAATAAACCACTCCGGAGACCTCAACTAGGCATCGCCCTCCAGCGGCAGAGGACGTGGCTATGAATTTCATGGGCCCACCAGGGATTACCCTAAATACCCATACACAGCCCAGTCCAAGCCTGAGCAGAAGAGCCCGGAAAGATGGCGACCAGCAGTCTGGAGCTGGAGGAGACCCTTTGGTCAGTACAGAGTGGCAGGTAGACACACGCTTGTACATAAAAAAAAATATGGATGAGTCTTTTGGTGGCCACAGGATAGGTAAACAGAGTTATCGGGCTGGAAAGCAGTAAGACTTACGTCTTACTCCATGCCCATCCAGGCCACACCCCAATAAGACACAGTTTATCAAGGTCACCATCAAGGCCAGTTTTGATAAATCGTGCCTTAGAAAAGCTACCCCCACAGTGTTGTATAAATATGTCCTTGCAGGTGTCCTAACACACAAGTGCTCAAACACAAACTGTGTTGCATTTTGGCAGGGTGATTTCGCACTAAGGGGGCTCCTTAAATTTCTACAAAGGTGGGTGAAAATGAAAATTTTCACCTACTAGAAAACATACATATTAAATATCCATGTACACCAGAAACATATTACCACGCCTCTACAGGTCTAGAAGTGAAGTCTAGCCTGAGCGCTATCGGTAATTAATAATAATATTAATTACCTGTCTTGGGTCGACTATTCCTGCGGTTCTATCTTCAGAGTATGCTTTGTAGTAAAGATGACCGCGCAGAAGCCCAGAGATGAAGGATGGCGGCTGATGACCTCACAATTCAATCGTGGAGATGGTCCACCTGAAAAAAAAAATTAGAGGCGCGATAATATGTTCCTGATATACATGCATATTTATTATTGTTTCTTTACATAGTACCACAAATAAGTGCAGTGCTGTATATAGAACACATGTCATCCATATCAGTCCCTGCCCCGCAGGAGCTTACAGTCTATATAAATCTAAAATAATATATAAAATATATAATAAAATAGAAAAATAAAATATACACTATATACAAAAAAATATAAATCTATACAAATATATATCTCTAAAAATATAATCAAAAATATTGGGAGAAAACTATACATACTGGGAAAATTCACACATACGTAAACAGGAATGGACCGTATATAAACATTCAAGTAAAATATAAGAGCATAACGTACAGATAATAGCCATACCAGAGTAAGGAAAAACCAATAGCAACGCATGCGCACTCAAATCAAAACAGAATACAAAACCATAAAAATAAAACAGAACATAAAACGTTCAACCAGGTGAAAGCTATTGCAGCGAAGGTGACCCAAAACATCCCAGAAGATTGGGCTGGTATGTTAAGTGAGAGTCCAAGGAGATCAACTGGTCAGGGACAGTGATACCAAAGTCCTCCGGGACAGAAAAACAGTACTATGGCTCACCAGACCCATCCCCCATCTTCTGCATATTTTAACATGAAACGGACAGCCACAGATAATTCAGCTATCCGAGCCATCGGTCTGTTATAAGAGTGGAAAATGGCTTGGAGACCAAGCGTTCCATAGCATGGTCAGAAGGAACAGCCAATGTAGGAGAACAGAAAAGTTGCACAGGGTAGCCCTGAACAGGAGACTGGGGTGACCAAATCAACAAAGCAGGTGATAGCAAAAATCCATAGGATAACTGGAACAGGAGACTGAAGGTATAGTCAGGAGCTACACAGGGTCACACTGAACTGAAGACGGAAATATAGAGACAGCGAGACAGACGAACGAGTGAACAGTTCAAGCAAAAGACAACCAGGCTGCAGCAGGTAAGTATCAGGAGCAGGACTCTACAGAATAGCACTGAAACGGAGACTGGGATGACTAGATCAACAGAGAATGAAATAATGACAGCTTAACGCCAGCAGACCTCAGAGAGATCAGGGTGTCCAGTATCACAGAAGTGAGAAAGCGGAACAGCAGTCACCAGGGCCCCACAGACACATTGGGTCTAATTCAGACCTGATCGCTAGGCTGCGTTTTCGTACACCTTGCGATCAGGTCTGAACTGCACATGCGTATGCACCGCAATACGCAGGCCGTCGGTCCGCAGCGACGGGGATCAGCGGGCAGTGACGGGATGTGCAAGAAAAGAGGCCGTTTGTGGGTGGCAACTGACCGTTTTCAGGGAGTGGCCGGAAAAACCCAGGAGGGACCAGGCGTTTGTAGGGAGTGTTTCTGACGTCAGCAACGGCCCCGATCATCGCACTGGAAGAGTAAGTCCTGGGCTGTGCAGAGACTGCACAAACTTCTGTTTGTGCAGCTCTCCTGCACAGCAATTTCCCCCTCCCCCTGTAGGCGGCTACTACCTGATCGCAGGGATGCAAAAAACGCACCCTAGCGATCAGGTCTGAAATACCCACATTATACGGCATTCAAAATGGAAACAGACAGAAGACCCCAGCAGCAGAGAAGCGACCAGCAGGCAGGAGCAGGTCAGCAGAACAGAACCCCAATTCAAGCGCAGCCATGGGACAGCAGCAGTCACCATAGAGGAACCCGCAATCAGGAGCCGCCAGGCGGTAGAGGATATCCCTCAAGCCAGCAGCTCAGCGGAGCAAAGATACCCGGCACAGCACACGGAATCGCTCTGGAGCAGAGCTCAGGATCCAAGAAGGCTGCGGCTTGCAGGAGAATCGTGCAGCGACACGGCACCACGGGGGATCAAGAGCAACACTGGCACAGGCAACTGCAGGACCCAGGGGGAGACTGTCCACCTTCAGGGGGGACCAAACACCCAGAGAGACCTTCGCGGTCAGAGGAGGCAGTGTCGGACTGAGTCCTAAAGGGCTCACAGGGGAATGCAATGAAAAGGGCCTTCTGAAAGGGTGTGACCAGCACATAAACATAGTAAACATACCTATACATAGTGTACATATACATACTTACAGTACACATGGAGCCACGCTAATCGTGGCTCTGTCTGTGCCTAGGCGTGCCTATCGCTAGAGCGTCTCCGTCCGCGCATCCATGACGGAGACTCACCCCATTCACCAGAATGGAAGAGCGTCTCCATCCAGGGTGAGCGCGCTTCCGTGATGGAGACGCGCCCCATTCACTAGAATGGGAGAGTGTCTCTGTGCACTCCGGCGGGGCTAGGCGGACAGATCACCTAGTCATGCCGGGAGTGCAGGCCTGCGATGGAGCCGCCTCAGATGAGCGCGGCTCCATCTGTATATGTGCACAGACTCAGTATACATACATACATATACAGCAGGCGTAGGCAATGTCCAAGACTCCAGATGCTATGGAACTGAACATCCCAGTATGCCGTGCTACAATTACAGCTTGCTCTAATAGCAAAACTGTGGCAAGGCATGTTGAGATGTGACATGACATCGCAACTGAAATGCTGAATGTAACTTACATATACATAGTATACATAACAATACATAGTATACACATACATAGTATACATAAACATATACACTGTATACATAGTATACATATACATAAATAGTACACACACATATATATATACAGGTTGAGTATCCCATATCCAAATATTCCGAAATACGGAATATTCTGAAATACGGACTTTTTTGAGTGAGAGTGAGATAGTGAAACCTTTGTTTTCTGATGGCTTAATGTACACAAACTTTGTTTAATACACAAAGTTATTAAAAATATTGTATTAAATGACCTTCAGGCTGTGTGTATAAGGTGTATATGAAACATAAATGAATTGTGTGAATGTACACACACTTTGTTTAATGCACAAAGTTATTAAAAATATTGGCTAAAATGACCTTCAGGCTGTGTGTATAAGTTGTATATGAAACATAAATGCATTCTGTGCTTAGACTTAGGTCCCATCGCCATGATATCTCATTATGGTATGCAATTATTCCAAAATACGGAAAAATCTGATATCCAAAATACTTCTGGTCCCAAGCATTTTGGATAAGGGATACTCAACCTGTACATGTATATACACACACACACACACACACACACACACATAAGGCCGGACAGCCCAGTGCAAGTGGGGTGATTGGCCGTACAGAGTCTGATTCCACCATCCACAGCCATCAGCCGGCTCAGTCAACGGCCCGATGACTGCCCGGCAAGCAGCTGCACTGTGCAGCCTGCTATAATAAACCACTCCGGAGACCTCAACTAGGCATCGCCCTCCAGCGGCAGAGGACGTGGCTATGAATTTCATGGGCCCACCAGGGATTACCCTAAATACCCATACACAGCCCAGTCCAAGCCTGAGCAGAAGAGCCCGGAAAGATGGCGACCAGCAGTCTGGAGCTGGAGGAGACCCTTTGGTCAGTACAGAGTGGCAGGTAGAGACACGCTTGTACAAAAAAAAAAATATGGATGAGTCTTTTGGTGGCCACAGGATAGGTAAAGAGAGTTATCGGGCTGGAAAGCAGTAAGACTTACGTCTTACTCCATGTCCATCCAGGCCACACCCCAATAAGACACAGTTTATCAAGGTCACCATCAAGGCCAGTTTTGATAAATCGTGCCTTAGAAAAGCTACCCCGACAGTGTTGTATAAATATGTCCTTGCAGGTGTCCTAACACACAAGTGCTCAAACACAAACTGTGTTGCATTTTGGCAGGGTGATTTCGCACTAAGGGGCCTCCTTAAATTTCTACAAAGGTGGGTGAAAATGAAAATTTTCACCTACTAGAAAACATACATATTAAATATCCATGTACACCAGAAACATATTACCACGCCTCTACAGGTCTAGAAGTGAAGTCTAGCCTGAGCGCTATCGGTAATTAATAATAATATTAATTACCTGTCTTGGGTCGACTATTCCTGCGGTTCTATCTTCAGAGTATGCTTTGTAGTAAAGATGACCGCGCAGAAGCCCAGAGATGAAGGATGGCGGCTGATGACCTCACAATTCAATCGTGGAGATGGTCCACCTGAAAAAAAAAATTAGAGGCGCGATAATATGTTCCTGATATACATGCATATTTATTATTGTTTCTTTATATAGTACCACAAATAAGTGCAGTGCTGTATATAGAACACATGTCATCCATATCAGTCCCTGCCCCGCAGGAGCTTACAGTCTATATAAATCTAAAATAATATATAAAATATATAATAAAATAGAAAAATAAAATATACACTATATACAAAAAAATATAAATCTATACAAATATATATCTCTAAAAATATAATCAAAAATATTGGGAGAAAACTATACATACTGGGAAAATTCACACATACGTAAACAGGAATGGACCGTATATAAACATTCAAGTAAAATATAAGAGCATAACGTACAGATAATAGCCATACCAGAGTAATTATGGCGTGGAATTATGCTATTGGGTCCCAAAAGGCATAGCTACACCCCAGCATATAACACTGATGTGAATTGCAAGCAGGACAGATAAGATATTAGTGTACACGCTAAGCTGTTTTAGCAGTGCCCGATCTTTTAAGGATAAAATCTGCCCTGCCCTTTCTGCGGCGCCCTGCTAAACAGCCTGCCCGCTTCCTGCTCTCCCAGCGTGTATGCGTAACGCCGCCCACTCCCCCTTTAGTGATGCAGCCGCCTGCCCACGCCCCCTTTAGTGATGACGCCCCCCCTCCCCCCCGCAATTTGCATAATCACGCCCCATTTTCAGCAGCGTGCACAAGTGCTCCCACAGACTGGCACCCTGTCCTCAAAAATTCCTAGGGGGAAACACTAGATCAAGCAACAGATATACGCTACGCACAAGCTATTCTGTTTTATCTGCTTTATACTGGAGAGAGAGGGGAGACAGCAAGAGAGAAATTCAGAGGGAGAGGGAGGAGAGAGAGGGAGTGCTGGGGAGAGAGGGGAGGCGTGAGAGAGACAAAGGGTGTCAGAGAGAGAGCGAGAAGGTGTCATGGAAGCAGAGTGTGGGGGGGGGAGAGAAGGGGGGGGAGAGTGCTAAGGGGAGTGAGAGAAGTGATTCGGAGACTGGGGGGGGGGGGGGGGGATACTGCTGGTTCTAGACATTTAACGGCATTAGGCCCCGTCCCGTCTACATACACCCGGAAATTCGCGGCCTTTAGCAAGCGCAGGGGCGGGGCTACGATTGTCAGCCACTCCCACTCCACCCTGTACAGGAGCCTAATCAATAAAAAAAAACTTCCCAATTGCGCTGACCTCGGGAGGGGGAGGGCGGGGCCTGGCTGTCCGTCCTGCATATAATCCGCCCCCTGCCCCGCACACAAACAGCTTCCACAGGCAATATGTACCCAGAGCAGCCCCAACACCTTCCCTGTACCCGGGCTGCCTGCAGTGCCCGAGCCCGGCTCTCTGCGGCTGTGCGGCACCTGAAGCATTTCCCTACATACACCCGTGCCGCAACTATAACACGCAGGGAGGGAGATGTGTACAGCGCGCACACGCGGGACTCTCCCAGCAGCACCGCAGCTACACCCGTGCCCCAACCGCGGAGTCTCTGCCGGCAGAACTACCGTACGGAGATGTGATTCGGCTCAGGAACCCCGGGAGTGGACCATAGATACGTAGCTGTAAATCCGCTCCGTGATGCGGGGCCCTCACAGTGGCAGAATATGTCGGGGTGTCATCACCGTGGCGGGAGCGGGAGATGCCGATGCTGCAGATACAGCCGTTGCCATTCGAAAACCGTTGGCAGGAGAAGGCGGCTCGCGGCACAGTGGTGGGCGTGGCTTACAGCGAGGGCTCGAGACGTTCCCTGTAGGCGTGGCCAGAAGACGCCCCGCCCTTCTTCCTGTTCGGGATGCCGCTGGGGGAATTGCGCCTCAGGTTTATAGGTTGGTTGTAAATAGGAGTGGGGTAAGGGACCTTTGACGTCACCATGGGGTGGTGCCACGTCACCAGGGGGGAGGGGCCACGCCAGAACAGGGTACCTGAAAAGTTCCGTCGCGGGCTCTCATTGCTCGCCACGCTTTGGGCTCGGTGGCAGGTTACTAAAGGTAATAGTTGGTGGCGTGGATAGTAGAAGAACTATCCCGCTAGCCTAGCTCCTCTCCCTGGTAACGTGGCTCCACCCCCTGATGTCATAGGACCCTTAGGCAACTTGGATCTAGCATCTACCCAGGCGGTTGAGTTATAGGCTCTACACACTGGGCGATATTACTGAAAGATATGAACGATCTCGTTCACTAATGAACGAGGTACCGTTCATATCTTTCAGTGTGGAGGCACCAGCGATGAACGATGCGCGGCCCCGCTCTCGTTCATCGTTGGTGCCCCGTCGCGTGTGCATGCAGGCCAATATGGACGATCTCGTCCATATTTGCCTGCACTGCTATGGAGCCGGGTGACTGGGGGAGTGAACAAACTTCACTGCCCCCCCCCCCCCCCACCGCCGAGTCGCCCATCGGCCGTATCCGCCGTCGGGCAGCTCAGCGGCGGATCGCGCAATGTGTAGGGCCCTTTAGTCGCTAGCAGCGGTAAAAGATGTGGCAATGCGGTAGATGCTAAATCCTAGTGGGCTATGGGACCTGTGACATCAGGGGGCGGAGCATGGACAGCAGGATACTACTTTCAGCATCCTCGCCACTAACTATTACCTTTAGTAATTAGGTGGAGTCGCTCCACTTCGCTCGCCACCGTGCCCGAAGCGTGGCGAGCCTGCGAGGGTCCATTTCTGGACCCTTTGCCGAGCTTGCTCCTCCCCTTCTCTTGTGTGTAACGTGGGTCAAATGTCCCTTAGCCCACTAGGAAATAGACACAACCGTGGTGATGCTGCGGGGCAGTGTCGGATATGGTGCTTGTACAGGCGTCGGACCTTCTATGTAATTACTGATGGTTTGTCCTGTGTGGTGTTATGATACAGTGGAGGACGACCAGGCTGAGGCTATGTAATGATCGGAGAGGGGGGCAAACTGGTGTCATGATGTGGTGGGGGCCCAGACTGTGGCTGGTGTCATGCTGTGGTGGGGGCCCAGGCTAAGGGGTATCCGTTTGGATGGTCGACCATGTTAAGGTCGACAGTCATTAGGTCGACCACTATTGATAGACATGGACATGGTGGACATGAACAAATGGTGGGCACATGAAACTGGTCAACACATGAAAAGGTCGACATGGCTTTTATAAAGAAAATAGATTTTTTACTTTTTCATACTTTACCATCCATGTGGACTACGATTGGGAACGGGTAACCTGTGCCGAGCTCAACGAGGCACCTTGCCCGCAGCATGGCGAGTGAAGCGAGCCATGCAAGGGGACGCTGTCTACTAATTGGGGTTCCTGGTCATGTTACGGAAAAAATGACACCAAAAACAGTTACAAAATCCGTGTCGACCTTTTCATGTGTAGACCTGTCCCGTGTCGACCATTTCCAGGTGTTGACTATTAGTGCATGTCGGCCATGTCTATGTCGACCAATAGTGGTCGACCTAATGAATGTCGACCGTAACATGGTCGACCATTCATACCAGAACCAGGCTTGTGTAATGATGTGGTGGGGGCCCAGGCTGAGGCTGTTGTCATGATGTGGTGGGGGCCCGGGCTGAGGCCGGTGTCATGATGTGGTGGAGGCCCAGGATGCGGCTGATGTCATGAAGTGGTGGGGGCCTAGTCTGAGGCTGGTGTAATGATGTGGTGGAGGCCCAGGCTGAGGCTGGTGTCATAATGTGGTGGGGGTTCGGGCTGAGGCTGGTGTCATGATGTGGGGGCACAGGCTGCGGCTGGTGTCATGATGTGGTGGGGGCCCGGTCTGAGGCTGGTGTCATGATGTGGTGGGGTCCCAGGCTGCTGCTGGTGTCATGATGTGGTGGGGGCCCGGGTTGAGGCTGGTGTCATGATGTAGCGGAGGCCCAGGCTGCGGTTGGTGTAATGATGTGGTGAGGGCCCATACTAAGGCTGGTGTCATGCTGTGACGGTGGAGAATCAGGCTGTATCATGATATAGTGAGGGGGACTGGGCAGTCTAATGTAATGATGGGGACACACTGTTGTCATTTTTGTGGTGGGGTGGGAAACGGGCCTAATTGAAAATAAAGTGGATTTTTTGTTTAAAATTATTATTATTTATTTATTTATTTTTGCCAAATGGCCTTATTGGAAGGTAAATGGTTTTTGTGGAACATGATATAAAATTACTTACTGTAATACCCCTTCACACTGCACAAGTATTCAATACAGAAGGAAGACAGTTTTTTCTCAGTATAAGCGCCCAGTATGGATATCAAATGAAAATAAAATATACGTCCCTTAAGGGTAGTCAAAATGGAGATCCTCAGTAGTTCAGCGAAAGTTCTCAGTTGATGTAATTTAGTGTCCAGTCATTGTTACATGGAAAAAAACAGAACATACAATGTGTACTATTGTTTCTTAAATGGTATTCAAAGAAAGTCCTTTTATCCCATCAGCATAATAGGAAAGCAGTGACATGAATAAGGGGTCTGTGTAGAGTGCGTACCCCAACTCACACTGGGAAGAACGAATGTGTGCACATAAAGGTTTCTTTTTAAAACTCTTCACCCTTTCTGTGTGTCTTCCACCAAAAAGTATGCATAGATGAGCATACCTAAACTCACTTAAAAGTGAAGATGCGACAAGTGTATAAAGGTGTCTTTCACATATACTTCTATGTCAAAATAAAGATGCGTACCACACTCACAGAATGAAGTGTGGAGATATTCCTATCAAGGTATCTTTTGGATCCCCAGATGTTTCGGACCTCAAGATGCCAGTGCGTATTTGGACAGTTATAAATCCAAAAAGACAAAAATGGTGCCAATCAATCCATTTTTAAAAAAAGGTTTTAATTGATACAAAATCCCATAGCCGGGAGAAGGGTACATACAAATAAAAACACTCCACAAAAGGAGAATAAAAATATGGAAGCTAGAATTTGCAGACACAAAAACGTTTTTTTCTAAAAAATCTTGTATTCCGTATAAGATGCATCAAGTGATAAAAATACCTTGAAGGCTGGTTTTTAGGAGTTTCACAGTGCCCAAAGTTGTCGACACGTTTCGGCTCAGCGGGAGCCTTCCTCAAGAATACAAGATTTTTTAGAAAAAATCGTTTTTGTGTCTGCAAATTCTAGCTTCCATATTTTTATTCTCCTTTTGTGGAGTGTTTTTATTTGTATGTACCCTTCTCCCGGCTATGGGATTTTGTATCAATTAAAACCTTTTTTTTAAAATGGATTGATTGGCACCATTTTTGTCTTTTTGGATTTATAACTGTCCAAATACGCACTGGCATCTTGAGGTCCGAAACATCTGGGGATCCAAAAGATACCTTGATAGGAATATCTCCACACTTCATTCTGTGAGTGTGGTACGCATCTTTATTTTGACATAGAAGTATATGTGAAAGACACCTTTATACACTTGTCGCATCTTCACTTTTAAGTGAGTTTAGGTATGCTCATCTATGCATACTTTTTGGTGGAAGACACACAGAAAGGGTGAAGAGTTTTAAAAAGAAACCTTTATGTGCACACATTCGTTCTTCCCAGTGTGAGTTGGGGTACGCACTCTACACAGACCCCTTATTCATGTCACTGCTTTCCTATTATGCTGATGGGATAAAAGGACTTTCTTTGAATACCATTTAAGAAACAATAGTACACATTGTATGTTCTATTTTTTCCATGTAACAATGACTGGACACTAAATTACATCAACTGAGAACTTTCGCTGAACTACTGAGGATCTCCATTTTGACTACCCTTAAGGGACGTATATTTTATTTTCATTTGATATCCATACTGGGCGCTTATACTGAGAAAAAACTGTCTTCCTTCTGTATTGAATTTCTGTTTTTGTGGGGTGTGGTGGCATCCCATTAGACAATTTACACTTGTTAAAGCTGCCCTGCGCACATTTCAAACATCCCAAAAATCCCCCTGGTTTCTACACTGCACAAGTAACCCGGTACCGACCCGGCAGGGTCAGCGTGCGGTGTGAAAGGGGCATAGCCGAAATCTCGGGATGCTTGACCCGGCAATTCAACCCGGGAATAAAGTAGTGTTATACCCGGGTTGAATACCGGGTCAGTGGCTGCGTAAACGGGCTCCCGGGTCGATGCGTCCTGGGACCCGTTTGCAACAGCAGGGAGAGGCGGCGCAGAGATGATCTAATCTCCCGGCTCCGCCCCCCGCTGCTATGGCAACCTGCCCGGCATATTGCCGGGTCGGGGAAGCCTGCAGCAGCGGCCAATGCCGGATCCCACCCAGGAAGGACCCGTTTCCAATTCCCGGGTGGGATCTGGCATTGGCAGTGTGAAAGGGGAATAAATAGACAGTGTCTAGAATGTTTGTATATGTCATGTTTTTATGATACTCAGGGGCAGATTTATTAAGCCTGGTGAAGTGATAAAATGGAAGGTGATAAAGGACCAGCCAATCAGCTCCTAACTGTCATTTTTCAAACCCAGCTTGTGACATGGAAGTAAAGAGTTGATTGGCTGGTGCGCTATCACCTTCCACTTTATCACTTCACCAGGCTTCATAAATCTGCCCCAATGATCTTTATTTCCTGTCTCTTGTAAGACTCCCATGATGGTGGAAGACATTGATCACCTTCTTCCTGGAACACATGAACTTACAGTTTTACCAACTTCTGGATGTGGAACTCCCTTTTTAAACCAGACACGCTGTACTCCGTGGTATCCACTTGAAAAAAGTATTGCCATACTGAATACCTCACATGGTTACAAAGTTGTCATCTGGCCAGCTGCAGAAATCAGAAATAGAAGCACCAGCAGGGGAGTTTGGAACTATTGGCGTTTGTGATATGACTTCTGGCTTCTGGTACAGTATCTAGGAGGAAACGGAGTTGGCCTGGATCAGTGGTTCCTACACTTTTTTTAATCGCGGTGGCCTAGAGTATCAGAATTTTGTTATCAGTGGCACCCCGAGCCCCAACATTTCTTATTGTGAAATTCAGAAAAACATTTTAAATGAAGTAAATTGTGTTTTATATGTCATTCTTTGGTTCACTTATGTGGTGAGGGACAGAATTCACTTTTGTTTGTCCACATATTTTACGATGGAAACCTAAAGCAGTGGTTTTGCTTATTACATTGACCATAAGCAATTTTAATTGGTCCTGGACCACCAACCCAGGGCACCTCTGCAATTTCCCCGGCAACCACTGGGTTAGATGAACATTCCAGGGAATTTTGTTTTATGCTGGTTCTTTTTCTGTGTCTTGAAAATGTATTTACAAGTTAAACACCATTGTTTTAAAAGAATAATAGGCTAGTATTGTCTTATTTTTTCCGCTCCTTTATGTTGGGTACTCTGAGTTTCTGATACACCTTATTGAGGGCAGAAGAAATATGTATATTTGATACGCCGTTTTACCAACAGGGCCGAGTAAGAGCAACTATATTTAAAGATTTTGTTTTCTGGATCCTATCTGTAAGGATATATAGGTTGTATAGACTGTTGGTTTCTTCAATCTATCTGTAATGGGCCCTACACACTGGTCGATACCAGTGAAAGATATGAACGATGTATCTATATATGTATCTTTCAGTGTGTAGGCACCAGCGATGAACGATGCGCGGCCCCGCACTCGTTCATTGCTGGTGCCCGGCTCGTTTAAACATGCAGGACGATATGGACAATCTCGTCCATATTAGCATGCAGTGCTATGGAGCCGGGTGACGGGGGGAGTGAAGAAACTTCACTCCCCCCTGCCGCCGGGTCACCCGTCTGCCGTATCGACTGTCGGGTACCTCGGCGGCGGGTCGCTAGGTGTGTAGGGCCCTTAAGGGTATAGAGGTGGTATAGAATGTTGGTTTCTGGATCCTATCTGTAAGGGTATAAAATGTTGGTTTCTGGATCATACCTGTAAGGGTATAGAGGTGGTATATAATGTTGGTTTCTGGATCCTATCTGTAAGGTTATAGAGGTGGTATAGAATGTTGGTTTCTGCATCCTATCTGTAAGGGTATATAATGTTGGTTTCTGGATTATACCTGTAAGGATATAGAATGTTGGTTCCTGGATCCTATTTGTAAGGGTACAGGGATAGTATAGGATGTTGGTTCCTGGATCCTATATGTAGCAGTATAGAAGTAGTATACAATGTTGGTTTCTGGATCCTGTCTGGAAAGGTATAGAGCAGTGGTAGCCAACCCTGGTCCTCGAGAGCTACCAACAGTTCACGTTTTCCAGCTCACCTAGCAGGTGCACATTTTAAAAGATCCACAGTTGGAGCTAATTACTTCACTTGTGATTCTGTGAGGAGACCTGGAAAATGTGAACTGTTGGTAGCTCTCGAGGACCAGGGTTGGCTACCGCTGGTATAGATGTAGTATAGAATGTTGGTTTCTGGATCCTGTCTATAAGGGTATACAGGTGATAGAGAATGATATACAAAGGGGTTTCTTATATTCTGAAATGTAATTCAAAACAAGGCATTTTATTTATTTTATTTATTTCTCCTTCATTTACTAGGGGACACTGAAGCTAAGACAGGAGTATATATGGGAGATTTAGAGGAGCCGGCACTTTAAATTTTGAAGTGTGACTGTCTCCTTCCCCGCTCTGCCCCTCCCAACCCTTCTATTTTAGAAATGTGCCCGAGGGAGCCGGACATCCCTGGGCTTAGCTCCAATAGTTTATTTTATAATTTATTTATTTTTTCTCTATCGTCCTAAGTGGATGCTGGGGTTCCTGAAAGGACCATGGGGAATAGCGGCTCCGCAGGAGACAGGGCACAAAAGTAAAGCTTTTACAGGTCAGGTGGTGTGTACTGGCTCCTCCCCCTATGACCCTCCTCCAGACTCCAGTTAGATTTTTGTGCCCGGCCGAGAAGGGTGCAATTCTAGGTGGCTCTCATAAAGAGCTGCTTAGAGAGTTTAGCTTAGGTTTTTTTTATTTTACAGTGATTCCTGCTGGCAACAGGATCACTGCAACGAGGGACAGAGGGGAGAAGAAGTGAACTCACCTGCGTGCAGGATGGATTGGCTTCTTGGCTACTGGACATGAAGCTCCAGAGGGACGATCACAGGTACAGCCTGGATGGTCACCGGAGCCACGCCGCCGGCCCCCTCACAGATGCTGAAGCAAGAAGAGGTCCAGAATCGGCGGCTGAAGACTCCTGCAGTCTTCTTAAGGTAGCGCACAGCACTGCAGCTGTGCGCCATTTTCCTCTCAGCACACTTCACACGGCAGTCACTGAGGGTGCAGGGCGCTGGGAGGGGGGCGCCCTGGGAGGCAAATGAAAACCTTTAAAAAGGCTAAAAATACCTCACATATAGCCCCAGAGGCTATATGGAGATATTTACCCCTGCCTAAATGTACTAAATAGCGGGAGACGAGCCCGCCGGAAAAGGGGCGGGGCCTATCTCCTCAGCACACGGCGCCATTTTCTGTCACAGCTCCGCTGGTCAGGAAGGCTCCCAGGTCTCTCCCCTGCACTGCACTACAGAAACAGGGTATAACAGAGAGGGGGGGCAAAATAAATGGCAAGATATCAATATAAAAGCAGCTATAAGGGAGCACTTAATCATAAGGCTATCCCTGTCATATATAGCGCTTTTTGGTGTGTGCTGGCAGACTCTCCCTCTGTCTCCCCAAAGGGCTAGTGGGTCCTGTCTTCGTATAGAGCATTCCCTGTGTGTCTGCTGTGTGTCGGTACGTGTGTGTCGACATGTATGAGGACGTTATTGGTGTGGAGGCGGAGCAATTGCCAAATATGAGGATGTCACCTCCTAGGGGGTCGACACCAGAATGGATGCCTTTATTTGTGGAATTACGGGATAGCGTCAACTCGCTTAAGCAGTCGTTTGCCGACATGAGGCGGCCGGACACTCAATTAGTGCCTGTCCAGGCGCCTCAAACACCGTCAGGGGGCTGTAAAACGCCCCTTGCCTCAGTCGGTCGACACAGACCCAGACACAGGCACTGATTCCGGTGGTAATGGTGACGAATCAACCGTATTTTCCAGTAGGGCCACACGTTATATGATTTTGGCAATAAAGGAGATGTTACATTTAGCTGATACTACAGGTACCACTAAACAGGGTATTATGTGGGGTGTGAAAAAACTACCAGTAGTTTTTACCGAATCAGAAGAATTAAATGACGTGTGTGATGAAGCGTGGGGTGCCCCGATAAAAAACTGCTAATTTCAAAGAAGTTATTGGCTTTATACCCTTTCCCGCCAGAGGTTAGGGAGCGCTGGGAAACACCTCCTAGGGTGGACAAAGCGCTAACACGCTTATCAAAACAAGTGGCGTTACCCTCTCCTGAGACGGCCGCACTTAAAGATCCATCAGATAGGAGGATGGAAAATATCCAAAAAGGTATATACACACATGCAGGTGTTATACTACGACCAGCTATTGCGACTGCCTGGATGTGCAGTGCTGGGGTAGTTTGGTCAGAGTCCCTGATCGAAAATATTGATACCCTGGACGGGGACAATATTTTACTGTCGTTAGAACAAATAAAGGATGCATTTCTTTATATGCGTGATGCACAGAGAGATATCTGCACACTGGCATCACGGGTAAGTGCTATGTCCATTTTGGCCAGAAGAGCTTTATGGACACGACAGTGGACAGGCGATGCGTAGAGGAGTTATTTGGGGTCGGTCTATCGGCTTTGGTGGCCACGGCTACGGCCGGGAAATCCACCTTTCTACCTCAAGTCACTCCCCAACAGAAAAAGGCACCGACTTTTCAACAGCAGCCTTTTCGTTCCTTTAAAAATAAGAGAGCAAAGGGCTATTCATATCTGCCACGAGGCAGAGGACGAGGGAAGAGACAGCAACAGGCAGCTCCTTCCCAGGAACAGAAGCCCTCCCCGGCTTCTACAAAAGCCTCAGCATGACGCTGGGGCTTCGCAAGCGGACTTGGGGGCGGTAGGCGGTCGTCTCAAAAATTACAGCGCGCAGTGGGCTCACTCGCAGGTAAATCCCTGGATCCTGCAGATAATATCTCAGGGGTACAGGTTGAAATTAGAGACAGAGCCACCTCGCCGTTTCCTGAAGTCGGCTTTACCAACGTCCCCCTCAGAAAGGGAGACGGTTTTGGAAGCCATTCACAAGCTGTATTCTCAGCAGGTGATAGTCAAGGTACCTCTTCTACAACAAGGGAAGGGGTATTATTCCACTCTTTTTGTGGTACCGAAGCCGGATGGCTCGGTAAGGCCTATTCTAAATCTGAAGTCCTTGAACCTGTACATAAAGAAGTTCAAGTTCAAGATGGAGTCACTCAGAGCAGTGATAGCGAACCTGGAAGAAGGGGACTTTATGGTATCCTTGGACATCAAGGATGCGTATCTCCACGTTCCAATTACCCCTCACACCAGGGGTACCTCAGGTTCGTTGTACAAAACTGTCACTATCAGTTTCAGACGCTGCCGTTTGGTTTGTCCACGGCACCTCGGGTCTTTACAAAGGTAATGGCCGAGATAATATTTCTTCTTCGAAGAAAAGGCGTATTAATTATCCCATACTTGGACGATCTCCTAATAAGGACAAGGTCCAGAGAACAGCTAGAGATGGGTTTAGCACTATCTCAAGAGGTGCTAAAGCAGCACGGATGGATTCTGAATATTCCAAAATCCCAATTAATGCCGACAACTCGTCTGCTGTTCCTGGGGATGATTCTGGACACAGTTCAGAAAAAGGTTTTTCTTCCCGAAGAAAAAGCCAAGGAGTTATCTGACCTGGTCAGGAACCTCCTAAAACCAGGAAAGGTGTCTGTACATCAATGCACAAGAGTCCTGGGAAAAAATGGTAGCTTCTTACGAAGCAATCCCTTTCGGCAGATTCCATGCAAAGGGATCTGTTGGACAAATGGTCAGGGTCGCATCTTCAGATGCACCTGCGGATAACCCTGTCGCTGAGGACAAGGGTATCCCTTCTGTGGTGGTTGCAGGAGGCTCATCTATTGGAGGGCCGCAGATTCGGCATGCAGGATTGGATCCTGGTGACCACGGATGCCAGCCTGAGAGGCTGGGGAGCAGTCACACAGGGAAGAAATTTCCAGGGAGTGTGGTCGAGCCTGAAAAAGTCTCTTCACATAAGCATTCTGGAACTAAGAGCAATCTACAATGCTCTAAGCCAGGCGGAACCTCTGCTTCAAGGAAGACCGGTGTTGATCCAGTCGGACAACATCACGGCAGTCGCCCATGTAAACAGACAGGGCGGCACAAGAAACAGAATGGCAGAAGCTGCCAGGATCCTTCGCTGGGCGGAGAATCACGTGATAGCACTGTCAGCAGTATTCATCCCGGGCGTGGACAACTGGGAAGCAGACTTCCTCAGCAGACACGACCTTCACCCGGGAGAGTGGGTACTTCATCCAGAAGTTTTCCACATGCTATTAAACCGTTGGGTAAAACCAATGGTGGACATGATGGCGTCTCGCCTCAACAAGACACTGGACAGTTATTGCGCCAGGTCAAGAGATCCGCAGGCAATAGCTGTGGACGCGTTGGTAACACCTTGGGTGTACCAGTCCGTATATGTGTTTCCTCCTCTGCCTCTCATACCAAAGGTATTGAGGATTATACGGCAAAGAGGAGTAAGACTAGTGGCTCCGGATTGGCCAAGAAGGACTTGGTACCCGGAACTTCAAGAGATGGTCACGGACGATCCGTGGCCTCTACTTCTGAGAAGGGACCTGCTTCAGCAGGGTCCTTGTCTTTTTCAAGACTTACCGCGGCTGCGTTTGACGGCATGGCGTTTGAATGCCAGATCCTAAAAGGAAAAGGCATTCCAGAAGAAGTCATTCCTACCTTGATAAAGGCAAGGAAGGAAGTCACCGCGAAGCATTATCGCCGTATTTGGCGAAAATATGTTGCGTGGTGCGAGCAGCGGAGTGCTCCGATGGAGGAATTTCAACTGGGTCGTTTTCCTACATTTCCTGCAATCAGGATTGTCTATGGGTCTCAAATTGGGATCTATTAAGGTTCAAATTTCGGCCCTATCAATATTCTTCCAAAAAGAATTGGCCTCAGTCCCTGAGGTCCAGATTTTTATCAAAGGAGTACTGCATATACAGCCTCCTGTGGTGCCTAAGGTGGCACCGTGGGATCTAAATGTAGTTTTAGATTTCCTCAAATCCAATTGGTTTGAACCACTAAAGAATGTGGATTTGAAATATCTCACATGGAAAGTGACTATGTTACTGGCCCTGGCTTCGGCCGGGAGAGTATCTGAACTGGCGGCTTTGTTTTATAAAAGCCCTTATTTAATTTTCCATTCGACATAGGGCAGAGCTGCGGACGCGTCCGCATTTTCTCCCTAAGGTGGTATCAGGGTTTCACCTGAACCAGCCTATTGTAGTGCCTGCGGCTACAGACGACTTGAAGGACTCCAAGTTGTTGGACGTTGTCAGAGCCTTAAAAATATACATTTAAAGGACGGCTGGAGTCAGAAAATCTGACTCGCTGTTTATACTGTATGCACCCAACAAGTTGGGTGCACCTGCTTCTAAGCAGTCGATTGCTCGTTGGATTTGTAACAAAATTCAACTTGTACATTCTGTGGCAGGCCTGCCACAGCCTAAATCTGTTAAGGCCCATTCCGCAAGGAAGGTGGGCTCATCTTGGGCGGCTGCCCGAGGGGTCTCGGCATTACAACTCTGCCGAGCAGCTACGTGGTCAGGGGAGAACACGTTTGTAAATTTTTACAAATTTGATACCCTGGCAAAGGAGGACCTGGAGTTCTCTCATTCGGTGCTGCAGAGTCATCCGCACTCTCCCGCCCGTTTGGGAGCTTTGGTATAATCCCCATGGTCCTTTCAGGAACCCCAGCATCCACTTAGGACGATAGAGAAAATAAGAATTTACTTACCGATAATTCTATTTCTCGGAGTCCGTAGTGGATGCTGGGCGCCCATCCCAAGTGCGGATTATCTGCAATACTTGTACATAGTTATTGTTAACTAATTCGGGTTATTGTTTAGGAAGCCATCTTTCAGAGGCTCCTCTGTTATCATACTGTTAACTGGGTTTAGATCACAAGTTGTACGGTGTGATTGGTGTGGCTGGTATGAGTCTTACCCGGGATTCAAAATCCTCCCTTATTGTGTACGCTCGTCCGGGCACAGTACCTAACTGGAGTCTGGAGGAGGGTCATAGGGGGAGGAGCCAGTACACACCACCTGACCTGTAAAAGCTTTACTTTTGTGCCCTGTCTCCTGCGGAGCCGCTATTCCCCATGGTCCTTTCAGGAACCCCAGCATCCACTACGGACTCCGAGAAATAGAATTATCGGTAAGTAAATTCTTATTTTAACATTGAGGACAGGCAGACAGCCCTTTCCCCTGTCTGCCTGCACTGAGGGAGCTGCCGGAGGGACCCACCATTGCTTCTTGAGGTATGTGTCCAGGTCCCTGGCCATTAGTACATTGCTACTCAGGGGACCCACCACAGCTGCAAGCGGCTGTGTCCGGATCCTCCTCACCAACCACACACCTGTCAAGAATGGCAGCGGTGAGTACACCTGTCTCCCCGGCTATCAGGACAGACAAAGGAGGTGCAGTAAAGGGTGAGCGCTTGGCGCAGTGTAGGTTTTTAATTTAGTGCCAAAACGGGCGCCGGCAGCAGAGCTTTCTAGGGATAGCGAGGGATAGCATCTCAGCCCATCACTAGAACTCCCGCTCCCCGAGCTTCTGCCTTACACCTCATTTCAGCAGTGTCTTCCCTCATTGGGGGTTTCAAGTTGCTGCAGGAACTATAAGCTAAGGACTGGTCACAGTGTCTGGTTCCTCCATCCCCAATAGGGTAGCTGATTCTCATGCAGCAGCAACAGCGTTTCCTCCTCCTGTAAGATTGCAAAACGCTGCTGCCACTCTTCTCCTTGCAGTACATAGTGGGCTGGATGTATGCTACACAGAGCTACTGCTCCTCTCGCTGCACATTGTCACACAGCCATGATTGGCTGTCTGTGGAGTCGCAGGCTCGCTAACTGTACGCGTGTGTTGCCTCTGCATCCATTGGCTGTGCTATTAGGGAGCGCTTCCCGATAAAAAGAAAAACAATGGTGGTTTGAGCCATGGAGCGGAATTTTGTAAAGGTGAGATACTGCTCACACTCCTGCTCAGATGACCGCTTAGAGAGGCTACCACTGTACAGGAAGGCTATGGAGTCAACTGAGCTGGGATGGGGTTCTGCCTTCCCTACTCTTGCAATGAGGCTAGATGCTGTCTGCTTCTACACTACACACTCTCAGGTATCACGCATCTGCAGGCGCATTACTATGTTTTCCTCTCTCATGTACTGGGAGCTAAGGAAGGTCGCTGTCTGATTACATTGCAGTAGTAGCGTGAAGCAGGTGCTTCTGACACAGAGGCGTAGCTAGGGTTTTTGGAGCCCAGGGCAAGATCAAAAATGGCGCCCCCCCCCCTTCCCTCCCCAAAAACAAAACTAAAAAGGAAAGTATGTGCCCACACCACCGGTGTCACTGTATATAAAGATATGAGGGTGTGTATGTACAGATGTAGGTGCAGTGGTTGAAGAGGGAATGAAATAGTGAAGGTCGCAATTATGTGCGCGCCGAAGGCGCGCGCGCTCCGGAAAAGGGGGCGTGGTCACTCAAAAGGGGGCGGTCCTTCAATGTAGTAGGTCTCCTTATACTATCTAGTACTGGTGCCTCTTTCACATTACAGCACACGGTATGAGCCAAAATTCACATTATGGGGTATATTCAAATGAAATCAGATCCATTCCGACATGCATTTGTCGGAATGGATCTGACAACCCCTATTCAAATCTCATCTCAATTCGACTTTTTCAAGTCGAATTGAGATGAGTGACCCAGGAGGAGGAGAGGAGGGGGGGGAGCCACGGGGGACAGCCGCCAGCAGCCAGAGGATGTAAGCGCTACAGTAGCGCTGCAGAAGGATGTCACACAGCCGCCCGACCTCACGGCAGTGTCCACCCGGCTCCAGCAAGCTTGCTGGAGCTGGGTGGACGCTGCTGTGAGCGGCACGGCTGTGTGACATCCTGCTGCAGCGCTGTGCTGTAGCGCTGATCTCCTCTGGCTGCCCGCGGCAGTCCCCCGTCTCCCTGCTGCTCTCCCCCCTCTCCTCCTCTGGGTCCGCATCTCAGTCCAACATCTTTTGATGTCGGACTGAGATGGTCGAAAAGGGGGCCGTAAGCACGTGGATTGGCAGCTATTCTGCCGATCCACGTGCTTTTTGACAAGTCAAATTCACCGAATTGTCGAAAATATTGAATAGGTCGAATCACGATTCGACCTTAAAAAGTAAAAAACTGACGTCTTTTCGACAGACGGCAGTTTTCGACTTCAATTGAATATACCCCTAAAGCACACGGTATGAGCCGAAATTCACATTATAGCACACGGTATGAGCCGAAATTCACATTATAGCACACGGTATGAGCCAAAATTCACATTATAGAGTGAGGGGATCCTACCCCCTCAATTAACTAATCCTGTGGGGCCCTTAATTAACTAATCCTGTGGGGCACTGTGGTGAGGGGAGCCTACCCCCTTAATTGACTATTTGCAGAGTTTAGCAGCGGAAGGGTTGCAGCGGTTTCTCACCCCAAGCTGCGGCGCTTCTGCCACCTCCGACACTCCACGTCTTCGGCGCCACCCGGGATGCAGAGCACCGCACCGGGGATGCACCCTTTTCAGTGTGGTCTGCTGCGCTCTGTAGGGGGATCTTCTCTCCTGCTGCAGGATCCTGAAGTGCGCCGTCCTCCCCGCTGTTCTGCACCATCTTCTTTAAGCCAGCCAATGTCTTCTGCGGGTCCTTGCTCCGGCAAGCGGGTGTCCTCCGCGATGTCGGTGCTCCCGTTGCTGGTCAGTCTCCTCCGTTGCTGCAGGGTCCCGCTCCACTGAAGGTTGGATGTCCTTCCCCGGTCCTGCTGGCTGGACTCCTCTTCTGTGGCGTCTTCTCCACTCAGCGCGACGGCTCTCGTGACAGGCACAGGCAGCTCCTCCCTGGCGTTGGTCCTCTCCTGGTCCTGCGGCTTGCTCCCTCGCGTCTCTTCAGCTGGTGCGCATGTCTCAGCTCCTCCTCCTCCGGTCTTCGTGAGTCCTCCAGGGCTCCTTCCTACGTGGTGCTGCTGTCTGCTAATTAAAAAATATATATACTTCCGGGTCTGTGGAGAAGTGCCGCTACTTCGACCTACATACAATAAATATATTATATATATATATATATATATATATCTACACATAAAACACATACACACAAATATCCACACACATAGAAGAAATACACAGAAACACACGCATACTCCTGCTTACCCCTCCAAGCCGGACACACACACACAGAAACACACGCATACTCCTGCTTAGCCCTCCAAGTGTACACACACTTCTGCTTACCCCTCCAAGCCAGACACACACACACACACCATGGATATGCGGTGACACGCACACTCCTGCTTACCCCTCCAGGCAGTACACACACACAAACAGGCACACGCACACCCCTGCTTACCCCTCCAGCAACATACATACATGCCTGCTTACCCCTCCATTGCTGGACACATGCACACACACACACCCCTGCTTACCCCTCAAACAACACACACAAACCCCTCCATTGCTGGACACATGCTCACACACCCCTGCTTACCCCTCCAACAACACACACACACCCCTCCATTGCTGGACACATGCATCCCCCCCACCCCTCTTACCCCTCCAATAACACCCACCCACCCATTCATTGCTGGACACATGCAAACACACACACACACACACCCTGCTTACCCCTCCAACAACACACACACACACAAACCCCTCCATTGCTAGACAGTAGACACATGCACCCCCCCCCCCTGCTTACCCCTCCAACAAAACACACAAACCCCTCCATTGCTGGACACATGCATGCATGCATGCACACACAAACACCCCCCCCCCCTTACCCCTCCAATAACACACACACACCCCTCCATTGCTGGACACATGCATGCATGCACACACACCCGCCCTCTTACCCCTCCAATAACACTCACACACACACCCCTCCATTGCTACACGCTTGCAGCTTACCCGGGGCCCTCCATCATTGTCAGCGGGCGGGTGGCAGGTCCGGACCGGGGCCCTCCGTGTCTGCGCATACTGGCTGGTGCTCACTCACAGCGGTGGCCGGGAGGCAGACGGCAGGTCCGTGGCGGGGGCCTTACTTCGCGCTAGGCCCCTGGGTCCTCCCTCTGGGTCCTCCCTATATTTATTGCACTCTCCTGGCCGCGTCTGCGAGTGCAGTGAATAGAGGGAGGGCCCAGGACGACACCACGTCTGGAGGTCTCACAGCGGCGCTGGCGGACTAGCAGCGGCAGGCAACATGGGGCAGCGGGTCGTGCAGGTGCCAGTGGCGCCCCCTTCTGCTGGGGCTGTCACGGCGCCCAGGGCACGTGCCCTGCTCGCCCCATGCTAGTTACGCCTCTGTTCTGACAATACTTGCGCATCAGACATGGGCTACTAGCTCTAGCAGTCTGCCTGCAACGGTTGGACCAGTCAGAAGGGATCCGCCACAGCTGCCTGTGGTTCCTGTCCAGTTTCCCTGGCCACTGAGTCATAGGACTCTGGGGACACGCCAAAGTTGCCTGTGGTTAGTATCTGGGACCCCGCGGCTTCAAATGCACACAACTACCTGGGAACCACCCCTGAAAGGTGGTGGATAGATGACTAGACCAGACTGACAACTGTTGGTGTATTCCTCATCTCCGGTTTACACCACATTGTGAAGCCGTGCTGTGTTTCTGTGTGCATGGAGGGGTTACTGCACCCACCTCTACCTTATCAGTTTCTACTTCCTGAGTCTCGTTGTAGTCACACTTCCCTGTACTCAGACTGAGGTCCTAGGATAGGTGCCCCCATGGCCCTAACTGTGTAGAATTATACTGTATATTCTCTCTGGCTGTCAGGGGTTTCCTCTGGGTACTCCATTGTTCCTCTCCATCCAAAAATCACACATATTGTGGCGGTTGGTATTACTGCCTCACAGCACTGAGGTCTTGAGTTCAGTTCCCAGTTATTGTTCATTTGTTTACAATACTGGTAAAATCACATCTCGTCTAATAGGAGATATCTATAGTCTCCTAGTCACAGTTACCATAAGGAAGTGATAAACCAGTGATAAATGCAAGGTGATAAACACACCAGCCTATCAGCTCTAATATATAATTAACAGTTAGGAGTTGATTGGCTGGTGTGTTTATCACCTTGTATTTATCACTGGTTTATCACTTCCTTATGCCTTCTCCAGGTTAATACATCTGCCCCTTAGGAGGGTGTTATAGACAGGCCTGCCATTCTCAGCCTTTTGGCTAAGATCAAGGATAGTATCTGTTCTTATCAGTTTAATATCTGATATGCCCCCTATCTGGGGGCCATATATTAAATAGATTTTTTGAACATGGAGATGGTAGAAGAGCTTGCTCTATCCACTCCACGAACCTACTACAGGTTAGGCATTGTACACTTTACATTATGGCCCTCATTCCGAGTTGTTCGCTCGCAAGCTGCTTTTAGCAGCTTTGCACACGCTAAGCCGCCGCCTACTGGGAGTGAATCTTAGCTTATCAAAATTGCGAACGAAAGATTTGCAATATTGCGAAAAGACTTCTCTGTGCAGTTTCTGAGTAGCTCGAGACTTACTCTTCCAGTGCGATCAGTTCAGTGCTTGTCGTTCCTGGTTTGACGTCACAAACACACCCAGCGTTCGCCCAGACACTCCTCCGTTTCTCCAGCCACTCCCGCGTTTTTCCCAGAAACGGTAGCGTTTTTTCAAACACTCCCATAAAACGGCCAGTTTCCGCCCAGAAACACCCACTTCCTGTCAATCACATTACGATCACCAGAACTAAGAAAAAACCTCGTAATGCCTTGAGTAAAATACCTAACTACATAGCAAATTTACTTGGCGCAGTCGCAGTGCGAACATTGCGCATGCGCAGTTAGCGGAAAATCGCTCCGATGCGAAGAAAATTACCGAGCGAACAACTCGGAATGACCACCTATGGGCGATATTCAAATCTTATCCCGTCTTCAGCCACTAGATGGCACCCAAACAGAGCTATTAATTTTTAGCTCCGTTTGGGCTCGATGGTTGCCGGTGCCTGCATTTCAGCTCGTACCCCCGGGGGCGGGTGGCAAGCTGAAATGCGTGAAAAGTTACCCGTTTGGGCGCCCAAATGGTACTTTTCATGATCACACCCAGCACTAAACCCGACCTCCATGGGCGAGATCAGTGCACTAATGGGACTCAATTAAATATCGCCCCTGCGATCTCCCGTCACTTTAGACAGGAGATCGGGCGAGATAATCAATTGAATTCCGTCCTATGCATTCATTTGAAGTTGCCTCAGCACCCTTTTCTGCGGAGGTGCTGTCTCCTCCTGTGTTCCCGGTATGCAGTATACCTTACGTTCTGTCACTACTTAATACGGATAGAGCTCAGGGTACAGAATCCAAGACGGTACCAGGTGTATCTTACAGTCATTATGCAAATGTTTCTTGGGGTAACTACAATATTCACCCAAGACTCACCGCAGGGAGGGGTTATGATCACATGTCAGGAGACTGGCACGGTGGTGCATGCCTGTAGTCCTGCGTCTGGGATGCAAGGTCCCTGGTAACAGCTGGAGGTTTAATTCTCAGACGGTTAGCTGCCATGGGTTCTGAACCCACCTTCTGGGATTGCTGTAAAAAAGCCCTGCTAAAAATAGGTAAAAATAAAAGAATGGTACCTTCTGCAACACAAGGACACCTTAACTAGAGTATTGTTGCTCTCTGCCCTTCCTTGTAGGGGTCTCTATCATTTTGCAGAGATTGCCTGTTTCCTACTATACAGGGACGGGTAGTATGTATGTTCTTCTGTCATTCCAAAATGAGGTGTTATGTATGTATATGGGCATATAAATGGTATGTAGTCAGTTGGCTGGTGGTCAGTATACCAACGCCGGGACCCCGGCCGCCAGAATGCCGGCAGGGGGCCCAGGGCTATTCCCACTCATGAGTGTCCATGACATCTATATAGGAGCGCAGCGAGCCACCGAGTCCGCAACTTGGCGAGCGCAGCAAGCCCGCAAGGGGCTTTGTTGCGCTCGCCCCCTCCTCCCCCCCCCCCTTGCAGCCGGGATCCCGGAGTTGGTATGCTGACTGATGGGATCCTGACCCCAACCCTATACATATATGTATACGTACATTTTTTTATTTTATTGTATGGATGTATAGCTGGGTCCTTATCCCGTTATTGTACACAAGAGGAAAATCTTTTGTTACTGAACGTAATAGCTGGGTCGGATTCTGATCTGGTTATATTTTTTGGTACAAGAGTTTATGCAGTCAGATGGGTCCATCCAGTCGATTCAACATTTTATTTCATACGGGTGGAAAATCTTCACTAGGGTATCGCAGGTCTGGTACCGACGTACTTCTCGTATACTTGGAGTCCATAACTACTTACACTTTCCCATGTGGAAACTACATCAGGTGTTCCTCAGTTTGCAATCCGGGAATTCTCTTTCAGGTGTGGAGAAGGCATTCAGCCTCTTCTGTTTGGTCTTTCCTCATCACCAGAGTCTGACGACTGTCTTGGTAATAGCTGCCACAACAGGTATTGGGAACCTTGGCATCTGTTTCCTGGGGAGTCGGAGTAGGGAAGGGTAGGACCTCACACACCACTGTGAAACGACTAGTCACCTGCTAAGTGTGACGGCCTGGTGACATCCTACTGCAATGCTCAATTCTACAGTAAAATGCGCTGTTCATGAACATGGGCACAGCCCGCTCCTTTTATTGTCTCTCTCCTCCTTTTAATCAGCCAGTGCAAGTCTCTCCCGAAATTCACTTTTCGTTCATGGTGGTGCAGTCTTAAGGGGGGTACACACGGAGAGATCCGTGCTTAAATTCTAAGCAATCTATCTAGACTGATTAGAAGTTAAGCACCGATCTCTCCATGTATATGCCTCACAGCGATAGTGATGCGCGGCCACGCGTGCTGCTATCGCTGACTCTAGATTGGCCTGCATGCAGGCCAAATATAGTAAAATCGCTAAGCACAAAAATACACATTGCTCCGTGTGTACAGGAATTGCGATTCAACCACCACAACCCCTGCCCACCACTCCCCTGCCTCTGTCTTATCCCTCCTCCTCAACTGTGCCAGGAGCTACAGAGGCAAGGAGCCGGACCACAGGTGTTTTGGTGAGTATAAACACCTGGGAAGCGGTAGGTGGAGAGGGCAGTGCTGTGTGGGCATGGAGTTGCCGCGGGTATATAACGCCCAAACCCCCCGTTCCCCCTAACATAGAAAGCAGCCGCGGATGTATTCAGCCGATCCCTCCTAACTCCTGCCCAGATGCAGCGCAGCCCGGGTGTATTCACCCAATTCCCCACTCCTTCCTGCCCACAGTATATGCAGCGCAAGTATATTCACCCGATCCTCCCTGCCCACAGTATATGCAGCACGGGTGTATTCACCCGATCCCCCTCTCCCTCCAGCCCACAGTATATGCAGCGCGGGTGTATTCACCAGATTCCCCCCTCCACCCTGCCTACAGTATATGCAGCGCGGGTATATTCACCCGATACCCCCTCCCCCAGCCCACAGTATATGTAGTGCAGGTGTATTCACCCTTTCTCCCCTCCCCCCCTGCCTACAGTATATGAAGCGTGGGTGTATTCACCCGATCCCCCCTCTCTCCTGCCCACAGTATATGCAGCACGGGTGTATTCACCCGATCCCCCTCTCCCTCCAGCCCACAGTATATGCAGCGCGGGTGTATTCACCAGATTCCCCCCTCCACCCTGCCCACAGTATATGTAGCGCAGGTATATACACCCGATCCCCCTCCCTCCTGCCCACAGTATATGCAGCGCGGGTATATTCACCCGAACCCCCAGCCCACAGTATATGTAGTGCGGGTGTATTCATCCTTTCTCCCCTCCCCCCCTGCCCACAGTATATGCAGCGTGGGTGTATTCACCCGATCCCCCTGCCTCCTGCCCACAGTATATGCAGCGCAGGTGTATTCACCCGATCCCCCCTCCCTCCAGCCCACAGTATATGCAGCGCGGGTGTATACACCCGATCCCCCCTGCCCACAGTATATGCAGCGCAGGTGTATTCACCAGATTCCCCCCTCCACCCTGCCCACAGTATATGCATCGCAGGTATATACACCCGATCCCCCCTCCCTCCTGTCCACAGTATATGCAGCGCGGGTATATTCACCCAATCCCCCCTCCCCCGGCCCACAGTATATGTAGTGCGGGTGTATTCACCCTTTCTCTCATCCCCCCCTGCCCACAGTATATGCAGCGTGGGTGTATTCACCCGATCCTCCCTCCCTCCAGCCCACAGTATATGCAGCACGGGTGTATTCTCCCGATCCCCCCTACCCACAGTATATGCAGCGCAGGTGTATTCACCCGATCCCCCCTCCACCCTGCCCACTGTATATGCAGCGCGGATGTATTCACCCGATCCCCCCTGCCCACAGTATATGCAGCGCAAGTGTATTCACGTGATCCCCCCTGCCCACAGTATATGCAGCGAAGGTGTATTCACCCGAGTCCCCCCCCTCCCTCCTGCCCATAGTATATGCAGTGAGGGTGTATTCACCCGATGTTCCCTCCCCCCTTACCCAAAGTGGAATATTCAATTCACGCCGATGAAGCTTCAGGAGATATATCCCAATGCTTCAAAAACATGCAGGTTCAGCGAAACCTTTCTGTTTTCGGTAGAAACAGCACCGTTTTCGGATGAAAATGGGGCTGTTTTCGGGGATTCTGCTTCCCCTGCCAGAGGCAGGTGAAAAAAATCCCCGTAAAGTCGCAGCACATGCCGGCTTATCGAGGCTAAGCCCCCCCCAGCAATACTTTTACTCCCTCAGTTGGTGCAGGTAATTGAATATCCTCCACAGTATGCATCATGGGTGTTTACACCCGATCCACCCCTACCGCAGCCAGCTGCCAGCCAGGATCAGCGAGGACACTCTGTGCAGCAGGAGCAGAGAAACATCGTTTGTGTAAAAGGGAGCTGTACCTGGCGTAATGTGTAAAACTGAGCTCTACCTGCAGTACTGTGTAAAAGGGAGCTGTACCTGGCGTAATGTGTAAAAGGAAGCTGTACTTGGCGAAATGTGTAAAAGGAAGCTCTACCTGCCGTACCGTGTAAAAGGAAGCTGTACCTGGCGTAATGTTTAACATGAAGCTGTACCTGATGTCATGTGTAAAAGGAAGTTCTACCTTCCGTACTGTGTAACAGGTGGCTGTACCTTCCGTACTGTGTAAAAGGGGGCTCTACCTGGCGTAATGTGTGAAAGGAAGCTCTACCTGGTGTAATGTGTAAAAGGAAGCTGTACCTGCCATACCGTGTAAAAGGGGGCTGTACCTGGCGTAGTGTGTAAAAGGAAGCTTTACCTGGCGTAATGTGTAAAAGAAAGCTGCACCTGGCGTAATGTGTAAAAGGAAGCTCTACCTGCCGTACCATGTAAAAGGAAGCTGTACCTTGCGTAATGTTTAACATGAAGCTGTACCTGGTATCGTGTAAAAGGAAACTCTACCTTCCGTACTGTGTAAAAGGGGGCTGTACCTGGCATAGTGTGTAAAAGGAAGCTCTACCTAGCATTATGTTTAACATGAAGCTGTAGCGGGCGTAATATGTAAATTGAAGCTGTACCTGGCGTAATGTGTGAAGGAAGCTCTACCTGCCGAACTGTGTAAAAGGAAGCTCTACCTGGCATAATGTGTGACGGGCTCTACCTGGCGTAATGTGTTAAAGGGGACTCTACCTGGCGTAATGTGTAAAAGGAAGCTCTACCTTCCGTACTGTGTAAAAGGTGGCTGTACCTTCCGTACTGTGTAAAAGGTGGCTGTACCTTCCATACTGTGTAAAAGGGGGCTGTATCTTCCATACTGTGTAAAAGGGGGCTGTATCTTCCATACTGTGTAAAAGGGGGCTCTACCTGGCGTAATGTGTGAAAGGAAGCTCTACCTGGTGTAATGTGTAAAAGGAAGCTCTACCTGCCATACCGTGTAAAAGGGGGCTGTACTGTGTAAAAGGGGGCTCTACCTGCCGTAATGTGTAAAAGGGGACTGTACCTGGCGTACTGTGTAAAAGGAAGATGTACCTGGCGTAATGTTTTACATGAAGCTGTACCTGGGGTAATGTCTAAAAGGAAGCTGTATCTAGCGTAATGTGTAAAAGGAAGCTGTGCCTGGCGTAATGTGTGAAGGAAGCTCTACCTGCCGAACTATGTAAAAGGAAGCTCTACCTGGCATAATGTGTGACGGGCTCTACCTGGCGTAATGTGTTAAAGGGGGCTCTACCTGGCGTAATGTGTAAAAGGAAGCTCTACCTTCCGTACTGTGTAAAAGGTGGCTGTACCTTCCGTACTGTGTAAAAGGTGGCTGTACCTTCCATACTGTGTAAAAGGGGGCTGTATCTTCCATACTGTGTAAAAGGGGGCTGTATCTTCCGTACTGTATAAAAGTGGGCTCTACCTGGCGTAATGTGTGAAAGTAAGCTCTACCTGGTGTAATGTGTAAAAGGAAGCTCTACCTGCCATACCGTGTAAAAGGGGGCTGTACTGTGTAAAAGGGGGCTCTATCTGCCGTAATGTGTAAAAGGGGACTGTACCTGGCGTACTGTGTAAAAGGAAGCTGTACCTGGCGTAATGTTTTACATGAAGCTGTACCTGGGGTAATGTCTAAAAGGAAGCTGTATCTAGCGTAATGTGTAAAAGGAAGCTGTGCCTGGCGTAATGTGTAAAAGGAAACTCTACCTGTCGTACCATGTAAAAGGGGGCTGTACCTGCCGTACTGTGTAAAAGCGGGCTCTACCTGCTGTACCTGGCGTAATGTGTAAAAGAAAGCTCAACCTGCCATGCAGTGTAGAAAGAAGTATAACTTGAAACTGTAGCTGGCGTAATGTGTGAAGGAAGCTCTACCTGCCGAACTATGTAAAAGGAAGCTCTACCTGGCATAATGTGTGACGGGCTCTACCTGGCGTAATGTGTTAAAGGGGGCTCTACCTGGCGTAATGTGTAAAAGGAAGCTCTACCTTCCGTACTGTGTAAAAGGTGGCTGTACCTTCCGTACTGTGTAAAAGGTGGCTGTACCTTCCATACTGTGTAAAAGGGGGCTGTATCTTCCATACTGTGTAAAAGGGGGCTGTATCTTCCGTACTGTATAAAAGTGGGCTCTACCTGGCGTAATGTGTGAAAGTAAGCTCTACCTGGTGTAATGTGTAAAAGGAAGCTCTACCTGCCATACCGTGTAAAAGGGGGCTGTACTGTGTAAAAGGGGGCTCTATCTGCCGTAATGTGTAAAAGTGGACTGTACCTGGCGTACTGTGTAAAAGGAAGCTGTACCTGGCGTAATGTTTTACATGAAGCTGTACCTGGGGTAATGTCTAAAAGGAAGCTGTATCTAGCGTAATGTGTAAAAGGAAGCTGTGCCTGGCGTAATGTGTAAAAGGAAACTCTACCTGTCGTACCATGTAAAAGGGGGCTGTACCTGCCGTACTGTGTAAAAGCGGGCTCTACCTGCTGTACCTGGCGTAATGTGTAAAAGAAAGCTCAACCTGCCATGCAGTGTAGAAAGAAGTATAACTTGAAACTGTAGCTGGCGTAATGTGTAAATGGAAGCTGTACCTGGCGTAATGTGTAAAAAGAAGCTGTACCGGGCGTAATGTGTAAAAGAAAGCTCTACCTGCCGTACCGTGTAAAAGGGGGCTGTACCTGGTGTAGTGTGTAAAAGGAAGCTGTACCAGGCGTAATGTGTAAAAGAAAGCTGCACCTGGCGTAATGTGTAAAAGGAAGCTCTACTTTCCGTACTGTGTAAAAGGGGGCTGTACTTGGAATAGTGTGTAAAAGGAAGCTGTACCTGACATTATGTTTAACATGAAGCTGTAGTGGTCGTAATATGTAAATTGAATCTGTACCTGGCATAATGTGTGAAGGAAGCTTTACCTGCCGAACTGTGTAAAAGGAAGCTCTACCTGGCGTAAAGTGTGAAAGGAATTTCTACTTGCTGAACTGTGTAAAAGGAAGCTGTACCTGGCGTAATGTGCTGATTCCTCTTTGGCATGTTTGAAGATTTTTTGCTCAACACGCAATCGTTGTCCTAATACATATCGATGAATCCAGTTGCATAACTATTTAAATGTTTACATTTCTATAAATAGTAAAATTTGTTTGATAAAAAATTGTGTATTTTTTACGGTTTATCAAATTGTTGGGTTTTGGTTTTTTTTTTGGGGGGGGGGGGTTACGATAGTATTTTCTAGTATGATATGCCTGACTTGGTCCACACTGTTGTACCCCATATGTCCTCACTTATCCCCCCTTAAAAAAGTCTATTTTTATGGGGGATAAGTGAGGACAGTCCTAGCTACTATACACAGATCAAAGCCTACAGAGCAAAGACACTCCCCCCACCTTCTATAACCAACCCACTAAGTAAAAATTGCTCAGCACGGATCACTCAGCACGCATTGCTACGTGTGTATAGCGTCCAGAGATGTGTGCTGAGCGATCTGTGCTAGATTGCTCAGCACAGATCTCTATGTGTGTACCCCCCTTTACCACTGCAGGATACGTAGCCTTAGGTGTCGGTATTGGGTCCTTCTGATACAAGACGTTGGTCTTAAGGGGCTGGGTAGTAGTGGTCTGGCCTAGTAGGCAAGAACTCCCAGTTTTGGAACTCCCAGCTGCCTAGCATGGGGGAGGGGGGTTCCCATTCACGTCCAAGCAGACAATGCAACCGCATTGATGTATATCAACAGTCATATTAGGAACTAGTCGTCGCGAGGCCATGCAAGAGGTCACTCGCCTCTGGACAGGATATGCTAGTCCAAATTGTATTGCTTGGGGTGCTATATTATTATTATCTTTTACTTATATGGCGCCACAAGGTGTCCGCAGCACCTTACTAAATACATAAATAGAAACAGTATGAAATAAAAGGTGACTTACAGAACAGAACATTGCAGGACATGGACATGGTTTATAAACATTGCTGTTTCAGCAATCATAGTACCCAAATGAGCACCATTGTGGGCAGTGGGGACAAAATGATGGTATAAGTAAGGGAAGGAAAAGCACATGAGGGAAGAGGGCCGTGCTTGTGAGAGCTTACAGTCTAAGGGGAAGAAGCAGGTAGACAGGGGTGACACACATGGGGTACACGGAGAGCATGGAGCAGTGGGTAAGGATGAGAGCTAAATAAGTGGGTCTCGTTTGGAGTTTTGTCGAGAAATTGAGAATCTGATAGGGAGAGAGTTCCAGAGGTAGGAAGCAGCATGGAGTTGGAAGTGGGAGGAAGTAATCAGTTGGGATAAGAGACTGCACTAATTTTTTGGAGTAAAATGGGCAGCAGTGTGAAACCACAGATTTAACCAATTTGTCTGAACGACAGTTTTCGTCCGCTTTCCAGTGTTTGGGAGCAAATGGTAAATTGTCATCTGGTCTCATCCACTACAAGATTTTTATTTCAACCTCGCCACAGGTTCTATTTCCACTCTATGGGTGTCGTGGACACCCACAAGTGGGCATAGTCCCTTCTAGTCGGCATGCCGACTGTCGGGATTTACATGGGTTTAGGATGTAGCCGGCGGTATTATGACCGCCGGTCACATAACTACATCCCTTAGCGACTAATGAGAATGGCTCACTTTAGCGGTCCCCATACACTACTGCGATTTCTCAGAGGGGAGAAGTCGCATACCTCTCCCTTGAACTGCCCCCGGCAGCTTCCCAGGTGGCAGGATCACATACGATACATCGTGTGCAGTCCTTTTGCATATGATATATCATATGCGATCCAGCCAAGGCTGCCAGTTCCGAGAAATCTATAGTGCAGCCCTTGCGATCTACAGGCTCCGACCCGATGAGCACGGGACCGAGCATCAGATCGTATTCACATGCGATTTGCCACTTTTCATCCGATTTCTCTGCTTGATGCGTCGGAATAGGATGAAAAGGGCCCAAATCGCACTAGTGTATGGGCACCTTTACAGTATTTTTCAGAATCTAATACAGTGGTGGTATCTGTGCAAGGAAAGTTGTCACAACTGACGGCTGGTGAGGGTATCTGGAAGCCTCAGTTGTAGAGGCTGACGGATACCAGAATTTGGGTGGTGTGAGTAGACTCCTAGACATTTACTAAGACAGTAGCAAAGAATGCCCGAAGGCATGACCAAGACAACTGAAGGTATCTTTCAGAGATTTTATTAAATAAAAAGTCATATAAGGTGCAAAAGAACATCAAACGTCACAAGTGGTTATTTGGAGCACAACTGGTTAGGACCAGTAATCCGGAATGTGAAGGAGAGTTCTGTATAAAGCCTGGGGACCCACGTGAGGTAATAATGTGATGCTGGGAAAAGTAGGGAAACTGTAGATGGAGCTGGGGTTCGCTGGAAATCTGTAAATGAAGCTGGGGTTCGCTCAAAAACTGTAAATGAAGCTGGGGTTCGCTAGAAAACTGTAAAAGAAGATGGGGTTCGCTGGAAAAGTGTAAATGAAGCTGGAGAGTGGCTGCTGGAAAACCAGAGTAGAGACACAGGTGAATCAGGGTATACTGCAGAGGGTTAATCACAGGAGAGTCGGATTACACTGCAAAGTGTAATCACAGAGGAGTCAGGCTGTTCTGCAGGAAAGTCTTTGGTGAAACTGAAGACTGGAGTCACTTGTAGACAATTGAAGCACTGACAATCTTCTGGGAGCTGGGACAGGATATTTATACCTGCTGCATAGCAGGGATTGGTCTGGCATTTATGACATGGCTCCAGCAGCACTGAGGATAGGTGAACCGGTATCGTGGTTAAAGTCCAAAATGGCTGCGCCCATTGGGGTCGATTCAATTCGCCAACAGTTGAATAGCGCCGGGAGTTTGCTCCCGACGCTATTCAATTCAGCTCCAGTTAAGTCGGCGATGGCCCGTTCTTGCCGACTTAACAGGTAGTTTTGTCGGGAGAACGGGCATTCTCCGACTTAACTACCCGCGGTGATGCTGATTCCCGACAGAATCAGCCTCGCACCGGCCGCGCGGCAGCACTTTTGTCGGGTTTCTTCTCTCATCCCCCGGGGATGAGAGAAGAATTCCCGACAATTGAGGGTCAGTCGTCGCTGTATTGAATAGCGCCGGGAGCAAACTCCCGGCGCTATTCTGCTGTTGACGAATTGAATCGACCCCATTGACAGGAACTGACGGGGAATTAAGCACAGTGAAGCATGCGGAAAACAACAATGGTTGCGGAGGCCGCAGCAGCCGGACTCCACGCGCCCAGATGCGCACAGCGGCCACAAGGATGGAAGTGGCAGCCGGGACACACAGAGGATGCGCATCCCGCAGAAGACCACAGGCGCGACAGTGACAGCCGCGACGGGGCTGAGAGCGCTGCACCACCGTAAGTACAAATACTGAGGAGGCCAGTGATACAAGCGCTGCAGGCAATGACCATAGCTAAAGCCCGGCCCTGGCTCGCTGAGCCAACCTCAGGAGGCACCCAACAGATAGAAAAACGGTGTCTAAGTACCCGGATCGTGACAAAAGTACTGTGATGTGGAAATAAACTGTAACCATTCAACCTCTACTAGATGTTACCACAATTTGTTGACATCAGCAAACCTAAAATCTATAGAAGAGAAGCACTGGCATTTTCAGATATGCTGGGGTCCATGAAATAGGTGGATAATATAGGAAAACTAAAACAAGAGATGGCCACATCAAGCTGTACATCTTCCTGCTGTGATTTAATAACACACATCTGTAGCAGGCTCATGTAGTCTCTTCAGCCAGTAATACTGCTACATTAAACCCAATACACAGCCAGGGATGTCGGATCCTCTGTGCCAGCCACAAGGCCATAGTCACTGGGGCCTAGGCAACAGATTCTCTAGATCTGTTTAAAAAGAACATAGGATAATACAAAGTGATTTCCTTCTAAATGTGATTTACACCCAACAAAGAATTCTATTTTTTAGGTTCAATGAAGAACATTTGTCACTTGCACAATGTGAGTTTTCATATGGTTTTGTAATAAAATATACTTTACCATTTTGGAAAAAGAAGTACAGATGGAGCCGCACTCATCTAATGCGGCTCCATCGTAATTGTGCACTACTGGCGCGGCTAGGCGATCCGGCGCCTAGCCATGCTAGGGGAGTGCGCAGAGACACTCCCATTGCAGTGAATGGGGCACGTCTGAAATGCACGCGCGTCCCAGACCCTGCGATAGGCGCACCTCTGCGCTGCGGCACACACGGAGCCACAATTAGCGTGGCTTCATCTGTATAATATAGTGATCATTCTAACACCCTGCACCTAATCAGTGAGAAGGGCCTATTTTAATTTTGAACGGCAAAATTTTAGGTGTAATGTATCGCTACAGCTACTGTAGTGATACATCACTTATAAAATTTTGCCCTTAAAAATCAAAATAGGCCCTCCTCACTGGCTAGGGTCAGGGTGCTAGAATGAACACTATAATATATAATTTGCTTGCATGCTGCTCTATATTTTTAACAATGTGCAGTAAATGAATTTAGCCTGCAGAGCTCACTGCTGCAATTAGTACACACAGGAAGCATATAGCTGCTGGCTAAACGTCTCTTTGTACAGTAGCGCGGACACCGATGCTAGCAGAAAGTCATTTTACTTTGTTTAGAAACAGGGCGATAAATATAAAGATGCAAAGTTACCCTTCTCCACCTCTTCTTCATCGTCATATTCTTCCAATGAGAACACTTCCTTCAGGGATTCTAAATCTAGCTTGAGCTTTGCCAGTTCCTCCCCTGAAAGAGTACTGAGAATGGACTTCACCTGCGGGTGCATACAAAAAAGATGGAATTTAATAGGGTGTTAACCTGGAACATCCCTTTGACCAAACCAATATGATTTACTGATTAAGTAGCAACAGTACTGTCATTGTCCAGGCGTGTTATCTATGCAGTGTCGGGCATTTGAGGGGGGAAAGGCAACAATGATTTCATTTGTTCCTGGCCCCAACCCATGAAACATAACATTCAAAAATTATGATATATTCATTCAAGGGCTTCATCCATCAAAAAAGTCTCTGTGCAGTGCAGGAAGACCGGTATTAGCAATCATGGATTAATGTACCCAGCTGAATTACTTCCACCTTACACTGAACCATTAGTGACAGCAAAAGCGGGAGACCTATCAACCAAACCAAGATCTTACAAAGTTAATAGTTTTATTATTTCCCTTTTATGATTTAGAAGAACAAAACATTAATTAAAATAAGAAGCCATGTCAATGGAAAAAGCAAGATAAAATTAACTTTGGTAAACTAAAAAAAAAAAAAAGAGTTATAGTAGACTTGCTGTTGTTAACTCTCTTTCTGCATGGTACATTGGGTTCTACATGGAAACATTGGGGGTGTAGAGTGGCTCTTGATACAGAGGCACCAACAGGCTAAAGCTTTAGGCTTTCCCAGGATGCTTTGGGGCCTCCTCTATAACTCCGCCTCCAGGCACTGTGAGCTCAGTTTCTTTAACCAGTCCAATGCAGTTTCAGGTAAGAGAGAAGGTAGATGTTAGTCACATACAGTAGAACCACATTCTCACGACAGGAGAAGGGACCAATGGCTAATGCCATACAAACCCATAGAAGCTAGGTGCGTCAGGGTGGGTGCCCTGTGGAACCCAAAGTACCTCACAGAAAGAGAGTTAACAATGGTAAGTCTTCCATAACTCTCCTTTTCTGCAGCAGGTTACATTGGTTTCCACAGTGAAACACCGGGGATGTCCTAAAGCAGTTCCTCAAGGGAGGGGACGCACCTTAGCTAGTATGAGAACCCGGCGTCCAGAGAAAGCATCCTGGGTGGCAGAAGTATCAAAGGCATAGAACCTAATAAACGTGTTCACAGAGAACCACGTATCCACCTTGCACAATTGTTCTATGGACGCGCCATGGCAGGCCGCCCAAGAAGGTCCAACAGACTGAGTAGACTGGGCATTAATAGCAGCAGGAGCTGGGAGACCAGCTTGTGCAATCACCATTCTAATCCATCTGGCCAAGATTCGCAGGCCAGCCACGTTTGTGAAAACCAAACAAAACAAAAAGGGAATCTGACCTCCTGATAGAGACAGTCCTCTCTCTCTATATATATATATATATATATATATATACGGAGAGCCCGTACCATGGCCCTCATTCCGAGTTGATCGCTCGCTAGCTGCTATTAGCAGCAATGCAAACGCTAGGCCGCTGCCCTCTGGGAGTGTATCTTAGCTTAGCAGAAGTGCGATCGAAAGGTTAGCAGTTCTGCTACTAAAAAATGTCATGCAGTTTCAGAGTGGCTCAAGACTTACTCCTAGCTTGCGATGACTGCAGTCTGTTTAGTTCCTGATTTGACGTCATAAACACGCCCTGCGTTCGGCCAGCCACTCCCCCGTTTCTCCAGCCACTCCTGCGTTTTACCTGGCACGCCTGCGTTTTTTAGCACACACCCTGAAAACGCTGAGTTGCCGCCCAGAAACACCCACTTCCTATCAATCAAGCAACGGACACTCGAGCGACTGAAAAGCGTTGCTCGAGCTTGTGTAAAAATACAAAGTATTGTGTGAAAGTACTTAGCGCATGCGCGCTGCGAACCATGCGCATGCGCAGAACTGCCGTTTTTCAACCTGATCGCTGCGCTGCGAAAATCAGCAGCGAACGATCAACTCGGAATGAGGGCCCATATTCAAAGACCGCTCTTTGGAGGACAAAGCAGAAGAGATAAAGGCCGGAACCACAATCTCTTGGTTAAGGTGAAAAGATGACACTACCTTAGGTAAATAACCTAGGCGAGTTTTAAGAACTGCCCGGTCACGATGAAATAGTAGAAAGGGTGGACGACAGGATACTGCGTCTAAGTCCAACACCCTTCTTACAGAGGCAATAGCCAGTAAAAAAAAGACCTTGGCCGTGAGCCATTTAAGGTCCACTGTCTCAAGAGGTTCAAATGCAGACTCTTGCAGGGCATACAGGACAACAGACAGATCCCATTGAGCTACAGGAGGGACATAGGGAGGCTGAATCCATAAGACACCCTGAGTGAATGTATGAACATCAGGTATAGACACAATTTTTCTCTGAAACCATACCAACAAGGCAGATATGTGAACCTTGAGGGAGACCTAGACGAAGGCCTAATCTAGGCCTCTTTGCAGAAAAGCCAGAATTCTAGAAGTTCTGAATCTGTATGCATCATAATTCTTATCAGCACACCAGGTGAAGTAAGCATTCCAGACCCTATAATATACAGTATTCGAGCTGAAGCCGGTTTTACGGGCTTTTAGCATAGTTTGGATGACCGCCACAGAGAATCCTTTGGCTCTCAGGAGTGATGCTTCAAGAGCCACGCTGTCAAAGCCAGCCTGGCCAGGTCCGGATAAAGACAAGGGATCTGTACGAGGAGGTCTGGGCGCTGAGGAAGTAGAAGAGGACGTTCTGTCGATAGACCCTGCAGGTCTGAGAACCAATAACGTCTGGGCCACGCTGGAGCGACTAGAAGTAGAAATTCTCCTTCTTGTTTGAACTTCCGCGGAACCCTGGGCAGGAGTGACACTGGCGGGAACACATAGGGCAACCGAAAGTTCCATGGAATTTCCAGTGCATCTACGAACGCTGCTTGAGGATCCCTGGTCCTTGATCCGAAGACCGGAACCTTGTGATTGTGTCGAGACGCCATCAGGTCTACGTCTTGTTGGCCCGACTTGTCCACTAGGTGTTGAAAGACTTCTGGATGAAGACTCCACTCTCCGGCGTGCACGTCCTGGTGACTGAGGAAGTCCGCTTCCCAGTTTAGGACACCCGGAATGAACACTGCCGATATTGCTGGCAATTGGCGTTCCACCCAACAAAGGATTTTTGACACTTCCATCATAGCAATGTGGCTTCGAGTGCTGCCTTGATGTATGTGAATGCCACCGTAGTGGCGTTGTCTGACTGTACTTGAACCAGTCTGTTCTGTACCAGAGGCAAGGCGAGAGTCAATGCATTGAACACCGCCCGCAACTCCAGAATGTTTATTGGGAGGAGTGACTCCTCCTTGGTCCAGCGACCATGAAAAGAGTGTTGCTCCAACACCGCACCCCATCCCCTCGTACTGGCATCTATTGTCAGCAGGACCCAGTTGGAGATCCAGAACGGACAGCCCCTGCTCAATTGCTGGTCCTGTAGCCACCAGGTCAGCGACAGATGAACCTCCGGAATCAAAGTGATCATGTGAAATCTGATCCGATGAGGTAGGCTATCCCACTTGGAAAGGATTAACCTCTGCAGAGGACAAGAATGAAATTGAGCATACTCTACCATGTCGAATGCCAACACCATCAGGCCTTGCAATGCCAAGTGTATCGACACTCTGGGCGACAAAGGAAGCATCTTATCCTGTCTTGAAGTCTCAGGACTTTTTCTGGAGACAGAAACAGTCGTTGACTGTGTGTGTCCATGAGTGACCCGTGGGCTTGTAGGAAGCTTACCGTCAGTTGTAGATGACTGAGGAGGACATCGTGGGAGTTTGCCAGAATCAGCAAGTCGTCCAGATACAGCAGGATCCTGAATCCCTGGCGATGGAGATGGGCCGTCATTATGGCCATGACCTTAGTGAAGATCCAAGGAGACGTAGCCAGTCCAAATGGCAGAGCCTGGTACTGATAGTGGAGGTTGCCAATAGCAAACCGCAGATACTGCTGATGCGACATGACAAAAGGTATATGCAGGTACGCATCCTGTATATCCAAGGATACCATATAGTGTTCGGGTTCCATAGCCAGTACAATTGAGCGCAGTGTTTCCATACAGAACTTGGACACTCTCACAAACTTGTTCAGTGATTTGAGATGGAGTATAGGCCGGAAAGACCCATTGGGTTTCGGAACTAGAAACAGGGTCAAGTAGTAACCTCTGCCTCTATGGGCCAGAGGAACCGGCACTACCACTCCTATCTATTCTCCCTCCAGGGGGGTCGTGGACCCCCAAGAGGGAGAAAAGATGTCGGTATGCCAGTGGTCGGGATTCCGGCGCCGGTATGCTGGTCGCCGGGAGCCCGGCCGCCGGCAAACAGAAGACCACCCTTTTGGGAGCACGAGATTGTCTCGGGTATGCCTGACCTTTTGCTTTCCCTTGAGGCCGAAAGGAACGAAAAGTGGTACCTTTAGCCTTCTGTGCAGAAGGATTAGTATTTGTGAGAAAGGCAGTCTTAGCAGCCGCCAATTCAGACACAATTTTATTTAGGTCTTCCCCAAATAAAATGTCCTCCTTAAAGGAGAATACCTCCAAGGTCTTTTGGAGTCTAGGTCCATCTTCCATGACCTCAACCACAGAATACGGCGAGCCAGGACAAACGTAGTCGATGCCCTGGATGCCAACAGCCCCACCTCAGAGGATGCCTCCTGAATGTAATAGGCAGCGGTGGTAATGTGAGACAGGTATTGTCTGGCATTGTCAGATATATCCTCAGGCAGCTCTTCCTCTAATGCTTGAACCCATGCTTCAATTCCTTTTGCAGCCCAAGAGGCCGCAATAGTGGGTCTCTGTACAGCACCAGTAAGGGAGTAATAGATTTCAGGCATCCCTCCACACGCTTTATCTGTCTGTCCTTCAGTGAAGTGACAGTGGTGACAGACAGAGTGGACGACACCACTAGGCGGTGACATGAGAATCCACCGGCGGTGAATTTTCCCACTTGTTACATAACTCTGCAGAGAGAGAATAGCTGTAATGGCACAGGTGGTCCTATAGAGGGCGTAAGGCGTTCCACCCGAGTACCCAGTAGGTTTCTGAACGCAGCCCAGGGTGGCTACTGATTGGTTACAGGAGCTGCGGACTGACTGGGAGATGTATGATACATAGTACACAGACCATCATACACAGCGTCCCCCTCTGGTAAATCTTTGGCGCCTGTTGCAGGAGTGTCCACAGACTTACTGCCCTTCTTGTTAGACATTGTACACAAATGAAACAACAGAGCAAATTAGTATGATAAAGCCAGAAAGAGTACAATACCTGCAAATAAATCCATTACCTCCTCCCTGTAGCAGCCACGCGAACCAGGAGCGTCTGCGACCGTGTGCCTAAAGCCGGAGTGTCTCCGCTGCAAGTACCCGGAAACAAGCCGCGGGAAAATGCGACGCCATTTGGGAGGTGATGGAGACGCAGCACTGAAGTGTCACCATGACATACAGCGCTGACAGCCCAGTTTTGAAGAAATTTTCTGTCAGAAAAAGCTTTTTCAGGGCTGCCCAGTGCAGCCCACCTGTTAAGTGACCTGCTGCTGCAGACATCAACTGAAACTGAGCTCACAGTGCCTGGAGGCGGGGTTGTAGAGGAGGCCCCAATGCATCCTGGGACAGCATAAAGCTTTAGCCTGTTGGTGCCTCTGGATCAAGATCCACTCTACACCCCCGATGTTTCCCTGTGGAAACCAATGTAACCTGCAGCAGAAATTATAATTGTAATTCCGTAAGAAATAGACACAAATCAATTGTTAAAATTGGATTGTCCATGCAGGGTCTTTGTAAATATTTAGAGCTTTAAGGGTTGGGGACTCCACATGTAGGGGGCGCACCCAGTTTAGTTGATGGCCACAAAGCCTCTTTCTCCAGTAAAATAACCTAATTTATACACATCCCTGGAGGTCCTAGAGTAGGGGTGGCCAACCAGTCAGAGACAAAGAGCCCAAAAATTTGTTAGGTACGTCAAAGAGCCGACATCGAGCCCAAGGCGAGCATGCAAAAATGGGGTGTGGCCTTGTGCCTGCTCGGCCACGCCCCTGGTATAAAATACGCTGAAAAAGCCAGATCCCACATAAAATACATTGAAAAAGCTACTTCCACATAAAATAATTGTAAAAGCCAGATTCACATAAAATATATTGAAAAAGCCGGATTCACATAATGCACTTCAGCTCCCCCATGTGTCACTTCAGCCAGCACCCTCTTGTCACTCCAACCAGCACCCTCCTGTCACTTCAGCCAGCACCCTGCTGTATCACTCCAGCCTGCTCCCTCATATTTCATTCCAACCAGCACCCTGCTGTGTCACTCCAGCCACCACCCTCCTGTCACTTCAGCCAGCACCCTGCTGTGTTACTCCAGCCAGATCCCTCATATGTCACTTTAGCTTCTCCCAACTTGCTGGTGGGTGTCTCATCTTTAGTATATGGCTCCCTCAGTTCTAAGCCCCGTAGTGCTGCTGCGTGTCTTTCTGGAGTGCAGTGGTTACCAAATCTGTTGTGGTCATGTGACTTTGTGTTTTAGGAGCCACATTTGTACAAAGAAAGAGCCGCATGTGGCTCAAGAGCCACTGGTTGGCCACCGCTGTCCTAGAGGAAGGGTGTCAGCCAGTTTCAAAAACAATGGGGGTGATTCCGAGCTGATCGTAGATGTGCTAATATAGCACATCTACAATCAGATTCTCTGACATGCGGGGGACACCCAGCACAGTGCTAGTCCCCCCCACAAGGGTGAAAAAGCATCACACATACTGTATATATTTAGCAGTTTCTGACATGTCATTTATCTTACAGACACCATGTAAGTCAGCAATGACTACAGATATTCAGATCACTGAAAAATCCTGTGCTGAATGCAAAACAAGTACAGAATAATAAAAATACAATTAACATAAATTGTACTATATGTGGAATCAGGACAGGGCTGTCCGAGTTGCTGCATTATTTTCCATGGTTAACAACAATTAACATCCCCGTTCCAGCTGGGTTGTTGTATGAGGTTAAGCCAACCTGAAGTGACAAGGATCCAGCCTAGAAATGACCCATGACCTGGGTCCTCTACGGATAGCCTTTATTTTCCTGGTTATTAGGCTGCCCCCACTCTGTTTAGACAACAGGTACACTTTAAAAGTATCCAACCTGTTCTACAGTTCTGTCATGTATTCTCTCCAACAGTCAGGAAGGTTTAGTAGTTAATATCTTACTATGAGGAGTACTTACCTTTCCTTCACTCTCCTTGGAGAGCAGCTCTAATGCCTCCAGGTGAGCCAGGCCTTGGTATTAATCAAATAACAGCCCGTATTGAGCAAGTCGCTCAATCTCTGGGTTACTCTGCTCACCCGCTGCTCCTTCCTCTCCTTTTGCTTCTCGCAGCACCTGCAGGGAAGGTAATAAAACAAAAAGATTTAGGGGCCTATTTATCACCATCCGCATCCGGGATGCGGATGACAGGTGATAAAGTCGCCCAAACTCGCACTGCGATAATTGATTACAATGTAATTACAATGTATCAATTATCGCATGCAGGGACAGAGTTTGCAGTCAAGCTCTGTCCCTGTGATGCCTCTTCGCAGCATCATCGGGGTATTTTTCGTAAAAAATACCCCGGTGTCCTGCTGCACGTGCGCCGCCCCGCTGACATAGCCGCTGCCGCCCGGTCAACCCCCCTTTCCTGTTGCGACTAATAAACGTCGCAGACTCCCCCCCAGAAGATCAATATATTCACCTGTCCAGAGAGACGGTCCGCGCTGCTTCAGGAGGCTGCCGGGCGCCGGGTCCTTCTCCTGCGCTGTGACCCCCGGTGCTGTAAAATGCCCTGCCGTTTTGCAGCGTCACTTTACTGCACCGAGGTCACACTGCAGCGTATGGGGGAACCGGCGCCCAGCAGCGCTCACCGGAGGAGCGGACACCAGCTTCCTGGACAGGTGAATGTGTTTTTTTTTACTTTTTGTTTTTTATTTTTACACTGTGATCCATCGGACACACATAGCTGTTCACTCTGCCGGGTCCCCGCTCAGCTTTCACTGCCGAGCTGGTTAGATTATCACAGGGCACACTGCAGTGTTTTTTCACTTTTTGTTTTAGTACATTTGGCCACATCACATTTCCCATTATAAGTATGGGGAATGCGATGTGGGTTACTAAAAAAAAAAAGTGAATTGAAGGGTTTGGAGCAGTTTTTCACGAAAACTGCTCCAAATGCCCTTTAATACATTCAGGTGATACTAAAATAATGTGAAAACACCCTTTTTCACATTATTTTAGTAAAAATAATGTTAATAAATAGACCCCTTAAGCTGAAGCGCCATCACAATGACACCAAAAAGATTACTGAAAATATAATGAAGAGCTATAATGCAATACAATACATATTAATGTCTATGTGTAAGGTAGCTCAAATTTCTACACGGATAGATAAAAAGATATATCGGGTGGACAGATGGAAAAATATATTGTAAAGAATGAGAAATAAAACATTATTTCTCTGACGTCCTAAGTGGATGCTGGGGACTCCGTCAGGACCATGGGGATTAGCGGCTCCGCAGGAGACAGGGCACAAAAGTAAAAGCTTTAGGATCAGGTGGTGTGCACTGGCTCCTCCCCCTATGACCCTCCTCCAAGCCTCAGTTAGATTTTTGTGCCCGGCCGAGAAGGGTGCAATCTAGGTGGCTCTCCTAAAGAGCTGCTTAGAGTAAAAGTTTGTTAGGTTTTTTATTTTCAGTGAGTCCTGCTGGCAACAGGCTCACTGCTACGAGGGACTTAGGGGAGAGAAGTGAACTCACCTGCGTGCAGGATGGATTGGCTTCTTAGGCTACTGGACACCATTAGCTCCAGAGGGAGTCGGAACACAGGTCTCACCCTGGGGTTCGTCCCGGAGCCGCGCCGCCGACCCCCCTTGCAGATGCCGAAAAGTGAAGGTCCAGAAACGGCGGCAGAAGACTCTTCAGTCTTCATAAGGTAGCGCACAGCACTGCAGCTGTGCGCCATTGTTGTCAGCACACTTCATAGCAGCGGTCACTGAGGGTGCAGGGCGCTGGGGGGGGGCGCCCTGGGCAGCAATGATAGTACCTTATTCTGGCTAAAAATACATCACATATAGCCCCTGGGGGCTATATGGATGTATTTAACCCCTGCCAGGTCTCAGAAAAACGGGAGAAGAAGCCCGCCGAAAAGGGGGCGGGGCCTATTCTCCTCAGCACACTGCGCCATTTTCCCTCACAGAAAAGCTGGTGGGAAGGCTCCCATGCTCTCCCCTGCACTGCACTACAGAAACAGGGTTAAAACAGAGAGGGGGGGCACTTATTTGGCGATATGTATATATATATTAAAATGCTATAAGGGAAAAACACTTATATAAAGGTTGTCCCTGTATAATTATAGCGTTTTTGGTGTGTGCTGGCAAACTCTCCCTCTGTCTCCCCAAAGGGCTAGTGGGGTCCTGTCCTCTATCAGAGCATTCCCTGTGTGTGTGCTGTGTGTCGGTACGTGTGTGTCGACATGTATGAGGACGATGTTGGTGAGGAGGCGGAGCAATTGCCTGAAATGGTGATGTCACTCTCTAGGGAGTCGACACCGGAATGGATGGCTTATTTAAGGAATTACGTGATAATGTCAACACGCTGCAAGGTCGGTTGACGACATGAGACGGCCGGCAAACAAATTAGTACCTGTCCAGGCGTCTCAAACACCGTCAGGGGCTGTAAAACGCTCATTTACCTCAGTCGGTCGACACAGACACGGACACTGACTCCAGTGTCGACGGTGAAGAAACAAACGTATTTTCCTTTAGGGCCACACGTTACATGTTAAGGGCAATGAAGGAGGTGTTACATATTTCTGATACTACAAGTACCACAAGAAGGGTATTATGTGGGGTGTGAAAAAACTACCTGTAGTTTTTCCTGAATCAGATAAATTAAATGAAGTGTGTGATGATGCGTGGGTTTCCCCCGATAGAAAATTATTGGCGGTATACCCTTTCCCGCCAGAAGTTAGGGCGCGTTGGGAAACACCCTTTAGGGTGGATAAGGCGCTCACACGCTTATCAAAACAAGTGGCGGTACCGTCTCCAGATAGGGCCGCCCTCAAGGAGCCAGCTGAGAGGCTGGAAAATATCCTAAAAAGGTATATACACACATACTGGTGTTATACTGCGACCAGCGATCGCCTCAGCCTGGATGTGCAGCGCTGGGGTGGCTTGGTCGGATTCCCTGACTGAAAATATTGATACCCTTGACAGGGACAGTATTTTATTGACTATAGAGCATTTAAAGGATGCATTTCTATATATGCGAGATGCACAGAGGGATATTTGCACTCTGGCATCTAGAGTAAGTGCGATGTCCATATCTGCCAGAAGATGTTTATGGACACGACAGTGGTCAGGTGATGCAGATTCCAAACGGCACATGGAAGTATTGCCGTATAAAGGGGAGGAGTTATTTGGGGTCGGTCCATCGGACCTGGTGGCCTCGGCAACAGCTGGAAAATCCACCTTTTTTACCCCAAATCACATCTCAGCAGAAAAAGACACCGTCTTTTCAGCCTCAGTCCTTTCGTCCCCATAAGGGCAAGCGGGCAAAAGGCCAGTCATATCTGCCCAGGGATAGAGGAAAGGGAAGAAGACTGCAGCAGGCAGCCCATTCCCAGGAACAGAAGCCCTCCACAGCTTCTGCCAAGTCCTCAGCATGACGCTGGGGCCGTACAAGCGGACTCAAGTGCGGTGGGGGGTCGTCTCAAGAGTTTCAGCGCGTAGTGGGCTCACTCGCAAGTGGACCCCTGGATCCTACAAGTAGTATCCCAGGGGTACAGACTGGAAATTCGAGACGTCTCCCCCTCGCAGGCTCCTGATGTCTGCTTTACCAACGTCTTCCTCCGACAGGGAGGCAGTATTGGAAACAATTCACAAGCTGTATTCCCAGCAGGTGATAATCAAAGTACCCCTCCTACAACAAGGAAAGGGGTATTATTCCACACTATATTGTGGTACTGAAGCCAGACGGCTCGGTGAGACCTATTCTAAATGGGAAATCTTTGAACACTTACATACAAAGGTTCAAATCAAAATGGAGTCACTCAGAGCAGTGATAGCGAACCAGGAAGAAGGGGACTATATGGTGTCCCTGGACATCAAGGATGCTTACCTCCATGTCCCAAATTGCCCTTCTCACCAAGGGTACCTCAGGTTCGTGGTACGGAACCGTCACTATCAGTTTCAGACGCTGCCGTTTGGATTGTCCACGGCACCCCGGGTCTTTACCAAAGTAATGGCCGAAATGATGATTCTTCTTCAAAGAAAAGGCGTCTTAATTATTCCTTACTTGGACGATCTCCTGATAAGGGCAAGGTCCAGAGAACAGTTGGAAGTCGGAGTAGCACTATCTCAAGTAGTTCTACGACAGCACGGGTGGATTCTAAATATCCAAAATCGCAGCCGTTTCCGACGACACGTCTGCTGTTCCTAGGGATGGTTCTGGACACAGTCCAGAAAAAGGTGTTTCTCCCGGAGGAGAAAGCCAGGGAGTTATCCGAGCTAGTCAGGAACCTCCTAAAACCAGGAAAAGTGTCAGTGCATCATTGCACAAGAGTCCTGGGAAAAATGGTGGCTTATTACGAAGCGATTCCATTCGGCAGATTCCACGCACTTTTCAGTGGGATCTGCTGGACAAATGGTCCGGATCGCATTTTCAGATGCATCAGCGGATAACCCTGTCTCCAGGGACAGGGGTGTCTCTCCTGTGGTGGTTACAGAGTGCTCATCTTCTAGAGGGCCGCAGATTCGGCATTCAGGATTGGATGCTGGTGACCACGGAGGCCAGCCTGAGAGGCTGGGGAGCAGTCACACAGGGAAAAAATTTCCAGGGAGTGTGATCAAGTCTGGAGATTTTTCTCCACATAAATATACTGGAGCTAAGGGCAATTTACAATGCTCTAAGCTTAGCAAGACCACTGCTTCAAGGTCAGCCGGTATTGATCCAGTGGGACAACATCACGGCAGTCGCCCACGTAAACAGACAGGGCGGCACAAGAAGCAGGAGGGCAATGGCAGAAACTGCAAGGATTTTTCGCTGGGCGGAAAATCATGTGATAGCACTGTCAGCAGTGTTCATTCCGGGAGTGGACAACTGGGAAGCAGACTTCCTCAGCAGGCACAACCTCCACCCGGGAGAGTGGGGACTTCATCGGGAAGTTTTCCACATGATTGTGAACCGTTGGAAAAGACCAAAGGTGGACATGATGGCGTCCCGCCTGAACAAAAAACTGGACAAGTATTGCGCCAGGTCAAAAGACCCTCAGGCAATAGCTGTGGACGTTCTGGTAACACCGTGGGTGTACCAGTCGGTGTATGTCTTCCCTCCTCTGCTTCTCATACCCAAGGTATTGAGAATTATAAGACGTAGAGGAGTAAGAACTATACTCGTGGCTCCGGATTGGCCAAGAAGGACTTGGTACCCGGAACTTCAAGAGATGCTCACAGAGGACTCATGGCCTCTGCCGCTAAGAAGGGACTTGCTTCAGCAAGTACCATGTCTGTTCCAAGACTTACCGCGGCTGCGTTTGACGGCATGGCGGTTGAACGCCGGATCCTGAGGGAAAAAGGCATTCCGGAAGAGGTCATTCCTACCCTGGTCAAAGCCAGGAAGGAGGTGACCGCACAACATTATCACCACATGTGGCGAAAATATGTTGCGTGGTGTGAGGCCAGGAAGGCCCCATGAAGAAATTTCAACTCGGTCGTTTCCTGCATTTCCTGCAAACAGGAGTGTCTATGGGCCTCAAATTGGGGTCCATTAAGGTTCAAATTTCGGCCCTGTCGATTTTCTTCCAGAAAGAATTGGCTTCAGTTCCTGAAGTCCAGAAGTTTGTCAAGGGAGTACTGCATATACAACCCCCTTTTTGTGCCTCCAGTGGCACTGTGGGATCTCAACGTAGTTCTGGGATTCCTAAAATCACATTGGTTTAAACCGCTCAAATCTGTGGATTTGAAATATCTCACAGGGAAAGTGACCATGCTGTTGGCCCTGGCCTCGGCCAGGCGAGTGTCAGAATTGGCGGCGTTTGTCTCAAAAAGCCCATATCTGATTGTCCATTCGGACAGGGCAGAGCTGCGGACTCATCCCCAGTTCTCCCTAAGGTGGTGTCAGTGTTTCACCCGAACCAGCTTATTGTGGTACCTGCGGCTACTAGGGACTTGGAGGACTCCAAGTTGCTAGATGTTGTCAGGGCCCTGAAAATATAGTTTCCAGGACGGCTGGAGTCAGGAAGACTGACTTGCTGTTATCCTGTATGCACCCAACAAACTGGGTGCTCTTGCTTCTAAGCAGACGATTGCTAGTTGGATGTGTAGTACAATTCAGCTTGCACATTCTGTGGCAGGCCTGCCACAGCCAAAATATGTAAATGCCCATTCCACAAGGAAGGTGGGCTCATCTTGGGCGGCTGCCCGAGGGGTCTCGGCTTTACAACTTTGCCGAGCTGATACTTGGTCAGGGGCACACCCTGACTGAGGAGGACCTGGAGTTCTCTCATTCGCACTCTCCCGCCCGTTTGGGAGCTTTGGTATAATCCCCATGGTCCTGACGGAGTCCCCAGCATCCACTTAGGACGTCAGAGAAAATAAGAATTTACTTACCGATAATTCTATTTCTCGTAGTCCGTAGTGGATGCTGGGCGCCCATCCCAAGTGCGGATTGTCTGCAATACTTGTACATAGTTATTGTTACAAAAATCGGGTTATTATTGTTGTGAGCCATCTTTTCAGAGGCTCCGCTGTTATCATGCTGTTAACTGGGTTCAGATCACAGGTTGTACAGTGTGATTGGTGTGGCTGGTATGAGTCTTACCCGGGATTCAAAATCCTTCCTTATTGTGTACGCTCGTCCGGGCACAGTATCCTAACTGAGGCTTGGAGGAGGGTCATAGGGGGAGGAGCCAGTGCACACCACCTGATCCTAAAGCTTTTACTTTTGTGCCCTGTCTCCTGCGGAGCCGCTAATCCCCATGGTCCTGACGGAGTCCCCAGCATCCACTACGGACTACGAGAAATAGAATTATCGGTAAGTAAATTCTTATTTTTTTTTTTCAACCATATCTGGTGTATATTAATGGCCACAGGTAAAGAGGTTACAATCCATAAAAAAACTGAGGTGTTGTTCTGGTCTTCCTTATAGCAATCATCCCCACTTTCATGGTCCCCTGGAAACCAAGCCCGACTCCATGAGTAGGGGGCTGGCTGGTCGCGGATACCCATTTTTTATTTAATGTTTTTACATACAGTTCAACATTTGTGGTCTGAGCAGACCAAAAACCTTACTCAGTCCACAAGTGCTGCAGATCCATTTATTTAGGCCAGGAGGCGAACATACAAAGGTGTGCAATGAGTTTCCGGATGTGCAGTGCATAGGTAGAGTAGACACAATCTGACTGTCTAGTTGTGAACTGTAATCTCTGACTAAAGTTCTTGTGAAATGTCAAGGCACAAAACCGTATATAAGCAGCACTGCACACCGAAGAAGTCAGTATGTTCTCTTCCTCCACTATCTCGTTATGGGACAGAGGGGGTCATTCCGAGTTGATTGCTCGCTAGCTACTTTTTGCAGCGCTGTGATCAGATAGTCGCCGCCTATGGTGGAGTGTATTTTCACTTTGCAAATGTGTGAACGTTTGTGCAGCCGAGCTCTGCAAAAAAAACATTTTGTGCAGTTTCTGAGTTGCCCAGAACGTACTCAGCTGCTTCACCAAGTTGTTTGAGTGCATGCAACTTTTTGTGCATCCAGAAACTTATTGCACACACCTCGTGCTGCAGTGGGATGTGGTATAGAAGAGCTACAGCAATTAGATAGACCATCATTAGGTCAACCCTATATGGGCGACATGCATTAGTTCGACATGGTCAAAAGGTTGACATGCAAGACACAAGGCACATACACACTTAGCAATATAGTAAACTAGGGGGGTCATTCCGAGTTGATCGTTAGCTGCATTTGTTCGTATGCGGCGCAATGCCCACGCGCAACGTACGGGCACAACGAATGATGCAGTTTTGCACAGGGTCTAGCGATGCATTTCAGTCGCATTGGTGGCCGCAGACTGATTGACATGAAGTGGGCGTTTCTGCGTGGCAACTGACCGTTTTCAGGGAGTGTTCGAAAAAACGCAGGCGTGCCAGGAAAATGGCACACGTGGCTGGGCGAACGCAGGGCGTGTTTGTGATGTCAAAACAGGAACTGAACAGTCTGAAGTGATCGCAAGCGCTGAGTAGGTTTTGAGCTACTCTGAAACTGCACAAAAAAACTTTGTAGCCGCTCTGTGATACATTCGTTTGCACGGCTGCTAAAAACTGCTAGCGAGCGAACAACTCGGAATGACCCCAATATTGCTTATTTTCCCCCCTCCTGAGCGATATAGTTAACTATATCGCCCAGTTTGTATGCAGTGGACGACGAGCGATGCGCGGCCCCACGGGCCGTTAATGACCCTCTGTCTCACCTGCGCATGCAGCTTAATATTGACTCATCATACAAAGCTGCATGCTTCGAGCGTCCACGGCATGCCGTTACTGTGTGTATGTCCGCCGTTGGGCGACCTGGCCCGGAAGGGGAAACACATGGCAATGTGAAAATAGAATAAGACAATAGAAAAAGTATAACAGGGTCAAAAGGTCGACATTGAAATGCTCAACACAACATTTTTACTTGTTGTGTTATTTTCTATATTTCATGATATGTGACCCCCAATTATAGCAAACATAGATGCTTGCCATGCTTCGAGCAAGGTGCCTTGCTACGCTCAGCACAGCTTACTATTCCCAATCATAGTTCACGTGGATGGTAAATCAAGCAAAATATGTGGGGGGAAACAAAAAACTTGTGTCGACCTTGTATATGTCGACCATTGTCATGTTGACCTTTTGAACTTGTCGACCTTTTGTACCTGTCAACCATATAATAATAATGATTATTATTTATCTGGCATCCATAAGGGATACTGGGGGTTACTTAATACGATGGGGTATAGAAGGGGACCAAAGGAGCCGGTACACTTTAAATTTCTACTACTGGGTGTGCTGGCTCCTCTCCTCTTCCCACAGACAGTTTAGAAAAAAGTGCCCTCAGGAGAGGATGCACACTCTGGGAGCTCCAGAGGAATTTTCTTCAGTTTAATTTTAAACTTTGTTATTTTAGGTATACTGTCTGGGCATCAGTATGCCTACACTGTGGGAGTTAGGGGGGGGGGGGGGTTACAGGCCTCTGTAAGGTGTCAGAGCCGCTTTCCTGCTACAGGACCACCGTCCTGAGAGGTTGTTGTTCCCAGTCACAACCGCAGCTCGCCACTCAACCCTAACACTGCCTGAAGGTGAGAAGAGTGGTGAATACAATGTTGCTGGATATGGCGGCCCAGAAAGTGTTCCTCCCAGAGGACAAAGCGAGAATGCTTCAGGAGATGGTCCGACTGATCCTCCCCGCCTACGTGAATATCCATCCATCTTTGCATAAAATTGTTGGCGAAGATGGTAGCCTCGTACGAGGCAATTCAGTATGGTCAGTTCCACACAAGAACGTTTCAATTGGATCTCCTGAGCAGGTGCTCCGGATCTCATTTTCAGATGCACCGGATGATTCAGCTGTCACCTCAGGCCAGGATTTCCCTCCTGTGGTGTCTACAGTCCTCCAACCTACTGGAGGGTCGAAGTTTCGGGATCCAGGATTGGATACTCCTCACGATGAATGCGAGTCTGAGGGGATGGGGAGCTGTCACCCAGGGGGCTCAGTTCCAGGGCAGATGGTAAACCCACAAAGCCCTACTTCCAATCAACATTCTGGAACTTCGGGCGATCTACAATGCTCTGCTTCAGGCCTCTCCTCTGCTCATGGATCGGCGATCCAAGTTCAGTCAGACAATGCCATGACGGTGGCTTACATAAATCAACAAGGAGGGACAAAAAGCAGAACCTGCATGCGAGAGGTGTCAGATACTCCTTTGGGAAGATAGAAACGCAAGAGCAATGTCCGCCATCTTCATTTCGGGGGTGGACAACTGGGAAGCGGACTTCCTGAGTAGTCACGATCTCCACCCGGGAGACTGGAGTCTCCACTAACAGGTGTTTCAGCAGATCATCGACTTGTGGGGTTGCCCACAGATAGACTTGATGGCTTATCGACTCAACAAGAAGCTTCCCTGGTATTGCTCATGAACCAGGTACCCTCAGGTGAAGGCAGTAGATGCACTGACGCCGCCTTGGCCTTACCGGCTGATCTAACTGTTTCCTCCGATTCCATTGCTCCCAAGGGTGCTCAAGCAAATCAGGAATCAAGGAGTCCAGGCAACTCTGATTGCCCCGGATTGGCCCAAGAGGGTGTGGCACGCAGATCTTCTGGACATGTCCATCGAAGACCCTTGGCCTCTGCCACTGAGAAGAGATCTTCTTCAACAAGGACCGTTTGTCTACCCGGACTTACAGCGGCTTCGTTTGATGGCATGGAGGTTGAGCAGAACATCCTAGCTCACAAGGGCCTTTCCAAAAAGGTTATTGCTACCATGGTTCGGGCCCGTGAACCTGTGACATCAAAACACTATCATATCTAGAGGAAATACGTCTCTTGGTGCAAGGAACGCACGTATCTGCCTGCGGAGTTCCACTTGGGACGTTTCCTCCATTTCCTGCAGGCTGGTGTGGATAAGGGCTTATGTCTGGGTTCCATTAAGGTCCAGATTTCAGCCCTCACAATTTTCTTCCAGAAGAAATTGGCAGAAGTTCAGACCTTCTTGCAAGGGGTACTTCACATTCAACCTCCTTTTGTGCCGCCAACGGCACCCTGGGATTTGATTATAGTGTTGGAATTTCTATAGTCCTCCTGGTTTGAACCTCTGATGATGGTAGAAGACAAGTACCTCACGTGGAAGACAGTGATGTTACTGGCCCTAGCTTCTGCTAGACGTATCTCGGAATTGGGGGCCTTATCGTGTAAAAGCCCTCACTTGATCTTTTATGAGGACAGAGCAGAGCTCAGGACTAGGCAACAGTTCCTGCCAAACGTTGTCTCTGCGTTCCATTTGAATCTGTTATGAACCACAGGTAGTGGTTCATTCCTGTTTTCCGTTTATGTATTTTATAGTTCTCTTGCAGGCCAGGATTTCCCATTGCTCTGGTTTAGAAGACTCTTTTTTGCTGCCGGTGGTGAGTCTGTGTAATTGCAGCTTGTTCCCATGTGTTCAGCCTCACCTGTCTGTTAATTGCACCTGTCAGTTGTGCAGCAGGGCAGCTGCACAACATAATTAATTAGGGCTCTCTGTTATATTCTGGCTCAGTGCAATACACAGACGCCGGTGATAGTTCTGAGCTAGTTCCTGCCAGTTCCTGAGTTCTGAGCTAGTTCCTGCCAGTTCCTGAGTTCTGAGCTAGTTCCTGCCAGTTCCTGAGTTTCTGAGCTTCTGTCTAGCAGCTTCCAGCTCTGTTCCAGTGTCTGTTCCAGTGTCTGATCCAGTGTCTGTTCCAGTGTCTGATCCAGTGTCTGATTCAGTGTCCTGCCGTGAAGCGTTCCTGTCCAGAAGTCCTGTGGCTTTGTCTGTGCCTGATCGAGTATCTGGCTTCTTGGTGTCCACCGGTCTGTCGTTTGGGATTCTGCCTGTCCTCCGGTTCTGTGAGCCTGTGTCTTCTACATTGGGGGTTCCTGTCCGTTTGCCAGTATTTGTACCAGTTCCGTGAGTAGCAGCTTTGCCGCGTCCGTCGGCCTAGGCCGCTGTATTCTTTGGTTATATCTGTTACTGGTGTTTTGCAGCGGGTTCTGCATATGCTGTCACCGCCGGTACACAACAGTATAGTGTCGGCGTGTGGACAGCATTTCCTTTGTTGTTCTTTTCCTTTGGCGGCGTGCCGCACATGTATTTAGTTTTAGGGTTGTTAGTAGCTCCGAACCTTCTGTTTGCTTTAGTTAGAGGTCCCCTTGTAATTATCCTGTCTCGGTTCACGCCTTGTCTCACATTAAGACCTGGGGGCATCGGAGTTGGGCAGACCTAATCCGCCCTTCAAACGCGGCTGCCGTGGGCCCAAGAAACCATAGTCACGCAGGCGTGGGCTGACAACGAGGGTGAGACAATGGAGGTAGGCCAGTGGCGTAAGTTCGTCCTAGACGCCCGGAGGCAATATAAATACAGGTGCCCCCCTATATAGAGGCAAAAAAATAAAATATATATATATATATATATATATATATATATATACATACACACCACACCAATATTGATCCTGCAGGCTATATATATATATTTATATATATATATCCTGCCATTCTTTGCAAGCATAATGGCGTATGCATGAAGACATTTCCAAAGGACAGCTCTTGCGGTGAGAGCTATTCTTTGCCATGATACAGTAGAACTTCCCGGTGTATGATCCGGAGTCCTATCTGTGCATGCGTGGGCTGATGCGCCCCACTAGGGGGTGCTGGGAGGGGTACAATGGGAAATGTGATAGAAGCCCATCTAAAGATGGTGTTCCCACCGCATCCAAGCCCTGGGGTCTAGGCTTGGTGGATAAGTAGTAAGCCGCCAAACCTCTGAAAACTGCATTTTTGGAGGTTTGGCTGCATTTTTAACCTTGTGCTAATGATACATCCCTGCAGACCAGTGCCAGTTTGGGGTCCACATGGGCCTGGAGCTGAAAGTGAGTCTATTATGTGACCGATACTGCGGGAGGGGAGGCAATCATTTTGCTGGCTGTCGGGATTCCTAGCGGTCAGGATACCGACACCAGAATACCGTCTCACAGGTCTTATTCCCATTCGTGGGTGTCCACAACACCAATAGAGTGGGATGGGAACCACCGAGACCACTGCGTTGCGAGCGCAACAAGCAAGGGCCTTCATTGCGCACGCCCCCTGCCAGAATTCTGACGGACGGGATGCTGCTGTCAGGATGCTGACAGACGGCATCCCGTCTGTCGGTAAAACATATGTATTCCCTGCGGGAGGACAATTAATTATGGGAGGAAGATGGGGAGGGATGGTCGCGGGCGGGCAGAAGGACTTGGCAAATGGGGGGGGGGGGGGCGATGGAGTAACAGAGGTCTGGAGGACGGGATGAGGCAGAATGGGGGTCATTGTATATATGACAAAAATGCAGATTCATTAAACGGGCATTGAAACGTTGCACTACTTCAATTGGTGTCAGTGTGCAAATCGTTGGAGTGCCGCACCACCTCTATTTTGCTAAACTACTTTGCTGTGAGGGCACCCAATGTATTAGTCTATTATATGGCTGTGCCAGACCCCTACCTCTATCTATATATACAAACATACATACAGTATACTGGCAGTGCACTTATACAGGGAGAAAGGGAGCATAGATGGATACCTTGTGTAGTGAAAGAAGGCTCTTCTCTCCTCCCCAATTACCAGAGGCAGAGCGCAATAAGAAGTGTAATCCAAGGCAAGCGTGGTACCAGCTCTTAAACACCGCCTCGCACGTGTGTCCATCCATCCCGTCCCCCCCTTCCCCACAGCAGCGGGGCAACGGTAGCAGCAGCTCCTCTCCTACCTCCCACAGCAGGCGCGCACCAGCGTACTCTCCTGGGGTTTGCGCTGTAGTGGCGGCTTACAGGAATGAGTCAGTTCAGTGACGTAACTAGAAATTTTTCTCCCCCAAGCCAAAAAATTATTCGCCCCCCCCCCCCTCCATAATTGGCAGTATAGAGTGTGTGGCTTCGTTGGGATGGGCATGGCTTACCATAAAGGGGTGTAACATTGCAGGAAAAGACTGCGTTATACCCCAGTTTTCCAACCTGCATGCCCAGGCGGGAAAGAAAATTAATCCTGATTCATGCCCCTTACATTATTTGTAATTTTTCCTCCTTATAGTAATGCCCAGTATACATTATGCCACATACTGCAGTGGCCCTTAGACATTATGCCACACACAATAATGCACATGACACAATATGCACACACCATAATGCCCCCGACACATTATGCCACACACCGTAATGCCCCCGACACATTATGACAGGAATCGCAATGCCCGTTATACATTATGCTACACACTGCAATGCCCCTGATACATTATACCACACACCGTAATGCCTGTGACACATTATGACAGGAATCACAATGCCCGTTATACATTATGCTACACACTGCAATGCCCTTGATACATTATAGCACATACAATGTCTTTGACACAGTATAACACACACCACAATGAGCCTGAGACATTATACCACATATCACAATGCCCGCGATATAGTATACCATACACCGTAATGCCCGACACATTATGACACACACCGCAATGTCCGTGATACATTATGCCACACACCGTAATGCCCATTATACATTAAGTTCTACAGTAAGGCTTCTAATTACTTTTAAATTACCTGCTCGTTGCCAGCTCGTTGTCATGCTCTTGGTTCCATGCACGGTGCCAGGGGTTTTCATGCTCAGGTTGTCATGCTTGTTGCCAGGGGTTTCATGCACTGGGTGTCATGTTCGTTGCCAGCGGTTTCATGCTCTTGGTTCCATGCACGGTGCCAGGGGTTTTCATGCTCAGGGCGTCATGCTCGTTGCCAGGGGTTTCATGCACTGGGTGTCATGCTCGTTGCCAGCGGTTCCATGCACGGTGCCAGGGGTTTTCATGCTCAGGGTGTCATGCTCGTTGCCAGGGGGTTCATGCACTGGGTGTCATGCTCATTGCTAGGGGGTAGTGCGTGTTGCTAGGGCCGTGCTCCCAGTGCCACATATGCCCCCAGTGCCAGATATTCCCCCAGTGTCAGGTATATGCCTCCAGTGCCAGGTACATGCCCCCAGTGCCAAATATACCCCCCCAGTGCCACATATGCCCCCTCAGTGCCTGCTCCCCCCCGTGCCAAATATTCCACCACAGTGCCACATATGCCCCCTCAGTACCTACTCCCCCACAGTGCCAAATATTCCACCACAGTGCCACCTATGCCCCCTCAGTGCCAGCTATATGCCCCCAGTGCCAGATATTCCTCCACAGTGCCAGGCATATGCCCCCAATGCCAGATATTCCCCCACAGGGCCAGGTATATGCCCCCAGTGCCAGATATTCCCCCACAGGGCCAGGTATATGCGCCCAGTGCCAGGTATATGCCCCCAGTGCCAGATATTCCCCCATATGCCCCCAGTGCCAGATCTTCCCCCACAGTGCCAGGTATATGCCCCCAGTGCCAAATATACCCCCCTCCCCAGTGCCACATATGCCCCCCGCCCCAGTGCCAGGTCTTCCCCCACAGTGCCAGGTATATGCCCCCCAGTGCCAGATATATGCCCCCCAGTGCCAGGTCTTCCCCCACAGTGCCAGGTATATGCCCCCAGTACCAAATATACCCCCCTCCCCAGTGCCACATATGCCCCCCGCCCCAGTGCTAGGTCTTCCCCCACAGTGCCAGGTATATGCCCCCCAGTGCCAGGTATATGCCCCACAGTGCCAGGTATATGCCCCCCAGTGCCAGGTATATGCCCCCCAGTGCCAGGTCTTCCCCCCCCCCCCCAGTGCCAGGTATATGCTCCCCAGTGCCAGGTCCCCCCCCCCCAGTGCCATGTATATGCCCCCCAGTGCCAGGTCTCCCCCCCCCCCCCAGTGCCAGGTATATGCCCCACAGTGCCAGGTCTCCCCCCCCAGTGCCAGGTATATGCCCCACAGTGCCAGGTATATACCCCCCAGTGCCAGGTCCCCCCCCCCCCAGCGCCAAGTCTTCCCCCCCAGTGCCAGGTATATGCCCCCCAGTGCCATGTATATGCCCCCCAGTGCCAGGTCTCCTCCCCCCCAGTGCCAGGTATATGCCCCCAGTACCTGCTCCCCCCTTGTGTTGGAGGGACATGGAGCGCATCGCGCGTCTCCTGTGTCCCTCCCTGGCTCTCTCCCCCGGCCGGTCTAATACAGGAAGTGCCGGTTCGTGAGCCAATCAGAGCTCACGAACGGCACTTCCTTAGACCGGCCGGGAGAGAGCCAGGGAGGGACACAGGAGACGCGCGATGCGCTCCATGTCCCTCCAACACAGCAGGGAGGGAGACCGCAGATTGACATGCGGGCGCTCGTCCGCATGTCAATCTGTGTAATGTCAGAGGCGCCACTGCGAGGCGCCCTCTGCGGGTCAGGAGCCCGGCGGCAGCCGACTCCGCTGCCTCCCGGACTTCCGCCCCTGAGGTAGGCTGCTAGGGGCTATTTCCATACCACACCTTATTTCAGCATCACGTTCTGGTTCTCTGGACTCACTACGCAACATCTCTCTTGTTCTGAGCACCAGGAATGTAACAGAATCAACCTATTGTGGTTCCGTATAGTTCTGTCACTTCTGCTCCTCTGGAGGCATTGGATGCTGTGCGGGCCTTGAAGATCTACGCCAAGAGGACGGCTCGAATCAGAAAGACGGATTCCTTGTTCGTGCTCTATGATGCGCAGAAAAAAGGTTGTCCTGCTACAAAGCAGTCCATTGCTCATTGGCTTAGACTTACTATCCAACAGGCCTATGTGTCTGCAGCCTTACCGGTTCCTAGGTCTCTCAAGGCCCACTCTACAAGATCAGTGGGCTCTTCTTGGGCGGCTGCCCGTGGAGTCTCGGCCTTGCAATTGTGCCGTGCCGCTACCTGGTCGGGGAAGAACACTTTTGTAAAGTTCTACAAATTTGATACCCTGGCTGAAAAGGCAATTTCCACTTTGATAAGTTCCACAGCTTTAAAACTACACACACACAAATACTATTCATTTTAAATTGGGTTTTGGAAAACACATCTTAATAAATCCCCCCCCATCTGTGTGTCAGAGCTAGATTAAGACGTGTCAGTGATTGTTCTTATGTTGTTGTTTTTTGGTTTATTTTCATTTTGCACTAATTGTTAAGACTCTGGTAGGCATGGAAAATCAATAGAAGGTTGTTACCAATGTGCAGCTTAATCAAATTGATTATTCCAACCCAGGGTAATCTGAAGCCTGTAATATTCATTAAGCAATATTTCATGGGCAAAGGTTACTGAAGAAGCAGTTAGCTATAGGATAAGGAGTATCATCATCATTACTCGCAGCAAAACTGCGTCCCAAGAGGGCATTTCAGAATTAAAAAATGTGGTAATGTGACAACGTAAAATTAAATAGATCAAAGTAATAACTGAAAGGTCAGCAATATTTATTTTTCTTAAAAATGTATTAGTTATAAGTAATCATAAATAGTATAGCAATTATTTATCTTACTAAAAATAAATGAATAGAAGTGCGCTGCATAAATACAAATTCTAATATAGCATGCATATTATTACACAGTTCTAAGAAAATGTATTTATCTAGTATGGATAGTAATGTGACTATTCATTTTAAAGATCATGTTTATTTACATGGCCAGAGCTTGTGGAAGCTCTGCAGGACAGTCCCATGTTTTGGGGGGCCCCAGTACAGGGAGGATGTGTGGCCAATGCAGAGTGGTGTTGCCAAGACTCTTGCTAAAAGAATATGAAACATTATATTTAAAGTGCGGATGATGGGTGGGACTCAGGCACGGATTGGCCATTGCTTTACCGGGGATGCCCCCGGTGGGCCAAGTGGCGTGTGATGCCGCCTCTCATATGTGGCTCCGCCCCCCCTAAGTGTCACCCTGCGTCGCGGCCGCCAGCAGCTATAGGGAGCACAGGCCCTACCTGTGGAGACGGAGGTCTGCGCTGGCGTTTGGCGTGTGAGGCAGGAAAGACTGTGCAGCCGCGGGTCCTGCAGTAGAGCCAGCCCCAGCCATAATGCAAACTAGGGCCGACTTTGACTTCTGCTGGTGCTGGGCACAGTGGGGCAGATCCTTACTCCAGCGCCACCACCTCCTCTCCCGGGCTCCAGCCTGCAGCTTGCTATGGGGTACAAATAAGGGCGTGGCCACGGGGGTCTGTGATTAGGCCACGCCCCCAACTTTGCCTGGGGTCAAGTGATCATCTGTGTGACCCATACCCTGCCTCCCTCTGTGCTGTGGGGACCTGGAGGTAACATTTGACTTATATGTATGTATGCGTGCATGCATATATGGGCTTGTGTGGAGGGTGGTGACTCCAGGGAACAGGGGGTGGGTGTGTGTGGTGAATGGGATGTAACAGGATGTGTGTGTGGTGATTTGGGGGCTAACAGGCTGTGTGTGTGGTGACTGGGATGTAGCATGCTGTGTGTGTGGTGACTGGGATGTAATAGGCTGTGTGTGCGTGGTGACGGAGGGGGATGAAAGGCTATGCGTGGGGGGGGCTGGTGGGGGCAGGCTGTGTGTGAGGTGAAAGAAGGCACTGTCAGAACCAGGGGGCGGGTGCACACATGGGCCCGTTCCACCCCGCATGTTATTTATCGTGTTCTGTGATGTGTCATCCCCCCCAGTGTTCTGTGAAGATTTTCACACACACACCCCCGTGTTCTGTCAAGTGTCACCCCCCATTATGTTAATGTTACCCCCAAAGTGTTCTGTCATTGTGTCACACCCACCTCTGTGTGTACTGACTCAGTCACCGTGTCAAACACCCCCCCCCCCCCCCCGTCTGTGTTCTGCATCTGTACAGGACAGGTCCATAACAAGGAGTGTGCCGATGGTGCCTTGCACACAGCGCAAGTGCAGTGAAGGCACACCATCTGGCAGCACACCCCTACCTACAGCTGTTATAGTCAGTGATGGAGTAGTGAAATTTCCGCTGTCTGTCGGTTCCTGCCTCTATAAGCAACGGGGAACGCGCCATTTGGTGTTACCCGTCGTGCGGTAATTCTGGCTGTGAGCTCCGCCGCCACCTCTGAAGTGGAGAGGGAGCGCTCCTTCAGCCACCTGGTCCCATATAGGAGCCGCCACTGCCTCTATTGATGCCACCAGGGAGACCCGCCGCCGCCACCTCTGAAGTGGAGAGAGAGTGCGCTCTTTCAGCTGCATGGTCCCGTATAGGAGCCGCCGCTGCCTCTTCTGTCACACCCGCCGCAGCCTGAGCATTGGAGAGGGGACTGTGAGTGCCAGTAAATGAGTGTCTGCGCCTGGTAGTCCTGGATCCCGCATCGCCCTAACAGGTAACTTGAGACACACACTCTCTCACTCACTCTCACTCTCTGTTGCTGTAATATGTAACAAAGGGTGACTCTGCTGCTGTAATGTGTAAAATGGGACTCTGCTGCTGTAATGTGTAAAACGGGACTCTGCTGTTGTAATGTGTAAAACGGGACTCTGCTGCTGTAATGTGTAAAACGGGACTCTGCTGCTGTAATGTGTAAAAGGGGACTCTACCTGCCGTACTGTGTAAAAGGAAGCTCTGCCTGCCTTACTGTGTAAAAGGGAGTTATGTGGACACGCCCCTTCCCCATAAAGCGACACCCCTATATTTTGGCGCGCACCTACGGCGCACATTGGCCCGGTTTTATATTTGGGGGGAGGGGCGCCGATGCTGTTTTTTTGCACACAACGCTAAAACGTCTAGTTGCGGCACTGGTACAGGAGCATCACCCTTCCACGCCACGCGGCTCAACCTGCCTCACAGGCACCATGCAGAAGCCCTGCCCCTATAAGTAAAGTCTAGATCCGCTACTGGTATAAGTCTACTCTGACCTCTGTCTGCACTGCGCTCCCGGCCACCACCAGACTGTAATGCCAGCCTGTCTGCAGGGAGGGGGGAAGAAGCTGGGAGAAATGGTGACATGGAGCTACCGTGGGCATTATGTATACAAGCGGTACTGATACCGTGCCAATTATGTGTATAAGCGCAACTGATACTGTGCCCATTATGTGTATAAGCGGCACTGTTACTGTGGGCATTATTATGTGTTTAAGCTTAAGCGGCACTGCTACCGTGGGCTTTATGTGTTTATAAGCAGCACTGATACTGTGCTCATTATTATGTATATAAGCGGCACTGATACTGTGCCCATTATGTGTAAAAGTGGCACTGAGACCATGGCCATTATGTGTCTAAGCGGCACTGCTACCATTGGCATTATTATGTGTACAAACGGCACTGATACCGTGGGTATTATTATGTATAGTATGTAAGCAGCACTGATACCGTGCCCATTATTATGTGTATAAGCGGCACTGTTACCTTAGGTATTATTATGTATATAAGCGGCACTGCTACCATTGGCATTATTATGTGTACAAACGGCACTGATACCATGGGTATTATTATGTACAGTATGTAAGCAGCACTGATACCGTGCCCATTATTATGTGTATAAGCGGCACTGTTACCTTGGGTATTATTATGTATATAAGCGGCACTGATACTGTGGGCATGTGTATAAGGGGCGCTACTGTGTAGCATAGCGTGAATATGGAGCACTACTCTGGTTTAATATGAAATAGAGGCACTATGTACAGTGTAATGACAATAAGGGGGAAATTCAAATGTTTGAAAAGTCGGTTGAGTGTCTGTTTTTTCCTGTCTATTAGATAGGAAAAAACAGACACCCAACTGACTTTTCAAACAATTGAATATCCCTCTAAGAGTGTGCTACTGTGTTGCATAATTTGTATTGGGGGTACTATTGTGTGGCCACGCCCTTTCCATGTGATGCCACACACCTTTTTTGTGACACGCGCCTTGTGCGTGCACTGTTCCTTTAGACAGTATGGGGGTTAGGGCACAAATTTGTAGTTTACGTGGGTGGTGCCTAACACCCTACCATCGCCCTTGCCTCTGCTTAATGAGAGGGGAGTCAGTGGCGGAGTAAATTAGTTCCACCACCTCTTCAGAACCACTTAAAGCCCTGGTAGGGACAGACAACACACAAAGAGAAGGGGAATGGGGAAGAAACTAGAGACAAGAAGGCTAACAGAAGGTGAAAGACAGACAGGTGATTGATAGACGAAGGCACACACACAGATAGGGAACAGACAGCAGAAAATGGAACAATTGGCAAAGCATGGGGAAGCGAATTGCTCAGAATTATTCACCCAGTGGAAATGCAGTAAAGGTAGGGTCAGGTGGTACAGCAGTAAGCTGTGCCCCCTATTTAAACGGGTGCTGCATGCTTCCAATTGTGGCTGCCCCATTGGTGCAGAAGCCCTGCATCAAGTGACTGGCCGAAGCTTGGCAGATAAAAGGGGAGAGAGGCAGAAACTGTGCAGAAGGAGAAAGGCAGAAGGTGGTCAGTGAATAGACAGAAGGAAACATGCAGAAGGGAGAATGATATAGGTGTGAAAATGAGAAAAGAGAGGCTGGGAGAAACATGCAGGAGATGGACTGAGAGGGAGGAGGAGACGCATGCAGAAGATGGACTAAGAGAGCAAACATATGCAGAAGATGGACTTAGTGGGGGAGATAGACTAAGGGGTTAATTCAATTAAACGTGGATTGGATAGCACCGGGAGGGAGCTTCTGGAGCTATTCAATGCAGCGTGATGCTAAGTCTGAGAATACCCGTATTCCCGGACTATATAAGGTGTTTAGTCGCGAGAACGGGCAATCTCCGACTAGACTGCCTCGCTGTGGTGCTGTTTGCACAGCGTTAGGTCACAAAGCAGCATTGCGGACCTAGTTTTGTTGAATTTCGGCTAGCACCCTTAGAAGGGTGAAGAAGAAATCCTCTAGTCAGGGACAGCATCGCTCTGAATTGAATAGCACCATGAGCTCCCTCCCAGTGCTATTCAATCCGTGTTGAACTGAACTGACCCCTTAGAAGCATGGACAAATGAAGAAGATGGACTGAGATATGAGTGTGCAGAGGATTAAATGTCACCCCAGTTTTAATTTCTTAACTACTCCTGCTACAGCATAAAACTTTCTAAACTTTTAATGTGTTGGGTCCAGCTAATTTGACATGCTCTGCCTTTTGTTGGTGTAACTCCGCCTACATTCAGTTTTGATGTAATCCCGCCTACTTTGGTATTGGCTCCGCCTACAGTTGGTTTGGTGCCGCCCACATAAGGCCACTTCTAGAAACTTTTCCAGGGCCACTTTTGTTTCCCAATCCGTCCCTGGTGGGACTGCTCCCCCACACAGGGAGAGAGAGGACAGACTGCTGCTGCAGCTGCCTCTCTTCCCAGCCCAGCACACTGCAGCCTCAGTTCTGTCTCTTCCTTCCCAAAGTTCGGCTCTCTGCAACAGGGGAGGGGGTGGCAGTGGGACCCTGTCCCCCGCCAGGCCTGGGTAAAGATTCTGGCAGCCGGGATCCCAGCGTCGGTATGCTAAGCGCTGGGGATCCCGGGTGCCCAGATCATAACTACATCCCAACTGCACACACAGTCAACTGGTAAAATCTGCTCTTGGGACAATGATTACACCTATGTCCACCTCCATATGCTACAGCGACTTAAATGCTGCATAGGAAGTCTTACCTCCACTCTCTTAGTTTATTTCCACAGCTCAGCAATGTCACAAGAAATATCCTATATAATAAAAGGCTAACTAGACTGACTTGACCTTCTTCAGTGTCACAGTTGGTCACTGTACTTAAGGCGCAACGGCAAAACATACCGCCTGCTGTTGTCTAGGAACTTGTGGACAGTTTGCCAAGAAGGGTATCTGCAGTAATCACTGCACGTGGTGGACCTACAAAGTACTGACGTCAATAAAATCTAGTTGATCTATTTGCTGTCAGTGTTCAATCACTTTTTTCTACATAGTGTAGTTTCCATAGTATGAAACCGAGCCCCCAAGTTCATCGGTGATCATGCTCCACCAAGTTCCTGATCCCCTAGAGAAGGGGCAGGCCCCTCAGGCACGGGGCCCACCAGGGATATGCTATGTACACCTGTGGGCCAGTCCAACTCTGATTTGGTAGCATGGTGACATGTATATTGTAGATATTATATGGAGCTATATGAAAAAATAAGAACCTATTTTGTTCTCTACTTGCAGATGTTGTGTTCTGCATTGGCATAGGGCATAGTTAAAATTAGCTTTCTTTTTTTTAAATGAAATCTTTTTAAAACCACCGTCTCTTCTGGCTGGAAATATAACTCAGCTATTGTTTCTGCTAAGTGATTCTCTAAGTTCAGTCACTTCATCATTCCGCCAAGGTAATGGCAATATATTTTAAGAAAAGTGTTACACTCTGAATACATATTACAAAGAATACAGTATATTGGGAGGAAATGCAAATGCCACTAAGAGGCACACACATCATTTATTAAACGTGCTGTAGCTTATTTATCAAATTGTCTGGGATTTTTATGATTTAGGGCAAGTTGTTTGTATATTTATCTGTACCTGGCTGAAAATCAATGAGAAATTCATAGTTGTGATATAACATTTGTATCAAATAGGTGAAAATTGTATCTTTTAATGGGAAGAAAATTCTAGGCACAACGTAGTATTTATCCCAATTTGTCAGCAGCTGAGTGTACCTGGGTGAAGAAGGTGTGCCAGGGTAAGATATAAACTAATCCCTCCCCATTGCTGCCAAGTTAGCTGGCAGATATGGACAAATATTACAATGTGAGACAGGGGTGTATTTCTAATGGGTACAAGGTCAGACTGGCACACAGGGTTAATGAAGGAAATCTCCAGTGGACCCCACTGCCTGAGGGCTGCACCCCTTCCTCTTATGTAGGTTACAGACACTCAAATTATACATTGTTATTCTTATAGAGGGTCAGTTACACTGAGAGACATGTATTAAGCTTTGAAAAGTGATAAAGTGGAGAGTGATAAAGTACCAGCCAATCAACTCCTAACTGCCATGTCACAGGCTGTGTTAAAAAAATGACAACTATGAGCTGATTGGCTGGTAGTTTATCACTCTCCACTCTACCACTTTTTAAGGCTTAGTACATCTGGTCCCATGGGTCTCTGATGGCTGTCCAAGTTTCTTTGGGGGCTGGTCTCACCCGGTGGTAATTGGCCACTCCCCTTGGACCCCCACCACTATATTCTACCCTGCATGCCCCAGTCCGACACTGGCAGGGAGTACAGTGCACAGCGGCCCATGGGTCAAGACAGGCGGCATGGTCGAAACTATAATGGGTGCATAGTGAGCGGTGCATATAGTCCAAGGGGGAAGCCGCAGAAATCACTGTTGTCACTGCGCAGGCTCAGTAGATGGGCCGAATGCCATAGTTTACATGCACTGTGCCCCCCGCCACCCCCTCACACACACTTTTCCCATTGCTGCTCTCTCAGAAATATGGCACAAGCACAGAAGATAACAAAGGCTCTAGCACAGTATTTGCTACATGTGTAGACTTCATCTTTCCGAAGACATTGCTGGAAAGATAATGCCCCAGGCAGCAGGTACAGGGTCGGACTGGCCCACAGGGGTACCAGAGAAACCACCGGTAGGCCCCACTGCCTGAGAGCCCACTCCTTTCTCTAGTGATCAGGTTCCAGACTGTGCACTTGTATTATACATGGTGGATATGTTGCATTACACTGCACTAAACTATTGTGTATTTCAAGCCTCTGTGGAGGCTGACCACACCCCCTTTTTTGGATGGCCACACCCCTAAGTATGGGCCCCTATAACTGCATCCCCCCCGGTGGGCCCTTCATGCCCCAGTCTGACACTGAGCAGATATTGGGGTGTTGGGGACAAGGCACACTGGTAATCCCTTTGTTAAAGCACCTCTGATGTAAGGTTTCTATATCCACTTTGTATGTTTGTTTTTGTAAAAAACAAAAATCAGATTTAGCATTTACTAAGAAAATTAAAATTGGTAAATTGTACAGACCACGGAGTTCTACTTCATTATCATAATCAGTGTTTATATGAACATTCAAAAATGAACTTACTGTCTTCTAGGTAGCTCAGATAATGACAAACTCTAAGACAAACAGCTGTTACTTTTTTAACTCACTATTAGCATAGTAAAGGGCGAACATAAATTCATTCACGGAAACTATACATTTTTAATAAGTTCATTTGCAAATCATAGCCTTGTATATTCATTTTACCTCCTCGGAATTGAAAAGACAGATGGATCTTCCTATTGGCTTAGAACCATAATTTTTTTCCCTTTAAAGGTTAAGTGCAGTTATCATAAATTACCTTGATGATTTAGATACAAGTCTGTTGAAGTGTTGCTTGTAGCAAGGTAAGAAACTAAAACCTGAAATGTAACATTGCAGGCTATAGGAAGCAGCTGGTAAATGTAGATTTACATAAAATACTTTGTGTCTGTTTATTATGTTGTGATAATGACACAATATTAAACTCTGTTAAGTCATTTCAGTCTATAGCTCCGTGTGTCAAATATACTTGATTTTATCCTTCAGCAAAAGACAAATCCTACAGATTGCAGAGAATGACTTATCGTCTACCACAATAGGAAATAACAGCCCAAATCGTAAAACACCTGTTTGAAGCTACATAGATTGTACTGAGTTCTATGACTAAAGGGGACCATACATCAGACAGTTATCGGGACATTTTCATGTTCTGCTGGGGGATTGGGGAAATCCAACATGATGGAAATTCTTAATTCGCCAATTACGACCAAAAAACAATCGGGAACAGCAGGTCGGGGATATTTAACATGCTGTTTTTGGCAAATTCTTGATGGTTTACTGATTCTCTAAATCTGCCAATCGACATATTGGATCAGTAGAACTGGGAATCGGGTTGTAGATGTGAGTCCGTCAATGTGTAAAAGTATATTTTATTATGAAGAAAAAAAGGTAGCTTGGCAGCTGAAGGCACTTACTGACACTATGGTCACTTACCCACACTAAGAGATCCTGGTTCAAATGTCAGTATTATAATCTTGTAGCCCTGGGTGGGTCACTTTGTTGCCGCATGTTTGAGGACAGAGTTAAGTATCACTACAATGTACCAAGAGAGAAAGCTGGAGATACTGTATTGGAGATGGGTAATATGTGAACAGCTACACTGATCAGTTACAGCAGTAATTGGGTCACTAGTACATAAGGAGAACACAGAATGACCTACTGACAGGAAGTACAGGAACGTGCCCTGTGCAGATGAATGCTCTGCTGCGTCCCAGGGGTAGGAAGCAGGACTTAAAGTGGTCCAGGTGAGGTGGTGGAACTCATGGAGGAGGATCATGGAGGCACCAGGACCTGAGGAAGTAGTAGGTGGCTGCAGCTCATCAGTAACACTAGTGCCGCCTGTATCATCGATTGACGCAGATGATGGGGTGGGCTTTTCTGTTGGAATTACTGTGCAAGGCAATAGATATGGTGGAACTAGTTCCCCCTACCATTACAGGTTCCCCCCCACTTTAACCTCTGGTAGGAAGGCAGGGTGGACGGCAGTAGAGAACCCTGATTATGACTTTGGCACTTTGCTATCTAGGTGGAGTATTGTGTAAACAGTAGGTTCAACTGTGGTGGTTATGTGTGGGCTGAATTTCTTCCGCTGGCAATTTTGGTATATTCCACATTTTACATAAGGAAATTAAAATCTTTTCGGATAATAGTACAATACAAGTTCGTTATAAAATCCTAATTTAACAACAAACGCATATAAAGAGCTACCTCTTGCAGCATAAACTGTTTAATAATGCATACGGGACAAAGCAACACTCTTTGTTGCCTGAATAACAATACAGTTATAACGGAACTTCCAGTTTATCCGTGATAACCAGTGAGCCATGATTGGTTATTCTACACAGCAAATATGTTCCGGTTCATACTTCCTCCATGCCTTCATAAAGGTTAATTTCAGACCCAAAATGCGTTGACCAGCGATATTGTGATATTTTTGGCAGCTAGTGGTGCTGTTCCAGGAGGAGGTATGTCTTTTTTACCCGCCTTTAAATTTCTTTAAGTTGGATTAAGGACTGTTTGAGTACGGTTAAACCGCCATTCCTTTTTTTAAGGTTCCCTCCTATCATAACAAAACACGGCACCTGTTGAATTTATTTAAAATTTGTTTTTACTTGTATTTTATTAATTTTTGTTTGCCTACCTGACTTTTTTTTTACTGTCTTTATGTGTGGTATCACTATTAAATATATTTTTCTACCATACTGGAGCATTGCCCTTACATACAGTATTACACTTGATTCATTTGGAGTACTAAAAAGAGGAGTACATCCCCTGCAGTGTGGAAAAGATACCTTTATAGGAATGCTTGAGTCTGACATTGGGGGGGTCATTCCAAGTTGATCGCTCACTGCCAATTTTCGCAGCGCAGCGATCAGGTAAAAAAACGGCAAAACTGCATGCACCGCAATGCGCACGCACGTCGTACGGGCACAAAGAGCATCGCTGCTGTGCACTGGATCTACCGAAGATTCCATTCGCACAGCCGATTGCAAGGAGATTGACAGGAAAAGGGCGTTTATGGGTGTCAACTGACCATTTTCTGGGAGTGTTTGGGAAAATGCAGGCATTTGCGGGGTGTGTATCTGACGTAAATTCCGGGACCTTCGTTGCTGCAATCATCGCACAGAATAAGTAACTACAGGGCTGGTCTTGTTTTACACAAAATGTTTTTGTACCGCTCAGCTGCACAGGCGTTCACACTCCTGCAAAGCGAAAATACACTCCCCCGTGGGCGGCGACTATGTGTTTGCACGGCTGCTAAAAGTAGCTAGCGAGCGATCAACTCGGAATGACCCCCATTGTGAGTACAGGTATGCCCATAATTGTCAGCACACTGATCTGATTAAAAGCTTTATATACTCCAAATAGCCACTTTCTCTAACGTCCTAGAGGATGCTGGGGACTCCGTAAGGACCATGGGGAATAGACGGGCTCCGCAGGAGACATGGGCACTTTAAGAAAGAACTTGACTCTGGGTGTGCACTGGCTCCTCCCTCTATGCCCCTCCTCCAGACCTCAGTTTGAGACTGTGCCCAGAGGCAGATGGGTGCACTGCAGGGAGCTCTCCTGAGTTTCCTGCTAAGAAAGTATATTTGTTAGGTTTTTTATTTTCAGGGAGCACTGCTGGCAACAGACTCCCTGCATCGAGGGACTGAGGAGAGGGGAGCAGACCTACTTAAATAATAGGCTCTGCTTCTTAGGCTACTGGACACCATTAGCTCCAGAGGGAGTCGGAACACAGGTTCGCCCTGGATGTTCGTCCCAGAGCCGCGCCGCCGTCCTCCTCACAGAGCCAGAAGAAAGAAGTCGGGCGAGTATGAGAAGACAGAAGGCTTCAAAAGGCGGCAGAAGACTTCGTGAGCTTCACTGAGGTAACGCACAGCACGGCAGCTGTGCGCCATTGCTCCCGTACACCTCACATACTCCGGTCACTGTAAGGGTGCAGGGCGCTGGGGGGGCGCCCTGGGTAGCAATATAAACCTCTTATTTGGCAAAAGAGAGCATATATACAGCTGGACACTGTATATATGCATGAGCCCCCGCCAATTTTACACTTTTAGCGGGACTGAAGCCCGCCGCCGAGGGGGCGGGGCTTCTCCCTCAGCACTCACCAGCGCCATGTTTTTCTCCACAGCACCGCTGAGAGGAAGCTCCCCGGACTCTCCCCTGCTTATACCACGGTAGAAGAGAAGGTTTTAAAGAAGAGGGGGGCACATCAGTCGGCGCAGATATTAATAACAGCGCTACGGGGAAAACATTAAATTGCTGTGTTTTTCTTGGGTCATATTGCGCTGGGGTGTGTGCTGGCATACTCTCTCTCTCTGTCTCTCCAAAGGGCCTTGTGGGGGAACTGTCTTCAGAAGAGCATTCCCTGAGTGTGTGGTGTGTCGGTACGTGTGTGTCGACATGTCTGAGGTAAAAGGCTCTCCTATGGTGGAGATGGAGCAAATGTGTGTGTGTGTGGTGTCTCCGTCGACAACGCCGACGCCTGATGGGATATGTGTAATTAAGGGCTAAGATGAATTTATTACACAAAAGATTAGAGAACAGACAGGGAATCTCACAACGCTCACTATCCAAAATAATAGACACTGATATCGACACGGAGTCTGACTCCAGTGTCGACTACGATAATGCAAAGTACAGCCAAAACTGGCAGAAAAGTATTCAATATATGATTATTGTAATAAAAGATGTTTTGCTTATCACTGATGACTCATCTGTCCCTGACACAAGGGTACACATGTTTAAGGGGAAGAAAGCTGAGGTAAATTTCCCTCCTCTCATGAAGAAAAAGAGCGGGAATCTCCAGACAAGAAGCTGCAGCTTCCCAAAAAGAATTCTCAGGGAGTATCCTTTCCCTAATGGGGCCAGGATAAGATGGGAATCTTCCCCTAGGATGTACAAGGCATTGACACGTTTACCCAAAAAAGTAGCGCTGACTTTACAGCTATCCTCAGGGATCCTGCAGATAGCATGCAGTAAAAGTACTTTGAAGGCCATTTACACACATTCTGGTACACTACTCAGACCGGCGATTGTGCTGGCATGGGGTTATAGCGCTGTAGCAGCGTAGACAGATATCTTATCTGCGGAGATTGAAACCCTAGATAAGGATACCATGTTATTGTCCCTAATATATATATATATGTAAAATATGTTGTCTTATATATATATATATATATATATATATATATATATATAAAAGACATGCCCAAAGAGACGTTAGTCTACTGGGTTCTAGAGTCAACGCTATGTCGATTTCTGCTAGACGTGTCCTGTGGCACATGCAGTGGACAGGTGATGCCGACTAAAAGAGGCATATGGAGTTGTTGCCTTACAAGGGTGAGGAATTGTTTGGAGAGGGCCTCTCGGATCTCGTCTCCACGGCTACGGCAGGTAAATCAAATTTTTTGCCATATATTCCCTCACAATCTAAGAAAGTGCCTCAGTATCAAATGCAGTCCTTTCGTTCCAATAAAAGCAAGAGATCGCGTGGTTCGTCCTTTCTTGCCAGAGGTAAGGACGGAGGGAAAAAGCTGCACAACACAGCTAGTTCCCAGGAACAGAAGTCCTCCCCGGCCTCTGCTAAATCCACCACATGACGCTGGTGCTCCCCTGAGGGAGTCAGCTCCTGTGGGGGCACGTCTTCGACTGTTCAGCCACGTCTGGTTCCACTCACAGGTGGATCCATAGCAATAGAAATTGTTTCCCAGGGTTACAAGCTGGATTTCGAAGAAGTGCCTCCTCGCCGTTTTTTTTCAAATCGGCCCTACCGAAACAACCCCTGGAAAGGGAGATAGTGTTACATGCGATCACAGATTGTGTCTGCAACAAGTGGTGGTAGAGGTTCCTCTGCTTCAAAGAGGGCAGGGGTACTACTCATCTCTGTTTGTGGTTCCGAAACCGGACGGTTCGGTCAGACCCATTTTAAATTTAAAACCTCTGAACCTTTACTTAAAACTGTTCAAGTTCAAGATGGAATCACTCAGGGCGGTCATCACCAGCCTAGAAGGGGGAGATTTTTTGGTATCTCAGGACATAAAGGATGCATACCTACATGTCCCCATATATCCTCCTCATCAGGCGTACATGAGATTTGAGGTACAGGATTGTCATTACCAATTTCAGACGTTGCCGTTTGGGTTTTCCACGGCCCCGAGAATTTTCACCAAGGTAAGGGCGGAAACGATGGTGCTCCGGCGCAAGCAGGGTGTCACAATTATCCCGTACTTGGACAATCTCTTCATAAAAGTGAGATCACGGAGAAGTTGCTGAGCAGCGTATCACTTTCACTGAATGTGTTACAGCGACACGGCTGGATTCTCAATATTCCAAAGTCGCAGTTGAATCCTACAACTCGTCTGCCCTTCTTGGGCATGATTCTGGACACAGACCAGAAAAGGTTTTTTCTTCCGAAGGGAAAAGCACAGGAACTCATGACTCTAGTCATGAACTTGTTGAAACCACAACAAGTGTCAGTACATCATTGCACTCAAGTTCTGGGTAGGATGGTGGCAACATACGAAGCCATTCCATACGGCAAATTCCATGCAAGGGCCTTCCAATGGGACCTATTGGACAAATGGTCCGGGTCGTATCTGCAATTGCGTCAGCGGATCGCCCTGTCCCCCAGGGCCAGAGCAGACTTCCTCAGCAGACACGCTCTGCATCCGGGAGAGTGGGGACTTCATCAGGAAGTCTTCGCGCAGATTGCAAGTCGGTGGGGACTACCCCAAATAGACATGATGGCATCCCGTCTCAACAAAAAGCTGCAAAGGTATTGCGCCAGGTCAAGAGACCCTCAGGCGGTAGCTGTAGACGCCCTGGTGACACCGTGGGTGTTCCAGACGGTGTATGTGTTTCCTTTTCTTCCTCTCATACCCAAGGTGTTGAGGATAATAAGAAAAAGAGGAGTGAGAGCAATTCTCATTGTTCCAGATTGGCCACGGAAGACCTGGTATCCGGATCTGCAAGAAATGCTCACAGAAGATCCGTGGCCTCTTCCTCTAAGGCTAGACTTGTTACAACAAGGTCCCTGTCTGTTCCAAGACTTACCGCGGCTGCGTTTGACGGCATGGCGGTTGAACGCCGGATCCTAGCGGAAAAAGGTATTCCGGATGAGGTCATTCCTACGCAAATAAAGGCTAGGAAGGACGTGACATCTAAACATTATCACCGAGTATGGAGAAAATATGCTTCTTGGTGTGAGGCCAGGAATGCTCCTACGGAAGAATTCCACCTGGGCCGTTTTCTTCGTTCCCTACAAACTGGAGTGAATTTGGGCCTGAAATTAGGCTCCATTAAAAGTTCAGATTTCGGCCTTATCCATTTTCTTGTACCTCCGGTGGCGCCTTGGGACCTTAACGTGGTGTTAAGTTTCCTTAAGTCACATTGGTTTGAACCACTTAAGACAGTGGAGTTGAAATATCTCACCTGGATGGTGGTCATGTTGTTAGCCTTGGTTTCGGCTAGGCGAGTATCGGAATTGGCGGCTTTATCACATAAAAGCCCCTATCTGGTTTTCCATATGGATAGAGCGGAATTGCGGACCCGTCCTCAATTCCTACCTAAGGTGGTCTCATGCTTTCATATGAACCAACCTATTGTTGTGCCTGTGGCTACACGTGACTTGGAGGATTCCGAGTCCCTTGATGTGGTCAGGGCTTTGAAAATTTACGTGGCCAGAACGGCTAGAATCAGAAAAACAGAAGCACTGTTTGTCCTGTATGCAGCCATCAAAGTTGGCGGCCCTGTTTCAAAGCAGACTATTGCTCGCTGGATCTGTAACACGATTCAGCAGGCACATTCTACGGCAGGATTGCCGTTGCCAAAATCGGTTAAGGCCCATTCCACTAGGAAGGTGGGCTCTTCTTGGGCGGCTGCCCGAGGGGTCTCGGCACTACAGTTGTGCCGGACTGCTACTTGGTCGGGGTCAAACACCTTTGCAAAGTTCTATAAGTTTGATACCCTGGCTGAGGGGGACCTCCTGTTTGCTCAATTGGTGCTGCAGAGTCATCCGCACTCTCCCGCCCGTTTGGGAGCTTTGGTATAATCCCCATGGTCCTTACGGAGTCCCCAGCATCCTCTAGGACGTTAGAGAAAATAAGATTTTAAACCTACCGGTAAATCTATTTCTCGTAGTCCGTAGAGGATGCTGGGCGCCCGTCCCAAGTGCGGACTACTTCTGCAAGACTTGTATATAGTTATTGCTTACATAAGGGTTATGTTATAGTTTCATCGGTCTTGGACTTATGCTATGTTGTTGTTTTCATACTGTTAACTGGGTAGTTTATCACGAGTTATACGGTGTGATTGGTGTGGCTGGTATGGATCTTGCCCTTGGATTAACAAAAATCCTTTCCTCGTACTGTCCATCTCCTCTGGGCACAGTTTCTCTAACTGAGGTCTGGAGGAGGGGCATAGAGGGAGGAGCCAGTGCACACCCAGAGTCAAGTTCTTTCTTAAAGTGCCCATGTCTCCTGCGGAGCCCGTCTATTCCCCATGGTCCTTACGGAGTCCCCAGCATCCTCTACGGACTACGATAAATAGATGTACCGGTAGGTTTAAAATCTTATTTTTATTGTGAGTGGGATCCACAATCCTAATGCTGCCCAGGTGAAGGGCAGATCTACAGTGAGCTGCTTCTATCAACTGGACAAAATTCCATTTGGTGGTAGTTCCGACTCCACTCCCGTAGCAGTCTTCATACAAATCACAGAGTGATATCTGAAACTATATAAGTGTGAACGTATACACATTGGGCCTAATTCAGACCTGATCGCTAGGCTGCGTTTTCATACAGCCTGCCATCAGGTCTGAACTGCACATGCGTATGCACCGCAATGCGCAGGCGTGATGGTCCACAGCGATGGGGAGTGTCGGGCAGCAATGGGATGGTGCGAAAAAAGCGATCGCAAGGTGATTGACAGGAAGAGGCCATTTGTGGGTGGCAACTGACCGTTTTTAAGGAGTGTCTGGAGAAATGCAGGAGGGACCAGGCGTTTGTAGGGAGTGTTTCTGACTTCAGCTCCGGCCCCGATCATCGCACTGGAAGAGTTAGTCCTGGGCTGTGCAGAGACTGCACAAACTTCTGTTTGTGCAGCTCTCCTGCACATGCGATCGCATCCCTGCACAGCGATTTCCCCCTCCCCTTTAGGTGGCGACAACCTGATCGCAGGGATGCAAAAAACGCACCCTAGCGATCAGGTCTGTATTAGCTTTCTTGCTGGTTCCTCTGTTGATTTTATATATTTGATTTTATATATTTCTATATGCACTGATGACACAGGTTACCGTTCCCAACTGTAGTCCACGTGGATCGTAAAGTGTGGAAAAGGTCAACAAATGAAAATTTTTTGAAAAACATGTCAACCTTTTTCAATGTCGACCTAGTACATGTCGAGCTAATGACCACGTGGACGTAGTGACCATGTCAACCTAATGCATGTCGACCAATAGTGGTCGACCTAATGACTGTAAGCCTTCTAGGGGTGATACACTTAAGTGCAGCTATTGCGCCAACTTTGAGTTTCCCCCAAATTCTTATATCATTGTGAATGTCAACAGTCGGCATGTTGACAATACGGTTTTGCATTGGTAAGGTGAATATCCTTATCCCTAACTCTAAGCCATACCCTAACTTTAGGAGAAAATCAGCTGGCGCCATTCTATTGTTCACATTCACAATTTCAACATTATGTTCGTGTTGACATTCTGTCATTGTCAGCATGTTGAACTATCACTGTAGACATTTTGAATGTCATCATTAAGACCGTATGCTAGAGGATTGATCTACAGTACTAACTAAACCCTTGTAGCGCCTCCCACTGTATATTAAAGACCATAATAATAATAATAATACCATGCATCAAATGGGGTAATTCAGACCTGGTCGCACGCAGGCTATTTTTTGCACTGCTGCGACCAGGTAATCGCCGCCCACAGGGGAGGGGGGATATGCTGTGCAGGGCTGCAAACGCTTGTGCAGAGAGCTGCACAAACAAAAAGTTTGTGCAGTCTCTGCACAGCTCAAGACTTACTCAGCCGCTGCGATGATCCGGCCAGGAACTAACATCAGGATCCCTTCCTGGAAATGGGCGGGCACGCCTGCGTTTTCCTCGACACTCCCAGAAAATGGTGAGTTGACACCCCCGGACGGCTTCTTCCTGTCAATCTTCTTGCGTTCGCCGCTGCGAACGCTTTCTTCAGTGTTTCCATCGCTGCCCAGCGACGGTCGCCGACGGCCAGCGACGCGCCTGCACATTGCACAGTTCAGACCCGATCGCACGGCTGCAAAAAACTGCAACGTGCGATCGGGTCTGAATTACCCCCAAAAAGTAGATTGCGAGCTCAACTTGGCAGGGAAATTGTGCTGTTTAATGCTGTTGGTAAAGCACCATGTAAATTGTATGGGGTGCTTAACAGATAAAAAGTAATATTAATTACAAATCAGGCTGCAAGCCAATCATTTAGATATATACTGTTTCTGCACTCTTTGCTGAATGTGCTATCCAGAATAACAAAACAGAGCAATTCTATCCTACAAAGTGTTAATTCAGGTATATTATATTATTCAGTCCCTGTCTCTCATGAAGCAGTGAAAAGAGTGGAGAAGTGAGTCAGTGGAGAAGTTGCCCATGGCAACCAATCAGTGTTGAGGTAACATTTATAAAGTACATTCTATAAAATTATAGGTAGCAGCTGATTGGTTGCCATGGGCAACTTCTCCACAGGCTCACTTCTCCACTCTTTTCACTGCTTCATGAATAGGCCCCATTGACTGGTGTGAACGGTTTGTCTATAATAGCTCTATGCCCATGGAGCCCTTCCTTCCTGCTTTTCAGACTTCTTGCTCTAACAATCTAACAGCTTTTCTCTCCGTTATGTTTTTTGAAAAGCTTTTCACTCCTCACCACCACTGTATAATGTCCTTCTTATTTCTACCACCCCGTCCCCTGTCTCTTCTCTTGTTACAGCTCAATTTATGAGTAGTTTTGTTTACTGTTACCTTTTATAGGTCATACACAAGGAATGCCTGTCCATGTCATCTTGTCCAATATTGTTTATTTTTATATTATAATTGTTCTTTCATATTTTGGTGTAGCTATGTTTTTATTTCATTTCATCTTTCTGCCATACCTCCCAGCAGAGGCGGATTGGCCATAGGGTCTACAGGGAAGATTCCCGGTGGGCCGACGCCCCCGTGGGGCCTGTTTTGTTTGAGGACATGTGGTCCTTTTTATAGACATAATGAATAAGATGCAAAATAATTTGCATATATGAAAATTACTTTGCCACTTAGCCTGTGATTGCAGATGATCTAGTGTATGCTCTGTCTGCCTGCTTGGCTGACATATAAGATTGAGTGAATAGTGATTGGGATACGGTTGGTGTAATAAGCAAGAAAATATATCTTTCTAAAAAATGATATACCGTATATACTCGAGTATAAGTCGACCCGAATATAAGCCGAGGCACCTACTTTTCCCCAAAAAAACTGGGAAAACTTATTGACTCGAGTATAAGCCTAGGGTGGGAAATGCAGCTCTAGCCGTACACAGCCCTCATACGGCCAGATATGCCCCCCAGTGCCAGATATACCCCCACAGTGCTAAATATGCCCCCATGGTGCTAGATATTTGCCCTCATAGTGCCAGATATGCCCCCACATTGCCAGATACACATATTCCCCCACAGTGCCACATATGCCCTCATACTGCCAGATAATCCCCCACAGTGTCAGATATGCCCCCACAGTGCCAGATATGCCCTCATACTGCCAGATAATCCCCCACAGTGCCAGATATGCCCTCATACTGTCAGATAATCCCCCACAGTGCCGCATATGCCCTCATACTGTCAGATAATCCCCCACAGTGCCACATATGCCCTCATACTGTCAGATAATCCCCCACAGTGCCGCATATGCCCTCATACTGTCAGATAATCCCCCACAGTGCCACATATGCCCTCATACTGCCAGATATGCCCCCACAGTGCTACATATGCCCCCACAGTGCCAGATACCGTATGCCCTCATAGTGCCAGATATGCCCAGCCCCCAACTACCCCACGACAACCCCCCCCCCCCCACTGACACACCCGCGCTCCAGCCCGTAGCCCGTCTCTACTCACCATCAATGATGACGGGGCACGGGAGTACAGGCAGCGGCAGGCGGTGCGGGCAGCGGTGGCCGGCCTTGGGACGGAACGCAGCGGCTGAGGAGGCGGGCGGCTGAGGAGGCGGTCAGCGCGGCGGTGCTTTAGCGAGCATGGAGAGGGAGAAGGATGGCTGCAGCAGCGTCACTGGTGGATGCACCAATTACAGTGCGCTGCTGCGGCTCCCGAGTCCCCCTCCCTCCCTCCTCCTCCTCCTCCTCAAATGGCTTCTCCCTGCGCTCTGCTCCTGCACATGACTCCCGGGAGCATCACTCGAGTATAAGCCGAGGGGGAGCTTTTTCAGCACAAAAAATGTGCTGAAAAACTCGGCTTATACTCGAGTATATACGGTAGTTTCCTAAATTCTGAAGGTGTATCATATAATGTGCTCATAATATTTAATTGTATTTCTTTTTTACTTCCCCCTTGATGCTGGACATGCCCACTATCTGGAAAGTCTTTGGTGGGAGGGTGCTGCTGCCATGGCCCATGGCTAGACCTTACACCTCTGGTGCTGCCCATGTGGGGCCACTAGCACAAATTTTTCCAGGGCCGCTTTTTGTTCCCAATCCGCCCCTGCCTCCCAGAATTACCCTCTCCATGAGGGACAGAATGCTAGGCTCCTGGACTTCCATCTTAATTTATGATTGCTATCACCTGTGCTGAAACACCTTTCTTACCCAATTCACTTGTTCAGCACAGGTGATGGCAATCATACATTAAGAGGAAAGTCCAGAAGCAGAGCATTCTGTCCCTCCTGGAGAGGGTCATGTTGGGAGGTATGCATACTTGCCTACCTGACCCTCTCCATGAGGGAGAAAATGCTCTGTTCCTGGACTTTCCAGGTAATGTATGATTGCCATCACTTGTGGTGAAACACCTTTCTTATCAATTAACTAGCTCACCACAGGTGATGGCAATCCTACATTACCAGGAAAGCCCAGGAACAGAGCATTTTCTCCCTCATGGAGAGGGTCAGGTAGGCAAGTATGGAGGTATGCCTAAAACAGTGGACTGGCTTTATTGACGATAAAGCAGATACAGCTGTACTCACTGTTATACACACTGGTAGATGTACCGGAACTTGAGCTGGGTGGGGAATCACTGGAAATGCATTGGAAAGCAGGTATCCAGTGGCCATCTTGGTACAGGGAATGGAGACTCCTTGAAGGAGCAACATGGAGTAGATGCAGTTGTGCTCTCCACCATTAACATAAATAAATGTGTTTAAAAAAATAATCTCATTCATATACGTTATATCAGTGGTTCCTAAACTCGGTCCTCAAGGCACAAAAACAGTCCAGGTTTTAAGGATATCCATGCTTAGGCACAGGTGACTTAATTAGTACCTCAGTCTTTTCACAAGCTGGGATATCCCTAAAATCTGGACTGTTAGAGTGCCTTGAGGACCGCGGTTTTGGAAACCACTGCTACAGTGCATCTGGAAAGTATTGACAGCGCTTCACTTTATCCACATTTTGTTATGTTACAGCCTTATTCTAAAATGGAATAAATTCATTTTTTCTCTCCAAATTCTACACACAATACCCCATAATGACAACGTGAAAAGTTTATTTTTAGATTTTTGCAAATTTATTAAAAATAAAAACTTGTACATAAGTATTCACAGCCTTTGCTCAATACTTTGTTGATGCACCTTTGGCAGCAATTACAGCCTCAAGTCTTTTGAATATGGTGCCACAAGCTTGGCACACCTATCTTTGGGCAGTTTCGCCCATTCCTCTTTGCAGCACCTCTCAAGCTCCATCAGGTTAGATGGGAAGCGTCGGTGCACAGCCATTTTCAGATCTCCCCAGAGATGTTCAATCGGATTTAAGCCTGGTATCTGGGTGGGCCACTCAAGGACATTCACAGAGTTGTTCTGAAGCCGCGGTCCCTTAAGCATCGGATCGGAGCCCCTAGATTGGAAGTACTACACTATAGATATATCATACCGGCAGCCTTGGCTGGGGTCGCATACGATACATTGTATGCAAAAGGACTGCATAAGATTTATCACATGCAATCCTGCCGCCGGGAAACTGCCGTGTGGTTCAAGGGTGATCGTATGTGACTTCTCCCCTCCGAGAAGTCGCATAAGTGTATGGGCACCTATACAGCCACAAAGGGCTGCAATATAACAAACACATCCCATTAATGTGAGTGTCCTTATTTTATTATGCAGATAGTCTTTTAAATATATACATCAGATTGAAAGTTAAAAGATAAGATTTCCATACATAACTCACATCCAGTATTGCACTCTCACCCGCCTCCAGAGTACATAAAACACAGTAACCAATGAGCTCTAACTGTCTGCAAATCTCCCGGGGGTTAAACAAGAGCTACCTGCCTCTCATTATTCTGGAAGTCTACAGACATTTGTGAATATATCATTTTTAATATTGTAACTTCTTTCCCTCTGTAATTGCTAAACCAAGACTATGCAAAATGTTATCTATCATATAAAATGAAATGAATTGTGCCTCTGTGGATAAATTGCAGGCAGAATAAGACTGAGGTGGATTTAATCACCGTAAATCTTTCCAGCTGGCACAAAATTTAGGTGCTGAGGTGAAGAAAAGTCAGAGTTACAAGCAGCTGATGTATAAAGAACAGGCATCTGTTTTCTCCTCGTTCAACTCATTTTTTATTGATGGACTAAATAGGATGTGAGTGTCAGGTGGGCAGCGAGTCCTCTGCACTGAAGTAGATGGGATCAATCCATCTTTTGTGGACTTTAAATCCTACTCCATGTAAATTTATGTAGATTTTTGTATGATGGCTTACTCTGGACAGGTGAAATGATTTTCAGCAACTGGGTCTGCATCGGCAGAGACGCAGAGAGGGGCGGAGCAGGTACTAATTACCCGGGCTTGGGCTTGTTGGAAGCATCCAATGGGGGAAGGGGGGGAGGGCTGAGTCAGCTCCTAAGGGGTTTATTGTCCCCTTGAAGTGTTCTTACTATTCTATCTCTTTTTTTTTTTTTCAGGGGCCATTGCTACGCCTCCTCCAATTTGGTCACGCACCCCAGTACCAGCTCTTGGCGGTCCTGTGCATCGGAGTTGATAAAAGCAATTCTGAGTTGTATGCTTCTTCCTTGCATCAAAATAGGTGTGACTAGGTGGCAAAGGGTTGTTCAAACGTAGGCTGGGTGAGGGCATGCTGTGGGTTATGTCTTATGTGTACGCAAAGATGTATCTGATGTCCGACTGATCTATTGCAGCTGATTTATGATGCGCAGTGCGTGCTGATAATGATTAAGGCAACTTCCACAAGTGGATGGGTAGAGCCAGAACGGCTGCATGGATGCTTGCATCGGAATGCAGGCAAATATAGCCATTTATTCCCGTGATGACAATGTGGCTGCCTCAGTGGGTGACTTGCATGCAACGCAGAATACGGCCCTACAGCACTTTTATGCTGCGCTCCTAAACTCCCACCCATCCACTTACCAGAATGCAGTGTATGACCCCAAAAAATCCATAGAGCTCCAGCACCACAGTTAGGCTATGGGCCAGTGTCAGATTAAGGTCCACATGGGCCTGGAGCTGAAATTTCTGAAGGGCCTATTGTGTGCCGCCGCAGGGGGTGTGACTAGTGATGTGGTCTAAAAAGGGGGTGTGGTCTGAGTTATGGACTGTGGCTAGTACCTTTCTACAATCACCTCAATTGCCTTCTCCGCTATGCTTAAATTAACAGTGTAATGTGAAAGTCTACAAATGAACAAAAGGAAATGCATGTTAACGTGACAAAAAAAGAAAAATGTCTGATACAGTAATATGAGTAGAACTCAAGCACTGGCGTTTCTATAATGGGTGCTGTGTGTGCGGTGCACAGGGGCCCCTGAGTCCAGAGGGGGCCCCCAACGCACACACTGCACCCATTTGTAAAATACTTACCCCTCCGAAGTCCAGCGCCGGCATCCGCAGCGCCGCTAGAACACAGTGAAAATGGCCCAGCGGCCATTTTCACGGCGTTTTGTGCATGCGCAGTAGAGAGATCTCAGGGAAAATGGCCGCCGCGCCATTTTCACGGAGATCTGCGCATGCACAGTAGAGTCTGAGCCCTCTAGTGCTCAGACTCTATGGCGCTCCGGGCAGAGAGGAGGGGGCCCGACGGAGGAGGCAGAACACGGGCCTCCTCCCTCTTAAAACGCCCCTGAACTCAAGATATGTATGTTTATAAAATTTTACAATTATGTAAACAGTAATAAATATATGACATCATAGTGCATTGAACAAATAAAATAAAATGTGGTAATAAAAGTGGGAATGAATTTATCTTTGAACCTAAAGAAATTTCAGCCAACTTAAGCAATGAATATAGGGTCCTGGTATGTTTAATGGCATACACAAGCACCTACAGTACAGTAATCTGCACTTATAAATTGTATCCCAAGGACTATTCTAGGGTTGAGCCATTCACCCGAAATAGATCGCAGCAGTTTCCTGAAGAAAACTGCAGTAGTCAGGACAGCAGCTTTAACTCATCAGCAGCTGTAAGTGCTGCTCATACAGGGTAACAAAATAGAAAGCAACGCGAACAAACTAGTCAAGTGTTCTATCTACTCTATGGAGTCCCATTCTTCTCAGGTAGGAGAAACTCTCTAATTACCATTGTTCCTGAACTACTGTATTGGCGTTGCGGTGGCCATGTGTAGCTGGACTGCAGAGCATGTGGGCTGGGCATTTCAGCAGTCCAGGGACATGCAGTCAGGGGAGGCAGTGCCTCATTAATGAGTAAAAGAATACAAGGAAGATACTTATGACACATATTCTGTGTCATAAGTATCTTCGTTATATTAATATAATGGTTGTAACACATGGAAGTAGGTTAGGAGGCACTGATAACAGTGCCTCCCGTTGTGAATGGGGCTCAGGAGAACGCGGGGGGCGTGGCCAAGCATTGGGCTGTAAAAGTATTATAAGTGCCTCGTCGATAGGGCAGATGTGATTGGACAGCAGATCCAGGGCTGGATCTTCTGGTCCAATCACCCATAGGCAGAAAGCTTGAGTGCTCACCTCCGTCTCCGTGGACGCTTCCTGGTCAGCCACAGTCCCCCTCCTGCAGAATGTTCCCCCTCCCTCTCTGTCCGCGCCAGGCGCTGCTGACAAGCCCGCTGTCAGAGCTGCTCCCTCCTCCCCACACCTGGCGCATGTTCCCCCTGCAGTGTGTTTCTGTGTCCGGGGCCGCAGCTGAGAGGAGCCGCTGTCAGAGCTGCTCCCTCCGCCCCACACTTGCCGCATGTTCCACCTGCAGTGTGTTTCTGTGTCCGGGGCCGGCAGCTGAGAGGAGCCGCTGTCAGAGCTGCTCCCTCCGCCCCACACCTGCCGCTTGTTCCCCCTGCAGTGTATTTCTGTGTTTGGGGACGGCCTCCGAGAGGAGCCGCTGTCACTGCTGTGTCCGCCCCACACCTGCCGCTTCACCCGAGAGGTTCGTCTCTCTCACCTTCCCCCCCCTCGCTCCCCCCCCCCCCCTCTCTCTCTCTCTCCCCTTCCAAACTCCTGAATGCATACAGTTCTGTCCCGAGTGTATATGTAGGCAACTCTACCACAGACCAAATTGTGTGCCCTCTCTCCTCTACAGGTACCACTATTGGATTCTACTGGACAAGTGGACGTGGCCAGCGTGGGATATAGGTAAATATGTGTGAGTGTGTACGTGTGTTATAATACATTTTTACTATCCCCAGTATTTAAACAACCAGGACCGGCTCAAAGAGCCCGAGGCTGGTTATACTTAGAAGGGGGGACCTCACACATTTTTTTTTTTTTTTTGTTACTTTTTTACCCATTCACACCCTTTTCCACAGATAAGCATGCACGGATCTCACTGATCCGTGCATGACTATCACAACACGCCAGCAAAAAGCAGGTCTATTTGAAAGCTCCATTTTTTTATGAATTCCATGCTTTCCCGGCAGTGTTTTGGCTATTGTCAGCAGTGATTGAGAATACAAATTCTTAGTAAATTACTGAGTTCTATTAAATAACAGCCGTGTTTGACAGATGGTCTATTGATTTGTATTTGTGTGGTCGGCAGTGTATCTCAATACGAATAGCCCCAACGTTGCCGAGATTTGTGTTTAGTAAATTCCCGAGATCACACTTAGAAAAAAAAAGCCAACTCGAATGAAATCGGGACCTTAGTAAATATAAGCCAGTTAGTCCAGTCTGGCCAGAGGGCCAAGATCCCCCGCTTCTCCCCTCTTCTCTCACTCTCTCTCTCCCGACCCTGGATTCCTGTTCAGGCTGCTCTTGTCACCGGCGATCCCCGCAGTTCTAGACTCAGGTCCATGTAAGTAAATACCAATATACTTGTCATTCACTGTCTGTTCCCATCACCCTTTACTGCTCTCTTTTACATTCTCACCCGCTGCTACTGCTGTTACCCTTTCCCTGGCATCACCCTCTCCCTGTCACCCACTACAGCCACCCTTTCCCCGGTGTCACCTACTGCTGTCAACCTCTCCCTGGCATCACCCTCTCCCTGGCATCACCCATTGCTGCTACCCTCTCCCTGGCGTCACCCACTGCTGTCACCCCCTCACTGGCGTCACACTCTCCCTGGCGTCACCCTCGCTGTCACCTCCTCCCTGGCGTCACCCTCCCCGTCACCCTCTCCATGGCATCACCCACTGCTGTCACCCTCTCCCTGGCATCACCCACTGCTGTCACCCTCTCCCTGGCATTACCCACTACTGTCACCCTCTCCCTGGCGTCACGCTTTTCCTGTCACTCACTCCCTGTCACCCACTGCTGTCATCCTCTACCTGTCACCCACTGCTGGCTATTTTGTTGTCCAGGACTTCTATTAACTAAATAGCGCCGCATCCACGGTGCTATTAAGTTAATGGAAGCCCTGGACAACAAAATTGCATTCATGTCCTCCTCCCACTCCCTCCCCAGTCCCAAACACAATTTTTTTTTCTATAAATATTTACAATATATCACAAGTATAATAAGCAGGCAGGCAGCGGGCATTGGCGGCAGTGGAGGTAGGGGTCATCGGCAGGATTCGGCGGACATTATGGCTGCAGTGCCTCACCAGCCACTGACCTCACCGCACGCCACTGCAGCAGTCCCATGTAGTTGCCGCTCTATGTGCTCACTTACTTGTTACAAACAAATAACGTAAGTGTCTGGCGGCAGCAGTAGCTTGAGATGAGGTGGTTGCAGGAAGGAGGAAAGCCCAGTCCACAGTGCTTAGTCCACTGGTGGAGTCTGGGCTGCGCCTCCGTTTCCCCGTATCTAGTGGTCACCTTGGGCTTTCTTGAATAAAGACAATTACATTACAATGTTTCTAAGTGAAGACAAACCCATTAAATTAAGGTGCCAGCATCTGATGCACTTATTCTGTGGTTCTGGGGTGACCACTACATAATACAGAGAGACTCAGTGACGCCATATAATATAGTGAGCATCAGTGACTACCATATAATACAGAGAGCCTCAGTGACTACCATATAATACAAAGAGCCTCAGTGACGCCATATATAATACAGAGAGCTTCAGTGATGCCATATAATAGAGTGAGCTTCAGTGGCGACACATAATACAGAGAGCATCAGTGACGCCATATAATACAGAGAACGTCTGTGACACCATATAATACAGAGAGCCTCAGTGACGCCATATAATACAGAGAGCCTCAGTGACGCCATATAATACAGAGAGCCTCAGTGACGCCATATAATACAGAGAGCATTAGTGACGCCATATAATATAGAGAGCTTCAGTGACGCCATATAATACAGAGAACTTCAGTGACGCCATATAATACAGAGAGCATCAGTGACGCCATATAATATAGATAGCTTCAGTAATGCCATATAATACAGAGAACGTCTGTGACGCCTTATAATACAGAGAGCCTCAGTGACGCCATATAATATAGAGAGCCTCAGTGACGCCATATAATATAGAGAGCATCAGTGACGCCATATAATATAGAGAGCCTCAGTGACGCCATATAATACAGAACGCATCTGTGACGCCATATAATATAGAGAGCTTTAGTGACGCCATATAATACAGAGAGCATCAGTGACGCCATATAATATAGATAGCTTCAGTAACGCCATATAATACAGAGAAGGTCTGTGACGCCTTATAATATAGAGAGCCTCAGTGACGCCATATAATACAGAGAGCCTCAGTGATGCCACATAATACAGAGAGCCTCAGTGATGCCATATAATACAGAGAGCCTCAGTGATGCCATATAATACAAAGAGCCTCAGTGACGCCATATAATATAGAGAGCTTCAGTGACGCCATATTATACAGAGAACGTCTGTGACGACATATAATACAGAATAGTTTAGTGACGCCATATAATACAGAAAGCGTCTGTGACCCACCCACCCCATATCAGTTTCACCCCTCCTCATGTTACACAGCAGCCCGTATGTTATACAATCACCACTCTCCCCATGCTACATAGTTACTCCCCTCTACATGGTACAGTAACCCCCCCCCCCCCCCAAGGTACACAGTAACACATGAACACACACCTACCCCCCCCCCCACCCCCACCCCCATTCCCCATCTTGGTACATGCCACAGTTACCTTTCTCTCTTCCCATGGAGACTCACAGGTGTGGCGTAATGTTGAATATGTCCTTTGACTGTTCGAGGCTCTGGGGGAAGCTCTGGGGGTCTGTGTCTCCTGTTACCCGCTCCTCTCAGCTCTCACACCCACTTCTAGCTCACTACCGAACGGGCGTTAGAACCGAGAGGGGTTTCAGCAACTTCGCTCCTCTCAGCAGCGGCGTAGAGGGAGGTGGACACCAGGGACAGACCTCCAGGTTCTGGGCTCGTGCTACGTGTCAACCCTCAGTGTCCATCACTGACACGCATTGGCTGCGCCAGTGCACCTTACTATAACAGTGCGTGCGGGGGTACACACTCCATACAGTGGTATCCGCGGGATTGGCACTGAAGCGATCATAGCTTGCTGCTGCCTGTCATATTAGTTTGACAGGCACAGCAAGCGTTGGAGCAGGGAGAGCAGCTGTCAAGACCAGCGCCTCCCTGCATTGCTGACCCAGCTGAGAGCGGGTAGCCTTGGCTCTGCAGCCGCCCTACGTACCCGGCCGACCGATGCACTAGAACTGGATCATATTTCCACTCACCATGGCTTTGCCCCATAGCTCCGCCCCTGGGGGTGGAACTTTTGTGACGTCATGCGGTACAGGAAGGGCTGTGGAGCTTCTCACTGCACCGCTGTTTTTAATGTTGGGGACCCGGCTTCAAGATAATGGAGGCATTCTCCCGGGCAGGTAGGGGAGGTGACGGCTCACGAGGGTTTGCATAGGGGCCTGTGAGGACGGCGGCTGGCAGCTTGTGATAAGAAAACACTTTTCCTGTCAATGCTGCCAGTCTCCTGTGGGCCTATTTTCATGGGGAGGCCTGGAGCTGCAGCTCCATCCGCCCCATTGTTAATCCTGCCCTGGCTATGGCTTGATCTAACAGTGGGCCTAATTCAGAGTTGATCGCAGCAGCAAATTTGTTAGCAGTTAGGCAAAACTATGTGCACTGCATGAGGGGGGGGGGCAGATATAACATGTGCAGATAGAGTTAGATTTTGGTGGGGTGTGTTCAAACTGAAATCTAAATTGCAGTGTAATAATAAAGCAGCCAGTATTTACCCTGCACAGAAACAATATAACCCACCCAAATCTAACTCTCTCTGCACATGTTATATCTGCCACACCTGCAGTGCAGATGGGGGGTCATTCCGACCCGATCGCTCGCTGCAGTTTGTCACAGTGCAGCGATCAGGTCGGAACTGCACATGCGCCGGCGCATGGCAGCTTTCGTTACCTAGCAATCGCCTCTGAGACAGAGGCGGTCGCTAGGCGGATGGGGGCTGAACGGCAGCGTTAAGCCGCCGTTTAGGGGGAGCGGTCCGGTCAACGCAGGCGTGGCCTGACCGTTGGGGGGGGCAAGCCTCGGCGGCTCCGTGACGTCTCACGCAGCCGCTGCGGCCAGCAGGAGCGACGAGCAACTCCCGGCCAGCTGCAGGAGCTGCGCTGGCCAGGAGTTACTCCTCAAATACAAAGGCATCGCCTCTGTGCAATGCTTTTGTATTTGTGCGGGGGGGGGGGGGGGGGGGGCGGCACTGACATGCGTGGCGGACTAGCCCTGTGCTGGGTGTCCCCCCGCATGTCTGAGTTTACGATCGTAGCTGTGCTAAATTTAGCACAGCTACGATCAACTCGGAATGACCCCCTTGGTTTTGCCCAACTGCTAACAAATTTGCAACTGCGATCAGCTCTGAATTACCCCCAATGTCTTCAATGTTAATCAGAAAATGCAGCTATTTTACAATCTCCCTCTGAGGGAATGTAATAATGACTTGCAGGCATTAGCGAGATCCCGGTAAGTCTGTTTATATTTTAAAGTGGCAAGCAATCATTAAATAGCAAAACAATGATTGCCACTTTAAAGACATTGGGCAAACTCGCCGGAGTCTCACTGATGCCTGCAAGTCATTATTACTGTACTGTACATTTCTCCCTCTGGAGCCAAATACTATCACATACTGTTTGCAGGATATTCCCCAAGAACAGCAGTTTTCAGAGGATACCCACAAATATTAAGCACTGTATCCCCCGAATGTACAATGCAGGGACCGCAGCACATATCTACCATATCCATTTGGGCAGTACGGATGGTGTAATGGTTAGCATTACTGCCTCACAGCACTGAGGTCATGGGTTCAATTCCCACCATGGCCCTAACTGTGTGGAGTTTGTATTTTCTCCCCGTACTTGCGTGGGGGTACTCCGGTTTCCTCCCACAATCCAAAAATATACTGGCAGGTTAATTGGCTCCCAATAAAAAAAATTAACCCTAGGGTGAATGTGTGTGCGTGTACATGTGATAGGGAATATAGATTGTAAGCTCCACTGGGGCAGGGACTGATGTGAATGGCCAATTCTCTGTAAAGCGCTGCGGAATATGTGTGCGCTATATAAATAACTGGTAGTAATAATAATAATATCCAGGGGTCAGGCACCAGTATTGTAACGGGGCATGGCCTAAATAGGTGTCTACACCCCTCAAAAAAATGTTTTTAATAAACTAGTAATTGTGGGACTATGAAGATCCAGGGAACACACATTTATTCAAGGGGGGCTGGTAGGAAATGGGGGAGGGCACCTCCTCTTCAGATGGCACCATCTTCCCAGTGATATTTGGGAAGATGGTACATGTGCACTAGAGAGAAAACACTCTAACACAGTGCCAGAGTCTTTGCTTTTAAAGTGCGGTAGCCATCTTCCCGAAGTTGTCACTGAGAAGATGGTACCGGCCAGCTCGTTAGTATATTCGGCGGGAGGGGGGCCACGAACTGGTCCCCTGCTGGTCACCTCCAGCACGGACCCGGGTAATTAGTACCCCCCCTTTCAGCTCCACTGACCATATGTGCATACTTGCCTACTCTCCCGGAATGGTCGGGAGGCTCCCGAAAATCGGGTGACCCTCCCGGCCCCCCGGAAGAGCAGGCAAGTCTCCCAATTTGCGGGGTCCCCCCTGCCCGTCCGCCCACTTAGTGTGTAAAGTGGGCGGTCCGGGCAGTCGATGACGCAATTCTTGCTGAATCGCGTCATCATAGCCACGCCCCCTGCTGTGTAATGCCGGTGATCGCGGCATTACAGAGCAGGGGCGTGGCTTAAAGGAGGTGTCACTGTGACCCCGCCCTTGCTCCGCCCCTGTCCCGCCTCCGGCCACCCCCTCCTTTACAGCACAGCCTCCCCTGCCCGCCCGCTGAGCCGACCTGGCTGCTCTCTCCCGCAGAGAGCAGCCAGAATATCGGTAAGTATGCATATCTGTTGTGGCCCCTCCATTTACAACAGAAACCTCAGCTCAACATGGTACTGCAAAGCTGCCAGATTTACCAATCTGTACATTCCGGATCTTGACCTCAATAGGGTAACACCATCTGCAGGTGGCATTCCCCTATACTAGCCTATGGGTGACTAATTCACGTTTTTACAGAGAGGGAAACTCTGGCTCCCTCTCCATTGTGCCCCAGTGACACATGCTCAGTGCGCACCTGGAACCTGAACCAAGAAGCACTTTACCATACCTCCCAACTTTGCAGGATCTGTAAGCGGGGCCCCATGCGCGGCGAAGCCGCGCCCACCGCCGAAAAGGGGCTGGGCTAAAAAAAACTGACACGGCTTCATGGAAAGGCCACGGCCCCCGTTCTCCTCACTATGGGGGCATGGCCAGCGCTCAGTGAGCTGCTGGCATGCCCCCAGTACCTCTGTCTCCATGAATAGACGCTGCGGCACAGTCCCAAAAAAACGGGACTGTCCTGTGAAAATCGGGACAGTTGGGAAGTATTCTTTACTCTATCACACCCCTACAAGCATTTTGCCAAGACAGGCTTCTCCTGGCAAGAGAATGTTAGTAGATTCACGTGAAAATATAAATTTTCACTTTGTGAATTTATACAAAACATATTTATCACATTAAAAATGCAGATTGTGATAAATATGCCCCTATGGCTGGCTGTAAATACGTTCACTGACTAGACGAGAGTGAGTTATGGAAATATTTATTAGTTCAGTACCTGTTTTACCAGAGGTGCTGCTCTTTTGCACTTTTGGACATTTTAACTTTTCCAGGATGTAGGAGTTAATCTCTTTCCTTGCATGATCACCTGCACCAGCTGCACTGACTTTATACTCCCTCCCTCCTCACAATGCATCTTGCTGGTCGTTAAATGTTTTCATAGAACTGAGCTCTGCTGTATTCCAGACAATTTTATCCCATATTTTGTGTATGTATCCTGCAAACTAGTATTTTCTGCTGCTGGGTACACTGGGCTCCACAAGGAAAGACATAGGGGGTGCAGAGTAGGATCTTGATCCGAGGCACCAACAGGCTGAAAATCTTTGACTGTTCCCAGAATGCATAGCACCGCCTCCTCTATAACCCCGCCTCCCTGCACAGGAGCTCAGTTTTGTAGTTTGTGCCACAGATAGCAGGCACATAACAGAGGGGCTGCGCTGGGCAGCCCTGAGAAGAGCTTTTTAGAAGAAAAGTGAAGACTTCAAGGGCAGCAGCAGTGTGTATATGTCTTGTGACATTCACTGCTGCAGCTCCATCTCTCCCCAGCGGCGCTGTACACTCCCGAGCCCTGGTTGCCGGGTAACTACAGCAGGAGGCTACGGTTTTCTTCCATGGTCAGGCACACACGACGGGGGCTCTCCGGGATCGCGTGGCCGCGCTTTGGGAGGTGGTGAGTGGGTCCCGCTTGCGGGACCCGTACTTTATCGCGATCCGGCGCGGTCATTGGGAGACAGGCCGCGCGCGCTGGCGGTGGACACTGTGGCAGTACAGGCGATCCCACTAGATCACCAGGGCATGGGTGCAGGTCAGGTTTTCTCTTAAAACCGTTTTAATAGTAGCCCACAGTACCTGGTGGTTTTGCCAGCAGGGGGATAAGGCTTAGACCTGGAGCCCCTCCCCCAGCCCCTGGGCGCCATTTCCCGCAAATGTTCCCGCCCTGGAGCTGCATATCTGTCTCTTCCTCACTCCCTGTCAGTGTCTGGGCGCCATTTCTCTCAGCTACACTGTTCCTGGGACTGCTTGGGCAAATCCTCCTGTGTAAAGCCGCCTGGTTGTCAGCGCTGTGACTTTACATGACACTTAAGTATTCTACCTGCCTATTAGACAGTGTTAGTTAAGAAAGAGTGCATTTAGACTGGGTTTTCTAGTACAATTACCCTGTGATATACATCCAGTTCTTACTGTGCAGTGTTATATCTATTGACTACATAGCTATATAAGCTGGTCCAGTGCAGTATTATTGTTAGTAATAACCTCTGCATTGTACAGCTGTGACTATATGTGTGTGCATTAGCTTGCTGAGTGGTTTCCATTCGTGTCTCTCACTCAACTTGCTATCCCTATATTCTATAACCTGAGGGGGCTTGGTGCGTCAGGTTTTATAATTATATAGGATATTCACAAGATATACTCTGATACGTATTTTTCTCTGTGATTTTAGTCACCATATCTCTCCTGTATCTCTGCTTGTGCTGACTACACTGCGCAGGGGTTTGGGTAAGAGGTATTGTGCTGCTGCCAATTGTACTGTGTTACCTCATACTGCCAGTTATATCATGTCTGC